>NC_140191.1:13160389-13827889 GCF_965226575.1 Pagrus pagrus
CCAACCAGTGTGGAGATCTGATTGTAAATGGGCCAGCAGTAGAGTTTTTAGTGTCAATAGAGGACAACAGCAAAAATTCTGCTGTTGACCATTTAGTGGCACCACATTTACTTGCACCTCATCTGAATGGCAGTAAATGGGGATTTTCTAGGAGAAATCAATCAAAATTCATCAATTAATCAAAACTGATTGAAAGAAAATTAGTTGTCAACTATTTTGATAAGAGTCTTTGGAGTTTGTACTGTTGGTTGGCTCTGGGAAATAGTGAGGAGCATTTTTCACAATGTTTTTGGCATTTTATAGACTAAATCGTTAAGTCTAATCATGACAAGCCTATATGATTATTTATCTAACAAATGTAATTTCATGACCAATTTTAATCACCTTGTTCAATAACCTAAGGAGTAAAAAAATTATAATTTAGAGAATCCTGATTTGTTGTTAAAAGGCAATACATTGAGTTGACTTAATCTAAAGCAGATTTTTGTTTGCATGGTCATTAAGACTCTTACATCCTTCACAGTAGAGCAACTCTGTCATGTAAATTGGTTCTTTTGAAATGTTTTCTTCTTAAACTTCTGTACTTAATCATTTGCCACATAAGCATCTAGGTTGTTCGTGTAAGCCTACATAGGCAAAAATATTTTATGTCTCGAGCAAACAACGACTAGTTTTAGATTTAGCCTTGACAGAGAAGTTTGAACAACTTTAACAACTTCTTTAATACATGATCATTTTTAGGGCCGCCCCAGTAGCTCAGGTGGTAGAGCATGTGCTCCATGGACAGAGGCTGTGTCCTCGCTGCAGCGGCCCAGGGTAGGAAACCGACCTGTGGCCCTTTGCTGCATGTCATCCGCTCTCTCTCTCACCCAATTTCCTATGAATCTTCAGCTATACTATACATAAAGCTTGAAAATAACATGCAAGATGTGTAGAAAGACAAAGACGTGGCAGACTCATAGTAGTAGTAGACATACCCGGTCTTGAGGTTCAGAATGGCGTCCTCCACTCCTCTCTGGTTGTATTTGCCCATGTACTGGTGCATGTCTGGGTAGTTGGAGCGGATGTTCTTTTCTGTGCTCCCATTGGGCACCGTGCCAAACTTCAGAGGTGGGTACTGCTCCTCGGGATGCTGAAACTAGCGGAGCAAAGGGAGGCAAGGGAGGGAGACGGAGGGGGCATGAGACACACCAGGCTGTGCACCAATCTGTCTGACCTATTTCTGTCCACTTCCCAGACTAACTTACAACACTCTGTGCACAAATCAAATGTTTGAAAAGAGAGCAGGGAGTGGACTTAAAGTAGTATTTAGAAGTGTCTTTTTAAGTATTCGAGAACTGTGGTAATTGAGTTAGGTTAAATGAGATTTTATTCATTTCTAAATTCCTGTGCTTTAATCAATTTAACATTCAAATGCATGGGATTTGGCTCACTCTAAGACTTTAATTCTCCTTCTGCTTTCCCTACTTAATCAGTATTCAAGCAGCGAGGTACCTTCTTGTCCGAGAGGCCTGACACTGTGTCAATGTACTCCTCCTGGATCATGAAGGCAGCCAGGTTAGCAGTGTAGGAGGCAAGAAAGATGACAGCAAAGAAGGCCCAGATCAGCACCATGATCTTGCTGGTGGTTCCTCTGGGGTTCTCTACTGGCACAGAGTTGTTGAAGACAATGGCCCACAAAAGCCATACAGACTTTCCTATAGTGAAAGTAGAACCTCCAGCCTCTGGCCAAAACGATGACGAGGTATAAAGAGGGAGAGAAAAAGAGAAGGATTTATGAGAGTGGTTGTAACTTTTCTAGACAGTAATCCAGCCAGTGCACGACAGACACAATGGTGAATTCAGCAGCGTCTGACTGCGAATGAAGCAGCCGATTCTAAATTAAAGTTCCCTAAATGATCTGTAAAATGAGTTTACTATATATGAAAATACCTGGCAGGCTTTTTGACACCGAAGCTCACAAGGCAGCACCTATACGTTTTCGAGGATGGCAGCTTTCAATTCGGCTGCTACGTGATCTTACAAATAATTAAACCGCATGGTGCAAATCACCATTCAAAAGGGCTCAAACACTCCTGCCTTTATACGATAGGAGTAAAGGAGGAAGGATGGAGAGAGATGGGAGTGAAAGAGAGGGATATATGGGAGGATGACAGAAAGGTAAAATTATGTAGAGCACAGCAATCATGCAGTAAAAGAGGCGAGTCGGGTTGGGTATTGGACCGAGGCATCAGGCATACTGAATATCACAGGGGTACAAACTATGCTGTTGAATAATAAATGGCTGCTTCAATATCGAGAATACTTGGATGCAGTTCAACCTACTGTAGGTATAATTTCCTCTTCACCACACTCACAGTTAAGGATTCAGGGCAGCACATTTAAAATATCCAACAGTACATTTTTAATGTGACAGAATAGAAATAAAAAAGTTCATTATCATACTAAAAAATAAATCATTTGGACTTGGAATTTTTTAAATTACATTCCAGGAGTCTGTTCAATGTTTGTCCATTTGACCCGTGCTGCAACAGCTCTGTCTATCAGACTGGGAAAGACAGACACCTTAGACCAGTCACTTACTCTTGCCAGTCTGGAGACTTCGGTTGTAGCCCACAGGGCTGAAGAACTCAAAAATGAAGACAGTCACAGCTACCACGGTCAGGCACATGACGAACATCATCACCCACACCGCTGGACTGTAGGGCTCTACGCAGGAAAACAGAAGAAGATTTAAAACATTATGTAACCTTTTAATCTTAAAATAACTGCACCATCAACATCATTTTGATGGTGCAGTGTCTTGTAATAGGGTGAATGGTGTCTCTATCTCAGCCACTCCGCCCCCCCATCACTTGTTTCTGCACTATGTAACTTCAGTGAGAGGGTAGGATCACAGCGTTACATACATGTTTACTTCAAGATACAAGTTTTCAACACATACCATTGTGACCTACATTACATCAGACAAATTGTTACAGACCTGGGATTTGTATGTACGGCATTGGTGTTGCACTCAGAAACTGTGGGGGTTGCCAAATCGCACAAAATGTCCATTTATTCCAGAATACATGATTACTCAAAAATTTCCATTTGACAGGTTTGACTGCTGGACACAAGATGTCTCCTTCTCGTCTTTCCACGTCACACTTGTATCCTGAATGTTGGACTCGGATTGGCTTCCAAACTATTTGTGATGTCACAATTCATGATCTTAGGCGTGCCTCTTAAAATCTGATTTTCATTGAGACCAGAGAAAATTTCCACTTTCAGCAAAGAATGTGAAAACAGCCTTTTAGTATCAAACTCTACGCATACATCATTCTACACACTGAAGCTTAAATATTCAACTGTAGGGACAAGAAGAATACAACTTTGAATAAACAAGCAAACCATTTTGTACTGCATTGTCAAATAATTATTTTTGGTTGTAATATTATTATCATCAATAGAAAGGACGAGAGAGTTTAATACAACTGGCACATTCTGTACTACATATATCTAGAGATGAGCCTTGCATGCAGTGAAAATAGAAACCACTGGAGCATATTCTCCCCAAGTCCATAAACACTGTTTCTCTCTCTTTTTTTTTTTTTTTACAATCATCTCAATGCAGTCTAAAGGCCAATAACACTGTTTTCCCGCTGGAGCCCCAACACTGCTGACAGAGTGAAACTATAAGTTTGGAAGACAAGAGCAGCTAAGAAAAAGTAACGGCTAATCTAGACGTTAAGGACCGGCAGCCAAAGACTGAGGCTTTTTATGCAAACTCAACACTTTACAATTAGATTAGATTCTGTACATCTGCTCCCCGCCGCACATAAACACAGCCTCTTACCTAAGAAAGCGGATGGTGAGACAGTTCCGTTGCTACGGGAGACCATTACACTGATTCCTGTCTCCACAAAAGGGACAGAGAAATCCACGACCTCTGACCTCTCCTCATTGATAGTCAGCGAGCCAATGGCCATGTCCGCTCGCTTGTACACCACCTGAAGGGGACAAGAATCCGTGGTAAGAGAGAAGTCTAATTAATAATTACTGTAGCAGATGTAGTTAGACAAAGCCAATCTTTAACAGTCCGCAAAGGTTCCTTTCCAGGTGAGATAGTGACATTTCTTCACCCTGACCCTCTCAAATGTGCCTGCATGGGAAAGGCCAAGAATTCAATTTGCTACAAATACTGAACACGTGTCTCCGGTGCATCTCTTTAGCATATAAAATGAGCTGAGGCCTGTCTCCTCCCTGCCACCATCTAGAAAAACCTGAAAACCGCTGTGTCTGCTGATTGTACAAGTGAAATGTTAATCTACATTAGACATGGCACATCCGCTCTTCAGAGCAAATCAGCAGAAAAATGAAGCGAAGCGGAAAGCAAAGCACCCTCCCCTCAACTCTGCCAAGTCTCTGGATTACCTGATCAAAGAATGGCAGGCTTTGGAACATCTGATCAAAAGACAGACATTAGTTTGAGAAAACAAAAATTGCTTGGCCTTTTGCATGTGAAAATAGATTCGACAGACAGCTCTGGCCCGGGCTCAAGTTATAAATGATAGAGCAGGGGAGCGCGGTGGAACTGTCTCGGAGCGTGTGACAACTGGCGTTTGGCAAGTTCCCTCTGGGACAAAGATAGAAACAGCGGGATGCTTCAATGAAACAGCAGCATCCGTATCGATCTCAGTATGAGTGTGAGAGCATGTGTGCATGCTTGTCTGTTTGTGTGTGCCTTTTTTTTTTTTTTTTTTGCCAGCATCTTTGTGTCCTTCTTGATGGGGGATCATGAACCTCAGAGAGTAGTGCCCAGAAAACATCAAGGACTAATCGCAACTAGCCATGGGGAGTCTGACAATGCGCGTGTTAGTGCTTCTATGGGAAAGTATTTGCTGGAAAGTGTGTTCACCGCATATTTTGTCCAGCCTATTTGTGTAAGTGTGCATTTTTTGTCCTCTATTGCAGTGCATTTCTCTGCACACTTATGTGTGTGTGTGTGTGTGTGTGTGTGTGTGTATAATAAATGACAGCTGTCTGATTGTTCGTGGTGGTTAAGTGGCCCTAACTCTCACAGCGATTGATGTGTCACATAGCGTTTAACTGGTCACCCAGGAAACAGGAGCACAGGCGGAGGCATGCTACTATGCGGCTTGTCGACTGAAAATGCAACAGAAAATATGCAGAGCCATAAATATACACTCACACACACACACACACACCTTTCACACATGCGCAAGTGACACAGCACCGACAATGAGAACACATTGCTCACAAAGGCAGACAAGCAGAACCACAGGCACCCCCACCACACACACACACACATAAACAAAGACTTGCCTCTCCAATCATGCCGTTCCAAACCCCATCAATTTTCTTTCCATGTTTCCCATTGGTCACTAAGTAAAGGTCATAGGTGAAGCCGACAATCTTGGCCAGTCTCTTGAGGATGTCAATGCAGAAGCCCTTGCAGCACTGTTTCATGGGGGCCACACCCTCGTGGATGGCACTGTGAAAACGTTACAGAGAAGATAAAATAAGTAAGAAATAACAGTAAAAGCGTCAAATAAAAAGCCTTAGTAAATGCATTGTGGTTGGTATGTAATGGTGCGTTTGATTGGATGATTTACGAGAGGAAAGTTAGAAAGGAAAGGAAAGGAAAGGAAAGGAAAATGGTCACAGAGAAGGAATACTGTGGCCAAGTCTTTGGTGACAGGTTTGATCGACCAGTGTAGGATAGGTGCTGTCATCCCTTCAGAAGCTGATGAACCATAAAGCCCCACTGTGGTCATATCTGATTCCAGACTCCTGAGTCATTCCACTGATCCTCTGGAGAGCAGTCTGTTATTGATTATGGTCAGGCAGTGAGGAGACCACAGTTTTGATAGGTGATTGATGTCTCCTCTATTGGATGGCCTCATGAGAGCTTAGGAACTCCATTCATAGCAGAGAGAGAGCTACGATTTTTTTACCAATCGATTTTTCTGATTATCATTTCCTTTCATCGCCACTTGTGTTTTGGGTGAAACATTATCATATGGAATAAGTCGATAACATCAAATCCCACACACAACAATGTGTTGTCTTAAATCCAAAGGATTCGAACCTGGCATTGAGGGGTCGTCTGCAGGGCACTGAGTCACGGATGCAGGTCCCGGATGCGGGATCTGCCAGCTCCACGATGACAAATGGCCTTTCCTCCAGTGTGACAACACGCAGGTGCTGGGCATCATCAGGTGGTTTAAGGAATGGCCCGTAGCGGGACCAGGCTGGGTATCGAAGCCTTAGTACGCCATTCTCCCACCAGCCTACCTGAGGGAACAGATACGAGAAACGTTAGAGAGAGGTGCAGTACACAGACACACCCTTTTCCACCACAATCAATATTTCTTTTCTTTTAATGGATACCATGTAAAAAAAACAAAACTGATGATGGCAACAACCCTACTGCTCAAAGCAAGAATCAAGAAGACACTTGACATCCCACGTTGGCCTTGTCTCAAGATATTTCAGTGAAAATAATTTATTAATGATGAGTAATACTTGAAATAATTATATCTGCATGTCCTAACTTCCCCTTATGTCTGTAATGCAGCAGAGGGATGAAACCCCTTTTATCTAACATGATTTGACAGTCAGGACCACTATGAAAATAAGCTACTGTGATCTTCTAGTGTTTTTATCCTGTCATGCTTCAAAGTTTGTTTACATGCTGTAGTTTTTGTCAGATTACATCGAGGTGTCCAAGATTTTCCCATGTGCACATCTCAAGATGTTGGTTGAGTTATTCAAATGTAGCCTCTAACAGACATCAATCAAAACTAAGCATGTCACATGTTTGGAAATGGGGTAAATGTGCCATCATCAAAGCTGTTTGTTATATTTGAGGGAAGAGACAAAGTCCATCTAACATGACCAAGTCTCTGTGGTTAAGTATATTTCTATTCGGTTTTAGACCGTAACATTAAAACTGCTGTGAGCATTGTCATCATTTTAGCTAACTTCCTGTCCATTTTGCAGTTAGAAATCTCCGCCCCCATGCTGCGTGTTCGCCAGACAGAGAGCTGAAGTCACGCCTCTTCCTGTTTAAACATTGTAGAGCTGGTCCTGTATGTTAACAGCTCACAAAACTGGCGAACTACCCTTTCACATAACTGCAGATCTCAATATGACCAGATTTACTGTGATTCACCTTTTCTGTACCAAGTTAGCCGCCATGTTGGTGTTGGTAACGTGTGTTGAGCCAGACGATGTGGTACGACAAACTGAGACTTCTTTCTTGACTTGGAAAATTATCTTTTAAATTGACAAACATCATATGTGTGATTCATGCCATGATTCATAGGATCAAAATATTATTTGTCTCTCGCCATTCACTACCATACAAAGTTTTTCTAAAATAAGGTCCCATGGGGTCCACCAGAAGGGGACAACACAAGAGTGGAAGGAGACAAACAGTTGGTGAGATAAAGTTTTTTGATGGGGGCAGAAATGTGAGAAGAGTCAGTAGGACCGACAGGATGACAGACAGGATGACGGAGGCTTTTCCACTTGACTGCGGTATTGTTTTCCTCATGTAAGTTGCCAAACACACTACCAGTTACCACATTACTGTTGTTTGGTCCTGTAATTTCTCTTTTATTTGATGAGTGAAGGATCTGTTTAGTTGTCAGACTGTGAACACCATCAGACTGACACACCCCTGATCTGCGCCTCCAGTTTATCCATTCACTCAAAGAGTTTAACCTGGATTTTGCCATGTCGCAGTAGATACTGATATTGCAGTGTGCAAAATAAGAGCGTCTGGTGACTAAACGTTATTAATTCATAAAGCTCACTCAGTCCTTTTTTCCCATAAATGTTCGCTGTCTTACAATAAAGTTAGAAGAAAGCGAAGAACAGCCAGTAGAAAGATATGTCCAAAATACTCTATGTTAGCTTGGTAAAGCAGAAGAAGGTGTGAAGAGGAAATGTAAGATTTAAAAGTCGAAAAGTTATGTCATACCTGTCTTCCAGCACTATGTTGTATGCTAGCTAAACTGGCTAACTAATTGTTTCCACCTGCGCAACGACCTTGCACTAGCGCACGTTTCAGCGAACAAACAGAGCGGATGTGAAGGGGCACAGTCCCGGGATATACTGGACCCAAGCAAAATAATCCATCAGAGAGAAATTGCCAGTCAAATATCACTAGGATTAATTTAAAGTGGCTGATAACAGGTAAGGACATTCTGCTTTGACTGCCCCTCTACGGTTTAAGTAGTGACCGTTGTGTGACCGAATCACGGACCAACGTAGTACGAAGTGCTAGCAAGGGGCTAGGACGCGGCTAACGTTAGCCCCTATAAGAAGAGGAGAAACTTTGACTCGATAATTAAAATGTATGTCATTTACTTCTGTCATTAACTAGTCCGGGTCACCTTGTTTTGTTCGAGCTGGAGGGTGAATCCTGAAGCTTTACTTGAGCCGAGCACGGGACTCCCGGGAGTGCTGTGTGTAGTGACACCGGAGCTAAAGTTAAGCTAGCTGCAGATGGTACGTGAAATAAATGTGTTCTGCATCCAGAAGGCACAGATACAGATGGTATTAATAAAAAGAGCTGAAACTGAAGAACAGAAAAATTACATGTTTTACAGACAGGCTTTAATTGGAATTGGTTCGATATTATGGCAAATTAATTTATTTTTGATAATTAGTATAATTTCCCCTAACCACTTTAATTTTGCATGCTCAAACACTGTATCAATCACATATTTTGGAATGAAAAAGATGCAGACTAAGCCATGATATCAGCCATAAAAATCTGTGTTTCACTCTTAAGGAGCCGCTTTTAATTTTTCATTAATTAAACTAAAAAAACTACTTTGTGTTAGAATGATAACAATATCAGAACTTTAAACATTTAGTTTGCCACATACACAGAGGGTAACGCACCAACATCAAGACCTATACAAGATAATACAGTCATGATAAATTGTACAATGCTGTATCACAAACTAGGGCCACAGAGTGACTACACAGATGAATGAACTTCTCCCTTACAGTCTCAATAAAAGCTAAGTATAATAAGCAGCGTAAAGGTTGTATTTATTGCAGGGATATGGTGCCGTTTTGCATTTTAGTGTCCAGGTATTATAAAGGTTATCATGCCCACTCGCTCTTTTTAGAACACCAGGCCTTGAATATTCATTGTTATGTGGGTTGGGAGCAATTACCTGACACACTTGCGTGTATACAAAGGCCACACTGATTGACGGGGTTACAGCTGTTATTTAGATGTATTTGTGCTAGTCATTTGCTCTAGTGTCAAGGCAGTTATTAAACAAAATACTAATAATTTGGATATAATGGCTTTGAGTAGGGTGGCAGCAAGTGACAGACAGATTCATGCTCACACAATGAGCTTCACTAAGGGAACTGTGGTCACAGAAGTGTTTCTTTGGCAAGCAGAAATCCACAATTGTAAACTTTAGACTATTGAATAGTTTTAATTTGTTAGTGTAATTTGACTTGGTTTGATTGAAGATTTTTTTTGATGTGACAAGCTCAGCTGGAAACGCATGTTTAGAGGCGTTTACAGTGAAAAATCACACGTGCCGCAGGCAGACACATGGTTACAGATGCCATTTCAGTATGATTTTTAAAATCTGTTTGCGAATGATGCTGCGAGACCACATTGTTCTGTGTCCACTGCTGACCTGAAAATGTCTGTCAAGCATCCCGTTGGCTGTGTCATTGATCCCCCCCTTCTCTTTGCATTTGTTTTTATGCACTCTGGATGTTTTGGACGCTGGTGCCTGGCACATTCAGACTTTTAAAAGCAGCACAAGACCGAACCACACCCTAGAAGCTTCAGTGCAGAGTCTTTTTTTGTGTGTGAACCTTCCTCTTGCAGCATCACTTGACACATCTTGGCATGATCACCTGATAAAAGTCTCATCTCAGCGTCGTGACAAGTAACTGAGGCGACATGCACGAAAAAGTGTGCGTACATACTGTACACTCGGGCACACACACAGAGAAATACATGAAGACATACAGTCAACACACACATACACATAAGAATGTGGGTGCTTAAGCAGGCCAGTAGAGTGAAGTAAAGTTTGGCAGCTTTGTGCAGCCTGCCTGTCTGTGTAATGCAAGCTCTGGCAGAGAGAAGAGGAGGAGGTGGCAACGATGACAGTATTTTGCCTGCACTTCGACCGCAGCTCCGCAAAAGACATTCAATCAAAACACACTCAGGGAACACAGACTGGATACAGATAGAGCTTATAGGTGAACACACTACTCTCTATCAGACAAATACCCAGAAAAACCCACTCAAAGACTTCAGAAAAAGAACAGCGATGACAGATATTTCAGGCAGAAAAAATATTCTGGTTTGGAAGCGAAAGTTTGAAGACTGGGAGCCACTTTAATCTAAAACGTCCGTTAGCATCTGAGTTAATAAATGTTCATTAAATTCTGGTAATATCCTGGAACCTCTAGCTCTGTGTGCTGTATCCGTATCTGAAACAAGCCATGCTAATACTGGACAACCTTCAGTACTAGTCTGCAGTGTTTCAGTAAGCTAAGCTGGGTGCTCCCGGGCTCTAGGTAATGGTGCAGTCATTGTAAAGAGAACATTAAATATTCAGGGAGAGCCAACAGCGTGGATGTGCATAATAGGCAGATACAGGCGTCTTATCCTCATTGTGGGTGTGTGTATGCAAGAGGGTTTATGCAAGAAGAGTGTAAGCATATGTGTGTAAGCATACAGTATGTGCTCTCATTTGTGTGCACACGCATGTGGATGTCTGTGTTTAAGTTCTAAGCATGTGTGTGTGTGTGTGTGTGTGTGTGTGTGTGTGTGTGTGTGTGTGTGTGTGTGTGTGTGTGTGTGTGTGTGTGTGTGTGTGTGTGTACGTGGGCTGGTTTCGTACCCCGGGTTTGAGGCGAAGGACCAGCGCAGGAGCTTCTAATTGAAAGGGATTTGAGGGATATGGCAGGAGTCAGCATGTTACGACACGCTGAGACTGGACTCTGGTGGGCTGTTAAAACCAGCAGGAGGCTGAGAACCACCAATGTGTGTATATGTGCATGTGTGTGTGCGTAACTTGTGTGGGTACATCGGTATTTGTATTTGTGCGGTGTTTGTGATTATGTTCGGTCGCAGAGTGTACGTTCTGAGAGTGCTGGGTGTCTTTATGCATGTGCAGTGAGGTGCTGGTGTGCGGTTGAGAAAATGAGCACAGCTCTCTCTCTTCTGACGCTGACAAGGGTAAAATCCCGGCGCATTAAAGGGAAAACATCTCCAACAGGTGACAAGGCTTCGCATTAAGGATTTCTGAACAAACCACAGCTTTATAGAATATGCATGACATGCCAGGGGTACTGGTGCTTGGGAGACGTGCATGCAGTTATGTAGACAAGACACTCAAACACAGAAAACAATGGGGAGTCTACAACCAGATGGTAATGACGCCCAGAAATCTTCAGCACTATTTAAATCTGCATTTCATTTCACAGTAAAAGACGGAAAACACAGGCAGCGAGTAAGAACAAATCAGCAATTATTGATCGGAGCCACATCAGAACACTGCTTTCAGCAAAATGACAAAGACTGAAATATATGAGTAAATGTGTTTGACTGCAGGGCTGCTGCAGCTATTGATTATTTTCATTATCGACTCAAGAATAGCCTCACATTTTTAAGTCTGTCTAAATGCGATTCTGGCTGACCCATTTGTACATTTTAGAAACAAAAGAATTCCTCCTTTCTGTACTGACTGTGATGTATCTCTTCCAAGTGCCAAGAAATCCAGTGATGTAAGACATGGAGGACAAAATCAACAGTCCTCATTGTGTATAAAATGCATCCCAAAATTCAGCCAAAGCTACAGTATGTGAAGCTCCAACGGCCTCATTTAGTTTAACCAGTTGGGCGTCTTCCAAAGTTACAGTCTCATTGTTCAAAGTTCCCTTGTTGTGTTACCATCGCTCTGCTGCATCTGAACAACTAAACACTGCTCAGGGAGTCACAGAGAGGGAATTTGGTGCTAAAGAGATTGTAACTGTTAAGGAAAACCTTTTAATTTGGGCAACTCAAGACAGCTGAAGCTTCAGATTAGCCTCACCTTTTAAAATGCATTTTTGCACAAAACCAGGACTGTTGATTTTGTCAAGCAAATCCTAAGGTTTAAGAAGCAAGAACTTTGAAAATGACTATAATTATCATCAGAATAGTTCACAATTCATTTTCTTTTGATCAACTAATGCAGCTCCAGGCTATTGCTTCACAACCAGTAAGAAAAAGAGGGAAAGTGACAGAACCCAATTTGTCTTAAAGACACATATGGGCATGCATATATACTTTAAGACAGACTTGAAAACATGTGACTATATCCTTTAATTTTTTTTAATGATTAATTGATCCATCACAATTTCAAAGAGCTGATGTCATTGTCCTCATATTGCTTGTTTTTAGACCAATAGTCCAAAACCCCAACATATTGAATTTAGATTGATGTAAAATCCAAAAAAGCAAATTTTCACATTTTTGAAGCTTGAAACTTGCTTAACAAGCGACTAATCGATTGATAAAGTAGCAAAATGTTGATGATTATATTTCTGTCAATCAGCCAGGGATGTGTAATTTTCCTGACGTTTAAATGAGAGTTTAAATTTAGGACTAGTCAAGTTGTCTAAAAGTAAGAAAACACTGACAAAACAGTAAAAATTAAGCAAAATGTAATCTATAATGTCAAACATTGTCTGAAAAACTGTCAATTATTATATCACATTTTACAAACAGTTAACTGATGTTAGAAACAGATTGACTAGGAAGACATGACAAATGGCAACATCCCTTCAATTGACTATCATATTGTGTGTGTGTGTGTGTGTGTGTGTGTGTGTGTGTGTGTGTGTGTGTGTGTGTGTGTGTGTGTGTTAACCAGAAAATGGAGCGACAGCAGAAACTGAACAGTTGGAGGACATAAAGCATGGTCAAATGTTCAGCAGCCAGCTTCTGTCCTCTGCCTCAGGCGCTTATAGCCGTTGTGAACTTAACATGAAAATTAACCCATGTGACCCAACTATTCTCACTGTCAGGTTTATATTCTTATTTCAGATGCCAACGCAGCACAGATCTGCTCCTCTAACTCATACTGAGAGATTAAGACTCAAGAACGTTGCTCCAATCAGCACAAAAACCTGCTCTGGGTTCAATTTCTTGACACTTCTGTCCTTGTGGTTCTTTAGAGAGGCCAAAATCACAGTTTCTCAACAATCCCAAGATTCAAGCAGTTTTTGGAGACAACAAAATGATATACAATCAACTGTATCCTGTGATTCAACAGAAAGCATGCCCTTTTCTCTTTTTAGAGTGACACTCAGAGCACATGATTGGACATAAAAGAACTGATGTCATGTCCTTACATCTTCCCATCCACGTCCAGGTGTCCAGGAAATTACATCCAGGAAGGGGTTGGACAGGTAACCATCACTATTGAAGGAGTAGTCTCGACCACCAAGCGTGATGTTGCTGAAATACCTGCATGGTGATGGATACATACACAAGGAGAAGGCAGGTGGTAAGTAAACGACAGAAGAAAGCCTATTATTAGTAAATTAACTAATTGTTTTCATGGAGGAGATGAGGAGAAAATAGAAATCACAAGACTGCTTTTGATGCAACAGTGAGCCTGCCCTATTCTCTTCCTGTTTGAAACTAAGTCAAAGCACCTCTGTGGTGACACAAGAGGGCTTGTCTGTTAATCAAATCTACAGACAAATGATCAGAGGCACAGAATTGTCAGGACCTTTGAAGTCAAACAACTGCTGCTCTCTGCATCGGCTGCAAGCTCTATATTTGTCTGATAATCACACAGGACGGTGCCCTAATTGTCTCCTCATGTCATCTTGCTGCCTTCAAAACAGAAAAACCTGAAAGCTTTTTTTTCCCCATGACAGAAACTCTCATGGAACAACAGCTTGCAGTTACAGACAGTGAACAGCAGGTAGCACTGCAAAAATATGAAAATGAAAACATCTTCCTACTCTGTTTTTGGACATAGTTTATAAACCAAGAAGGAGGAATCTATTAATCATCCCCCCTTTAATTGCCAAACTGTTTGTGCTGTGATTCATTTACGAAATTGACTGCAAATAAACTAATTCATTACATGTTTGGCTCATCTTCAGACTGAACAAACTTCTCTATTCAGTATCGTGTGTATGGTCTATATGTGGCTCGAGAACGACGGGCATTAAAAATGAAACAAGATGATAACCAGAACCACTTGGGCTACCTGTTAGAGTGTGCCGCTGCCTGTTTGCACAGCCTACGAGGAATATATTAAAGCCGGCTCATTAATATACATGAGACATGGTCCGCTTGCTACAGATGCTGGGGTAATTTTGCCAACTCACAACTACACGCACCAACAACATCTATTTTGCATGGATGATAGCCAGCTCCAAATTCAGATATCCCCTCTGTGCCTGCTCTCTGACACTATCTACCAACTCCACCCATATACCTTCCAGCCCATTCTGGCACAGAATCAACTCATTTCAGTGTAATACACCTTATTGTGTCTCCAATTCGATTTCTTCATTCTTCACATTTTTTTTCTGGAGAACTGCCTTACACTTACCCCCAACAACATTTATCCTCTCTTCCATCCCCCTTCACATTCCCTCCTCTCATTCTCTCTCACCTCATCCTGCCCCGCAGTCTCTGGGTTTGATTGGCATCCGTCATGCAGTTGGTGACAAAGTTCGGCCCGCCTGTGGTCCCGTAATCCTTGCGTGTCGCCACTGCCCCGTGAGTCAGCACTGACACACCCCGAGCAATCCTCCGGCGAGGCTCGTCCCTCCAGCCCTGGGGCCGCACGGCAAACAGAGCCCGTGGCAGGTTCTCCATGCCCAAACCTGAGAGAGCTGGGCCCACAGCGAACCACATGTGTGAGGCTCCGGCCTGACCAGCGGCCCAGGCGGCTCGGAAAACCAGCTCAGCCTCCTCCTGGGAGCAGTACAGCAAACGTACCTGGAGGACAGCAGGAAGTGCAGGGAGGGAACAGGGACGAGGGGAGACACACACACACATACACGCTAGTGAGATAAGGAGGGGACAGGGGCAGACGTGGAGAGAGACAGAGGGTGGGAGAAGTAAGGGGGGAAAGATAGAGCTGGAGCAGAGGTGCACCTGAACGGCAGGGGAGGAGGTTGGATAGAAAAGGCCATATTAAGAAAAGACAAGGATGCTAGGGGAGTTAAGAGGAGAGATAGCTGCAAGCTGATGTGATAAGGTTCATGGGAGTCGACGTATGATTCAGAAGAAGAAGCAGAAGAAGAAAAAAAAAGAGGGAAGACTGCACGGCTGAATGTGATGTGTGCTAACCAGGAGGTGCAGGAGGCAATGGGGGTCAGTGCTTAATGAGCTGGGGCCTGATGAAACAAGTTACAGTTATGAATAATGAAAACAGGAGTAAAACAAGAAGGAGAACATGAAATAACTGTAAGCGGTTGAGTCGAGAAATAGAGAGGTGGAGGCGGGGAGGAAGCAGGAAGGGGAGGGCAGTTGAAGACCAAACACACCTGAGGGAAAACGAGGGGGAAGAGGTTAAACTCTGACATATGTTATTAAAAGCAGGGCGAAGAGAAGACCCGGAGACAACAGGAGATGGAGGTGGGCAAAATGAGCGGATGGAGGGAAGTAATCAGAGGTTTGAAAACAGAAAAGTCACTCCTTGGAGAATGGAAAACGAGGAGCGGGGATGGTGGAGAAAAGCAAAGGATGACATATTTTGGTGAAATCAGGGCCTGGAGAGATAAGAGATATTTGCGAAAGAAGGGGTGGGATGATGGAGCGTGGCTGGGGAGAAGGAGAGAAGAAAACATTAAAGAGAGAGAAATTCAACATAGAAAGACAGAGCAGTGACACTGGATGAGCTCTCTGCTGCAAGTGCTGAGGTAAGGAGGAGGAGGGCGATAGGGGTAGAAATTGACCAAAGAGGGTTTTATGGGGTTAGAGGGGAAATGGAGAGAGAAGGAGTGGATCGACAAGAGGAAGATAGAGCTGAGCTGAGCTGAGCTGAGCGGAAAGGGGTGGGTGGGGGTTAAATGCTGACAAATACATAAGAAGAAAGAGAGAGTAAGAGCAAATTAAAGAAGTACATAATAAACCACAGAGTGAAGAAAATAGACAAAGGGGAATCGAAGGACAAAAAAAAAAGGGAGACAACTCTTTCGTGGAGGGGCGGGGGGAGTCAGGGAAACAGACTGAAAGCACATTTTGAGAATTGCGCCTTCATTGAATTTTGAACTGTAATGGCTTGGCAAAACAATCCTGCCTGTATGCCAATAAACCTCCAGTGAATTAGGCAGGGAATGAGAGTGACAGAGGGGGGGGAGGACGGAGGGAGAAAGAGGGCGACGGACAGAGAGGGAGACTGAATTAAGGAGGGAAGGAGAGAATCAGAGTTATAAACAGACACACACGATATCTAAAGACGGGAAATGGAGAAAGAGAGGAACATACAACAGAGAGAAAGAGAGCAGAAGAAATACTGACAAGGCAGAAGCTGGAAGAGGAATGGAACAAAAGATAGACAGTGAGAGATTTGAGTAGAAATTGACCCAGAGACCTGCATGAGGCCATCTATAATGTAGAGGACATTACTAGAAATGTGGCAGAGAGGGAGAAAAAAGAGAGAGAGCATGTAATGCAAAGATACACAGCATCACTAAGCGATCACAAGCATTTATTAGCCCTGCAGTAGAGAAAAGCTAAAAAAGGGGGGGTGGGGGGTGGTTGTGAAAAGCAAGAGGGTTAAAAAGCAAGCACTGCGTATAGGCAACCCGTTGCTGGCAGTATGTTATATTAACAATGACAGAAGCAGAGTGGAGTCTAAGGAATCCACTACACAAGCACACACACACACAGACCCAAACACACACACAGTCACGCACACACACACACACACGCAGAGCTGCAGTGACCATGCTGGGACATTAGCGATGACATTGAGACCCAGACTAAACCGAGCCAACGGAGAGCAGAGCCCGTGGCCGGGGAAGACATGCAGCAAAAGGGGATGGACGGGTGGACTGAGGGAGTCAAAGATAGCCATACAGAGATGGAGGTGAGCAGGAAGGCAGCAGAGGAGAGTGAGCTTGTCTCCAGGCAAAGAAAACGCAGGAGGGGAGGCAGAGGGGGAAGGAGGGAGCGGAGGAAGCATGAGAACACGGAGATGAAAAATTTAACAGGTGGATCATGGGGTCAAAGAGGTGGTTTAAGGAGATACAAAATGATAAAGGAAGTGTTGAGGGAAAGAAAACAAGTTAAGAGGAGCAAGGGAAGTGAGACTGGAAGTTTGAAGGAAGTAAGGAAAGGAAGGGAAGATCGAGCAAGGCAGTGTGATAGGAGAGGGAGCAGGCATACAATATGAAGGGATAAAACACACCAGAGGTACAAGCCAAAACCACAAGTCATTCTGCTCAATAATGAATCAATGTGAATTTTAAATGTAGGGCGAGTTTTGTCAAAATATCAGGTAACAACTCTATAAAGATATATAGAGAGACGGTAACTAGAGTGAAGTTAAAACAAGGTAGAGAGTGAAGAAAAACTACTGACATTAGGATATGTCTGGATCAAAAGGGAATCATGAATTAGAGAAGGTGATATTCACGTTGACAGTCTCTCATTGCTGACTCACGTTGTGCAGCCAAACATAGTTCAAACTCACCGACCTATTACTTTAAATCTAGTGGACATCACAGAGTTTCCAAAGAACTAAGTTTAGTTACATTTTGGGGAAATGTGTGTAAAAGCCATGAATATTTGACTCAGTGATCATTTACATTATCTTCAGTGAAGAACTGGAACAAGCTGATATACGTGATACTGTTGGACAGTGTGGAAGGGGAAAACTGTAAGGTTGTTAACTTCTTTTTTCATTTTGCACATTATCTTCGACGACAACCCGCCGGCAAATCAGATTGACTCGTGTTTTTTTGTTGTACCGTTGAACTCTTTATGCCTTTGCAGATGGGAGGGGGGAGAGAAGAACAGAGGGATAGAGGAGAGAGGGGAGAGAGAGATGTGGAGGGACAGAGGGAGAGACGAAGAAGGAAGGAAAAAGCTGGGAAGCCACCTGTCAGAAAGGGGGCCCCCCAATGATACTCGCAGCACTTCCTCCCCTTTCCTCCCCCCTTTCCCCCCTCCCTCCCCCCTGTCTCACCTGCGCCTCGTTCTCCTTCAGCAGCCTGCGCGTGCGTGCCCCCCCAGGGTCGTCGGTCACGTTCAGGATCACCACGCTCTTCTTCTCCCAGCCGATGAACGAACCGTCCGTCAGGCCCTCCACCACAGACAGGAAGTCCTGGTAGCCATGGTGACGCGTGGACACCACGGAAAAGGCTGTCCAGTCATACTCCTCGAGCACCTCAAAGATGACCTCTAATTGGAGGGCAGTAGAGGAGCTGAACTGGAGAAAGATGGAACCTGATTCCTGATTTGGGAAAAAGAGCAGCCGATTTGGTTTAAAATCTCACTGTAAAAGTACATCCTCTGTAGTTGTACTGTGTCTAAAATGCAGCAACAATACAGTGAGAAAGTAACAGACAGCATTTTGACTACAAAGAACTACAACTCTCCAGACTGCTCCATCTTTATGCACAACAACATCGTGGCATCACGGGGCTTGAAGTTTTTATGGAGCAACACCACTCGTGCAGCCGCAGGGCTGAAACAACTAGGATTGTTGCATGAATTCTCCTATGACGTCCAGAAGGGAGTGTTTCTAAAAAGTCTGTTCAGGGGATGGGAGGGGGTGAGGACTAGGCGAGGGTACATCTTCAAAGGAAGTTCATCAAAGTGCTACAATTTAATTCCTCAAGTGTAAATGGTTAAAACAAGTTATTTGTAAGCTCAAACGCAATGTTTTTTGATTCTTTTCTCCCCCTCTTTGGTGGTGAAAAGCATGTGACACTAGTTTCTCTGGTGCATACACACTTGCACACAAATGTACAGTACACAAACACTCTCTTATTCATTCATGCACACACACACGTCTGCTCATTGCCTCCCTTCCAGGAACATCAGAGGCAGAGCGACAGCCCCAGTTGGTGCCATTTACAGATCAAACACTGCAGAGTTTCAGCAGATCAGCGACCCTGACCTTCAGCTTCCCCTCCGTCCCACCGGCACTTCCCCAAACCTTTTCTTCACAGAGAGGATGCGCAACATTGTGACATTGTAAGTTGTTATGGCAATCTAAGCAGCTCTCCCTTTATACTTCATTCATAGTGCTGTCAATCCATACTGCTTCAGTATACAGCACACACCTAATTATATGTATCATACATCTGGGACATCTGCCCCCTTGTATTTCTCTGATTCTCTCCTCTCTCTGTCTTACACACATTCACACACACCATCTCACACACACCCTCACACACTCTCTCATACACCCTCTCACACACCCACTCACACACACAAGCTGCAATCACTTCCCCCTCACTCTCCCACCCCAACCCCAACCCCCCTCCTCCTACCTGTGGCATCCTCCCCAGCCCCGCTCCCCCTCCTACAGCCACTATGGGCAGTCCTGTTTGCGCAGAGACAAACTCCAGCATGGGGGCCAAAGGACCCCAGGCCGTGCGAGGTGGCCTCTCCTCTTCATAAACCAGACCCTGCAGGGGCCGCGCCGCCAGCAGCTCACACAGCTGGGACAGCACCGTCTTAGGACTACTGTCATTCACCTGGGAAATAAAGATAGACAGGGATAAATACAGAGGGAATTGACCAACTAGTGGAGTGTGTCTTGGCTTAGTGTTATTGATATGGAAAATGTCTGTAGTATGCATGAGATGTCTGGCTAACACTACAAGCTGCCAGACGCCCGCTCATTCAGCAGGGCCCACACAACAGCAGCAGTTGCTGCCCATTCAGCTCAAATATTGGAAGTGAGTATGAATAATGGATGGTCATTGTTATTCCCTTCCTTCAAGTAAGGCTGAATGAGCAGTAGGTAGAGGAGACAGTGTCCAACCTGTAGCCAGATGACGTTAGCAGAGCCCCACTGGGTGACTACGCTCTCCCCCAGGGAGCCGTATACCCGGCCAAAGCCGGGGTAGAGCACCCTTCCCCCAGGCCCCGCCACCGCCGCCTCTGCCTGCACAGTAGCACCGGCGTGGATCACGGCGATGTTGAAGTTCATCATGGCCCCTGCATCACGCTCCCGCGGGCTGGGCCGGAGCAGGAGGTGGGGGGAGGCGTCCACCAGACCTGCCCACTCTGCCAGGACCAATAGGAGAGAGAGAGTAGGTATGGCGACCATGGCAACCTGCCGAGGGGGGGAGGCAGATATATATCGCACTAAGAGAGGGTGCCTGAAAGAAAGAGAGAGAGGAGTAGAAGAAGAAGAAGAAGGTGAAGAAGAAGAAGAAGAAGAAGAAGCAAGAGAAGAGAGAAGCGATTAAGTTAGACTCAGGTGTTTTATTTTTTCAGTCATGTCCAGTACAGAGGACATCAAATCAAGAGAGAAGAGGACAGAAGACGGAGGTGTAGACAGAGAGAGTGTGAAGGAGAGAGAGAGAGAAAGACAGAAACTGATCAGAGATTGCATACAGGCTAGACGGGGTAATGAATTCTGAATCCAATCATTGGGTAATAAAAGTTAGCTTTGGCTGGAGAAAAATACTGGACAAGGAGTACGGAATGCAGAGGGAAAACAATAGAGGGAAGAAAAGCAAGACACAGAGAAGATGAAATGGGCGCTATTTAGGCTGCAGGCTGAGAAGGAACAATATGAGGAAAAATAGAAACTGGCCGTTGGAGGGAAGCAGGTTGAGAGGGAGAGAGAGTTAATAGCAGACTGAGACAAAGATGGGGGCGGAGGTGGTTATTGTGCTGCATGAATGATAACAACAATTAAGATCACTGTAAACACACTCGGCCTCACACAGCTGCATCCAAGCACAGACACATGCATCCAGTGTTTGAATGCGCACACACACTCGCAAGATAAATGCATTGCTACACTATGCCCGTAGAGCAGCTTAATGATAGAGAGATATGAGGGTTAATGCAGCACGCACAAACATACACACACACTCACACAAACAACCATACGGAGAGATAATGACTACCTGGGAGATAGCAGGGTTAATATGTGAGCCGCACAGACACACAAAAACACAGCACATCATTTTCAATTTACTTCTGGTGCCAACTGCCCTCCCTCCCTTTCTCCATTTCCGTCTCACTTTCTCCCCGCTCCGTCTCGTGCTCTGTCTTTTCATATTCCCCATCTCTTCTCCCAATTTTCATGGCTTCAGGAACCAAACACAATTGCATTGATTAACAGAGGCCTGTTGACATAATATTCCCTCTAAAGTCACTCTCCCCTTCTGCGCCTCTATTTCCCCCTTTCCTCCTCTCTATGTTTCTCGCTCAGTCTTCATCCGACTCTCCTCTCTTTGTCACAGTCTGCCGATTCTTTGACCCTGATCAGTCTTTTGGATGGAAAAAGAAAGTGGCAGAGAAAAGAAGAGAGAGGGTGAAGAAAGAAAGCTGTGTGAGATGAATAGAAAAGAAAGGTACTGTAAATACAGGGCATGTGACTTATGGTCGACTGGTGGATTGAAGGACGGATGCCGGGTGGAAAAGTAGGAGACAAGGAGAAAGGGAGAGGACGAAGCAGGGTGGGATGGTGGGAGGTGGCGTAAAATATGTGACAAGAGTAGCAGGAAAGGAAATATTGATTACTGGGATGTGTATACGTGTTCGGCCTAAACAAATACACTGCCAAACCTCCTGTTTTGAGTGACAGGGCTGTGGACATGCGTGTGTATGTGTGGTGCGGAGCTACAGAAAAAGAAAAGCAGAGAAAGACGGTGGAATGAGATGGAATGAGAGGGCGAATGAGGGAGGTAGATAGATAGGGGTTAGAAAAAGAGATGGGGGTATGGAGAGATAGGGAGAGACAGACCTGTTAGTAGGAGAGAGGGAAAAGGAGAATGTAATAATGAATGGGGAGAGGGAGAAAAACCAGGCTTTGTTGTTGTTTTTTGTTTTCTTCAAGGCGAGGAAGATGTGGCAGGAAAGAATGGGAAGGACACGGCGACAGAGAGAAAATGAGAGAGTCTGAGACGAAGCTGCAGGAATACGGTACATCATATCATTTGGTGGAGCTGTATTCTACGGTGCTGAGCCATTAACTGTTAGGCCTGTCACTGTACTGCACTGCTCAACCAGCGTGTGCCATTCCATCACATTGAGCCTCGTTGGGAGTGCGAACACGGTGTATTACTATATACAGTAGCCACTTTCCCTGCAGAGTGAATCGAACGTGCGTCCGCAACATCTCGCCGAGGCGCGCGACAATAACGCAAATTATAATCAATTCCTCATCTAAATATATCTTACTATATAGTTCATTATGTGCTCCAGTTCTGCAAACTGAATCATGAAAAGCGAGCAGTAAGGGGGCTCGCAGCGAGCAAACACACACTGAAACACACACACATGCACAGAGAAGAGAAAGGAGAGCGAGAAAGAGATGAAGATTATCGTTTCATTTGATTTGCTACCGTAAATGAATCTTTTGTTAAATGCAAATGTTCTCCTTTTAGTATATTTTCCTCCCCTTCTACCTTTTAAAACGACCTCTTTCCGGTCTTCAGAGCTGCTTCTAATTCAGTAGAGTGTATAATGCATGTATATTTGGAAAGGCGCTGCCTACAACACAGGAAATGTTACAATTGGGACCATTTAGTCAAAAAAGCGTAACAAGGTTACCAATCACCTTCTTACTGAGATGTGATCAGTCATTTATTATACTTGTGCTTTATTAGACAACGCTGGCGAGACAGCCTACCTATGAACAGTTTCTTATGTTTTATTCCTCTTTCTTTTCATTGCTACGGACCCCCTTGTGAGTCTGAAATTAAGTTTGAATTAAAAGATAGGAGCCTTGCCAGGATCTGACCATTGCATGATACTGTATCATTTGAAAGACAATATGTAAATTTGTTTGTTATTTGGGACGTATCAGGATTGTGTTCCTCACCAGGATGATAAATATTATAATATATTCTTTTCTTGAATGTGACTGCACTGACTACAAAAGAAAGAAGGATGGAATTGAAAACCTTTCAAATTTCATAAGACTACTTTCTTTGATGATTCTTTTAGACTTTAAAACTTTGAATTCGCCTAAGTACACGCACCTTCAATCATCATTTACCGGCTAAATCATTATATTATATCAGCGCTTGCACTGAAGTATTTGTATTGTATATTGTTGATCTCTCAATTTGTCAATCACTGTAATAAGCAGCTTACTGTATCTACAGTATAATTATTCTTTCCCGCTGAGCCAGTTTAGTTTGTCTTTCTAAACAAAGAAAGTGACATTTACAGCACCACAGAAGCTGGCGTACATGCCTGCGACTGTTAGAGGCAAACTAAAAACACCTTCAGGAATATTTACAGGGTACTTAAGAGCAGGAATATTCTCAGGCTGACAGAGACAGCTAATCAAGATGATGAGAGAGAAAACATTCACACGGCCAAGCCAGTCTCCTCTTTCTCTTCCAAAATTGCCAGTACTCTGCAATCAAAATACATCTCATCATATCTCTGCTTAAACATTTCTTCTACACAGCATCATGTGCCCACTCCAATTGATTTCCTATAGGAATTGATGGTGACTCGGGTGCAGCTTTTTTTTTTTTGCAACAACTTCTTCAAAAATATCAAAACAGGTTTGCAGTTTTGTGTCGCTGAAGGCAAATCAACTACTTTGACGGTATATCCTTCTATAGAGGATTAAAGTGAAGCCTGTGTTATTCCCCGCAAACACCAAAGAGACAAAAAACTTGTATAGCCTCTAAACACAAAATGAAAAATTGATTCTCGGTGTCAGTGTGATGGTAGGAAAACAATCACAATGTTTTCAAGTATCAGATCCCCTCCTTCTCCTTAACTGTGCATTCTACAGCTGCAGCGAGCGCCCGCGGTGAGTCTGGAAGAGCGAGTCGCAAGAGAGGAGGGGAGGGAGCCGCTCGGGGTGGAAGTCGGCTTCTGGCGTGCATGCCTCCCTGAGCCCCTCTCCCACTGAACTCCAGTGGAGGCAGCGTGCCAGGCCTGGTGCTGCATCCGATCTGCTGGGGAAATGTGAATGGGGAAGGAGTCTTTGGAGTCTGGAGTGTGTGGAGTTGTGGAAGTGCAGTGTTCAGCGTTGTGTTTTGCCCACATCGGGGCTCTGCTGCTTCATTCCAGTCTGTCATGCAGAGTAATGGACCTGCTCCCTGCTGCCTATGGCACAGGCTGCACTGAATCAGCTCAGGCAGTTCTCCACAGCCAATAACAAAACATCTGAAATATGCAGGCTAATATATAATCTACTGTACACCATTAGAAGAAATTGCAGCATCTCTGTGAGTCACTGTAAGTGCCTAGAATAAAAAAAAAACCCTCCCCTGAAGATGAAGACTCCATTTTTCCTTCTTTCTTTTTTTTTCCACTTGTCCACATTTAAGACTGCAGTGGGCTCAAGAACACTGCTGCATGTAGTCTCTATAATTTCCTCGGGTCCATAGCTGTACTATAGTAAAAGATAAGATAAAGTGCCAACACAGTGTGATGCCCACAGTGTGCATATATGTGAGTGTATCAATGTCTCTCTGTGTGTGAGTGTGTCGTGTGGGGGAGCGGAGGAATGAAGAGAAGAGTGCAGCTGGAGCTCAATGCTCCTCGTGTTAATTGGCCCATACTTCAATCACAGCCACTGGAGTGTGTCCTCTCTGACGGAACATATCCTCTCTCCCTCTCTTTTTGCCTCCCCCAATTTCTCTCTCTCTCTCTCTCTCTGTCCTGCTGCACTTGGTCACCCACTCATCCACTCGCTCACACACTCTGACTTGACACACTCCCTCACTCAGTCTGTCTCCCTCACTCAGTCACTCGATTTGGTCACTCGTTCATTCACGCTTTCATTCATTGAGTCACTCCGTTGCCTCACTTTCACCAACTCCTCGTCAACTCCTCGCCTGTTTCTCCCTCCTCAGCCCTCTCCCTATTCTTTCCTTCCACACACGTCTTTGTCCTGTACTTCTTTCACTCTCTACTTCCTCCCCTCCCTCACTTCCTCTCTCCTCTCATCTCTCTTTCTCTCTCTTTGATCCCTGTCGAGCAGAAGAGCCACCAGGCAGGCGAGCGGCTCTTGTTCCCATTGTGCATAGTGTGCAGAGTGATCGGCGAGCAGCGCAGCGTGCAGCAGCAGGGCGTATAGTACTGTGTGTTTTTACTGCATGGCCGTAAACAGCAGTAGTAAAGCCTGCTGCTGCTGCTGCCTCCCTTGGACTTGATAGCCGTGGCTATCATAAGCCATTCTGGTGACAGAGTCGGAGCCATCTATCAAACCATCGTGACACCAGAGCCTCAGAGGGAAAAGCAACACACAGTATTTGTAAATTACACATGCCACAGGCCGATAACCAGATCAGAGCTGGTTGCTTTCAACCATTTTTTAAAGCGGAACAGTTAAAGTCGAGGGGCTAGCTGATACGGAATATGAAAAATGAATTGTGGCAAACCGAAGACATGCAGAGCGCACAACTATCCAAAGGCTCTTCTTTCTGTTAACAAATAAATAACCTGCAAATGCAAAAAAAACTATTCCATATGAACTGTACTGTTACAGGAGAGAGGATGTGAAATCTACACCGGCTCTGCATGACACTCGCTTATAGCTGATAGTCTCCATTTGTCCTTTCTGTATTTTGTAACCTTTTACAAGAGCTAAATGAAACAGTCACCTTGACATCTCGCTTTGATGTTTCTCCACAGCAGAAAGGCATTTCATTTCTGACATTTCAAGTCCCCATAATTTCCATGTGGTCGTACAAAACGCGCCTGACTGGGGTTCAGAGTATCCTGCCTTTAATTCAAATATTTCTTCACGGGCTCGGATTAAACGCTTCTGCCAAGAGACAGTGTCAATTAATTGGACTTCACTTCCGTACATTCAGGAGATAAATTTCATTACTTGAATGGGAGGACACTCCTTGTTTCTCTTCCCTCTATGGATTGATGGAAATGAGATGAAGCTGACCCCGGACCCCGCCACAGTGTAGCACTGACAATTCTCTGACCTCATTTTTTAACAAAAAAGAAAATGTCTTATTGCCACTTCCCGCTGTGGTTTCTGGCACAACAGACATGAAAAGCAGTGACTGGAAATCACATCCATTACAGATGATTATGATGAAATATTTGACATTACCACATCCCATTTGTCTAACTCATAACATTCAGCTCTGGGTATATAATTACCTGGAATTACCTAGTAGAGAATGTGTTTAATTTTGCTTTAATAAAACCTTACACATGTCTAGTAATTGCACGAATATAAACTCCAGAAACCTGAGAGAAAAATCAGCTGATAGAAATAAAGGCCTGTCAGTTGTTTCGTTTTGTTTTGTAACGCAGCCTGGGCATCTTGAATTATTCACTTTGTGTGTGTGTGTGTGTGTGTGTGTGTTATCTTCCAAGCCCCTGTCATTCATTTAATCCTCAGGACATTGCAAGCTCACACACTCGCACTTTATTTTTATAGAGTTATACAGTCTGCATAAACAACATCAATTTGTGAATGAACGATGCACGGAAATATTTCAATGGTGTCTCTATTTTATCCTCTCGCTCCTGTACACACACACACACACACACACACACACACACACACACACACACACACACACACACACACATCCATTCAGAGAACATCAGCTACAAATGGTTTACTACCCTCATGAGTGTTCAGACATAAATATCAGCGAGGTCAGATGCTTTCACGTGGAAAGACCAGTGTCTGGGGATCTTGCATCAGGAATTCACATGACAGAGTGTCGGGTATTATTTCAATAAGCCTAACTGGCATATCCTAAGTCGGCTTGAATGAATGAAAATGGTTTTGTAAGGAAACTTCATAGTTTGTGTGCCCACTGCCAATGCTTGTATAACATAAGTGCTTGCTTTAAGGCTGGCCAAGGAGCAAGAATATTTCATTTTCCCACCTCTACACCTGACATCTAATAGAGTGAGGAGCAGAGGTCTGCGGCGCTACTCTCTGGCCACCCCCCTCTTCTCCCGGGTTGACTATAATACCACATAATTTACTGGGTTTAATGTACATATAAATTGTTTTCTGTAGTTGCTTTTCTTCTCAAATCCTCTGTCAAGATGTCCTTACGACGCACGACCTGGGGGGATTATCTTATTATGTTTGTTTTAAAGGGAATCATTTCTCTCTGCTCAACCTTTTTGCGGGAATCCAGACACTCTGAGGGCTTTGTGTTTGGGGAAAATAGCTTCAGTATCACAGCGCTATCAAATGCAATCCAATCATCTAAGAATAAACATGCATTCATGCTGTGCATTTACATAATGCACTGTACATTCATGAATGAAATACTTGCCTGATTGGTGTTTTTTTTTCTTTAAAGGAGCATTGAGATTGAAATCAGGAACAAATTGGATGACAGATTTTCAGAAGATGTGATGAGACAGGCAAAATAAGTCTGAGAGTATTCAGAATTTAGGGGGATCATGTTACCGCACAGGAAAAATACTGCGTTTTTTTAACAATAATATAAATTAATTATTTTTCTCATTCCAATCTGGAGCCAGTTGTCGCAAAACGGCACAGCGTTGCTCCACTCTGCTTGCACCAGCGCTTCCATTAATTCCCTCATTGATTGGCCAGACACTGGGATCACCTAGCCAGATCTAAATCAGTCACTAATTAAAAGAGCAAGATGAAAAGCAGCCGACACTGCAGCCCTTCAGGACCTGTAAGGTGAAACATTCAGTAACAACTATAAACTAGGAAGCTGCTCAAGACTCTCAGCAGAAACAAGCACCTAGCTCTGCATAGTAACGATACACAATCTTATTCTGAAGATAAACGGATTAAACTGGTGTGGGAAACCTTCGCTGATAATGTCTTTGTGCAAGGTCACGCACAAGCAGATGTGTATGTACAGACTTTACATGTATGGATGAATGTGTACAGACACTCACACACGTCACATCTACAGATACACACAAACCTTTAACACCCGTCTGAATAAGAGAAACAGTTAGCTAGTCTCTTACGCGCCACATGTTGCTAAAGTCAAGCTGGATTTCGTCTGCTTAAAATCTAACGCTGCAATGTCAAAATGTTGTGTACAGGTTTGAGCTGCGTTCACAGCACATCTGGCTCTGCCCCCGCTCATAAGCAAAGGTGTTAGAAACACTTCTGTCAGCCTATCCTATAAACGTTGGTGGATCAGTTCAGCTCAGGAAATGCACTCCCATGCAGACAGAAGCCCAACAGGGGAGAGGAATTGGAGGATTGAGACCAGGGAGGGTTTTTTTATTTTTTTTTATGAAGCCTCAGATGATTCTCAGGAGTAAAAGGTGGTGAGAGGTTAGTGAAGGAAATGTCAGAACCCCACAGTGTTGTCTTCACACAGACACATCCAGCTGCCCAGTAATGCTGTGATGTTTGCTTCGCAGCAACAAATATAAAATATCTGTCTTCTCCTGTTTTTTTATTATTTTCTCAAAGTCTCGACACATGAAGCCCCAGTATCTCATCAAAGAGGTGTTCACTAGTCTGAGATGGCCCCAGCTCTTTATGGCGGTTTCGCATCATATTGTACGGAACGTAATTATGAGTAGCCGGGAGGGAAAAGCTGCTCATGTCATGAGATATCAGAACATTTTTTGACAGCCATGATTTTATACTTGAAGAAAAGACTACACAAGTGTAAAAAATAAAAAACAATGGCTGCAAAGCCAAAATCACTGGCAGTTACATCTGAATAAAATACTGTTGATTCTGCCAAGTAGAAATAAGCTATGCTAGAGCCCCACCGATACTGGATTTTTGGGGCTGATTCTGATACCAATATTAGGGAGTAAAAAATTCCCAATATCAATATATCGACCAATATCCTTACACACACAGAAGATATACATGAACACACATTTTTTGCATTGATTCCTCAAATGTGGTTATCAAACCCTTGTGACAAAAGTATACATACATCAGCGTACTCAAACATTAAACTTCACCGGGAATTTGGTAATTATAAATTACTCCAAGCATCTTTTTCTGCATCACGTTCTGTACACGTTTTTATATTGCATATATATTTGACAATATATTTGCGGATAGCCTGAGAAATCTGTGAATGGCCAATATCTGCCGATGAGCTACGGTGGTGTTGATGTTGTTCCTAGAACGACATAATGAATGTTGCTCCAGGACCGTCATTTAAACTTACAAATCAGTGAGGAAAACCACATCTGGAGCCAGCTGTTGTGGTTGAGTGGGTTCAGCATAGGTCTCACTTAGAGAAGTGGGGGTCACATCCTGCCTGAAGCATATTTTTATATTGTAAATGTATTATTTTTACACTCAGTTATGTTATTTTCCATTTATTTCCATCTTTCTGTCGCTCTTTGGTCAGATTTAGGGAACTAAAATACGTAATGTTACGGTAATAAAAATATTTGAGTTACCATACAGCCTTTCACAATATGAACCACATAGGTGTCATCTACACTGAGGGCATGCCTCCTTTACTTTTTGTAATGAGCAGTTTTGTCCTCACCACTTTTTAAAAGCTTAATTAGTACAAATCCTACTTAAAATAACTTGCACCAAGAAATGTTGAATAGCAAATGAGATTTGATACATTTTGATGTGTCATCTACTGTGACCTCATACAGACCTCATTACATTTCCTAAAATTATAGAAGACATAAAATATGTAGAAGACTGTTATGAAGGGTTTTTTTTGTTTTCCTCCGAGCCCTATACGTCCATCACACTGCTTCTCAACACAAATGTACATGTTTGGAAGAATAACTTCTCCTATGTGTGTATTTTTCAGTCTTTTCCCCCCCGAGTCACAAAAACATAATTGGTCAGTTGTAATGAACATTAATTACGATGTTCCAGACACAACACCAACATGGCAGTATCAGATTGTGCATACACTGATTGTTTGCCTCTGGTTTACTTGTCATTGTACTACTAGATACATGTAGCACAAAAAATATAACTACCTTAGGCTTTATTTAATTTATTTAGTGTTGCTAGCCGTCTTGGAATAAAGTGTGAATGCTTCAAAGTTGGAATGGCGCAAGGTTTTCCCGTTCCTCCCACTCCCACTCCGTGACTTACAGACTATTGTATGACAGGAACTGTAATCAGCAGTCTTAATATTTGGGTATAGATCTCACAGAGCATCCAGTGCCAACAATTGATCTTCGTGCTATTTCCCCTCACTGCTTAGTCCAAAACGTGTGAATGAGTGCCTCTATTTCCCAAAAGCCGAAGCCTTTGATAGAGAATATGCCACAGTTAACACAGAGCAGAACACATAACAATCAACTCGATGAGCCTGATCAGCACCAGACCAAGGCCAGGGTCATTTATTGCCTCATTGGAAAAAATCAGATTGAAATTGCTATTATATAATTGAAAAGAGAGCATTCACTCCTAATCACCTTTCAGGAGGTAGACTAAAGAAGGCTTCGATGTGAAAAAATGTGCAATTTGAATAATGAAACCGCACAACCTGAATTGAGAACAAATTAATCCGCACCCTGAGTCTTAATACCTGCATACCAAGCGTATTGTACATTTCATTCTTCTCAGTGTCAAAAACCAGGAGAGGTGTCAAATCACAAGGCCGGTTTTAGAAGCTGGAGCTATTTACATGCAGAGATGAGAGCACATTAAAACAAGCCCAGGAACATCAAACTATCTTCATCAGAGGCTTTCTTCCATCTCTGCGCTGACGCTCCCTCTTCCATCCTTGTCTTCCCCACCTTGTTGTACTGTAGATAACGTGCTGTGCAAATTCCATTCAGGTGCAAACGCGCATATTTGCATTTGTAACAGCTGTATAGTCGGCACCTGTTTATGAAGGAATTCCACATTCAAACTTGAAAGAATATAGAGCAAAGCTATTTTTATATAAAGTGATAAGGCAATAAAACAGGTTCAACTTTGCACCTGGTACCCGCACCTAGTAAATCCGGCACAGTCACTCCAGTACAAAGCCTGCTATAAATGCCAGCTGCTGGGCTCTTTGAGAGGAGAATGACAAAGGGTTTTAACAAAGCTGGCCCTACGTGCAGCGCTGGGAAGTCTCACAGATCAGGAGGCATGACACAGCAGCCCAGGGTGACATGCGACATGGGCCGCAGACACAGGCTAACATAGTTTTTATAAATGCCCCCATTTCCTCTTTTTAATAACCACTTAATGCTGTCATTTCCTGCCCCATCCATCACGATGAAGGACCGCACCGCACTGCTGCAAAACGCTGCGCGCCGCAAAACACTCCTGCACATCTCTCCATCGTCTTTCGTTATTTCCCTTCATCCTCCTTTCCTCTGCCGTGTGCGCGCTCTCAAATGTATATATACAGTACGGTGTCTGTAAGTGTGTGGATCCCATGGGCAAGGTCCCAAGGTCCTCTCTCATCCAAAACTGAGACTGGTGTGTGTGTGTGTTTGTGTGCAGTATGCTACTCATTGTGTGTGTATTTTTGGGTATGCTCTCGGTGCGCGTGTGTGTGTCTGACTGCATACCCATGGGTATCTGCCTGAATGTACTTTTTGAGAGTGTGTGTGACTGTGTATTGCATGCAGCCATGTGAAGCTGTGTGCCTGCTAGCTGCCTCCAGACTTGTATTCCCAAAACAAGCCGCAGGGCTTTGGCTCAGGTTTGTTTGTGTGTGCGTGCGTGTGCGCACCTGTTTGATAGTGGCTGTGTGCAAGGAGTGCACAATAAATTCTCCCTCACTGTTGTGTGCGTTCAAACCTGTCTGTGTGATTTTGTTTATGAATGTGTCTGTCTGCCAGCCTGTCCATCTGTCTGTCTGTTCCATCTCCACCTGTTTGTCGAAGGACTTCCTGTCATTCCATCTACACTGTGTGTTTGACTGTCTCTGCCAGTCCCAGTCCAGAGTCGGGCTGTAACTGGGCCGGGGGCGGCACCTCAAGGGTGCCAAACCATAGCAGCTGCCACCTTACTGAAAAGAAACTCTCAGACAGGGAGTTCAGATGGTAGTTAATTAATTTCTAAGTTTCTACAGCATAATGATTTTGTTTTGATATTGATTATTGTCATACTCTACCAAACATCGTTCTGAATAAGTGCATTTTCATCACACCCCAAGCAGCACTTGTACCTCCCCCAGAAACTGTTTACTTCTGTAATTAACTCTGCCAATGAGGTTATGTTTTCACCCGTCTCCGATTGTTTGTATGTTGGGTGGTTTATCAGCAGGATTACACAAAAACTACTGAACTGATTTCCATGAAACTTGGATGGAGGTTGGGTCTCGGCCCAGAATAGACCCCATTTACGTTTAGTGCGGATCTGGATAAAAGGATGGATCCAGGATTTTTTTTCTCACTTTCTTTGACATTGCAAGAACGGCTGTTTTTCGACATTTTCTTTAGTTTCTCAGGGAATAAGTCGTGGACCTTGATGAAAAAAAACATGCATATTTAGGTGGCTGGTGTTGATGAATGTGGGCAGTTTGATTTGGATCCTATATCTGGTGAGCTTAAGTTACGGTAAAGCAGTTATGGTAGGGATACAGTGCTATCGAGGCTTGAGTGAATTAAAGGGGACTGTTGGGCCATGGCGGAGGTATGCGCTCTGCTGAGTGCTGTTCTAGTTCAGTATGTTGTATGTGAAGCAGCGCCTCTGTCTCTCTGAGTTACACGTGACTCTCTGAAAACTTGCACAAATGATGCCCAGTTCTCATTATGGAAGCAGACAATTTTTTTCTGTTACTGCAACTTGTCATAATCAAATACATCATAATGTCACTATTACATCTAACAAGTGTAGTCTAGGTAGGTTGTCACTGACAGCTTGGCAGCTGTGACAGAGATTTGCTGTACCTTCAGTAATTTTACCTGTTTTTTGCTAGTTTTAGTGTGGAGGATACAGTTCGATGCAAGTAAACTATTACATAGAAATACGTTCAGCATTTTTTTTTCAATTTTATTATGATTTAAACTTTAAATTTATACACATGCAGTAAATAAAGGAGTTCACAAGTCATCTCTACTAACTCTTATGTATCTACTGCTGTAAATATGGCTGCAACTGACATTTTTTTTTATCTGCACGAAATGTCAAAAAATAGTCAAAACATGCCATCACAGCTCCACAGAGTCCAAGGTGATGTCTTCAAATGTCATGTTTTGTCCGACCAACAGTCCAAAGGCCAAAGATATTTAGTTTACTATTACATCAAACAAAGAAAGGCAGGAAATTCTCACATTGGAGAACCCTTCACCGAAAAGTATTTGGCATTTCTTCACTTTGGTGTTTTTGTTTGAAATATGACTGAAAAGATAAATCGAATATCAGAATCATTGGCAATTATTTTTCTGTCGATCAACCAATCAATAAATCAACTAATGAACCACTGATAGGTCAAATTCACTTGACACACATCAGTAAACAAATGATGCTGGACTTGTCACTCAAACAACCTTTACCCTTGTGAATATTTACACTTTTAGTTGATAATTGACTGTTGATAGCATCACAACCGTGCAGGATGCAGTCACGTAACTTGAGATCAAAATGAAGGCTGAACTCAAAGATGGATCTAGTTCGATCCATGTGTTCTGAGTACTAATGTAGTAACGTAACAGAGTACTTATGGGTCGGAACATGATGACAGGCAGATTATACTGTTAACTGTTCATTTTAAACAATCTTTTCAGTTGTTATGTGTTATACCACCTTGTATGTACTGATAAAAGTTTAGTTTCGAGGGCATCACTGAGCTGCAGGTTTTGCTTCTCATGATGGTTAGACGTGCTTCACTCCCAAACAAAGTCAGTTCATACATTAAATAAGACTATCCTGCACAATTTAGACTCAATTTGAGAGAAGAGTCGATCTGATAAATTGCCTCCCCTGCTGATGTCGACGAAGGGATGCTTTTCTGAAATTATATGTATTTATTTAATGAGCACTTGTCAGAGCTGTTATGGTAGAAAATACAGATTTGTAGTTAATGTGAATTCTTTACATAACCTCAAACACTCAAATAATTGATCAAAACAGTGCGCATCACATGACAGCCCCCTGCCAACACGAGCATACAGTCCTCAGCTCACCAACTGCTCCAGGCCAAAGTGAATATGCAACACATACATCAATACAACCCTGAGCAGAGTCCAGAGAAGAACAGTGGGAGAGGGGAGCACTGTAATCGCTCCAAAACACCAGCCTCTGATCTCGTTAAAGACTAATTGATGTTCTATGTTAACGAGCTTTACCTTAATTAGTGGTATTAAAAAGAACACTGGGTGCAACGTGTGCGGAGAGGGTGGGAGAGGGGTTTGGGGTGGGCGGCGGGGTTGAGGAAACTATCCACTAATGTTGCATCAAACAACTGATGAAAGGGGAGGCGGGAGAAAGAGAGGGAAGAGGAAACTGTGCAGAGGAAGTCACAGGTTGCAGGGGTGAGAGAAGAGACGGAAAGGATTGAGGCGAGAAGGAACAGGGGGATTGGCAGAAGAAAAGAGAAGACGGGCGAGGAGCGGGGGGGGGATTGAGCTAAGCTTGAAGGTTTTCTGCGCAAAAGTCGATGAATCAATAGGGTGAAATTGATGAAGAGCAGGGGGCTGGAGAAAACAAGCGCACAAATGTTGACTCTATTCCTCTCATCTCTTCTCCCTCGCCTTCCACCCATGTCCCCCTCTGATATTCAATTCAATCCTCCGCTCTTCCCCATCTCTCTGCCGCCTTTCCAATCTCTCACCCCGGCTTCTCCCCTCATGCCTTTTCCCTCCACCTCCTCCTCTTCCTCCTCGCACCTTCCCTCATCTCTCGCTCCCTCCACACCTTCTGTCTCTCTCATCAGTGCTCCTCTTCCTCCCCCCTCCCTCACCCTCCCCTCCTGTCTACCCCTACTCACAGCTGGTACAGTACAGATCTCTCAGGGCAACTGTACGACAGATCGGCAGAGAAAGGGGGGCTCTGTCGCTGACACTGAAGGCAACACTTTACGGGCAGCGGCGGTGGATGCAGTGCGCTGCTGCAGTACGCCTGTGTGTAAATTTCAGCGGGCTTGCGAGAGGAGGGGGGGACGATCAGCTGAGCAGAGCACATCACCTGTGGGTGAAAAGAGCTGATTGAAATGGATATCAGCTGGAGAACTCAGCTGAGGGAGGAGAAGAGACCAAACAGCCCACAGAAATGGGAAAACAAACAAACACATTAATTCCAATTTCCATCCGGATAAATGAATTCAGTGGTTTCCCAACGCAGGCCAATAAATTTGATCTCGCACTCCCAATCACTGCAGCAAATCTGCGAGAGAAGCAACACTGTGGCTCTCTGTTTTACAGGTCAACAGCACGAGCTCCTTCTGTGATGCTCTCTGTGGTCCAAGGCCTCGCTGTTGTTTTCCTCTTATTGTTATTCAGCGCTGGTGGTGCTGTGTGTTATTCACTTCTCTCCCTACATCGAGCACTGCGAGGCAAAAACAAAACTTATTTGGGCACCCGAAGGGGGGGGTTGGTTGCAAATTTAGCAAATCTACCTACAAAGTGAAATCTCTCACACACTCCCTTCACCCAGCTGGGGGGGGGGAAAAATAAAGAGGAAAAACCCGCCTGCTCCAGCTGTCTGAGAGTGTTTGAGGCAAGTCAGCCCGTTGGGGAAGATTCCTCGGTGGCAACAGAGGGATAACTGTGTGCTGCCATACGCCCAAATATTCAGCGTATCGGGATATAAATAGATCAAGAGGGAAAAACTGATCGGCAATCTTGCGGGCTTAGCTTTAGCTATAGAAGACGAGGAAGCACACACACACACACACACACACACACACACACACACACACACACACACGCACGCACTAACATTGACCACGCAGCCTGAGAAAATGAGCATCAACAGATATGATCACCTCAATTAATACATCCGCAGCAGAGTGAGGGGGAAACTGCAGCCAGCGCCGGTGTTTAAAGACTTAAACGGAACCAAAACTCTGTCTTTATCAATAATGCATAGAAAATTCCTGGCAGACAAAATCATAGCCTAAAGGTTTAGTCTATATGATTAATTGAACTGCCGGTGCTGTCTCTGTCTCTGTGTATGTGTGTGTGTGTGTGTATCATTGGACTATCTATGCCGGCTGCTGTGAGGAACCTATGCGTTAAGACGCTTGTGAGTTTTCAGGCGCAGCAATGACAGAGGGGTCAAAGCCCCGGTGCGCCGGCCGCGTCCACCTCTCCATCCCCGGCCATCCGTCTCTCCATCACGAGCGGCCGTCCAGATGCCGACACCCGAGCCCCCTTATGCCTGTCTCAATGACGCGTAGCACCCTCTCACTGCCCGAGCCGCAATTAATCTAAGCGGCACAGAGTCTCTGTCTGTGTGCGTGCGTGCGTGTGTGTGCGTGTTTGTGCGCGGAGAGAAGGAGAGAGAAGAAGAAGAAGAAGAAGAAGAAGAGGAGGAGAAAAAAAAAATGCCTCCGCACCGCAAATATCATTAAAATAAATGTACTTACTGTTTTTCACCAGCCTTTCCCCCCTCTTTTCCTGCGTCCCTCCATCCTTTTTCACATCCTTCCTTTTTGAGGTATCCGTTTTGCGGGTGTCCCCCCCCGCCACCGCTTCTGCCGCCGCCGCCGCCACCACCACCACACACACGCGCACACACAGACCCGCACACACGCCGGGAAAAAATATATATCTAAATATATATATATATGTTCTACATGTATTCAATTTCTCCGATCTCTCTCTTTACCTCTCTCCCTCCCTCTCTCCTCTCCTCTCTCCTCACACTCTCTCTCTCTCTCTCCCTCTCTCTCTCTCCCTCTCCCTCTTTCCCTGTTCTTTTGTTAAAATTCAGTATATGCGCCCCGTCACCTAGCAACCGTCAACCTCTCTCTCTCCCTCCTTCTCTCTCTCTCTCCCTCTCCCTCTCTCTCTCTCGTTTCCTCCCCCCCTCCCTCCCTCTCTCCATCACTGGCGACACGTGTTGAATGCTAAACTTAGCGGTCCGGAATAAAATTAATAAAGGGATGGACGCGCTATATCTCCCCTTTTCTCTGACTTTCCCCCCTCTCTCTCTCTCCCTCTCTTTCACTCTCGCGGTATCATACTGCAATATAAATATTTACTAGAACCACTCAGCCCTCTCATTGCCCCCCCCACACCCACCACCTCCTCCTCCCTTGCCTCCCTCTGCATTTCCCCCTCCCTCCCCCCTTCTTCCTCCCCTCCATCCATCCATCCATCCATCCATCCCTGGCTCCCTCCCTGCATCCCTCCCTCGCCGTCCTGCCTTTTTTCTCCTGCCTCCTATCGCCTCTTTCTGCTTCTCCAAGCAAAACGGAGGCGCCACACCAGCGTCTGTGGATCCACATGTGAGTGTCACCCTGCCCGGTGCGTGTATTTTTTTTTTTTTTTTTTCCCTGCATGGAGAGCTGCAGAGAGAGCATTCCTGTGAGTGTGTGTGTGTGTGTGTGTGTGTGTGTGTGTGTGTGCGTGCGTGTGCGTGCGTGCGTATGAGAAATCTATACTACAGTAGCATGTCAGTGACCATGTGTGAGCAGCTTGCAGAGAGTGCAGGAACATGCAGCATCACCACACTGCAGCTCCTCGTGTTATTCGACTGGAAGATGAAATATTTATATTGAAGTTTGTTGAAGAAGAGAGATGCTACAGTTGCGTGTGCTAGATTATACTTTGTTTACAGCTGTCTCTGGGGGGGACGCAGAGGGTGTGAGGTACATTAAATTTGAGATGTGTTGTTATCTTCTCCTCAGTCTCCTCCACTGCAGGATCAGAGCTAATCAATGAAGCAATAGTTAGCCGCAGATCATCAGCAGAACGTGCGCCCGGCTGCTCAGTCGATGATCTTATGATTGGGGTTTAACCTTTTCATCAGACCTTGGGATGTCTTCCACGATCACATGCACAAATGCACACATGCATGCACAGTGTGAGCTCACACAGGAGAAAGACCGAGTGCTTAAATGTAACGACAAGCAGGCCAAAGGTCTCGGCGTATTGACAGAAATGTGCCTTGCCCCTGGAGGTCTGGTAAATGATGGACGCACACCTCAGTCACATCTAATTGAACAATCATCAATACGAGGCTGACCCCACGAATGCGGAAGTGGCCACACACAAGTAGCGTGTGTGTACTGTATATGTGTGTGTCTAGATCCCTACAGGTCACCGCACAAGACTTTTTCTAGTCATATGGATCGTTTGGTTTTGTCTGCCCTGGTTTTGAGACACAGTCTCATCAACCTCGTCTGCCTCCGTCCTACAGTAGAGCTGAATGGAGTTACATTTCTGGTGCTTTGAACACTGAAAAATTAGACTTCAGAAATTTAACAGCAACATCTATTTCCAAAATCAGTGTCCTCATTACTTCGAATAATCCACAGAACAGGCTGTCAACAGTTGTGACAGTTTTCATATTTCCTCGGTAGAATTTAGTTCCAGTAAAAATGCTCTTGACAGTGGCAGAAAGCTAAGGGATGGATATCTTAAAACCTGGGCAAATAAAACTAAAACTACCTCCACGACTAAATATCAGCAGAGTAAAAGTAGTAGTTTCAGTGAGAAATCTTTGGTGAACTGACCGTTTAATCTACTACACAGTGGGATTCTGCACCAACAACGGCAAACATGTCGGCTTCACAGCAGCAGAGACTGGGCCAGCGACAACCCAGGCAACAGAATTAAATATTAGTATTGTTCGTTACTGCAAACCATGAATGAGCGACTGTATATTTTTTATGAGATGCTGGGGCGTTTTCCAGTCGTGTTAGTGGCAAAACACCAGATATTTTATTGGATTTGCAGCCCTGTTTGTGGTGACAGAACCAGGTACAACATAATCTTAAACAAACCCTAAACAATTGTTTCTTGCGCCTAAACCTAACCAGACCATAATCGCAACATTGCCAATTAATTGTGATTATAGTGAATATTGTTCATCACAGTTTCCTAAATCCCAAGAAGACAAGAAGTACTTTTACTAGTTTTGTCTGACAAAAGTTAAAAACCCAAAGATTACCACTCTAATGTGCAATGATTAAAAGTTGCAAAAGTCCCCACATTCTTTATTCTAGTAGAAATGCAGATGCAGATAAAAAAAAAAAAAGTGTAAAGGTACTGATTCAACTTCTTGGCTCTGAAATGTACTACTTTATCCCTTTGACGGACATTTTTACTGGTAATTTCTGTGCAAAGCTGACCCTCCCGTCATATTATTATAATTCAAAGACTATTAAACTTAAAGGTAGAATCAGTAGGATTTGTCCGAGCTGTTGGTAAAACGCATCATAAAGATATTTGATTGTTGAGTCTCATTCCAAAGACTTGGTAAAGTGTCCCAAGCACAGCAACAAAATTGAGAAAATAAGAAAATCCAGGCAGAGGGCTGCAGGGTCTCTGCAGATACGAGACACTAACACTCCTTTTCTCCCCTTTCGAGTCTCCCTCTCTATCTGTTTCCATCTTACTGCGTCTGCCGCGTGTGATTTGCACTGATGCACTGAGGACGCACTGGTTTGCACTGGTTGAAATCAGTCTTGTGATGTTGGGAAGGCGGCAAAATAGGAATAGTCGATAATTCAAAACTAAACTAACGACCCTCGTTTGAAAATGTAAGGAGTAGAAAGTACAGATGTTTGTGTTAAAGTGTAGGTAGAAGGTAAAAAGTTGGCAGTAGTAAGTATAAATACCTGCAAAAACCTGAAAAAATTACACTGGCCAAATATTTGTACTTTGTTACTTCCCAGTGACAATGATGTTAAACAGAAAAGCAACAAATCCTTGGATTTGAAAAGCTAGAATGCCATACCATTGTTCACCACACACACCAGTTTCCACCTGCTTCTTTCCACCTGGCATGATTTGTGATGAAATGACGCTGCATTAACAAACAATTAAGAACACAAACGGCTGCTAGTTGCTCTACATTTACACTGATCTATGGTCAGTTTTAGGACTCGGACCATATGGCAATAAAGGTTAGGATGTAGGGCGATTAAGCTGATCGGTGCGTCCCGGCCCAGTGATTAGACTCCAGATGGTATAGAAAGAGCGGCGGCGGCTGATTCTGAGCCATACGATTTGTGATAAGGGATCCATATCTGGTTCAGTGGTGCGTTCACTGTCGCTGCTGTGGTATTAATAGGCCAGATACACATCAGCTATTCATATTTTCTGCTACGCGGAAAAGGTGAACCAGCCTCTGTACTCTTCATATTCCTCTTGTTATCTGTATTTGCCACGTGCATTCATCTTCATTTGCATTCATCAATCAATTCATCATCACAGCTCGCCCATGTGCGCCCCTCTCTCTCTCTCTTGCACTTCCTTCCTGTCTCTATGGCGGTCTCTCTGTCTTGCCTGAGGCCTGTGGAGATATTGGAGAGGTAACATTAGGGTTTATGAGGCATGTGATGGTATGCGTCACCACTGTATTTACTCCACAGTATGTGTCGGTATGCTTCTGTAGCGCACAAAGACCTACAGTGTCTGCGCACATTTACATGATAGTTACAGTGCAGGAGTGTGTTTTCCTGTTGTTGTTAATAAAGGTTGGCCGTATGATGGAGGCACATTGCTCTGCTGGTGTCTGTTTGTTTTCCCAGTTCCACTTACTGTCTGTGAGAGCATGTGTGTGTTTGTGTGTGGGAGAGTGAGAGAGACAGTTTGAATTTTGTTGTTTGGTCTAATCTGATGTGACTGGGCTCCCCTATCTCTATTTACGCATCTGTTTAGCTCTGAGCTAACAATCAAACAATAAGGCTCTCTCTCTCTCTCTGTCTGTCTCTCTCGCTCTCTCTCTCTCTCACAAATACACATATACTGTGTACACGGATGCACAGAAAAACAAGAGTGCACTTTTGTTGGAATTCTGGATCCTGTGACAACATTTATACACAGAAATGATTGTCTTTTTTATGTTTTGTTGATTTCTTTTTTGTGAGTAGGAAACAAAATCCGTGAGATTATAAATGTACAATTATCCCACATGTGGTGGCAAGTAAGCCTTTACTCAAGTGCTAGTACCACACAACCTACTCCATTATAAGTAAAAGTCCTGCGTTGAATGTAAATAAGTATCATCTACTTGATGCAGAGAAATATTTAAAATAAAGTCCCAATAAATATAAAATAAATTAATCACAAGGAAAAGCACCAAATCCCACATTTGAGAAGCTTATTGATGAATAAAAGTTGTCCTTTCAGATCTCTGTTTTGATGAATTAATAAACACCCTCTGGACACTCTGCTCTCTTTTTGTATTTTATTAAGAATGTATCTGATAACAGAGCCCATGGAGTTCGCTTAATAAAAAATCTTTCCATCAGATTTATACAGAAGAAAACAAAGTCACAAAGAGCGTGCATGTTTACTCTACACTGTTCTGTCTTCTGTTCTCAATACTAAAATCCCGCCAATGAATGAACCAGTTAACCAAAACAAGAATATCTTAAGAAGTTGAGACTCCCCAGGTTCATATAGGCCGAATCCAACTTTCCACCCTCTGGACTTCTGGACTGAGCCTCTGCAGGCTTCAGTCGTACATACCTTGACGTGTTCACTGTCATTAAATCAGTGAAGTCTGGTGAAGTCTGCAGCCCAATGCGACTCCCTGGAAGTCTGCAGAAAGTCTGCTTGAGGGCCCTTGTGGACTGGATGAAGTGAGTTTGGACAGCCCTCGAGACTCGCAGACTTCCCACGATCACACCCACGAAGTCTGCAAGTCTTTGTATGCTCCCATAATCGCTCTATCTGGACACCACTCTGTCAAAGAGTAAATAAAACTTGCAGTAACCCTTTAGTTCCTCAACATTCACTTACATATGCATCATTTTCTTCAACAATTATAAAACCATTTTAAAATAGTTGCCTTTTATTTTTCAGTTTATTGGTTCAGTTGTAATTGTATAAACTGTTTAATCCATAACAAAGTATCGCTCACCATTCTATCAGCACTTCATGTTTTGTATGTTAAAATCTTAATTTTAAATACTCAAGTAAAGTGCTAGTACCTCAACTGTGTACTTAAATACAGCACTTGAGTAAATGTATTTTACTTTGATGATATATTCCACCACTGACTACAACCATGTTCCAGATGATTGGATGATTGATGTTGTAACTGTATTTCTGTGGAAAAGCTTCTCTTACAGTGTTTAAAACAAATTATCCTGGTGTTGCAACGAACGATTCTTTTCATTAGCAATTAATCTGTCAATTATGTTCTCAATTACTCTTTAGTCCTTCTTACTATCTGTCTTACTGATACTATGAAACAGTCCTCTGCATCAGTGGTGGCATGTAACTAAGTACATTTACTCAAGTACTGTACAAAGGTCAGCTGCTTGTACTTTACTTGAGTATTTCCATTTTCTGCTACATGATACTTCATCTCAACTACATTTCATAGCAAATATTGTATTTTTTACTTCTCTACATTTATTTAATAACTGTAGTTACTAGTTGCTTTGTAATTTGCATGCATAGCCAAAGTAGCTTTTAAATTAAGGTTTTTTTTAATGCTGTATATCTGATCCAATACTCGGTAGTGCCGATACTCGGTGGACCCATAGTACACAGTAAATACATACATATAAATATATGTATAATTTACTTTCACTTATACTTTCGATGCTTAAATATATTTATTGTCAGAATATTACTTTTACTTGCATTGGTGCTAGATAATATTTTAACACGATATCTTTACTTGTATGACTTTTAGGTACTTTTCACGACACCACTTCTACTCTCCATTACAACTTAAAGGGAAATTCTGTACTTTTTACTTTGAATGCATTTATATGAAAGCTATTTGGTTAGCTAGTAACTGGCTACTCATAAGTACATTCGGATGAGCTTATAACATATGATGCATGACTACAGATTAACTAACCAACAGCATATACAATAGTTAATATTAGCTCCACCTTGAACTGCAACAAGAAAATGCCGCTTACACTCTCAGAAGCCGCATTTCCTGCATTGAGTTTTACTTTTGACACTTTGGGTACATTTTGCGAAAAATACATACTTAAATTTTAACTGGCAATAGAAAAGTTTTGTGCTTCAGCGTGTCATTATGAAGTGAATGTTGATTGCACAATGTAATGGATATAGAATAATGAAACCGTCTGCTGTTACTTTGGTTCCCCATAAACCTTGCTAACGCTATACAATTCACCGGAATGAACTCAGGTTTTGTCCTGTGTTATTGTTATTTCCATTTAAAAAGATCTGAATATTTTCACCCCTGCCATTCATGTGCTATGTAGACGATCCACCATCTGGAACTTGCAAGTTGGCTGCTTAATAGCTTTGTTTTCACTTTTCGGTATTTCATTGAAAATCCAAGCCAAAAGACAAATAGTATACAAATGATTGGCCCTGCAGCTCATACAGCTGAAGCAATAAACTAAACAAATCCTACAAAAGACTCTAACTACCAAAGAACATCAGTGAAAATGGTGAATGTTGATACAGGAGTTGTTTTTACTTTGTCGTGACATGAAATGGGACTTTTGTGGTTTGAATTTGATTTTCTAAAGAAACGACAACAAGCGGAAGCAGGAGAAACAAGCAAACATTTCACTGCACTTGGTGTCCCAGGTGGTGAATGTTTGCAACATTACAACGCCTTATTTTACTGTGTAAATTGATATTTACAGTGTAGACAGTGGCGGTCCTAGCTTGCATGACGCCCTAGGCGAACCTCACCTTCAGTATTCAATATTTGAAAGCCACAGTAAACAGTATTAAGGATTATTTAAGTTATATAACAACATTCATCAACCAATACCATCATTAAATCTTAATTACCTCCCTAATTCCCCCCCCCCCCACACACACACACACACCAGGCAGATGCTGCACGCTCGCAATTCAAATTGATTTGATTACGATTCAAAGTGCAGTTAATGCGTTTGATTAAGAAAGAAAGGATCCTTTATGATTTTAGATTCCTGTCGTCTCTGCAAGACTTTTGTCAGGTCCCACTGAAACACACAGAGAGAGGTTGAAATTAGTTGACCGAAAGGAGTGAGAGATTGCGGGGTTGTGAAAAGTCCTCTAGTGTCTCTGAGGAGCGGTGTCAGACTGGCAGGATATTGAATTTGGCATGTTCCCACAGGCCAAATGGTGGTTTCGAGTGCCACATTTGACTTTAATCGCTGCAGCGTGTGAGGCTTGCTCCGCTGAACTTGTTGAAATATATCCCATGGCCTCGTCCGTTGATACACATCAGGTGATGTTTTTATTTTAAATTTCCGGTTCCGTTGTTTCCTCTCACTGTGACTGGCAAGTTTCTCCATCTGGCGTGGACGTTGTTAAACAAACAGACCTCGAGCCGCAGGGAGTATGCTGAGATTTCCACACGGTGCTGCATTAAACAGTCGCTTGTGAACTCGCTGAGTGTTATTTTCTTTTGGAAAATCGTACCGGGCTTAAAGCTACTGGGATGACGTTCTGAGCCTGAATGGACTGTGTGGTATTAACATTAAAGACATGGAGCTTTGACATAGAGAAAGACGGTGTGGTGCGGAGCTGGTTAGATGAGATGGAGACAGAGAGGGGAAGGGGTTCGGTAAAGAAGAGTGAAGGGGCCACAGAGCGCTGCCATGTTTTTAAAATAGCTAGATAGCTTTTTTTAACTAAATTCCCCCACCTTGCATGCAACAATGTGTGCTTTTACTTGGTATTCAGTCACTGAGTCTATCTCTCTTTTCCTTTTCCTCCCGCTCTTGCACACCGGGCAGAAAGTGAGGGAAAGTGGCAATTGAATTTCCTTTCAGTGGCGGTGTGTGGAATAGGAAAAAGTTCAGGGCCACAGTGCTAGCCTCTATCTCACGCAGACACTGAACGCAGCCTTAATCCATTCCCCTGCCCTTCCCCTTCCACACATACTTGTCTCCAAATCCCCTCCACTCCATTCCTGGAATAAATTATTTCGTTTCTTTTCGGTCCGCAGCATTTTTATTCGTCTCTGTGGTGCGCCTCAACTTCTGTCCCTGTGGAGAGCCCTGATGAATGTGTTGGGCTCACACCCTCTGATCATCCCTGCTCTGAACGCCTTTAGATACACACTGGCTTCTGGCTGCCTCCAATGCACATAAGGACTCTCTCTCCTTCCCTCTCCCTCCTTCTCTCTCTCTCTCTCTCTCTCTCTCTCTCTCTCTCTCTCTCTCTGTGTCTCAGACTCACATACACACAAAGGAATAATGCAAGCTATAGAATAGATCTGGATCCTTTATCTTTTTCTTCGCACACGCAAACTCTGCAGAGACAAAGACACATTTTCGCTCTCCTCTAAGGATCTGAGCCGGCGCTGTTGTTCCTTGTTCAGATTAATGATGACATTTAAGAACACTGAACAATTTCAAGCAACATCAATAATTCATCTGGGAACATACGTTCAACAATGTATGGAATGCAGTCCATATTGCTGAGCTCATGAATATGGAGAAAAGCTGCAAATGAATTATTCTTTTTTATAATTGGAGTCTCAGGACTTGATTACCAGAGCAAGAAGCCCGTATGTAATGGCGTGTGTTAATGTGTGCACATGCAGGGGGCACACAGCGCGTGTGTGTTCGGAGGAATTAATGAAGGCAGTCGCACTTTCTCTTGCGCCAAGTTGCCATGTTGGGGTGCTGCGCTGATTGGCGTGGCCTGGACCGCTGTCTGGAGGCCCTAACGATGTCAGATAAAGCCTCATCTTCCTCACTGGCGTGTGCGTGCATTTTCCCAGCGGGACAAAGCTTGACAACACGAGATTGGGATTCGATAAGGATAAGTGAGCGCTCTGTTTCATCCAGGTCTCCGGGGGATTCACTTCTAACTTCTAACACGCCAAAAAGCACACATACACACTTGGAGAAACAGATTCCCCCCTGGCGGCCGAGCCTCCAGTGGTATCAATTAAGGAGCCGGTCCAATCAATGTCTTACCAGCAGCCTGATACTCAACTACAAGGAGATTAAGACTAAGCTTACATCTTAACACAGAGGAGCCAGCCACACAAACATACAAAGACCCCCTACTCACTTAAAACACACATTGCACATCACAAAACACAGCGATGTTAGCACAACAACCAGCCTCCTTTTTGTCTGCTGTGTCAGTTGCATCTGGCGGCGTTTGTGCTTTGAGACTCTCTATGAAAAGAGGACAATAATGGAATGTGTACTTTCTCTTTCTCTCACTGTTATTTTTCTCTCCTCTTGTCTCTCCCTTTGCTAGGCTAAAGTCTGACCTAAATACTTCAGGTTTTTGATGATTGGACCAAAACAGAGATCAGAGGCGTCCGGCGGGCCTGTCGTGATAGTGGAGGGAAAGGGGAGGGAGGCTGAGGATCTGGACACCCTCGCACAGAGATGCCGGTACTTACCACACTTCATAACTGTACAACACGGAGCTCATAAACCAGTCAGACCTTATCCTCACAGACTGCTGAATTCATCATCTTAAATCTTACTCAAAGCCTTACCTTTCACCCTGCAGTGAGATGAAAAAGCTGCAGCGTATCAGCTCCCTGCCCTCCAACCAAGCCACCGCTAATCCAGGCCTGGGCGGGAGGGGTCCATCATTCACACGCTTGGAGGGGACACCGGAGAACCTTTGACCTTGGCTTGTGACCACACCTTGAGATTGAAGAGCCGGTAATGCAGCGATGGCAGTTGGCCCACCAGTTAATGATCTGCTGCTTCCTTTTTCCAGCTTAATACAGATCCATACTGCTTACCACCATCGCAACACACACACACACACACACACACACACACATTGTCATCCTACCAAACACAGTCGGGGCAGGAAACATAGAGGTCAAAGAACGCCTCACCAGTTTCCTAAGTGCACCCATTCATTTTTCATTTAATGATGTGAGAGGATGTGATAGGTGTAAGCACCGTGATGAAGTCCCCTCTGATTCCATCACCGGCTGCTCCTCCGTCCTGCAGGACACAAAATAAGGAAGGGCAGCTCTGACCAGGAGTAGAGTTTCAAAATGTTGAACTGCTTACTCAGCTGAATATTAGTCCCGAGTGTCAAAAGACTCATTTTGTGGTTCCTCATTAAAGTAATACATTTAGCTGAGATTATATTGTATGCATCAATCAAAGTATTCCTACATTTTCCCCAAGCTTTGCAATAATATGTTTTATGATAAATTGTAAGAAATTGTGAATTGTCAAATTAAGTGTAGTGCATAGGAACATTTAAATCACACAGAATAAAGTGCATCATTTCTAAGACCCAATCCTCCTCCAGCAAAGGTCTCTGACCAAAACATTGAAAATCCTAAGAGACATTTTTCGGTGCCCGGGGATTAAAAAGTGCAAAAAGCGATTCTGGAGAAAGATACTTGACTGATCAGTCTCATTCCCAGGTCCTCAAACACTGATGCTTTGCATTGGCAGGTCGGGCCTCCACAATGCAGGTCAGCTGCCAGTTTCCTACTCGGAAGTAACCGCTACTGTTAGCGCGTTATCACAGTGATTTGATATATAGCGTGCTAAACAAGAACTGCTACGTGCCCAAATTGAGTCCAGCTGGAAACCTTTTACCACATTCACACCTATGGCAAGCCTGTGTTAATGTATGGTGTCAATTCATGATGAGTGCATTGTGATCTGATTGTTATCGAATTTGAAGGTGGAGGTGATGATGGGATCTCAGCTGGGTGTAAATGTAAATCCATACAATGTGTCCACATGCTTAAAGGTTCAGTGTGTCTGATTTCTGGGGACTAATGGACAGAAGTGGGATATAACATTTATAATTATGTTTTTATCAGAGTGTAATCACTTGAAACGTATCGTTGTGTATTTGTGAGACTTTTATATCTACAGAGGGAGCAGGTCATCTTCTATGGAGTCGCCATGTTGCACCGGTGTGTTTCTACAGTAGCCCAGAACGGACAAAAAGAGGGTCTTTCTCATTTTCACATTTTTAGCATCAACCATAGGGGAGGGTGAGAGGAAGGATATTCAGTGGCTAATCTGCAACCTCACTTCAATGCCACTAAATCCTGGGCAACACTTAATAAAAAACATCATAGATTAATTAAATTTTAGTTATTTTTCTGTTAATAAAGAATGAAACACTTTATAAACCAACTTTATAAAGATCAATCAAATAATGTTTATAGATGAACGACACAGAAATTTTCAAAACATTTACAAAGTATTATAAACATCAATGACAGCTTTACAATAAACAACTGCTTAAGAAATGCAAAAGGCATGTCGTTGTTTATTAACAGTGAAACAGCTATTAACTAAAGTTTAATTAACTGTAAATGTTCCATTTATCATTGATGATTATTATATAGTATTTGAAATCCTACACACTGGACCTTTAAGGAATAAAAATCAACCACCAAGTTTAGCATTTACCAAACTCTGCCTCTTCAATATCTTGCAAGTCTTACCTCTGAAAAAAAACAATGACTGAATGCCTCTCCCTGACCTGGGATGCACCATGTGCTTTTCAACAAGTACACCTGCTCCACTGAACTAATTTGCATGATCTACAACTACACGCTACATCACAGTGCTGGCATTATCAGGAAAATGAGAACACTAATACCAGATCCCATTGATCAGTTATTATGATCCAGATGATACTGTATATCCAGACACAGATCCTAGACATGTCTTTCCCCATCTCTCTCCCCTAATTTCCTGTCATCTCTTTACTTCCAAATCAATTTTTTAATTAAACTGTTTTTTTTTAAAAGAAGGCACAGTGTAAACCTTGAACTGCAGTAGACATCAGTTTCATTCATCAATCAATCAAGAACCCAATCATTTGATCAGCTCCAAAATTTGCAGGATCAGTCATCCATGGGTGCCATGGTTACCATTAATCCAGTTCCCAACCCTCAAATCACAATTACATAATCAATCAGAGTGATCAATGACTCGGTCAGCTGCTGAATACACAGCCAAGCCACAGCCAATCAAACTTTAAACTGTGTGCTGTCAGAGCTCTCTGCGAGCGTTTAGTCCGGGGGGAGAACCGAGACGAGCGGAGCACACCTCGGCTCTCTGAAGTGGCTTTCCCTTCTCTGAACACTGATCTGATAAGATAGGAGCAAACCCCACCAGATATTTGTTTTCTCGCTCTGTCACTGCAGAGAGGAGAGCTTCTTTGGAAGTGGATTCCACTGGGGAGGAGGAATCCAGGGCCGGTTATTGGCTTTGGCCCCCCCGTCAGACTGACCCGGAGAAGCCAAACATCTGCTTCTCTTATGTGATGGGGAGGCAACAGTATGCGGCGTCAGCTTCTCGCTCACACAAAAGGAGAGTAGTCCCATGACTCAAGGACGGACACGGGCGAGAAATTATGAATGCTTCGATCCCACTACTCATTGACTAAACATGGATTCAATTAAAGCCGGCTGAAGGTCATGAGGTAATACAATGTAAGGGAGTCTGGCGCGTTGCTTAATGGAAGTCCTCATGGCTCTGGTAATATTTAATCCGACAGCCCACCCTGACTACCCCAGAGTGCTGTCATTACCTGAGTGTTGTGAAGGAGGCAAACGTGCTTCAAATTCACAGACTGATGTCAACAGACTGTGTTACCTAATGTTTCCAGATATAGAAAGATGATAGAGCGCTGTGCTGAAAACAGGGCCGGCGACAGAGACAGAGAAAAAAAGAACAGATAAAGATCAAAGGGAGTGGGGGGGGGGGGGGGTGACACAGGTGAGGAGGTAGTAAAGTACAGTGGGCGGGGAGTGGATACTATGGGAGGGAGAGGAGGAGGAGGGAGAGAAAAGGGAGATAAGGAGAGAGCAGGCGAAGGAATTTGTGAGGAACTGAAAGCAGCAGAAGGCAGTTGAGGGGAAAAGGGAGGAGCGCCGAGCAGACAGCAAGGTTGCACATGAGAGGTCTGAGGAAGAATTAAACAAAGCACAGAGAGGCAGAGAAGGGGACAGGAACAGGTAGAGTTGGGAAGGCTTCAATCTTACCTCACAGCTAATTACTACTTTCTCACAGTGGTGAAAGAAAGCAAACAGAAACCAAGAGCAAAACAGCAAACAGAAAGGGCAGCTGAAGGCGGGAGAGAAGAAAGCAGAAGTAAGACGAAACGGAGCAGTTAAAAAGTCTGGTCCCGTAGATTAATTGAGCAAGAAAAACAAAACAGAAGACAGACGAGACTGTGAGGAGAAAGCAGGAGGGGAAGGAAAGTAAGAAAACACGCAGATATTCATTGACAGAGAGGTCTGGACTTAACTCTATGGATTACTGACATCAGCAAAACAAAGGAAGAAGAGCGTCAGAAAAGAGGTCACTGCAGTCCAGCAGCAGTGTGACTCGCCTGAGCCTGTCTACTATGCAACCGAGACAGCTGAGATAGACAGACACACTTCTTAAAGACAATCCTCTCTGTAACAGCACCATGTTGATGAAAGAGTACCGCATATGTATGCCACTGACTGTGGATGAGGTAAGTGTGTTTGTCTTTCCCACGCTCGCACACAGAAACACAAAACACACACACACACTACCCTCGCTACACATTTAAATTCACAGACAAAAGAGAGGGGCTTTATTTCAAAATGTGAATGTGTTGTTTCCACTTGTAATCTTGAAAGCGTTAATGCGCTGATAAGAAAAGTGCCAAAAGAGCACACAGACCTCCTGCGGCGGCCGCTCCGTGGGAGCTTTGGCAATTCGGGTCTGCGAGGTATGTTCAGCACCGACAGGCCCGGCCAGTCTGATGGAGCCAACGCACAACACCTGGCCGGCAGCATCATGGCACTGCTGTTGTGTCTAAATTAAGTCCCCTTCTGTCCGCCTCTCAGCTTAGCTCGCTTGCTCTAGCACTCCTCAAACTAGTCGGACTGGTTACGGTTTTGCTCGGGCTACACTCAAACAAAGGCCTGCAGGGTTGTAAACAAACGACATCCCGCTAGACAGAGAAGAGGTGGCTCGGAGGGACGAGCGAGTTATGCGCCAAAGTGTCCTTCAAAAGGAACGTCCTCATCACCTCCTCCACCTACCCTCCCTCCCCCTTCAGTTCTACCTGTTACTACAACAATGACAGTGACAAATAGCAGTCCAAAATAGGATTTACAGTATCAGTACAGGGCGCACAGTAACTTGAGCTTGCAGCAAATCCTCTTTCGCCTGAATGTAATATAAGTTTAAGTGCAGCTTATTTGGAACAGTATCAAATCGTGACAGTTACCTCAGTCCAAGCCATTTACAACGTCCCAACACATTACTTCATTTTTTTAAGGGGACAGTGTTGAATTTCAGGCGTGAAGTTTTCAGTAGTGCTTCTGTAACACAATACAGCTTGGCCGTGTTAAGGCATGTCCACTATTGTGTTCTGCCGTGGGAAAATTTGATCGGTGGAGTTTGATCGCCAGCTCCTTGAATGTACATGCTGAGTGTGTCCTTGAGCAAAACACAGGACAACAAATTCCTCCATGTTTGTGTGTAGAGTGCATCCAACCTGTAACGTGGAAGTTTCAATGTTTTATGAAAGTTTTAGCTCAAAACATTTCTGGAGCTTCACAGCAAAACAGTGTTGCAGAATTCTCCTAAACAACTAAAGTAGATGAAGAATTGTTTAAAAACATGAAAACAAACTTTTATTTGAAAATTTGACAGCAACTCCATTGCCAAGCTTGTGCACCCACTTCAGACGGGGTGCATGCTAACACTTCTAGCTTAGCGGATAAAGTGAAGATTTTGGCTTTAGAAAGTGTGTAAATAATGTCTTTTCCAATCCGTTCGGGATCTTGGGGCTTCCAGAGAGGGAATACGCCAGTATGAAGCCATTTTCTGTGTTTTCTCCAGTTGTTTTTATACGTTTGGAAACAAGCCTCCCGTCTTCTTCAGCTGTGTAGGAGAGTGCTGCAATACAAAAAAGGGAACCGTGATGACTAAAAAGCACAAGTCATGGGATGGATGAAAGGAAACTTCCAGTTCCACTGATAAATCACTTATTAGGAAATGGAAAGAGTGTGGCCCAGCTGTAAATAAGCCTAGACCAGGCCGGTCTGAAAAACTGAGCTGTCTTTTTTTGTTGTCAAAAAAGCCACATTAAGTCCACTTTAATGTTGTAATAACATAAAACATGCAAACAACAAACTTCCAAGGTGGGTGAATACTTTGTCTAGCTGTTGTACATCCCCACTAGACAGAAATGCTTCATCCATGATAATTATTGTTTAGGGATGAGAGTAAATGTTACGCTTCAGAGCAACTGCAAATATTTTGTTAAGGTTTTTGTATGCGTTTCACAAAAACAGTCTCATTCTCATTGTCAGTGGACAGATCCTGGGCTGCATAACAAATCCAAGTCTTTGCTCTGAGCATTTTATCACTTCTTTAAAAAAGTTGCTTTGAGCGGTACCTTCTTTGAATTGTAAATTCTCTCTTTTCTGTTGCCGTCACAGTGACACTATCTGCAGAGTCTCCACCCCACCATGATGAGCTATATTTACACCTCTCAGGAATTTATGACAAACTGACTGCTTGTAAACCTATCATCAGTTTGTTTTTTTTTCTTTTGAAATGACACTCGGAGAAAAATACATGCCAAATTCCTCCAATGAATGAGTTTCTCAAAACATCGCTCATCACAGTCATTCAGCGTGCATAAAAGTGATTTAAAGACGGATAAGTCTTTTTAACTTCCTGCTCAGATTACATTTCTAGAAAGTGAAAAAGATTCACAACCTGTGTGTGGGAGGAGCTCGCTGCTCTGCAGTCTGTTAAACACCCATCGCTTTGATTAATTAAGTCTCATGAATACCCAATAAGTAAATATTGAATGTTGACTTTCTACAGTAATTGGAACAAGAAGGAGGAGTGTCACACTGATGTCAGCAGGGTACAGTGAAGGATGGCGAACTGAAATCTGCCCTCCTCTTTCTCTAGTCCTGCTCATCTTTCTCTGTTTCTGCTTTTAATTAAAACAACGCTTTAGTGGCACACAGATATAGGGCAACAAAATGAATTACGTTATGTGGCCACAGCAGCACCGTTTATTTGTTTACAGTACAATTTTATTGCCTTTTTATAACTTTAAAAAGCTCACAGAGTGATTTGCAATTAAGCAATATACTGTACATAGAGATAATGTTGAGGAGGACAAGGTGTTATTGTGTGATTTGTGTAACACTGATTCTGTCAGGCTCAGCTCACGGAGGAGGTCCCCCTGGTGCTCAAAGGCCTCGTCCTCTTTAGAATACATATCAGCATTAAGCACAAACTGGAGCTGCAGCAGAGAAGTCCCATCCTCCCACTGATTTAGACACCATGAGTTCCCCTCAGTGGCCACATTAAGTTTTGATATGGTCACTTGAGGGAAATCTTTATACACAGCGAGTGACTATTTAAAAAAATAAAGAGCAAACACAAAGCTTGCGCCTAAGCAGCACTGAGTAAGTGCCTGTCGAGACAAAATCGGACTCAGCAACTATGGCTGAACCTGCTGCCAAAAGAGTTTTCTGTCCTCTCACCAGCTACTTCCTCTTAGTGGCCGATGGTTTTTATGATTTCCTCAATGCAGTTTATTGTTTGTTACTGAAGTCCTCAAAATCCCTTATTGTCTTGTGGCCCTTGATGTGATAAATGTTGGTATATTTCGATTTGAACCCATTCTTAAAGGTGCACTCTGTAGTTTGGGGGAGATATTTTAATCGGAGGAGAAAGATCTTTATCGACTGATTTTTTCACACCTGAACAAACTAGCTAAACAAACTCTCTTTGTTTTCATGACTGAATAAACTGAATAAATTCTACATAATGTTGCTTTAAAAGGTAGCACACACACACACACAGATCTTCAGGTCAAAGTTGGGCCAAAACGTTGATCTCTGATATCTTTAAAGGACACAATGCTGGACTTGTTGTTTGCTGTTTGTAAACACACCAGGTGCAGTAAGTGATTCTGGAGAAAGATAACTAATTGTAGCAACGTGGAAATGAAATCTAACCATCTTTCTCTGGAATCGCAGATGCCGAAAAATTTCCAAACGCGGCAGAATTCTCAGTAAATACGTGACGCAGAGAGAGATTGTTTTTGTATGACTGAAACCTTTAAAACAGTGCTACTGTATGTAACATTTGAAATAACTCACATTTTTCCTCCTTCAAATAAACAAATTCAATAACAATACAAGGCTTCGTTGCCAGATTCATTTCTCAAAGAGGTTAGCAGGAGCTAATGGAGGCAAATTTTATGTAGCCATTGTGGTTCAGTGACGTTATAGCATGACTCTTTTTTACTTGTTTTATTGCCACATAATTTTTTAGCATTCAGCATTATCCCACAATTACTCAACTATTCAACATTGGAATTACATGACTTTGGTTTAGCATCACAAACAGATGTTACACTTTGTTCAGCATAACCTTATTACCCTTGACTCTGTTCGGATTACTTCTAAAACTTTTATCAGAGTGAATAAGGAAGAAAACCTTAGGAAGAGGAACAGGATAAACAGACAGGCAATAGATGTTGTATGTATAGTATAGTGAGAAATAAAGAGGAAAATAAAGTTGCGTCAAACCTATAAACCTTATCGTCTCACCCTCGTGTTGATGGTAAATCAGGTGAAGTTTCATTTTTTAGCCTCCATTAGCTACTGCTCATTCCAAACCAACAAATGCTGAAACTGCAAAACCTCTTTGAGAAATTAATCTGGCAACGAAGCCTTGTATTGTTATTGAATTTGTTTATTTGAAGAAGGAAAAATGTGAGTTATTTCAAATGTTACGTACAGTAGTACTGTTTTAAAGGTTTACTATGCAACAGTGTAAGAAGAAACAAAAATAGTCGTACAAAAATAATCTCTGCGTTACGTATTTACCTAGAATACTGCCGTGTTTGGGAGTTCTTGGGCGTCCGTGATACTAGAGAAAGATAGTTAGGTTTCGTTCCCACGTCGTCAAATGAGGCTCAACAATCAATTATCTTTCTCCAGAATCACTTACTGCACCTGGTGTGTTTACAAACAGCAAACAACAAATCCAGCAATGTTTCCTTTCAAGATATCAGAGATCAACGTGTGGGCCTATCTGCTTAGTTTAAATTTCCCCTGACGCACAAATACAATCACAATTTATGAATGAAAATAACGCTGCACTCATAATTTGTCACTTTGGATTAGGAAGATGATTTTGCTTCACCTTTTCTCAACATTTTTTTCTCTCTCTCTTTTTTCTGCTCACCCTCACTACCATAAACCTCATCCTATACCTTCTCCTCGGTCTGCAGTACAGGATCGGGCAGCTGTACATGATCAGTAAGCACAGCTGTGAGCAGAGTGGTGGAGGAGAAGGGGTGGAGGTGGTGCGGAATGAGTCAGATATTCACCCCCAGCACGGGCCAGGACAGCTGACTGAGAAACGAATCTACCTCAGCAGGTAGAGTGCATCTCAATTGTATTGCTGTACTAATGATGTACTTATACTAATAATTCTGGCTATTTGCAACCTGAGCCTTATCCTCCAGTTGACAGCTCTGTCGTTACTATAACTGATGGAGTTCGATCTTTGATCTCTTACTCCACTAAAAAGCTTTATGTCCTGTAGATCCATGTTGCAGGTATCACTTCTGACAAGCAATAAAACATAATTTTCGATACTCGCTGTAGTGTTACCCGCCTCCATCCAAAGTCCAAGTAGCCACTGTTTAAAACATGTCGAGGCCCGCACTGCAGGGTGACTGTGAAGTGTTAGGCGTGCCCTGAACTCATCATCAAGTAAATGCTCCTGGTGAATCTGATTGTGTTACTAGCTGAGAAAAAACACATTTACGTCATCATGATGGCAGTCATTAAAGGATATGTGATGATGATATTTCACTCTGTTGGCAGTGTAAGGCATCAGAGAGTAGTCACACTATAACCATGTGTGCTTCCAAAAGGTGTTAATTAAAGGAGTAGTTAAACATTTCTTTTTTTCTTTAATGGTCTTCAACATATTAGGAAAAAAAACATGAGAAACTACTTAAGCAAGCTACACTGCAACCTACGTACCATAAAATCCAGCAAATAACTAATGCTCAGAATGACCTTCTCTGGTATTTCACGTATCCGTGATGTGGACTTTATCGCCATCTACTGGCCCGGCATGCCTGTTTCAGTGTTTGAATCGTTTTGCGCTTTTGCGTTTATATTCATATTTTTAAAATGGAGGACGTGTGTACATTTTTTTTAAGGGAAAAATATCCCCTTAGAAAAATATCCATATTAGTGTTGACAGGCCCTTAATATGTCCGCATAGCTTAAGTTGTTCTAGTTAGCTCAATAGCTAATTGGGCCATCCAATGAGTTACATTGTGATTTTACAGTGTATGCTGATCACATCTAATATCTAATGATCATAAACAGTTTTCCTGCACATGTAGCCTTAGTTTAAGTGTACTCTGTGTCCATATTAGGGTTCAAAGCCTGCAAGCATTCCCCTTAGTTATCATTTCTTGGCACTAGCTATTTTTCTGATTTTTATTTAAAAACAAATTATGCTCTTAAAAAGTGATGGGAACAAAACAGGCGTTTTCAAAAAGTGGCGGGGTGTGTCCCCAGTGTCCCCAGTTTGAAGATGCTGTAAGTGATATTTTAGCATATAGCAGAAGCCAATGGTTGGTTAGCTTAGCTCAGCATAAGGAAAGGAAACAGGAGAAAACAGATAGCTTGGCTCTGTCTAAAGGTGCTGTTAACATCTTATCTCGTTTAATCCATAAAATAACTGTTTATAGATTTATCTGGGGTGATTTGCCGGACTATTTGTTGGGAGCTGTTGCCGGGCAATCAGCAAAGACTCAAGGAAGATAGTGCTTCAACCTTTGACATAATCCAGTACATAACCCCTCCATAAAACACCAAACCGTAGGTGGATTTTTCACCTTTGGCCTGAGTCAGCCTAGCTGTTTCCCTCTGTGTGTCTGTTGGCTAAGCTAAACTAACCAGTTGTCTCTAGCGTCATTTTTAGCCTACAGACATGAGAGAGTTGATGACTCATCTAACAGAAAGAGAGTGAAAGTGTCTTTCCTTTACCGTCAAACTGTGACTCCTCTTCTGATTCGTTAACTAGGTGTGTCCTGAAATTATATTAATTGATGACTGATTTATTCCTTTACACTGTAAGTACTTAATTACTCTCCATGAAAACTGAAAATACTGTCATAAAGGTCATGACAGTGGCTGAAAGCCAAACAAGAAATCCAGTAAAGGGATTACCTTGAATAAAGTTTTTTCTTTTGTTAGATCTCCAAAGGTCCAGAGTGAATGCCTGCCTGTGAATACATCAACACTTACAAATGTCCTTACAGTTACATTGTGATTTTACAGTGTATGATGATCACATCTAATATCTAATGATCATAAACAGTTTTCCTGCACATGTAGCCTTAGTTTAAGTGTACTCTGTGTCCATATTAGGGTTCAAAGCCTGCAAGCATTCCCCTTAGTTATCATTTCTTGGCACTAGCTATTTTTCTGATTTTTATTTAAAAACAAATTATGCTCTTAAAAAGTGATGGGAACAAAACAGGCGTTTTCAAAAAGTGGCGGGGTGTGTCCCCAGTGTCCCCAGTTTGAAGATGCTGTAAGTGATATTTTAGCATATAGCAGAAGCCAATGGTTGGTTAGCTTAGCTCAGCATAAGGAAAGGAAACAGGAGAAAACAGATAGCTTTGCTCTGTCTAAAGGTGCTGTTAACATCTTATCTCGTTTAATCCATAGAATAACTGTTTATAGATTTATCTGGGGTGATTTGCCGGACTATTTGTTGGGAGCTGTTGCCGGGCAATCAGCAAAGACTCAAGGAAGATAGTGCTTCAACCTTTGACATAATCTAGTACATAACCCCTCCATAAAACACCAAACCGTAGGTGGATTTTTCACCTTTGGCCTGAGTCAGCCTAGCTGTTTCCCTCTGTGTCTGTTGGCTAAGCTAAACTAACCAGTTGTCTCTAGCGTCATTTTTAGCCTACAGACATGAGAGAGTTGATGACTCATCTAACAGAAAGAGAGTGAAAGTGTCTTTCCTTTACCGTCAAACTGTGACTCCTCTTCTGATTCGTTAACTAGGTGTGTACTGAAATTATATTAATTGATGACGGATTTATTCCTTTACACTGTAAGTACTTAATAACCCTCCATGAAAACTGAAAATACTGTCATAAAGGTCATGACAGTGGCTGAAAGCCAAACAAGAAATCCAGTAAGGGGATTACCTTGAGTAACGTTTTTTCTTTTGTTAGATCTCCAAAGGTCCAGAGTGAATGCCTGCCTGTGAATACATCAACACTTACAAATGTCCTTATATTTAATTACAACTATGTTATAGTGCATATTAAATAAAACATTTAGTACGTCTTTATATTCTGCTTTTAAACCCTCAATAGTGCATGTTAAAATAAAGTTTACTGAAATTATTTTTTAATTTGCCTCAAGTTTAAGCAGGAGAGATTATGTTTTTCCAAAATGATTTTAACACTGTCAGGGATGTACAATCCTCAGAGTAAACGAAGTGTGTGAGAAATGTTGGGACCGTGATTTTGTAGCGACGGTTAAACCACAGGAATTTGAAGATATGCGCGACTGCAACGACATGTCATAGTACTGAAAGGATGTTTATTTGCTTTGTGCTCAGGGTGACAGCCCATTAATCAATGGAATGCGAATCATGGTGAAGGTCCAATCCAGAAGACAACTCGCTTTTAATTCATTTCCTAACCCTAAGCTAACCTCACTCATTACCCCAATGTAACCTCGACTCTAATTCTAAGCACCACTATAAACCCAAGGCCTAATCCTAAAATAAACTCTTAAAGAAGTAAAGAAATGTTCTCACTGTGGAGGATTTTCCTAATCTTTCTGTGCTTGTGGGACATTTGGTCCTCATTAGTACGGATAGGCGGAACACACACTTACACGTACACATACCACACACACATATAAGAGCAGTGAGTGCAAAATGAATTCCACCTCAATCATGTTCTGACATGTGACCTAGAAGCTGCAGTAACAATTCATCACCACAGGTGTAATTGGGAATGAGTCATACAAATGAACGCTGTGGCGAGAGTAGCCTACAGGTAATCTGGCTATATATGGCACAAAAACCACTTAGGATCTCTCTGTCTTCCTCTATAATCTCCCTCTCCTACTCTCTCACTCTCACTGATTCTTCTTTCTTCCTGCTTTTTTTTTTTTTTCCGCTTTGCAGTAAACTGCCGTCCTGGGCGAAAGCGTTTGTCCCACGATTCTTTTACGTGACAGAAAAGGCCTGGAACTTCTACCCATACACCATCACAGGTGGGTGTTTGCAGAGGTGGGAAGTTATGACGTACAAATACTGTGCCAGGTATCTGTACTTTGCTTGGGTATTTATTTTTTTTACTTTTAGTGTCTCGAAGCTGCTGACCCTGCAGCCCTCTGTCTGTATTTTCTTATCTTCTCAATTTTTTGCTGTGCTTGAGACACTTTACCAACCCAAAATGTCAGTATTTGATGTCCTGGTTATAACTCTATAATAAAATATCTTTGTGGTGCGTTTAGAAACAGCTCAGACAAATCCTCCTTCAGAGGGATACTCTTTACTTTTATGCTTCGAGTACATTTCAGAGCCTGTACGTTCTTACTTTTACTTGAGTAAGGAAGTTAAATCAGTACTTCTACTATTAAAGTCTTTTTTCCGACACAAGTATCTGTACTTGTAAAAATGTGTGTTCTTTTGCCCCCTCTGTGTGTCGGAGCGCCTTTGTTTGTGTTAAACATCAGGCTCCTTTCACCTCAATGCATTATAGAAAACATATTTACTTTTAACAGCTGGTTTTCCAAGTGCCATCAAATATTCATCGCTATGTATGCATGTATTACCATGTGGTAACATTTGTATGTGTGAGAGCAATTGCGTGCTCATGCATGTATGAGTAACCAATTCTGTTTCTCCCTATCTGTACTGAACGTCCCTGGTGCTGCAGAGTACTCAGTAAGTATTCTCACACATCATTTACTGTACATGAATGCAACAGAGCTCATCTCTTTCCAGTATCAGTGGATCTAATCTGCAGCCTGCTTCCACTCTCCCTATCTCTGCCCTCAACCCTTTTTTCCTCCATTTTTACCTCTTGTCACCCCGTAGGTATCATTCCTCCCCAAGTTCAGCATCCGCATTGAGACGAGATTTGAGAACAACAAGGGCGATAACGACAATGTGAGTATGACGGAGAGGGAGCGAGGGGTGAGAGAGATGGACTGATTAGGGGAGAGGGGGAGGAGAAGGACAAGGGGAAAGAGAGAAATAGCAATTTTCTCTGCAGCACGAAGAAAATGTTCATCAAATTGATGTGCCCATTACAAGGGAAACAAGCAAATCACAAACTGCAGTACTGGCAGATCTATTAACCTGACATGCAACGGATGTGAGCACGGCTGCCATGCTGCATTTTGTCCGAAGCGAACATGCATAAACACACACACACACACACATACACACAGAGTAATTGACAAACGATTGCAACTATGTCTGGCCAGTGTGTCTGTGCTTTGTTTTCGAGGAATCAGGCCAGTAACAAGTAACAACATGCAACACGTCTCAATAGAGAAAGAAATGTGGTGAATCTTGTTCCTTGTCAGTTTATGCAAGACAAACAAATATTCACCAGAGATCTGCACAATATGTACACATATAACCTGTAACCTTTAGCTGCGGTTACAGCTGAGGTTAATAGTTACACATGTTTTACATACAACACATATGCAAAGCTTACAAAATGTAATGCTTTGTTTTACATTCAGTGTTGGGGAAGCTGCTTTGAAAGGACACCCAAATACTTAACACTGGAAAAACATTTATTTCCTTTTATGGACAGAATCTTTTGTAGTTTCAGAAGTTAACTGCACAAAAAAAAAGGCAAAAAGTAATTTAACTACTTGAATCACTATGCAAACATGAATATATTCCACCTACCCGCAAGCTATTGCAAAAAGTAGTTTAACTACTATTTTGATTACATGTAGTTTACTGCTCCCCATCACTGTTCATGCTAAACTACCCAAAAGTAATGCATATTTAAACAAACGTCAGTAGCGTAGGATCATGGGAGTTGTTGTCCGCATTGTTAAACGCCCACCATTGCTGATGAAAATCAATCTAGAAATGTTCACGGATGAGGTCATGTTTTAAAGTTTTTATTCAAGTTGTGTGAGTCACGTTCGCTTCCTGAAGTTTTACAAACCAAACAATCAGTCATTGATTGATTCATTGACAAAGTAGTAGTATAAGTATTAATAATTAAGGAAACTAATCATTTGTTGCTGCCCTATTAAAAACAGTTTTAAAAAAGTAGCTACACCACAGTCAAATAAAACATTAATATGCTGCTTACACATCAAAGCAAGAGTAATAATAGTAGTAGTAATAATATAAAATAGCAAAACAGTCACAAGGTCCATTTTCTGCATATTTTGTATTTATACTTTGATATTTTTACCACGTTTACCTTCACATTTCCAGCGCGGGACATTCAGTAGTAATATTACACATACATACTCTTACAGTGTGATATAAGTACTTAAGTAATGGTTTTGAGTATCACCATTGTCAAGGCTCTCTGTGCCCCTGTATGAATATTTACACAACACAAAAAACGCAGGGAGACAATAACCATGAAAGCATGAGCGCGTCAGGCCCTGAGCATTTTGCAAACAGCGACACAATACATCTAGCTAATGCAACACATTCCATAAGAGGGAGCAAGACCTTGAGTAGACACAGACCAAAAACAGCACCACAGGAGCGTGGCGGGCTCTTATCTAACGCCAGGTTTTTCTTATTTGTTAGTTTTCAGCTGTGAAATGAACAACTTCAGCGGGGCATTAGAACAAATTTGAAACAAGGTCAGATAAAAGTGCACTCTCTCAAGCTTCCCTCCATTCTCTCTCAAGGAAAAGTGTATTCCACTCTCATAACTCTTCTTTTTCCCCTTCTCTTTTAATATCCCCCATACGTCCTTGTTTTTATCCACCTACCCCTCCTCTGCTCCCTCTGTCTGTTCTCTCCTCTCTCTTTGCTCCTGTGTGATTTGCTCCAAGGGCCTCAGGGTGGGATATAGTGAGGGGTGTTATGGTGTGTGACCTCAGTTTTCTACACAGTTACTCATCTACTCTCATCCTGCTCTCCACTGAGTGAGTGACTGTATGATGTGAGAGAATGTGCGTCTGCTTTCATTATGACCTCCCCCATCTGTTTGGCTGTAGGTGTTTGGGGACACGCCGACCCCAGCGGAGAATGTCGCTTTCCTGGATATCCTGAGTGACCCCATCCCTGAAAAGAACTACAAAGAGACGGAGGTACGTATTGCACTGTGACGAGCACACAAACATGTGCACGTGCAGCCACACAACAGCCAAAAACAAATAATTGTGTGTGGAAACACCTATCGAGCCTATTGATGATTTGCAAAGACAAAAGCTGTATGATAACATTATAGGAATAGCCTGGCATTTTGGGCAAATACTCTGGATTAAGTGAGAAGATTGATACCGCTCTCATGTCGTTTTTAAGTATTGAGCTAGAATTACAAATCCAGTATGAATTTTTCATCCATGGGGGTAAATATAAAATCTATGGACCGAGTGGGAAAACAGGATCAACACTACTGTGCATATTCAGTGGGCCAACAAAAACACATGCCAATATTCAGGATTCAAACCCAATGCTAATATTGAACCCGATAATGTTAATGAGGGAAAAGGAGTTAGTTACCTCGCTGAGAAGTTGGAGGTGTGCAGCCTGTCTCCTGCAGCTCTTCATCTAACAAGCTCCTTCTTGTTCCATTACTCCCTCAGACTGAATAAAACTACTCCCTGACATTTCTCAAACCGATCCGCTGTCAACAAATACAGAAAATGACCGTTGTTTGGGGTGCCCTTTGACTGTTTTTCTTGTAAAAAGCCCAGTGTAATGGCGACACTGGTGTTTTCTCGAGCTTATTAGTTGGTGGGAAAGTTTCGTTTCAACCCTACAACTAGTGCTTTCAAAGCTCTCTAGTTAGAACATTGTACCCTGTTAGTTTAATTCAAAAACAGAAATTTTAAAACGACAAGTTGTTGTTACAGAGAGTTACATGCTCAAAGTTCTTAATCAATCAAGATACGAATTGAGTTACTGAGCTGTTGTTTGCCCCTTTTTTTTATTTATATGAGTGAGCCAGGATAGCTGTTTAAACCTTGTTTCAAGTCTTTTTGCTAAGTGAAGCTTATCAACTTATGGCCCTAACTCCATATCTAATGCACAGATATGAGTGGTATGAATCTTCTCATTTGTATGCAGACCTTCTCTTGGAAAATAAATGGTTTATAATGCACATATTTGGATGACACACACACACAAACGCTATAACGCCCACACCTTTTTCCTTGTTTACTTTGCTTTACTGGCTTGTGTTTTGGCTCTGAAAAGAGCATAAATCAGTAATACGCCCACACAACTCCCACAAAGGTTTAACACTTCTTTTCTGCCTTCAAGTCTGTAGAGACCAAGGTCAATTCACAGGTCTGGGCACACGGCAACATGCAGACAATTACCCATAAACACAGATGTTTGGAATACATAAACAAAAAGCCACAAACACGCTGATCTCACAGATGAAGTGACACAGTGAGAACGTAAAATCACACTTTGCAATCATCCTTTGCTCACAGATGCATAATGTGTGTTATCACACTTTCCTCTTATGGGCCGTGCTGGGCAACAATCTGCTTGCACCTCCACACATATCGTCACACACATACTCGCCGTCCCCACACACACACATCCAAAGTTTCCCTCTGAAGACACTTCACAGGGCCAAATTCCTGCAGACTCAGCAAGTACAGTAAGGTACAGACCCTCTGTTTGCTCTTTGCAGGACCTGAGTCACTGGCAGTCGAGTAAAACTGGTCGGGGGCCTCTGGAGGAAGGCTGGAAAGATGACCACAAGCCCATTATGTGCTCCTATAAGAGGGTGCAGTGCAGCTTCGAGGTGTACGGCTTCCAGACCAGGACCGAGGAGTTCATACACAGAGTGAGACAGCTTGATTTCCCATCATGCCTCTTCCCTTTGCTGATGTAAAGAGAGTTTAATCAAGATGTGATCTGCAGTTAATGTCACAAGCAATTATAGATGCAATACAAGGTGGAAAAATATAAATATACAGCTAATTGGATCTAATAAAGTGCTCTGCCTGAGTCAAGCATTGATTTCTGTTTGGAGTCTTAAACTTTACATCTACAGCAAAATAACGATCCACAATAATCCTGACTAGTTATTTGTTATTTTAATCTGTCGTGTGTTGAATTTTGACACGCATAAATCATTACCACTTTAATTTCCAGACATTAGTATAATTACTAAAACCATTGCCAAGAAGGCTGTTATCCTCAAATGACCCCTGCACTGAGTTGTGTGTAATCCATCATCAGATCAGATTTATGAGGAAATTCGCTGCATTGTTTTACACCACAAAACAGTAAGTGAGCCTCTGTTTCTCTGGCACAAACAAAGAGAGGTTTTCAGAGTTTCTTACAATGGAGGTTGATGAAGCAAATTAAAGAGCTGATGAAAAGATCACTTTCATTTATCCTTCACACTTAAGCAAAGCAATTACGCTTGAAGAGAAACCAAAAGGCAGTAAAAGCAAAACTAGCGACACCCTTTTTAATAATTGTTACTGTAAAAAAAAAAGAGCGTTTACAGGAATGTGGCTTTAGTTATGACAAGGGAGAGTGCAAATAATACAGCTGAGATAAGTTTTCGACTTATCTCAACCATGATCCTGTTTGTTTAATATAATTACACAAAGGTACCACCATATTTTGGCAATGACCGGTTCACACACAGCTTGTTCCCATCTACAAAAATGGTGCGGACCTAATTGCATACACGGAGGTAGGCAAGAGGACGTAACAAAAGATTTAAAGGTGTGGTTTGTAAGAATGGGCCACCTGTTGAAATCAAAACAAATAGGCAGCGTAGCACCAGAGTAACCACTAACTGCTGCCAACTATAGTCAGTAGGTTCAGTTAATTGTGCAGCTGTAGCAGTCATATTAGCTGACTCTGCAAAGACTGGCACCTCAGAGCACAAGGATATTTAAGGTGTTTACTATCAGATGGTCACCTATTGAGGTAGAATGTGAAAAGGGGCTAACTTCAGTACATATCACTTTAACATAATTTTTTAAATACCTTTAAGGAGGCTGATATACAAAGTCCAAAATCCAAATTGCAAACAACAAAAGGCAGGCAAAGGAAAGTCCAAGATACAGACACAGGAGACATGAACAAAAGTGAGGGTAAAACACAGGCTTAAATACACAGCAGTGATTAACTAATGAAACACAGGCATACACGGAAAAAGGACAGGAAAAAATTAAAGGCAGGAATTGGAAAGTAAAACATGACACACAAGGATATAATCGACAAAATAAAACAGGAAACAACTGACCCAAAACCCAAATAATGACACACCTGCAACGCTACACCAAGTAGCGTTTTTATTTACATTTTCTTCCTCTCTGCCGTGTTTTCATTTTCATTATTTCAGAACATCCGGGACATTCTTCTGGTGGGTCACAGGCAGGCAGTAGCGTGGATAGACGAATGGCACGGTGGGTCATTATACTCTATTGCAACCGTTATTATTTTATACTATGCACTGAACAGAAGGGAGGGAGGGAGGGTGGTTGTCTTGTCCTGTGTCTCTTTGTGTGTGTGTGTGTGTGTGTGTGTGTGTTATATATATATATATATATATATATATATATATATATATATATATATATATATATATGTATATATATATATATAAATGTTGGATACTGATTTTTGTATTCACCTGCTTGCTTTTTCTCATATGAAATTGTAAACTGCATTCTCATTTACTACATCATGAAACTTTGTTTTGAAGAAAACATACCTGACACGAAAAGAAATACATGACGCAAAATGTTATACTTAACAGATACGAGATAAAAACATTTAGAACAATTATAAAAATATGACTTTACCTTCAGTATACACCCTTGAAATTGAATGCATACTCTACTCTGATGCTGTGTATGTGTGTGTTTTGCTTTCCCCGCAGGACTGAGTTTGGAGGAGGTGAGAGAGTACGAGCAGACGATGCAAGAGAAGACCAACAGCAAAGTCAAATCCAGCCAGAACAACACAGGTGAGGTTGCAGCTCCTGACCTGCACTGTACTGAAATACCACAGAGGATGGGAGGGGGAGACGGATGGAGGGGGGGCGGGGGGATACAGCTGGATGTGAGAGCGCTGAGACGGAGGTGAAAACAGGGAGAGCAGATGAAAAGAGCAGTAAGTTTGAAATGTATATTTGTGCACGGCGGTAATTATTCTTGCATGTAATTTCAGCATAATAAGCAGACGCAAAGCAGGGAAAAACACACTGATTCCACATTTTTAGATCATTAGGAATTTTCCATGAATCTGAGCAGGTACTTTGTATTTATTTAGCCTGCCATGTTATCCGTTGCTGTCAGCACACTGCAAAATAGTATGAATGAATAACTCTGTAACACTAACAGGCTTGAGCAGAAGCTGCTTGCACCACTAGTGCCTTAGCTGTGCCCTACAAGTACCCAGATGGCTGGTGTACATCTGTGGGAGAAAAATGGGAGAGGGAAGAGCAGTCAGGAGGCATTTCACAACACAAGGAGCGGCGAGGAGGGAGAGACAGAGGGTGTGTGCCCAGAGAAGGACGACAGAAAGACAGATGTAAGGGGGGAGGTGGAGAGGAGAGTAGGATGGCTCATGAAGTGATAATGCCACTGCTTCGGTCTGATAAACAGTATAACGCAGCCACCTGCTGAACTCTCCCCATCACCAGCCTTCTCAACATAAATAACCAGCCATTGCAGCACTTAGCTGCAAATGTCAACCCTGGTGGGGGTCTGTGTCTGGGCATATGTGTTGTGTGAGTGCATGTGTGGTTTTTTGTGTACGTGTGTGTGTGTGTGTGTGGTCACCCTGCCCCCTGCTGGTTAGTCTGGTGAACCTCAGCTGGATGTGAGAGATATCAAAGGTAGAATTCCCAATATGGCCTGTAGCTTCTAGCTGCCTGTGCTCTCCCTCTCTCTCTCCCTCTCTCTCTCCCTCTCTCTCTCTCTCTCTCCCTCTGTGTGTGATCATGAGAGACATCAAGCTGCAACAAATCTGCAGTCATTGCTCAACCTGCTGCAGCTCGCTGCACCGCCGTGACCCCCTACAGGATAAATGCCGCTACTGCGCTCATCTCTGCACACACCGAGTAACAGTTTTCATTTCATTCATCTGCTGTAATAAAAGTAAATGGGTGTCATTTGCTCAAGAGGGTCTAATAAAACATCGGGTGTGTGAGTTGAATACCAATAAGAGATTTAACTGATGTGAATCTTAAGCGTACGACGCAGATCTTAAGTATACTTAAATAAATTGACAACTCAAACACAGCTCTGTTTCTCTTCTTCTCTGTGCCTCTTTTGCTTTCCTCCGTCTTTTATCTCTGTCTTGTTGCTTCTTTCATGTCATGCGTATCTCATTGTTCCTCCATCTCTCAGTCTTTCAACTTCAGTTTCAATTTGCTTTATTGGTGGGACATGTGAAAGAAATGCATATGTGTTGTCAAAGCGAATAGAGGAGAATCGTGGATAAAGGAAAAAGGAACAATTACAGAAATCTCCCTGTCTCATCTATCTATCTATCTATCTATCTATCTATCTATCTATCTATCTGTCTATCTATCTCAGGCCCACCGGCTGCCTCTCGTCCCATGCTCTCTCGCTCCATCTCGGTGACGGACGAGCGTTCCCTGAAGAAGATGGGATTGACGACTGCGGCCATGTCTGACCCCTCTGCCTCCTCTGTGCCGCAAAGTCCCCTTCGCCTCAACTCCACCCCTGAATGATGCCTCAAGCACAGACACACACACACACACACACACACACACACACACACACACACACACACACACAAACACACACAGAAACCAATGTCAAACAGTGACATCAAAATCATCCTCAATGGAAGAGTCCGACATTTTGGGGGGAACAGTCTCTTCACTTAATGGCGACGAGTCAGACGAGAAGATCAATACTTTCATATTTGTATGTTAAAGGTGTAATATGTAAGAATTTTGGTTTGAAACAACTAGTCTCTTAGATTCCAGTTAGCTAAGCTAACTGGCCGCTGGCTCAGTAATGACAGATATTAGATCTGTATCGATCTTCTAATTTAGCTATCCAGCAAAGAGCAAAGCATTATATTTATTTGATCTTATGCACATGTAGTTGTTCTCTTCACAGACAAATGCTGCACAAACGCACACAAAAAAACACACAACCATTCCGCGCCTACTCAAGGACAGTTTCTACTGTTGCCTCTGACAATCCTTCCAGTGTATTCAGCAGCCTGTAAACGCGGTGCATTTCAGGGCTTTCTCTCAGGTCCTCAGCCATACTGGAGCTCACCGACCACCAGCAGGGCTCTCTCGATTGTTTCCCACCCCCCGGCCGTGGCCTACAGACAGATGCATAAGGAGTTTAATAGAGTGGATCTAATGAGAGAGCAGAGGAGAACTGGAGAGGCTGTCAATGCAATGGATCTGCTCCCCTCTCCACCTCAGCCAATAGGTCAGATCAGGTGTATTGACAGAGGGCAGTGAGGCGTTGTATTGGTTCCTTGATCGCTTAGCTGAGAGCTGCAAATGGGTCAAGTCAGGGCTAAACATCAATTATGAGTCAATAATGTTAGCATTTATAAGACTATTAGCTTGTTTTTTTTTTTATGAACATTTACAGGAGAATGGGTTCTCATCTTCAGGGATCAATTATGAAAAAATACAGTTTGCTGTAGCCTCATTTGTAAAAAAATATTCTGTTTGAAATAAGTCTGAAAAAATCAAGTAGAGAATGTATGTGGAAATTACACTGTACAGTCTTTTGTAATGGATTTGTATCAATAAATGCAATTTCTCTCCAGTGAGAAGATTCACTCCTGATATGTGCCTAGATAAGCATAAAAATGGACTCACTGCACACATTATCAGCACTGTTTGATCAGTATTGACCTGTAAAGACGGACCAGCTGCTGGCACATCGCAGCACTCACATGTAATCTACTCACCAATTTCACACTTGTGTGCCATGTGGAACCAGCAGCAGAGGACATGAAAAGAGGCAGTCCACTCGGCCCAGCCTGGTTTGGCTCTGTATAGCTCGTGGCTGTTTTCTCTCCCTCTGGAAGAGAGCGGAGGAGAATAATGAATGTTTAACAGATGCGGGGTTGTGAGTTGGGCGTGTGTGCATGCCTGTCATCGCTGTATCACTTCATTGTTCCAGACTTCAGGACAAAAGCCCGGGCTTGTCACGGAGAGACGTGGAAGTTCCTGTGACTGACAGACATGGCAGCTTCCTTCAAATGATGCGCTAAATAGCTCGCATTATGGGACTCATTATGGCTTCTTTTATCCATACAAATCAAGAGCCAGCATGACAATTTGTTATTAGCCTCCCGACAAAGGGCTTGCAGACGTGCATTCACATACACGTGGCAACACATAAACACATGCACGCAAAGCTCTTTCTCTCAATGTCTCTTTTTACAGTAGCAGCAGGAGGCTGACATAAAAGAACAAGTGCTCAACGCAGCCAGGAGTGTTCACAAGTGCTGCAGAGGGAGCACAAACTGCCGGCTGCACTGCGTTACCTCTTTCTCTATACTTCTTTGTCTCTCCATTACATTTTTTTCTCTCATTATATGCCGTCTCCACCATTCTTCTCCGCTCCTCCTCTCCTCTCTCCATCCACCTCCTTTATTCTCCCTCTCTTCATTCTTGAAATCTCCCTTGATCTCCCTTTTCTTTCACTCCTCTTTATCTCTGTGTCCTCATCGTCGTTCCTCAAGAGGGCCTCTAAAGAAGATGTACTGTGTTCATTATATGGAAATGTTCCCCATGGTACATTATCATAGATCCTGACCCTGTAGCGCTGAATCATCCTGCTATTCCCAGTGCGCCCGTCAGACCCCACAAATAGCATGGTGGAAGAAAGACGGGACGCTCTCCAGAGCTGCGACCAGCCAGCTGCACCGCCGTCGCCTGCACTATACTCTGTGTTCAGTCGCTTTCATGTAGAACCTTGAGCTGGACACACAAGAGAAGGAGAGGACGCTGGGATGACAATCGGGGGGAAAAGGAATAGAAGATCAAGGACAGCAAAATAAGCAATAAACACTAAAAGTTTAAGATAGCAAGACAGGAAGTTGAGCCAGAGTCAGTTGATTGTGGGGAAGAGAAGAACAAAAAGTGTGTGTGTGTGTGTGTGTGTGTGTGTGTGTGTGTGTGTGTGTGTGTGTGTGTGTGTGTGTGTGTGTGTACATAATTCCCTCCTCCACCTTAATGGCATTTTGCCTAACCACACTGATGTACGAGCCTCTCCCCCGGATCAATAGGCGCTCTCCATTCACCAACCAGACAGTAATGAAACCGCCCCATTTGTTTTGACGATGAGTGCACGTGTGTGTTCCTCTGTGTGTGTGTGTGTGTGTGTGTGTGTGTGTGTGTTTATGTGTGTCCATGTCTTTCAAACTGGTGCCCATTGCCTCGCTGTGCAGCATCTTTAACTCAGCCGTTAAAGGAGAGTGACCATTAAGCCACATAGTTTAGCATGTCACTAATTTAATCGCTTAGTCCGCATGCCAACATTGATTTAATAATGGTTCAGTGTGTGTGTGTGTGTGTGAGTGAGTGAGAGCAATACACAACCCTTACAGAACGAGTGTTAAGCATATTAAAGGGGACCTAATGTTTAAAACTGTGATAATATTGTGAGAATATTTACCTCCCATTGTGTAGTTATCTGTGTCTGATATGGCATTTTTGTGTGTGTCAGTGTGTGTGTGTGTGTGTGTGTGTGTGTGAATTCCCACGAGTGTAAGTCTTGCATAAGACTAAACGGTGAGGCCAAGATGCTTGTGTTCCCTCATTACGGTGTCAGCAATACAGTTTTTAGCCCACTCAACCACATAAATGACTTCAAATCCGCTGTGTATTAAGCCTCACCACTGGGAACCCAATTTGTAACCTCTGCCCAGTAATACGTTAACTGGACTTTATCTGGGGACAGGCAGAGTGTAAAATTCATACAGTATCTGAGAGAACTAATTGAACCAATTAAGAAAGTGAATATGGATTACTGTGGGACTGTGAACACGCACGTCCCCTCTGGAATAGAGTCGGAGACCACTGCTTTCACGCGATAATGATTGTCATTGCAAATGGATGGGCGGCGCGGCGTCTCAATGTGCCGCCGCGCAACAACTCTCCCAGAGTCGGCCGGCTTTGCATTTACACTGATGTGTTTTCATTTCCTGAGCAGCTGATCCCAGGGCTGCTATTCTGGGCTGTAATTAATTGCATGCGGGTAAAGGAAAAGTCAAGGATAAGTGTGAAAACTGTTCCTCGCCTCGTACACACTCACACATCACACGGCAACACAAAGGCAGCGCTCGTTTTTCACACTAACACACATTTGCTAGAGGAAACAAAAAGCAAATGAGTATAAACAAGAGGACGCGCAGAAACTTGCAAAAAAAAATAAGAGCCTTGGGTACTTCATGCCTTAAATATCTTAATCAGCAAGCCCATAAAGCCTCCAAATTTTAATTGCCCCACCATGACTATTAATTACATAACAGCCATTGCAGGCAGCATGCCCATATGTTTGCTAATAGGAGAGGATGGATTAGAATAGTGAGTGGAATACATTAGAAAACAATGGCTTTTATTGATCTACAAAGGTAGAATTACATTCCCCCTCCAGGATGTACATACAAACAACAGCACTTTCCCGTGAGCTCCAAAGAATAACATAAAACAAATGGCAGGAGACGCTTCATGAGCGGAAAAAGAACAATGTACCGCATTATTGTGAAGAAGCTTCATAGGGCAAGATTACTCTGAAACAGCTGCAAGAAAAAAGTACCACATCACTGCGAAACAAAGGATGTTTCATAGGCCGGAGGAACAATGCAGCGTATTGTTCTCAAACTGAAACACCGATTCTGAAGGGACAGCGTATACAGTGGGGATAACACAACAATGATTGGCAGCCAGTTTTAACTCACACATGGGCTGGGAAAACCTCCGTGAAATACTTGCAGTACTTAGATTATGTCAACTAACTGAGTTTATCAGCTTAGGTAAATTAGCTCAGCTAGATTCTCACTACTTTAACGTGCCAAACTCTCTCCAGATAAGGATTGATTGTTTTCATTTCAGAAACTAACATGATAACGTTTGTTCCGACATAACATGTGGTGTGCTACATTTATGTACTCATTGTACTCCATCTCTCTTTGTTTTGTGATTCCAGCAGGAGGAATGTTTTAGGTTTATTTAATCATTGAGTGTATAAAATATAGACAGAGTGGTTTAAGGATAGAGACATAACAGTGCGTATGTTCCACAGATTGTGTGATTATGGATGAATATACCTGCCCAACTCTGCCCCTGATTGGCCTACTGTCATATTCTTACAACAGCCAAATTTAGATGAAATCACAATGAATTTAAAGTTACTGTTTAACAGCAACTGAAGGACTATGAGCTTACAGTTTGAGTCAAGCAAAGAGGCTATTCTCTGGTTGGGTCTACGGTTTCCTTTGGGTCGGCTTGTAAGAGAAGCTGATACAGTGGATTGTGAACTCCAGTTTTCCTGGTAAACATACCGACCTATTTAGCTGTTGCAGCTGTGTCGCTTGGCTAGGGAAAGCAGACAGGGCGTCCACAGGTCAGGCAGCTCCTCCCCACACACCAATCTTGGATAAACAATAGACGCAACGACTGATGTTACTTGGTTTTGGCAAGAGGGGCAGGGTGCTGCCAGCCTGCTCTGTGGACACCCAGGCTGTCTGCTCTCCTTAGCCCAAAGATACTCCTGCAGCAGAGAACGTCTTTGGAGGAGGAGAGACCCCAAGAGGAGCAGCAGCAGGCTTGCGGTTGGGATGCGACACTCCAAGAGGTCAGTGTGCTACAATTCGCTGTATGACAGCAATGCTGCTGGCTGTTTGTTGTACAGACCAACTGCAAGATAAACAAACACAAGTTAATTTTATGGCCTCTGTGCGTGACTCAAACTTAATGCATAATCATGCTCAACCAACAAAGGCAACCAGTTAGAGGCAGATAAGGGTGAGTCATGCACAAAAAGCAGTAGAATCCATAATTCACTCACTCTCTTGTCCAAATATGGTCACTACCAGCTCCAAAACTACAAAGGTGGCGACAGCCATGATGCCAAACTCATGGCTAATAAAAAAGGATGCACACACAAATCAAATCTGAGCTGGATTCAAACTGGTGGCTTTGCTATTGCAAGGTTCAGTAGACCATTGGAACAAAAAATGACAATAAATATGACCAAGTATACTTTCTTTAGCATGCCATGTACAGTATTTGAGATAGTAATGATTTTATGCACTCTCCCATACGCCACCGTTCAAGACAAAATATCCATTCAACTGTGACTGGTTGCGGTGTGTCTGTGTACAGTTGTGTGTCTGACTTACAGGCTGACAGGTCGCTGCTGACCGACTGTAAAGTGGGATACGTGCAGATACATGTCAACAGGTGATTGGTTCTTCGCTGACAGTTCAGGATGACAGTGAGGTGTCAGTCGACTTGCACATTGTAGAAGTATCCTTTCATCATTTCTCCCAGCTCACCTGTCACTTTTGTCCCTGCTGCAGTTTGCACTTTCGTAGGCTCCCTGTCTTTATTTTTTGCTTTTAAACACACTATAGGCTGCTGCCATGGATGCAGAAAGTAGGGGTGCTGGTGGGGCTGCAGCACCCCCTTAAATGAGGCATTATAGAAAAAGTATCCATTGATAATGAAGTGCGATGAAGAAGAACTTAATGCATAACATATGCCGAATTTACAAGAAGGCCTAAATAATTAATAATTTGTCACAGACAGCGCTTCACAAACTTTATTAAGCTTCTCCGAACTCAACAACTCACAAAATGGAGCGATTTTATAAGGGAGTCTAGGGAATTTCTCTCCCTCTTCATCTCCGTGCTGTTGTTGGCTGTAGTTGCTGGGGCTGCTTTGACCCATTATGTTGGTGTTCAAGTTTGCAAGGTACAAGGTAAATTTATTTATCATTCAACACCTGGGTTGCAAATCAAAACTGAAGTTTGAGTCCCTCTATGCTACATCCCAGAAAAACAACACAACAAAACAGAACAAGGCGAAAAACTTTTAACTTCTGTCGCTTCTTCCCGGAATAATGTCCAGAAGGATCGGAAAATGTCAGAGCTGATTACTACGGCGGTATTTAAGTCAATTTTTCACAAGAATTGTGAAATTATACTCTATTATGTCCTTGAACTTGTGCTGCATATTAGCTAAATTTTGTAAAGTGTAACAGTTGTATTTGTCTGTTTGTATTTATTGTATTTATTGTTTTAAAGATTTTTATGGTGCCTTTGTTGCCAGGTGAAAGAGGTTTTACTTTGGCCAGTTGGTCTACAGTTTAAGGGTTGACTGATGTGCTGTTTTCACTTTACAAGAAGGTACTAAGGAGCTATTAGGGAATTAATCAGGAACAACTTGGTAGTTAATAAATCGTTAATGAGTAATTGCTGATTAACTGTAATTCAAGCACTATATTGTAGATAATGATGAGTTACTAAGCAACAGACTGGGATATACTATATTAAATAATCATCTGGTAATGATTAGTTCGTAAATAAATCTGTGAATCTACATCCTAACTACTTCCTGCATGAGTTATTCCTGTTTAACTATGAACCACTGAGCGGCACAAACTTGTAATGACTCATTAATTACTGATTACTTACTCTTTATATTAACCTTCACGTAAAGTGAAACACTGAGTAGTTTCAAGAAGACGCATTAAATACTAATTACTTAATCATTTGTTACTCAACATAGTTACTACTTGGTAACTACTCAGTTTTATGTTTCACTTTATTTGGAGGTAAATATAAAGATTAACGAATGATTCCGTAATTAGTAATAAACAAGTCATCACTTGTTCGTAGCGGCCGGTTTGGAAACAACTCATGAAGAAAGGTTGGTATGTCGATTCACAATATTTTGATCTAACCCTTACTTAAAGATTCATTAATGTATTGTCTCGTGGTCTGTTTTCCTGGAGCTCATCATTATCTGTGACACAGGCCTCGAACCACAGTCATTCATTAACGATCGAGTCGTCCCTGATTCATTTCTTCCTAAAGTGTTTTCGTTTCCTCTAGTCTAGCTGGCTTCTTCCCTCTGAGACTGTTTGGCTAGAATGTTTGTTTATTTTTCTCTAATATAATTTTATGATTTTCTCCCCCTTATTGTTTTCTACATGAAAGTCTGATAAGGTGAGGTCCAATCAAGAGTTGGGAGTCAGTGGTTTTATAAATTTGAATTTAAATTAAGAATACGAATCCTTTCTGTGCTTTACCTGCTGTTGTCAGGGAAGGTTAGCATTTCTCTCAGCCTGCTCGATAAGGGGTCAACATTGCTTATTTAAATGTCTCTAACTGTATTTCTATGTGTATTATTTGTGGATGTAATTTGAGAAAAACTAATGCAGTCCTCTGAAAAACTGGAAAGTCTTAGACAATATGGTAATGACTGCCCAAGCCTTAATTCCATATAAACGCCCACATGCTTTTTATTCTCCAGCTGCTCACATAACATCTATTACAACTTTCCATAGCTCTAGGCCAAGCTTTCCTCTCGTCTCTTTTTCTCCTCACCCTCTGTCTTCCCCTCCCTCTCTTCCGCGCTCATTTCCAACTTTGCCACTGCACTCGGTTTTATTTCCAAATCAAAGTAATGAAATGGATCTTCACTGAGGTGATTTCATTGCAAGCGAAGAGGGGGCCGTCATTACCGCATCATGCGGAGGGGACGATGAGTAAAATGAAAAACAGGAGGAGGAAGTGAGCAGAGACACAAATCAAAGACAGCTGGCTGCCTGGCTTACCTTTATTTCAAGTTCCAGCTAGATCTACAGCTACTGCCTTAAGGAAAAATCCACCCTTGAATACTCTTACACTGTTATCAGTCATCAATCTGTGGTGTTCAGTGCATTGCAGGAGTTCGTTTGTCATGGAGTGTTGACATTTTTACTCTACAATGGATTTCTCCCCGTGTGATTGTTGAACAGTGGTGCAAAATCGTACATCTAGAAAGGAGCTGCTGGTCTTTGATTCTGAGGTGCTGTTTCCAAAACCTAACAGTGGTGCTGAGAGAAAATATTTTTCCTCTGCTACTGAACTTGCGAGAAATATTTTGACATGATGTCACATCATCTGTATTTGGACAGTCATTCTTGATAGGGAGACTAACAAGAAACAAGACTCTACAGTCATGCTAGCAGCTCTGTGAGGCTGTACTTAAAAGTACTACTAGGAGTTTTTAACTGGTTATGAAACAGTCTCAGTTTTATACCGATGTCTCTTTATGACCTACCTATGCAAACAAGACCATCAGTGAGAAGATTGGCTATTTCCATTGAGTTAATATAGTTATACTTAATGCCTGTCACAGGGTCGGACGAGTCATGAAATTATATTTATATTTTTTATGGTGGATTGTTGAGGATGAACTGAGGAGTCTCACAGCCTGAGGGGAGAAGCTGCTCTGTAGTCTGGTGGTACGGCACGGAAAAAACTAGTTTCACCATCCTGATATTACAGTTATTAATCTTACATATCCGCAAATAGATACATTACCTTATCACTATGCCTCCTGCAAACAACTGAAAGTAATGCACATGCTGGCCAAAGTACAATCTGTTATGACAGGAGGCGGTGGTGCTCACATTGTTTTGGTCCACAGGGGCCAAACAAAAAAATGTGAGGTCCTTGTAGCTGCTTGAAGCACAGCTTTGCTCTGAGCTGGCATGCTAGCATGTCGAGGCTTAGCCAGTAAAATGTTGCTTGTGTATGGTTTTACATTGCAACACCAACGTTATGTCCATGTCAAATAATTAAACTGAACTAAACTAAACAGAAAGTACAAATAAAGTTGTAATTAGTTAAGCAGGTAGGGGGTACTCATCCAAAATATTAAAGGTGCACTACGTAGTTTTGGGGAAGAAATTTTAATCAGAAGAGAAAGATCTTCAGACTGATTTTTTTATGCCCACACAAACTGAATAAACAAACTGACCTTAAAGAACAACACAATTTCATTTATATTTGGCGGACCCTGCCACTTTTCTAGTTTCAAACAGTGTTCTGGGACCTTATTTTCCTCTGAGAACAGCTTGTTTATTCAGTTATGGAAGATAAATATTTCTGAATTTGTATTATTACCTCATTAATACTGTAAATATTAAAATTCTGAGTTTGAATTTCTTCTCCAAAACTGCACATTGTCCCTTTAAACAACTACACATTTTGAACTGATGCATGAAAAATCCGGGGATCAGTAGATATTGAATTCATCCTGAGGGGAAAATGAGTGTCTGTACCAGATTAACAGCGATGAATGTGACCATGAATGCACAAAATTTCATGGCAATCCATTCAGTAAATATTTCAGTCAATCAACCTGACAGATCGACATTGCTACAGAGCTGTGATGCTGGCAAAGCTAAAACAAATCCTCCACCAAACAACAAAACTGATTAAAAAATGCAGGTTGCCGCTGCAAAAGCTGCCCTGAAGACTTTGTGTCTTACTGTGGATTTCTTTTTTCTTTAAGCCGTATTTTGTTAGAAACAAGTCATTGGAAATAACAAATGGTGCTATTTAATTCATTAAGGGAAATTTCTGTGAATTCCCTGAAGTTATCGGGGTGGAATGGAGCCTAAGCGCGCCTGTGAGCCTCTGTTACTGCGGGCCGCCGCTTTGTGCTGTCGTGTCTACCTGCTTCACAGCCCTATTATAGAGACATCAGGGGAGTAACAGAGGCCGACAGAGACAAACAGGTCACCCTTACCTGGGCTGCAGGATAAACGATTTCCCCTCCACCACTGCTCTACCTCCCTTATTTTCTTTCTTTCTACGCTTCATCCCTCCATTTACTCCTCCATCAGCCCTCCACCCCTCTTTTCTACCTGTCTACCATCTGACTGCTTCTATCCTCTGTCCCCTTTCCTGCCCTCCCTCCACCCCCTTTTCTCCCCATCCCAACCCCATTTCTCCCTCCTCCCATCCCTCCACACCAGAATTAATATTAAAAAGGTGGCTGTGTGTGTGTGTGTGTGTGTGTGTGCGGGTTGCAGGGAGGGGGGTGATGAGAGTAGGACAGCGTGTACAATGACCTTACTCGCAAATCGTTGCCTCGTGTACTGCAAGCATGTCCTTGTTGCAACACCATAACAGCTCCCAGCCCCAGACCACAACGCGGCATAAACAAACATACACCCTCGCGCTCACACAAACATGTCCACGGACTGTTTCCTCTCAGTCTTTCATTTCTGCGGCAGCGTTGTACGCTCATTATCTACACTTAAATATTCACTCAGTTCGCTTGGTTGACACCCAACAGAAAGTACAACCGATATCCCATTCTTGTAGCGTAGCGTCGCAGCCGAGTATAACACAGCTTTTTTGGGTCTGACACCTCAGTCAGGTGGAATAAGGAGGAAGAATGTGCCTGCAGCCTGTTCCTCTTTAACTGTCATAGAAAGGGACAAACGATGTCAGACTCTGTTGCCACTGCCTCAAAGATGCACATGTCCTTTTAAAAAGCCCTGGAGCTCTGGCATTTAACATTAACACAAGACAGGTGCCGTCATGCATTCAGCTCTGTGTCACCGGCGAGTCCTTGTGTATTTATGCATGCAATCTCATCCGCTGATGTACGATCACGTGCATACTGTATGCGTGAATGCATAGTTATGTGTGTGTGTGTGTGTGTGTGTGTGTGTGTGTGTGTGTGTGTGTGTGGGTCTGTGCTGCCATGGCATAAATCACTGGAGCTGAGCAGGGGGCTGGTGCTGCTCCCTCCATCTGTCTCTGTCTGCAGGGGTGAGGTATTTTACACTGATGATAGGGGCGAACGGAGGGAGGCGAGAAAAAGTGAGCCATGCTCGAGTCGTGTGGGATGGACAGAAAAAATAAATGCTGTGGTATCGAAGGGCAGCGGGCAGCATGTGCATCATGCGAGTATGTGGAGAGACCTGGGGGGTGGGGGTGCGTCGAAGCCTTTTAGTTCAAATAATCTGCATCTCTGCAGGGCCTGTTACTCACCACCTAAGATCTGCTTCTGTGAAATAGACTCTGTTATCCAGCGCCGAGAAATAATGCTGCCCATATAATGTCTCCGCGAGCAGTCCTCGCTCTCCTGCTCACTGCCTCCTGGATACATATGAATGAATGCACCTGCAAGCTGGAAACTCAATATCTGTTTGGTTATTTCGAGTCAGTGATACGAACACATTACAGGGACATTTATGAGCTGCGTTTCTTGTTCCATCTACATGCAACATGATTCTTAAGCCTTGGAACTGGCTCCATCTGTGGGAGAGCAACTGGCTGTCCACTGGATTCCTCCCCTCCATCAATCCTGCTCACCTCCTCTTAACAGGATAAACCGAAGCAGAACAGCTCCTGAACAAATGTATCCAGTACTTCCTAATCAGGTTGTCACACTGACGAGGGAAAACACCCTTCAACTCTGAAGCACCGGGATTCTAACCGGGATTGTTCTGCTGAGGTGTCCTTGAGCAATCCAGAGATTTTTTTCCCAGACTGACCCCGCAGAGAGACGGCAATCGTGCAGAGAATCTACATGTGACAAACTCCCTCGCAGCTGGTCTGCACATCATTCAGCTCTGACAGCAGCACCACTGGACACTTTGCCTCGTTGAGCAGCCTGAGCTCCAGATACACCCACAAGAAACTGAGAGAGCTTACTGGAAAAACAATTCAAAAGCTGGAATGGGTTTTGAGCCCCCATTTACGACTCATGTTGCATTCCTCATCCCTCCTATCAATTTGGATTACTGAGTTTCGAGACTGAATGACAAAGACAGACACGAGGAGAGAGCGTTGGCATATACGGGCCTTCCATTGAAGGGGAGGGGGTCATGCTTGGTTGGCTTGGTTGTTAAGGTAGACGGAGCAGAGTCTCTCCTGACAGACAACCAGTAGCTTGCCACAGAGCGAGATTTGGTTCTGGGTTCTGAGATTAGCTCAAGCATGGCAATCTCTCCTTGGAAGCATTCTGGAGGGCTTAAAGAGGCAGCCATGGAGCAGCAGCACGACTGTGGAGCAGACAGAGCCATGCCAGGATTTTTGTTGCACAAACTCAGAATTGGCAAATGAACACGGCATAACACGGTCGCACGGCATGTAGCCTGGTGCTTAAACAAATAGCTCAATGTTTTTGGGAAATAGGATTTTATTTTAGAGTGAGATAAAAGGATCAGTACCACACTCATATCTGTACAGTTAATATGAAATTACAAGCTCGTAGTTCAGCTTAGTATTAAAAAAACTGGAAACAGAGAGAAGCAGCTAATCTGGATCCGTCCATAGTTTAAAAAAATCCACCTACCAGCTAAAGCTCTAAAGAAATGTCTTATTGTTTTAAATGCACAGTATGTAATTTCTGCCACCAATGATCTTGGGATCATGAGAGCTGTTGACTTCCTTCCGCACTTTCTGACTCTCTCCTGGACGTTATACAAGAGGCCGACTGTCCTGGAGAATATGTCTTCAAGAAAAGACTGCAGAGACTGCAGCTTGACGTTCAAACGAGTTTATTTGCAAAGAAACTGAGACAAAGTTGTGCGTGAGTTCCTCTTATACAGAATTAAACAAATGATGATGTGATCATGGACAAACAGCTCACATGTTTTTCATCCCAAAGGCGTCAACTCCCTTCCTGTTATGCAGCCAAGAGGCCCAAATGAAAGGAAATAACAAACCTTCATGTTTTTTTTGCTTCAGCTATTTTCTTACATGATGTAATCCTCCCTTAGAGGGTCACTTGACCCCGAACCACACAGTCAATGCAAGTAAGGGCCACAAACCTAACTATAATATCCTTAGAAATTTACTTACGACCTCCAAAAGCAGTAGTATGGGTGATCACGTTTCTGCTTGCACTGATTAATATGTAGAGTGCAGCTTTTGCACACCTTAAGGTCGACAGGTGCGTAGGAGAGATCGAAGGCCGACAAAATCAGGAAAAAGACTCCCGAGCACTGTCCGCTTCACTTGCAATTAAGTTTATTGACAACAACGTTTCGGTACTTAGACCTTCATCAGGTTATCTTCGAAGAAGCGAGTCTTTTTACTGACTAATGTGTAAAATCTGATATAACTTGTTCGAAACATGCTACAAATGCAAATGAAATGCACCATTACCTTGAATCAAATTATGGATTTCTCTGGGTCTGGCCTTGTAGTTTACGTGCAGACATGTGACTGGTATCTATCTACTCTTTCATGGCTATGTTGTTTAAGAGTAGTGATGTCAGTTTGTAAAATCTCAGTTTGTTCCCTGTTTTATACATTTACGCACTCACATTTACGATGAAGAGTGCGATATACGCGTTTGTGCAGACAGAAACACAGAAATCGACAACGTCAATCTAATCAGAGTGCCCACAGTCATATTCAGAGCAAACGCAATAAGGATGCAGGTGGTAGTTAATCCCTACAGTACCTCTACAGTGAGTCTGACCTTGGAGGGATGGGAACCCTTATCCTCATTAACATGGATGAAGCATGGCCACAGGGTGAACACATCTACCAGCTCACCCTGATTCCCACAACCAACAGAGGAGGTTAACACTTACATACACTTACGTACATGAACGCACATGTATACATGCACACACAGTCAAAGGAGCAGCCAGGCATGCACAAACCCCCAGCATCTATTTTTCATTATTACAATACAGTCAGCTGGAGGCAAGGTTGGGCTGTGTTACACTGCAGCTGTACGCAGGCTGAGTGTGCAAGGTGGGCTGTCACTGACACTCGGCCTCAAACATGAGTCGTAACGAAGAAGTACAGGAAAAACCCAGCGGGGAGCAGAAAGAGAGCAAATGTAGTCTAGTACACATCCCACGCTAGGCCTCAGCTGTGTCCTTGTGGAAACAAATACACTCAGTCAAACACACACAAGACTGCTTGTGGCACAGGCTTTGTTTTATCTGATTTGGCTGTAATCTTGCTTCTATAAGACGACGGCCCAATCAATCCCAATTTCCAATTTTTACCCCAACCGCTCATTTTCAAGCCTGTCAGACACAGACCAGTGGCTGACATCTCGGTTTCCACCTGTAAATCTAAAAATGTCTCAGCAAACTGTTTATAATCATATGGATGCTGTTATAATGTAATAATATAATAATAATGTGATATAATAATCACCCACCATGCATCACATTGTCCCCATCAGTCGATCAGAGGGATGCTGTTCTCCGGGAGGGCGGACCGTCGCGGTGACTTTTCCTCATTAAATATGGTGATTTTTTTCTATTTAAGTTGCCATCAACAGTAACTACAACAACACAACAGTGGAAGGCGACAAAGACATGGTGAGTTCAAGTTTTTTGCTCTAAATTACGTTACATAATCACCGCCATTCACCTGCTGGAGCCACCTGGCTCTCGCTGGCGGGGACAGGCGCTGTTTTTCGGGCTGAAATGTGACAAAGAGTCGGTGGGACAGACAGGATGACATCCACTTTTCCACGTATTTGATGAGTGAAGGATCTGTTTTGCTGTCAAGCTAACTTTTGCTCAGTTACCTGCCTGTTTGTCTTGTGTTTGGGTCCCTTTTAGTTTAAACGTTAACAAGAAGCAAGTAAAGTAAGTAAGGTAGAAGTGACATTCATGTAGGAAACAATAAGTTAATACAGCTGTTAAAAAATGCACTTCTGACTGCTGGAAGATTGTGACGATTGTGACGTTAGACGGGCTGTGGAGTTAATAAAGTAAAGTAAATAATGATGATGAGAACAAAGTGTCATTTCAAAATCTTTCAACTTTGATTGTTGGAAAAAGTGCCAGCCCTAGTCAGCTAACTAGCTATGTAACGAACGAGACATCAGCAAACCCCAATACTTCACCCTATCCCCCTATTCTAACAAGAACGGGTACCCTAGGCAGTACCCTAGGGGTGTATTGGGATCGGGCCAATAACTCTCAAGAAGACGACTCTACACTTCTGGTGCTGGCAGTTTGACGAAGAGACCAGTCTGTCATGATGAGCCAACTTTTAATTAACTGATGCGACATGTCTAGTAATAACCTGCATCTGTTTCCAAAACGGGTGACGGAGTAGAGAGGACAGAACACAAAATTATCGAGCAGAACACAAAATGCAGGAAGATACGTTTTCTGAAACCTAAAACATAAAAAACATCTGCCGCAATTACCATCGTGCATCATTTGTTGTCGCAATTGTCATGAAATATTGGAGCAAGTGCTGGTGATTTAGAGAGTACAGTACATTATTTGTAACGCTAGACCTAATGTGGGTCACTTAGATCTGCACACACACACACACAGACACACACACACACACACCTCCAAGAGAAAATTGGTTCTGAACACTCCCTCATGTGATTTTTGAAGTGACTTTACAGAGACTTCTGATGATTTTTGTTGGATCGCTGCCCTTTATTATAAAGATAAAATAACTGCATTATTAAATTTGGATTTCAATTTGGACTAAATTGACTCTCATGGCCGGGGTTTCTAAAATTAACATCATTGTTATGCAGAGTTAGTTGACAAGAAGAACTTCAGCACTGAAAAGAAGGAAGAATCACCTTTGAGGATACGCAGCACCGCAGTGATAATTTAATGTCATCTTTCTTCCTGTCAGCTCCAAAATAAAAATGTCCCAACCTGTTTGTTTGTTTCTTTGGAAACAAAATTCACCTCCTGTCTGCTCTGGTTTCTAAAACGTGCTTTTTATCTGGCTACTGACGACGGAGGTCATTGACTCCAACACGGCGAAGCTCGGCATCTGTGGAGCTTTCTTTCCTCCCAAGGCTTACATAAATTGTTCAATTCAAAAAATCAAATTACTCATCCTCCTGTCCTTCTGCTCGTTGACCTTTTTCCTCATGGGTTTAAAGAGATTTGGGCCTTTTCACATGATTTGAAAGGCATTTAAATTCTTATCACAAAACAGAGCAACAACAGGTTCACCTTGTTGGATGGCTAGTCATTTGACAAGATCATGTATTGCTTATGTCAGAGTGTATGGTCTGACATCACAGAGACTTGGGACGCAAATGACCATGAATACATTATTCGGTTATGAAGCGATAATGCGGTCGAGCAGATGTGAGCAGCATCCAAATATTAACAGTGATATTCAGATTGAAGGAATCCACCATGTCCAAACGTAACGGTGGGAAGGTACAGCAGCCAAAATTTGGAGGGCGATGTCGTTTGTGGCACATTTCTAAAACCAAAAACACCAGAACAACAGTGCAAGGGATTAAATAAAGGTATAGTCATTAATGCTAATCTAATATGCTGTTTGTCAAATTTGCCGTATATCTCCTTACGGAGAAACCCAGTCTTCATACTCACCCCTGCCTCTGTAAGTGGAAGACAAAACAAAGTGGCTCGGAGCGGGCCACTCCGGTCGTACCAGCCAATCAGCAAAAGGGGGGTTATGTACTCGTGCACAAGACGTGGGGGAGGGGGAAAGCCATAAAGTGAGTAATTGGACTGGCCGCGAGGTACCGCGTGTATGAAGACAGAGAGATGGCCGAAAAAAACGCCAAAGCGGAGAAGGTCAGAAGAACAAAAATTGAAAAAGACGGACTGTAATAAGGCAAGAGCGAAGACGCGTGTCAACATCGGCGGGGCTTGACCGGTGGGTAATTTTTAATGTTGTGATGTTTCACAGAAGCGTCCGTGAATTTGGGTTTCTGAATGAGCACTGATGGGACTGGTGTGTTTGTTTGGCCACAAATTCAAATCAAAGTCTTTCCCAAGAATCAATGACTTATACCTTTAAACTTTGTTATGGTGTGATGTGTAAGCTGCAATCGTGGGCCAACTAGCTATGGTGGTAACTTAGTATTATTCCCCAAAGAAAGAGGGGAATGTCATGAGCTAACTATATTATTATGAAGGGTTACAGGTTAGAAAAACACCTCCTCAAAGCTGAACAATGATTGCTTTATTCCAGCAGCTCTCCGAGGGCCCTGTGGCACTTGTGACTATTAACAAACAAACCCAATACCAGCTCTGTCCTCGTCCTATTCTGTGGAAGACTGGATTTAAACCTGTAGCTACATATGAAGAGTGTTTATATGCCTGGATAATTACAGTAGAAAACAACTGAAAACCTCTGAAGACACACATTTTTATTACATAAGCAGATTCAGATCCAGACAGTAGCTATGTGTAACACCTCCACATCAGTGCACTGAGGCTCACAACCACGCTGTACTATCGGTTTTTAATTGCCTTATTTTACATAATACAGGTCCAGTCACTGGAGCACTGTCCTGAAGAAATTATTTTTTGCAACAATGTCAATTTTATATTTAAATATTCACAGGATCCGCGAAAGCTTCTCAGTCTTTTATATTGTAATGAACCACTATAATGGAAAGTACTGTCTATATTTGTCCCACGCTAAGCCTACAGCATGCTTGTAAGATTTTCAAGATAGAGGTACTTACCAAAAACCCTCTGGGTCTACTTTTTTTGTTGGTGCGAGACAATGTGAGCGCTGCACAGAGGAGTCATTTTGGGGCTGATAACACGAAGCTCTCGAGCAGCAAACAGTGACAATGAGGCACAAAATCTTCGGGTGATCCTAAAACTGATTTTACGTGTCACGTTAGGGAGTAGCCCTCACATACATACTGCATAAACAAGCATTACATGGTGTACTTGTCCAAACTCCACTTTGTGGGTCTGTATGTAGAGCTGTGTAGTCTTCATGAAGTCTTGGGATTACAGCTGGAAGCTTCAAAGATTTTTTTTAAGGTAACACAAAGCCCAGAAAAAAAACCACAGTTCAGACGAGGAGAGTGTAAAGTTGTGTAAGCTTTCATCCCACAGGGTAGTGCGCCTCAACTACTGACTGTCAAGAAGCTCAGTCGGAGTTGTCGAGGCTCCCGCTATTGTGTCAAAGGTCAGTTAAAAGCACCAGTACATCAGAAACATGTCTCCCCGCCCGCTTTGTGCCTGCACAGAGCCCGAGATTGCCACACTGGGTTAGCCTTGAAAATGAGGCTCTTTTCTTCCTGCGTCTTTTTTTCAAACTAAAAAGAGGCAAAACATCTGTGTTACAGAAAGACTGTTCAGTCAAGCCCTGTTTTGGTGCTAATTAGTCCAATTAGCCTGCCCCATCTCACATAGTTTTAAACAAAGACGAGCAGCAGCTCTGCTCAGCTTAACCAGCCCTGCAGTTTGATGTGTGGTACAGCGCTGGAAAGCTGCAGAAGCCTCTAGTTACAGACAGAGACGCAGGCTACTTTAAACAGTTTGAGGGCATCCTTGCTTCACAGGATAAAACTGCACCATCCCATGTCTTTTGAAATATTCTGTGTGTGTCCCATTAGCAAGATTTTAGCACAGAAACATGTTTTTTGTGTGTGTGTGTGTGTGTGCAGAAGGCGTCAGACTGCGGTGTGGAGGTAAAATTCCCACAGCCGTAATTTCATGATTAGCGATGCTGAAGGGCAAGTCCCATATTAGTCGCGTGTGCTGTGTGATTACAGCTTTCACGAGGAGGTGTAAATGAACCAGTTAGATACAGTTGAACAGAAAGTACAAGGAAATTAGTTATTCTGAACATAAGAGGAATAATTAATCATTCCTCAACAACAGCCTCTTCACCGAAGCAGTTTATCATCAGGAATCAAGCCACATTTTCTCTCAATTATTTCTGTTTTTAAATACAAATCGTACAAATTACTGTTTTTAAATTATAACAATTACGTACATTAACAGACGCTGCTGATACGGGACTGCTGTCACGATGTTATTTCTACCTTCTAGAGGCGCAGAGAACAACAAGCGAGAACAACATTTGAATTTTTCAAATATTTTCCTCCTTCAGGCAGAGCAGCAGTAATAATTCACAAGTTTTTGCAGCAGCAGATTTCTGCAGTGGCTTCATTGAATTCCCAAGTTTTAAGGAAATTAAACATTCAAATGTTTTTTTTAATTTTCTTTCTATGGACTTGTAGAAGCAGTCTGAGGCTCCATAAAAAGTACAACACCGTATCTGCAAAGAGAGGTCCACATCAAAATCTAAGACCAAGAAGCTATCCAGCTGTTTCAGTTTCTTTCTTTCTTTCTTTCATTCTTTCGTTCTTTTATTATTGAAAAATTAACTGTTTTAATGTAAATATAGCACATTATTTAGTTTTTGCTGTGTCTTTTTTGATGCTACAACTGGGACATTTTCAAATTTATACACAAATAGTGGTTTTAAATAAATTAAAGGGACTTTTTTTAACAATTTATAGCAGTAAACATAAATTAATCTCATTTGTTGCCATATAAGAGCAGATTGTAATGTATTGTGAAAAAAGAGATCTATAACAGGTCTCTCTCGGTTGTCTATACAAGCTGGTGGACGATTTGTTGAAGTTGTTTAATGCTGCTGGACTGTTTTGAAGGACAGTGTCTCTCTCTCCACTCCGCTAACAGACAACAACAGTCACTAACGTTAGCTTAGAAAACAAACAACCGGCTTCCGACTCAACAGGAACGTTTCACAGAGCACCGTTAATAAATAATAATAATAATAATAAATAGTTCATGGTGTTAGTATGTTATCACTTATACAGTGGGTTTATGTATATTTTGCTTGTGTAGTGCGTAACGGCTGCAATGCTGCGGCAGCGCGGCTCCTGCCCCATCTGCTGACATGGAGTTTGCCTTTGATAATTATCAATAAATATGACGATGTGATGAGAAAGCGGGAGCGGGAAGAGACGGAGGGAGGGAGAGAGAGATAAAAACACCTTTCACCTGTTTTGTGTATTCTCTTCATGCCTGTGACATTTTTTACAGATACAGACGTTAAAACTGTGGTGAACTGGCATGAGGTACATTTTTGCCAAGAAAAACGCTTGTCGCATTAAAAACAGGTGAGACTGGGGCGCTCCAGTAGCTCGGTTGGTGGAGCATGCGTCCCGTATACAGAGGCCTCCTCCTCCAGGGTTCAAGCCCGACCTGCGGCCCTTTGCTGCTGGTCATTCCCCTTCTCTCTCATCCCGTTTCCTGTCATCTCCAGAAGCTGTCCTACCAGTAAAGCCATAAAAAGGCCAAAAAAAAAACAAGAATAGTTGACAGACTGAATCTAGATGAAGCACCACGTGTTGACACACTCCAGCAGTGTCGCCGCTCTGACCTGTTAACACGCCGAAATGAAAACGATGTTAAGCCACACACATGTGCTCCTCACGCAGCCAGTGTGGCCAGCCTGTAAGGTACATTTGCGCTTCTCTTTACGCGCTAGAACACAGGTGCACATGTTTTGTTATTTTTCATGATGGGTGACGGAGTTGTGAGGCTGTTTATTGTAACAAAGTCACAACTTTACTGTTTTCGGCTCTCTCTTCGCCTGCAGAAGGCATCTATTATCAACAAGAAAGCTCTAAAAACTCACTTTATGATACCTGCCGAGCACCAAATAGTAGAGGGACAATGTTAGTGATTAGCCAGTGAAGACTGTGCGTCAGCAGCTCAGCTTGCATGTGGATGTTGGACTTGTATTCATTGGTTCGGCAGAAACACGACACGAATGCTAATGTTTTTCTGTATCTGCTGGTGCGTAAACAGCAGGCTGTCCTCACCAAAACTACGGCCAAATACTGTAAGTAATCTGTGCAAGCAGCTTTTTTGACAGGCAACGAAGCCTGCACGACAAGGAGGTTGGGGTGAGTAGATGGGTCAAACACATATCTGTACCAAACCCGCAGGAAGAGTGCCAGGCTTTGAAGCCAGTGTTCATCGTGGCCAAGCTATGTAACTACAACGTCACGTGATGCACCCCGACCCAAAAAGTCCTTTTCCCATAAGCTTACATTGGGAAAGAAGCGTCTGTAAAACAATGGATGTATTTGTATCACAAGCGCCCCCCGCGAAATGACTCGTTTGACTGTCGCTATTAAAATAGGGAAAGTGTCGAAGAGCCACGATTCCATTATTTTATCCGCATTAAAGTTAGCCGGCTCGGTCGTTGGAAGCTCTATGGGCCACACAACATCCGGGTAATATCATGCCCCGGAAAGTCAAGCTTTTTTGGCTTCAAAATGCGTCTGAGCAGCTTTCATGAGAATGAACGGAGCTCTGCCTCCAACGCTGTGTCCAGATTTATTGAAACGTTCTTGATCTTCTTCTCTACCTGTATCCGTACTGGCATTGTTGGGGCCTCAACGGACCTGAGTGGGACTAATCTGACATTAAATTAAAGCCTAAAATTTAAAATGGGTCAAAATCAGAAGTTGGTTGGCTATGATTTCTTAGAAATGTATTGACAGACCAGCCCCAGAATTGAGCCTCAGATAAATGCTTTTTATCACAACTTTTTAATGAACTTGAACAAATAAACTTCAGTCAGCAACAGAATGAGGATTTTCCCCGATAACTCGGATGACACTCGTACTCTAATGTAACTGCGGTGTTAAGAGCTTGTTTTTGCTGCCTCTAAGAGTCCATAAAACCAGTTATTGCAGGTTTAGGTAAGTACTTCATGTTATCTACAGTATGTACAGTGTGGAGCTGAGGATGGGAAGCCAGCAGAAGTTCAGCGCCTCATGCTCGTAAGTCCTCCAGTGAGTCTCTTATAACCATACAGCTCACATCGTAAAGAGATTATTTAATGGATCTTACATCCCATGTATTGGTTGCTGTGGTGCCAAATGCCTTTTTTCTGCCTCGTACTGTAAATGTGATTCATGTACTCTGTTGGCTAACTGACACGCGGGCTACAGTAGCTGCTGAGAAATTAACATCCCTCTGCCTTCTCTCACATGGTTTATAATTGCGGAGCAAACCTCTCAGAGGAACGCCACAGAAATCGAACCATAGCGACCTTCTGCCAGTGATCAAAGCCTACCTCAACCAGCCACCCCCAACACCCCACCCCAACCCCGACCCAAGAGACGAAACGAGAGAGCGAGCAAGAGAGCGGGGAGAGATGCGGGGAGGGAGGGAATGCACACAAACCATCTCACGTCTCAGCAAGAGCTACCTGCTTTACATATGAAACACACCTTTCTCCCTTTAATTCCCATGAAATCGCGCAGGAAGCGGTTATTGCAAAGGGGGGACGAGGAGGAAGTGATGTGGAACGGCTAGAGGGGCCATTACAGAGAATCCCTCATTACACCCTGGTCACAGCTTTGGAGTATTACCCCGGTGAAAACACACTCTTGCCCCTGGGTGGATAAGTCAAAGAGAGTAGATTGTCTCATCTTATTTCTTCCCTTTGTGCCTGGTCTCTAGACAGGTACTGTAGGGTTAAACTTATCAACATATGCAGCTTTAGCTCGCTGTAGAAACGGCAGACAGGCTGGTCTAAATCTCTCCGAGCTGTAAGTGAGTCTGAGGAAATGTCTGCTGTATCTGAAAATTCCCGTCTTTGATAGGAAATGGAGATGGATCCTCTCAACACATCTGGGTCTCTGTGATCAATCAATCAATTAATCAACCAACCTGCTTTTGTAGAGGTAGCTAATTTGCACCAACTGCGTCTTAACAACTGAAGAGGACTATATGAAGTCATCAAGCCCGATGAGAAAAAAGGAGTCTTGAGTTGTCTTCTTGCATTGCAGAGCAACATGAGTTGTTTGTTAAGACATCAGAGAGGAAAAACATCCCGACTCATCCATCAGATACGTGTGGATCCATTAAGCCGAGTTTCTCCGTTCATTAGGAGATGCAGCTCACAGTTCAGGCAGTTAGCAGGAAAACTGACAGCTGCAAAAAAATATAATGGATTATAAAATACAGAATATATCGCCATCACGAAAAACACATTTATTTTATTCAAATTTTTAGTCATGTTAATGTTAATCTCCAGCAGTCCCAGTGGCTTCTGTGGATGGCAGTGTGGGTCTGTCCGATCCACTTCAGTCCAGACACAAAGACCTGAACAACTATTGGATGAATTTCCATTAATTTTGGCGCCCGGAGGATGAATCCTTCAGACTTGTGATTGTGAGTATGTCAGCTAATGTTAGCATTTAGCTCAAAGGACCACTGTGCTTTAGTGAAGTCTAAGATAGCTGCTGGCATGGCTGTACACTCACCTTGTTGCTAAAGTTGACCAAGCTACCATGATGAACCCATGAATATAACATTGAACAAACCGCTTGCTCTCTGCTGCCACCCACAGGGCAGTGGTGTGTAAGTTTAGACGGTGGAAAAATGTGGCCAACAAGTGGACTGTGTATGTACAACTTATTATTATAAAGAGATGGGATAGATTTTTGCGCCACTGGTCGGTAATACGTCTCCTATATCTAACTTTAGAGAACGTAGAACATTTTTTATCGACATTTTTGCTGTAGATTATACGTTCTTCTCACTAACTATATAATACTTACATTACTTATTTAAAAAATATGGATCATAAATCCATTTATTAAAGTCTTATTCAATGAAAGTCTTTGTAATTCTTCTTCTTGTGGGGAGAGCATGGTCGTAAGGGGGAGTCCGGCTTCCAGCACCCTCATTGTGAAGATTAACCATCGAGCCATGTGGATGTTAGTGCTGTTTAATGGATATTTAGGCAGCATAAAGGTACAAATGAGTATTTAATTTACATTGTGATCATCAATATTTGAGAAGACATAATTCTGGACAGTTTCTTGTGAAATATATGTTATCAGTTCAGATCTTCGTGAAACAATCGACATGTTAATCCTTTCAGCGTGCCATATCACAGTACTGCTAACTTAATCTAGATAAAAACAAACAAAACACATAGAAAATCTATTAAGACTTTAATTTTCTCAATCTTTTTAAATACATTTTGGACAGGTTGATATCTTTTGCAGTAATAAGTCACATAATAAATAAAAGCAAACACATTTATAGCAGCAGAAGTGGCCAACAGAGTCTCCGTTACCTCAAACACTCGACTAACCACTAACCATCTACATCAGGTCAGTTTCAAACCCAGTTTACAACAGAAACTCTGCACCAGTGCTCGGAAATTTAATTAAAAAAAGAGGAAAACACTGGTGTTGGCCCTAAAGCACTGGAAGTCACAGGAGGTAGCATCTTACTCTCCTGCCTATCAATTTTCATTTTTTCTTTTTTTTTATTTGTGCAGCAGGCAATGTTTATTGATCGCCATGATTATCAAAGCCATCCATCCACATTTAACTGCACTTTTCATAGTCCGTACAAGAATTGCTTCAACATAAAGCCGTGTTGAAGTTTGCCTATAGACAGATACCTTCTTCCAAAGATTAACCGTCCGTCTCCGGCTAATCATCAGAACAGGACCTGGCCGGAGCAACGCTAAAAAGTGTGCATACAAAAAACATGACATGAACATACTCAGTACTACGACCTCAGATCTGCCAGTTTATGTGCCCTTTACACAGATCATATTGCACTCAGCACTTTTATTAACACAATACTTTGCAGACCGAGGATAAACCTCTTGTTTTTCAAAATAAAGTAGTCTTACGGAAGGACTTCCAGTTAGTTATCAAATTATGAAATGAGCCAATCAGAGCTCTCCAACGTGATTGATGGAACATGCAGCCAATTAAGGGCAGAATCTACGTTCATGTAGATGAGATCTTCTATCTAAATTACGTTTATCTGTCACGGCAGAGGTTAATGGCAGCTAACCCCTGTCAGATTTTTTTCATTAATGTCATTATGTTAAGTGGGGTTGAGAATGGACATAACTCACCGAAAGTCTATTAAGCAAACAAATAATGTACCCATTTCTGCATGAACACTAAATCATGTAGAATATAAAAGCAAGATCACTGTCACCATTAAGAAAATGTGCAGCATTTACTGGATCAGCCTCGGCTGACAAGCTCACCTCTGGTCATGTGACATGTTACATATTCTCCACACATAATACATTATGTTGCATTAATTCTATAGTGCATTTTCTCATAATTAAATTAATAAAATTGTAGTGTACAGCAATGATTTAACAATGTCAAATAAAACATTTGTGGAATTAATTTACACTAAGTGAACAGGTGTGGCCGTCAGGTTCCGGCTATAAATTGTGCTAAATCTAGCTTTCCTGGTAGCAGAGTAAGCACCGTGCTGCGGGCTAGACGCTGTTGGGGGTTAATCAGGGAACAAAATGACCACCTGTTTTTGCAAAGCGATGAGGAAACTCTCACTTGTCTGATTGGTGCATTTGTATGGGGGGCTATTTTTGGGGCGGTTGCCTGATTGCTCTTCCCGGAGAACGGTGACTCGAACAAGGTAATGTGGCTGTTCTGATGATTACACTGGATAACTACACTGGAGTTACTGCCCGCTGGCAGTGAGACTACAATGAAATATCTGGTCTGAGATGTGGACACAGAAATCCACAGCGTCTTGTCCGTGTCGTTCACACATGTCCTCTCACCGATCAATCACACCCCGCACACACGAACACGCACACTTAATTGTAAGCAAATAACCGCAAGTGCATTTGGCATTACCGCTTATAAATATACATGGAAGCATTCGGGTGCTGACAAATGCAAACAAAAGCAGCCTTGTTTGCGCAGTCACACACAGTTACATACTGAACACACGCATACTTAACACACAAACGTACACACAAGCACGCCCTCACACCGCTTGTTTGTAGCTTCTGCCAGCTCTCTCCCTCTGCATGCCGACTGTGTGTCTGGCACCGGGGTGAAGGTCTGGAGCCACACACAAGCTGTGTGCTCTGTCTGGCTTTTACACACTCTAAATGGGTTTTATGAATGGCTAGGACTCAATGACTGAGTCAACACCAGGGGCCACACTCAACCCAATCCGACAACGGGTTTTGGAGATAAGTCAGAAACAACATTCTCCCAGCGCAGCCAGGAAGCATGTTTAAATTAATATGCCACCAGGTTTCCTTTTGTTTTGCACTGCAAACATTGTGCTGTGGAGTGTGTCAGTCCACAGATGTGTTGCTTGTTTGCTGTTCCTGGCTGAGCCCAAGTGCTTTTAAACAGCGCTCTGCAGTGTCTGTGTGTGTTTGTGCTCTTGTTGCCCCCATCAAAGCTCACCATGAATCCAGCTCTCGACATTGCGTGGAGCCAGAGACTCTGACAGCCTTTTAATGATGGGGGCCACATTTCACAATCTTGTGCCCTCAGTGGGATGGATACAGTTTTCCCCATTCATGACCAAAAACAATACAACACTCACCCACTGTACATACAGTTACAGACAGATATGCGCACACTAGTCCTCACCACTGCTCTATCATTAGATCCAACACCCGACTGACATTCAGATCTGAATCCAGACTGAAGTCTGACTCAACAAAAGGAGCTGACGGTGGAGTGAGAGGGCGGAGGCCAGATGTAAGAGTTTCAAGCCAGTCGGCAGCGTCAAACAGTGTCGGAGCCCGTCGTTTCCTTGATTTCCCACTGGACGACAGAGGGGAGGTGCAGATGGAGGGTGGGGGAGGAGCTGGGATCACCTGGCTGGGGTTTATTACAGCAGGAGATGGAGGGAGCTCCAGCAGGAGAGAGGAGCAAAGAGGTGAGGGCAGGAAGTTGTCATCCTTGGGCGGCTGGGAAGCCTGGGACTGATCAGCTTGAGGAGGAGGAGGAGGAGGAGGAGGAGGAGGCGACGGGCCGAGGACTGAGCGCTCAGGGGATTTATGATCAGAGACATTGACAGAGTCTGGAAGAGAGGTATTTAAAAGGATTAGACACAGAAGAAATACGAGCGCCATTTACTGCAAGTTTTATTGTTTATTAATTATGAGCTACTCACCGACACAAGTCATGGGTTCATCCAGAATGTCGTCTATGGACTGCCGAGGGTCCATCTATGGCCAAAAAAACAGAAAAACACTTAAATGCACAGTATGCTCTGCTTAGAAATACAAAACTAAAGACAAACTAATGAAAAAATGAAACACGGGTGCAGAGAAAGAGGCCAGGAAACAGATAAAGACAGGAAGTGGAAGTAAAAGATGACACATAAGGGTATCCTTTCAACATAAAACAGGAAATTGAATTGGACTAAAACCCAGGACCATGACAACTCAGGCAGAAATGTTCCTGGAGGAGGTAATGTATTACAGTTTTATGCTGTGTTGAGTCACGTTAGTCGACTTCTTTCCTCACTCTCTGACCTGTCGTCTGATGTTCTCCTGGAAGTTATATCAACAACGCGCCGTTACCTTGAATTAAACTATGGATTTCTCTTGGTTTGAACATTATTGTAAATATGTGGCATCATGCAAGTGAAAGTCTCATTGTTTTTAGACATTTTATGCAGAAGTGTTACATATTACATCTCTAAATCCTGCTGTAGAAAAAGCACTCTTAGTCATCTCTTTCTGTTCATCCACAGACGCTAACCTGAGCTTTCTGGATCGCCTCCTGTAGTTCTTCCTCCAAGCTGCGAACACCGGGCAAGGTCTGAACAGGACTTGCTGTAATCTGCACTGGCAGCTCAAAATCCTGGCCAATCACATCACACGGTTGGCAGCAAAACACCTGATTAGAAAGCAGGGGTAAACGAGTTGACAGATGGTGATGACAGTATGCTCACATGTCTGACCAGTTAACAGATTGAAGCTTCTGTAGTGTACCCTTAAAAAGTGATTATCCCAGATATGTGTGCATTGATTAGTGTGTTTACCTGTGTAAACAACACCTCTGTCTGTGCGTCCATCTCTGGTTTGCCTCTGGAGCATCCAGGATCCTGTTGCAGGAACGGATGAAGGGATCCTCCACAAGACTAGAGGATTGATTAAAAAAAAAAAAAGTATTAATGGCGTCTGTTAAATGAACTCTTCTCCAACACATCTCAGATCAGAGGCTGTGATTTTTCACCTCATTGCCGGTGTTGGTGGAGCGGTCCCTGGGCCTGCTCCTCAACCTCTCCCTCATCTCAAGCTCCACACTCAGCTCCTGCTGTTGCTGCTGCTGCTGCTGCTGTTCGCTCTCGGTTCTCCACGGAGTCCCACACTGCAGGGGCGAGGAGGACGACATGGGTAGACTGGGACTCGGAGTTCCTGAGGCGGTGCTGGCAGAAGTCAGGAAGACAGCGCTGGTAAGACCGCACTGTTCACCTGCCAAACTGACCGACGCAGCGTTCGAGAGACCATTCGGCACAGCGTTGAGAATCACATTCGGGACTCCATTTGGAGCGTCACCGAGAATCCCATTAGGAATTCCTCTGTCCGGGATGTACATCTGTTGGTTCGGGCTGCTGCTGGGTGAGTCTAGTCCAGAGTTTGAGCTTGAGCCCGGGCTCTGGCTGGGTGGGAGCGGGGGGCAGGGGGTGATTGGCCCCAGGCTGGTACCCAGCTGGCAGAGGGGAGCAGGGATGAGTTGAGATTGGGGAAGCTGAAAGGGACGGAGACGCTGCAACAGAGCGGGCTTCGTGCCGGAGACAGGGAGGCCACGCTTGCGCAGCTGCTGCCGCAACTCTGACACCTGAGGGAAGGGAGGAGGGCACTTAAGAGTTTGTCTTCACCATGAATTGTAAATAATAGTTATCATTTGTCTGCATTTTCTGCCTTTCAGTGTTTTCATGCTTTTCTTACTGTAAGGTCAACAAGATTTGCAGGGAGGGGTTCAGGTTTGGATGCAGGGTTTGTGTCCAGAGGGGTGTGGCTTGTTGTGGCGGGAACAGGTTGGGGATTCAGGGGCATGGCTCCAGAGGACTTCACAAGATCACTGTGATCACCACTGGAGGAATGGCAGAAGGATTTATTCACCTAATCTACCTGAGGACTCTTACTGATAAAATGTTGACACCATATCAACATACCTGGGCACAACCGCGAGCTGTTGCTGTGGTTGTAGCTGTTGCTGTTGCTGTTGTTGTTGTTGTTGCTGCTGGTTCTGGAGGATTTGCAGCTGAAGGAAGACCTGTTGTTGCTTCAGGATTTGGGAATAGGCTGGGTCTAAAGGCTGGGCAGGGGCAGGGCTCTTCTGTTTGGCTCCCCCACCTGAAAATGAACATTTTTTAGGCACATTGGAGCATCTCGACACAAGACCAAGCTATGATAGGCCAAACAAGAGGAATTTTTGATCAATGTAAAAAAATAAAGCATTTTATTAGTACCTCCTGTCCCAGACCCTCCTCTCTGGTCTGGAGGAATGTACTGGTGATACTTGAGTTTCTTCATTTTGGGTTTGGTGTCCCGCGGTTTCCGTGGGCGGGAGAGATGACTGAAGGTGAGGGAGGTGGGCAGGGAGGAGGAGCAGGCGGGACTGGGAGGCCGAGCTGTCTGTAAAGACACATAATGACCACATAGTGAGTAATTTCAACAATAACGCGTAAAATATCACAGAGAAACCGTCAAGTCGTTTCACGTTGTTGGACAGTATTTGCCCCGTGTCAAGGTTAAGTTCTTACATGAAATGTACAAATGCCTCGCAAATCTCCAAACGACAGCGTGTGCTGGTTCTGTCATAGAGCCACGCTGCTTGTGTGTGAATGTGTTAACCTACAGGGCAAATACTGAGCTCCCCCAGAAGTGCAAATTGACAGTAATGAATGCAGAGCAGCTTAGAGCGGAGCATTGTGTTTGACGAAAACAGAGGAGTGACCATCCTGTTAGGTTGAAGACCTCTACAATGCTCTTTTATCGCTTATGCTGTATACCTGTCACTGTAGCAGGCGCGCACACACACATACGCAATCTAAATGATGTTTTACAGGATGAAAATGTCATATTACCACGTGTTTATCTGCTTGCATTCTTTGGTGTTATAATTTTTATATACAAGATAGAAAAGACCCTTATAAAATTTAAATGAGATAAAAAATGCAGGGTTTTAGCATGCACTAACCCCACATTACCTTTGGCAGCAGGGGTGTGGTCTGAGAGGTCAGATACATCCCATTTGGTCTCCCAGTTGTTGCCATGGAGCTTGACTCACCCAGCGTTACACTCATTGGTTGTCTGATGCCCTCGGTTACCGGGAGCAACGCCAAACCAGACTAAAGGCAGAATATTAGATGATAAGAGTTGACATAGGAAGCTATTTAAAAAACACATCAGCCTATGAATATCCACTTTAATGTGTTTATTAGAGGTTACTGGTGGGAAGTGATCACAATACGTAAGTCAAATGTCAGTGTTGTTTCCTCACCTGAGCGTGACTGGGGCTGTGGTTAAGAGGCGGACCCACAGCTGAGAAGTCACTCAGTAATTGGTCGCCTGAGAGTCCTGGCAGCGAAGGAAAGGCCGGTGATTGGTGTACGCCATGTTGCTCAGTGGGCGAGGAGGAGGAGCAGGAGGAGATGTCATCTTCGAAGACATCAGATGAAAGGGGGAAAGCGGCGGGACCTTAGGACATGGGAAGTGAGAAAGAGGAATGTCATGGTTTTGGTTTAAAGTTAATTGTTCCCTGTTTTATTTTGTAGGTTACGTCCTTGTGTGTCACTTCCGACTTTACGCTTCCTGTCTTTGTCTTTTTTCCCTTCTGTTTTCCTGTTCACCTGTGTTTCATTTGCTGATTAGTCTTTGTGTATTTATGCTGCATTCACGTGCTCCTCAGATGGTCCCATTTCCCGAGTTGGGAAGTCATTTTTCCGACTTTGGTGTGTTCATGTGCGTCGTGTTGGAATGTGGGAGCAACATGGACGCTAAAAAGACTTTATTTATTTATTTTATTTACTAAAGATTTTAGTTGAAATCTTTCAAAAATTAACAACAGAATGTGAAGGCATCACAGTTTTGACGCTTTTGACATCTATGTATCGTGTTTTATATCTACGGCAGTCAGTATGCTAACCAGCTTCCCAGTCGTTAGCAATGTAAACACCAACACTCCCCAGGTGCTCCTACACAGCTAACTGAGCTATCTGGCTAACGACAGGTACAGTTGGCAGCAGTTAGTGGTGATATGAGGCCCCATATTTGTTTTAGAAATTCATTTGGCAGGTGGCAGATTCTTACATATGGCACCTTTAAAGCTTTTTTTGTTTCGTCTCTTTTGTGTTCGGTTCCTTTTTTTGCTTTACCACATCAGAGAAGAGGAGATTGCGTGGGAATATTTTTTTTTAAAATGTCTGTCTGTGTGTTCCAGTGCGTGCCGATGCGTGTTGACTCACGGTTCTCCAGGGGCAGTGTGTGTTCGTGCTGTTGCTCCACTGGTCCAGGCGGTCGCTGGATCCTCTCAGTGAGGTCCTGCGCCTGACGAGCCTTCTTCTGCCTGTGGGCCCCACACACAGTCCTCTCTGCGGGGGAGGGAGGAGCGGTGCAGATAAGTGGAGAGAAGGGGACAGATGGGAGAGAGGCGAGGAGATGGGAGAGAGAGAAGCAACAGGATTTCAGAACATATGTGATGTGAGTGTGCACAACAGTGTTGCCACGGGCTAACAGTCCCAATTCAAACCGGCAGAGGCATCAAAAAATAGTAAACACTCATGCCCAAGGGAGATGTATTATTACCCTTGAGATTAACACACAAACACTCACGCACGCAACATTTTTAAAAGGGCACTTTGGGAAATCAGACCGTTCGAATAGCCAGATATTATAATAATAGTCTTTTGAAATTAAAAGGAAGGTCAGAGGGTGAGGAGAGCAGGAGGAGAGATAAAGGTAGATGAGAGAGAGAGATGTCAGTAACGGCAGAAAATGATGATCCCTGGATGGGCGGGTTTATCATGCGCTGTCAATCACTGATATGTTTGCAGGCTGTTTAAAATGCCGAGTTACAGCGTGCAACAAGGTCACATTTCTGTTTAACTGACAGCTGATGAAACACTAAGCCCAACGCCAGAGTCACACGCTTCATTTCCTTGCACAACTACTGTACAACAGGGAGCGGAGAGCAGCACAGATATGATACGACACAGACAGAAAGAGAGAGAGCGGCAGGGAAGCACTGCGCACTTTGCAGGGAGCATACAGGGTGAAACAGGAAGGAGACAGCAACATGACTGTAGGCAGGGCATCACCTTGTGCAGTTTCAGTGTTCAGACCACTTGGGGGCAGCTTCTGAGCGGCACCGTCGTCAGTTAGACGCTGCATCAGGAAACAGCAGGTCAATCCAACAGCCAGGGCCCAGACATTACAATGCAGTTCATTCAGGGGGAAGTTAATTAAAAAGTGTACTTCAATGTCAGTGTAGCCCAAAGAAATAACTAATTTACACCAGAGTTTCCCCCAGAAACTTTGCAAGGTCTTTGAAGGAACACTTGGATCTTGTGCCTCAAAGATTCATCCATAGAAATGTGCTCTTTCTAAGGTGAAGTGACACCACACAGGAGACCACATAACTCTTTCAGTGGTGACCTACAATTATAGATTCTCACAAAGGTCAAGTAAACTGCAGTCTCATTCTGTTCTATCAAATATAGTGTATATAAATGAGAAAGATGTGACATGTGGGGGGGAAGTGTCTTTACATGGAGGCTCAAAATCAGTATTTGATCTATAGTGTGGGATTTTCATGCTGTTGGATATTACTGAAAAACTGGATGCTACTCACCAGAGCTTCACTCTGGTCTTTTTCTGCTTTTGGAGTGGGACAAGTAGATTTCAACCCTGTAGAGACACAAAAAAGGGTTAAATTACATTGCAGTAACATTTTTTTCCTTTTAGATAAGGCTAGCCTTGTAGAGGGGCAACTGAGGTGAACTAGTGCATCAACAAAGCACTTTGAGCCTTCAACTCATCCCTCAGAGTTACAGCACGGAGGATCTCAGGTGCTCTTTTGTGTCGGCAGGCAACAGAGTTGCTACTTGTGCAACCTGCTTCAGCCTCAGACGAGGAGGAGGGGACTGAAGCAAGACGCTCTGCCTGTACACAAAGCACCTGAGGTGGTTTTTTTGTTTGTTTGTTTGCTGCACAGATCTGGATAAATTATCTGTGTTTTGAACAATTTATTAACACCTTTATCTTAGCATGATGCATAGTTTTAAAGGATAAGTTCACCCAAAAATGAACAACCGAAGTAAATGGGGACTGAAAAAAATAATAAAATATGTGATCTCAGGGCTTCCAGAGACTTGTATTACATCAGATGAGCTGCTTGGAGCCTTTTTATGTATTTTATTTATTTATTTATTTTCTTTGTTTGTTTTGTTTCTGTCTCCATCTGCTTCAGTTGTTTAGGAGAATGCTGCAACACTGTTTTGCTGTGAAGCTCCAGAAATGTTTCGTGGACTATGAAACTTCAACTTTCTAATGACTGAATTTTCATTTTTGGGTGAACTTTATTAAAACACTGTTGTTTTTGCACATGCATGTACGGTACCTCTTTGTATTCATGCTTGTGTCCACATTGGCAAAAAACTTTTTTTCTCCAAAAGCTTTATTTTTAAATTTCCGATACCTGATGTATGTGTTGCCTTGTGCAGACTAATTAATGTGAAGATAATGTTCATTTTGCACATCATCCTTATTGTTCATAATGAAAAGTTTACATTAACAATGCCTGGTTAAGGCTGGAATTATTCGGATACACAGATTGACATAACAACCTCTATAGATTTAACTAAAGTGGGCTCTTATAATCTTAATCTTAATCTCAATCGAATGATCAGATTGTTTAAGGCACATAATTAAATACAAACTTTAGACCCCAAAACTAAAATCAAAGGAAAGTAAAAGCTGGTCAATACAGCAAAAGCTACAAAGTCAAATCAATAAGCAATCATCTATCAGTGGAAAGAGGTGACCTGAAGATCATTAATATGAAACCCAACCTGCAGTCAGGATCAATCACAATGTTAATGATACACGTAGACTAACCAGAGTCTGCATTGATTTCACTCTGCCTTCGGTTCTGAATCCTCAACTGCAGAACTGAAAGGAAAGAAGAAGAAAAGAAGTCACACGGATGTAACGGTGAGTTAGTTTGATTTTCTCACTGAAGGACAAAATGATCTAGAGCTGGCGCAGATATGTACAGTAAGAGTTGAGCAACACAACACAGCACGATCTCTGGTAAACGATATAGTCTCCTAACTTACATTACCCCATGACTTTGCAGTGCTTGTACAATATATATCTCCTACACACCACATGCATGAACATTAGCATTCAGCACACACACAAGCAGGTGACGCAGGGCAGGGCTGGGCCCCGTTACACCGAGTGCTCCCCCCCACTGAGTTTTGAGACCTGACGAGGGGAGGGGGGAGAACTGTGCAGGGGGGGTCTGATGGCTATTTATCTCTCAGTGTGTCTATTTCTGTTGGTCCCATCCCCCCTTCAGCTGTCCCGCTCTCTCCACAAACCTCTCATGCATCCCCTCCTCCTCACGTCATCCTCATTCGCACTGCTAACTATACTCTTCCTGCTCTCCCGTCTCTCTGACAACTCAAAACAAAAGTTAAACGTTGTCAAAATGTGGATTTAAAGCAGATTGACACGCTGAGCGCTGTCAACGTGACAATGCAGGGAAGCAGTGCTAATAACACCAGAGACTGCGCTTGATTTCACTGTGTGTGTACCATTAGATTGTTTTGTTTTCAAGCGGAGGCCAAACATAAGTCTTAAACTCCACTTTAAAGGTGCACTATGTAATTTTGGGAATACATTTTAATCAGCAGAGAAAGATCTTCACCGACTGATATTTTTTTTTTATGCCTAAACAAACTAAATAAACAAACTGACCTTAAAGGACAACACAATTTCATACTGTTTTACTTTTATTGTTTATATGTGGCGGACCCTGCCACCTTTCTAGCCTCAAACAGTGTTCTGGGGACCTTATTTTCCTCAAATTAAACAATGTTAGAAGGATATTTTGAGGGGTGTTGGAAACCATTATTCAAACATAAGGATTCACACCTTTTTCTTAACATTGACCTTAACTTCAATTTATGTCAAAGGTCAACAAAAACTGATAAAATCAGCTTGTTAGCAATAAAACAATGACTAACAATTCAAACAAACAAAAACATGATTGTAAACATCAGCTGACAGCAGCTCATGTTTATTTCACATCAGTGTGGTGTGCTGTCAGACGTATATATTCTTCCGGCTCTGCTATGTACATACATGATTTCAAGCAGAGCAGCTGCCCGAAAGAATCACGTTTTCCAGCAGGTGTTTGCACACCTAGGGGACTGTCTCCATGTCGTTTCCTCGCCTTTCTATTTTACCAGCCGTTAACGACAGCTGCCTGGGAACACAACAGCAGCCGCTACAACTTGTAGGGAAACTTGCATTATGCATTTATAGGGTGTTGTTAAAGTGCTGTTCGTCACAGAGTGCCGGGTGTCTCCTGAAGGCTGTAATATATTGGATTAGTAAAACTCAGCAACATTATTTAGATTTCATTTCAGCTTTCTTGGACTATTATTTACAGACTGTGGTTCGATGTCATCAGTCTATTCTACTACAGTATTTACATTTTTATATACAATAACTCAGGATCCTTTTTCCAAACTAACTCTGACTGTTGCTTATTCACAGATAAATATTTATTGTTATAAATTGTCATTTTATGCTACTTTATACTTTTACATCTACATTTCGGAGGCACATTTTTTACTTTTTACTCCACTACCTTTATCAGCTGTAATATTGAAGTGATGTACACATTGTTTACAATGATTTAAGTTGCTTAATGCTGCTGGACTGTGGATTTCTGTGTAAATGACTCGGATCAGATTTTCTGCGACAGTCCAATAATGTGACTTTATCTCAGAGAGAGAGCAACAGTAGCTAACGTTAGTTTAGAAATGGAGTCCGCTAACATAAAGTGACAACTGGCTTCCACAACAATAAAGGACTAACACAGAGCTCCTTTACGTACATATTGTTACTAATACGTTTGTACTTTTATCTAAAGCTGCTACAAGGAACTTTCACCTCCGCCTTGCCTCAAAACATCTCGATCTGGCTAGCGCTTGTATCTGTTTTAAAAGCAGGTGAAAGAAGGACACAAGTATTTTAATAGATCTACTATTTTTCTTTTTTTTAAACACTTTTAATCACTTTACAGGATGGATGGCGATGACCGTGCCTCTAGACTACAGAGCAGCTTCTTTCCTCAGGCTGTGCGACTCCTCGATTCATCCTCGGCACTCCGTAAATTAAATTTAATTTAATGACTTAATCGACCCAGACGCGTCGGAATGCGACCCGATGACATTAAGGATTAAGAATAACGTTTACACCTATGAATAGCCAGTCTTCTCGCTGGTGGTCTTGTTTGCTTATTTAGGTCAAATAGATGCATCAGTATTAAACTGTGACTGTGTCATAACCCATTAAAAGTTCTGTGCAGGACGTTTAAAAATGACATTTTTAATAGAGGAGTTGATTATTTTTAGTAAAAGGTTTGGATTTGAAACATCTCAGTCAAGATAATGAAGACATAAGACGGGGTTTGATGATGTCACGAAGCACCGTGGGGTCATGGGAGCTGGTGAAATCCTATCTGATGTGAGTCAGGCTGAAACGTTCACAGACGAGATTATGTGTTAAAGTTTTATGTTATGTTTACGTTAGCCGACTTCCTTAGCCGACACATCTCACGCGTAAATGTTACATATTATATCTTTAAATAAAAAGGAGTCTCCTATTAAAGGCCCTCTGTCTGTTTTAACAGGCATATCGGCATGTTTTGGTTCCAGCGTCACACTGTAACATGCAGAGATTTCCCAGCTGTCCTCACGTCCATTCAACACATCTGTCTGTGGGCAGCGATCACTAAATCCATTCACCATGATCGATACCTTCACTCAATCGATCACATGACTGAAAACGTGAGTGACCGGCCAATAACCTCCAGAGACACTTCACCTCTGCATATCGATGCTAATGTTGCCAATTATGCCTAAGATGTAAAGCCATTGTTGTGGGAAAATAAATCCTCCTCTCCTGTAATTGGCGTGAGTTGAGACTCCGGGATCCTCACCTGAGCGGAACTTGTTCCGGATGAGAAGCGACCTCTCGGAGGCCAGCAGCGTCATGGTGGTGTGGAGGTGAGGGAGGGAGGGAGGGACTCAGGGAGGGTGGCGGAGGAGCCGGGGAGTGGAGCAAAGAGAGAGAGGAAGTTCCTGGTGTCGCTCTACCAGGAGGAATGGCCCCCTCTCCTTCTGTCTCCAGAAAGAGGAAGCAGAGGAGGGAGAGAGACAGATGCTTGTTAATCCACTGATAGACACAAACCGATATTGATAGAGGCACACAAAGCACAGCGGAGATAGATTGAGGGGGAAATAGAGACACGAAGCCTCTCAGACCTACAGGCAGACTGAACGCTGCGGTGAGCTGCTCTGGCAACAGCAGGCCTCCCTATAGACAGCCTGTCATAATCACACAGAGAGTCACAGAGGCCCACCCACGGAGACAGAACTAACGACACAGAGAATTAAACAGACAAGGAGGCTTTTAGAAAGACAGATCGAGGAGGAAGAGGAGGAAGAAGAGGCCCGGCAGATACTCAAGACGTCAGGACTGGGGGACACTGATTGTGGCGGACAAACATGAACTGGCAACACCTCCAGCATGGCTCCAGCACACTTGCACTGTGGCAGCAGGAGCAGCGATGTGTCATGCACTAAAAGAAGAGAAGCTGCCTCTGAAATAGAGAGAGAGAGCTGGGAGATCTACATAAGCTGCATTAGTGCACACACACACAGCCTATTAACAATATTGATTTGAACTGGCCGGCCACAGAACACCCAGAGGAAGCCTGTTTGAAGGGAATGGACAAACACACGCATACACAAGCACCGCACACACACTCTGGAATAGCTGAGGTTATGCATACTAAATCACCACAGCGCTCGTCCGATTCCCAAACCCATAAACGCACAAACACACACACACACACACCTCGCTTATTTACAACAGGAGGAGCCCAAAAGAAGGCCACCCCAACTCATGAATGCAATCAAATAACGAGCAACTGATTGAGATTTCTCGTCTGGCACAGGCATTATTTCACACTGAGGCACGCCGACAACACTGAGAGAACAGCAGCAAGAGAATGAAAGAGAATACTTACAGGAAGAGAGAGAATTGAGTCCCTCGGGGGAAATTGGAGTGGATTTAAGATTAAATTGAGAGAGGTGCGAGACGGAGGAAGAGAGGGGAAAGAGAGAAGTTCGTAGTGCGTTTAATGACGATTTCTTTCTTTCATGTTCTTTTCTTATCCTTTTTTTTTTCTTCTGTCGCCTCCTTTTTCCACACTTCTCACTTTCTCTTTTTTGTGTGTGTGTGTCTTCCCAAAGGTGAAATGCAGAGAGGAGAATATCTGTGGTTCCTTCGTCCCCTTGCGATAGACACTCACCCTCTCTACCTCTGCCTCGCTGTCTCTGCCCCTCTCTCCCCCATCCGCCCCAAAGCATCCTGGATCCTTGGTGCCAACTGTGAGCGACTGTCAAAGTTTACCCCCCCCCCCCCCACGGCCTCCCTCTCTCCCTCCCCCTCCCTTAGCCATTAACTTAACCCCCCTGATATGTGCTGACTGATTGACTGAGGGGTACATTCAAAGACAATAAGCACTTTTTTCTCATTTGTTTGTGCACGTCTCTGACAAGAGTAGAGGACGTTAGTGCAGCTCCTTAATGTTCGGAGCTGTGTTGCCACATAATGTGACGGATCGAAAAGTGAAGGCAGGATAAAGAGACGGTTTATTACAAGGCAGCGAGAAAAGCCCGGGAGTGTTTTGGACTCACATCAAATCATGTACTGCAGCAGGACTGCAGGCTCATATGCACCTGTCAAGATACCTTTGGGTCACCCTCTTAAAGTGATTTAGGTCTGTTTGCGTGCAAGTATACGTGTGTGTGTGTGTGCGAGTGTGTGTGAGCGTATGACACCACAGAGAGTCACAGGTCAGTAAGCCAGTGTCCGTCAGCATATAGTTTACAGTAGGTATCAGCACCTCGAGCCTGCAACGCAACTTGAGTGAATATGTAGGAGTGTTTGATTATATGCGCATGCTCTCTACATGTGTGTGTGTGTGTGTGTGTGTGTGTGTGTGTGTGTGTGTGTGTGTGTGTGTGTGTGTGTGTGTGCCTTCAGGCTGCAGAGAGGGGGGAAAAAGATGGGGGAAGTGAGGTCGTTGCTGGAGCACCTGTTCTGTCGATTTGACAGACAGGCCGGTGTGTGCTGGTTCAGCAGGTCATAGAGAGGGGGGAGACAGAGAGGGGAGGGAGGTAGAAGGGGTGAGGCAGAGGAGACTGCAAAAGTTGGACTCAACACAAGAGGGGGAAGTCTTTAGGAGGAGGACAGGAAGAGAGCTGCGGCCGCGGGGGGAAACAGTAAAAAAAAAAAAAAAAGAAAAAGAAAAGGAGGTTGCTGCCATTTTATCTGATGTGGAAAAGAAAGAGCCCCGACGTCGAGGTCCACTAATCAGAGGAGAGATAGCACCGCATGGGCCAATTACGGTTGCCATGGAACGAGATGGAACAACTAATGGAACGCAAAGTGAATGGGAACCTTAATTTAATACGTGGTTACAGACGGACGGCTCTTTCAGGTGCCATTTGCAGTTTTTTTTTTTTTTTCATTATTATAAAATCTCACCTTTGACAGCTTCTCCTCTTGTGCAGTGTAAATACATTTCACACACATTCGCACACACACACACATATACTGTATAAACACAGACTGCATGACAGCGTGGCACATTATTGAGGGAAAGGTGATGTAATTGGTTCCCCCTCCACAGCTCCTCTACAGCCTGGACTCCCTTTCTGATTAACACCTGTTACCCTCCTTCTCTCACTCCCTCCCTCCCTCCCTCACACACACACACACACACACACACACACACAGACTCACAGTCTTAATCCTGCACTGTGTCTGGTGAGCGAGGCTTGCACGCTGTTAACCTCTCCCTTGTGAAATATCATATTTCCCTGTGTAATTCTGGACACACATGCAGCACACAAGCTGACAAGCACCACATAGCTTTGAATCAAAGTGTGCTAAATGGTCGATTTCATATTTGTGTCAAATCTGCCTCCTTTCCTGCTGAAGCTGCAGAGTTTGAATGTAGATCCAGCTGACTCTCTCTCTCTCTCTCTCTCTCTCTCGCTGGGCTCTCTGTCTTCTGCCTTTCACCCTGGTGTAAGTATCCCTCCACCTCCACCATTTGAGAGAGCTGAGAGACAGCACAGGGAACGAGGCAGCACATCACAAGTGTGAGTGTGCCCTCACATGGCCGAGCTGCGCAATGACAACGCCAAAAACAAAATCCATCCACGCTTAGTTTAGCTTTCCATCATTTTGCCTCTCAGTGGCAATAATGGGACGTCTGTGATGCAACAGAGCGGATATACAACAAACATATCAAAGTGGCGAATGTATCAAAGAGAATAAAAAGCTGAAACATAGCAGTCTAACACACTTCATTACATCTGCTGCCTCTCCCTGCAGCTCGTTCATCACTGCATCTATTCCCGTCCCCTTGCTCCACTCCTCCTCCTCCTCCTCCACCTTTATCACTTCAATCACTTGGCCGTGTGCCTTGTGCCACTCAGAAGCCCTGCTGCCCGTTCCACTTCACGCAACACAAACACAGGCACACACACACACGCAGAGAGACAAGGCTAGATTTCAAACACACACACACACAGACTCCACAGATTTCTGTCCTCTCTGTCTGTCATCCACCTGTCTGTCTGTCTGTCTGTCAGTCACTGCACTTTGAAGCTCAGTGCAATCTGGACAGCTACCAGCTCTGCACACACACATATATATACAGTACGGTACACACACATCTCCAGCTGGACTGCTGATCTCACACACACACACACACACACACACACACACACACACACGCCGGTTGAATATTCATCATCACCAACGTGCACTGAGGACCTTGTAGGCTCAGCGATGCAACGGCCCAGTGGTGTCAATTAAGGGATCAGAATCTGTTTTGTGTCAATTTATTCTCTTTTTTTTTTTACTGACATTTATTTAATGCCTGAACCTTCAGAGTGACCTCAACAATATGTATGAAACATTTCAATGAGCCTCAACAACAGGAAGGTGAGGAGCATTTGTTAGTTCAGGCCCCATCTTTCATGGGACAGATGAGGGAGACGTGGCCTTGTAGGGTGAGTGATGAGTGTAAAATGTTCACGGGCAACATAAATAAAATCTATCGTGGTATGAGTGACATTATAACATGATATCAACATACAGTATACAGTGATGCAGTCAGTTATTGACAAAATAACCAGATGGGAATGTTTGTTTTCTTCGAAGTAACATTTGTGTTCACGTAGAGAAAATCCTTCCTCTGTTAGTAAATAATAGAGGAAACCTACAGAAAGTACTGACGTGTTTATGTCTGCAGATCATAAAAAGTTTATTAAAAGACATTTTTAATACTCTGGTTCATTGACTTACAGGCGGATGTGGACCTTTAATAAAAAGGGATAAAAACAAGTTTGTGTAGAAGTGTTATTTGTTGAGAAAAAGGACCCAAATGCAGCTTTAATGAAACGCTAATATGAAAAAAACAGAAACAGGAAGGCAGCAAAAACTAAGAAAACAGGTAAAACCGAGGAATAAACACAAAAACTGTGCCAGGCATATGCCAGGCACAGTTTCTGTGTTTGTTTCCTTGTTCCCTTTCATCTGCATGAACTATGTCATGCCAAATAAAGCGTGGGAAACACAGGCGGGAACGCAGATGAAACACGAGGCACAAACTCCGAGTCAACACAGATGAACTGACAACAGCAAGAGGGAAAACACATGGGCTAAGTACACAGGAGGCTAAACAAGGACAATCACAAGGGAGGGACACCAAGACAAGACAGGAAGTCACAACATGACACATGAGAATCAACCTTCCAAAATAAAACAGGAAACAATGAAACAGGATCCAAACATCATGACAGTAAGTAGTGAAGCTATGTATTTTTTTTACGACCTTGAATTGTTTGATAGTAATATTTTTTAAGGTGATTATCACTAAATATGTGTATTTATTTATATGTGCCTGTGTCGTTTTTTTTTTTTCATATTCTGGGTTCCTGGCAGCTTTACACTTGGTTAAACTGATGAAATGATAACTCAGACTTAAAACTGAGTTTGTACTGACAACAATGATACCAGTGTGGGTTAGGATAGTTTAAAAAAAGGGGCTGCTCAAACCTTAGGGCAGGTTATAAGGTTCAATTTGGCCCATGAGATGTTCGTGTAAAAATTATTAAATTATAATCTTTCTGCTCTTTTGTGTGTACTTCCTGTGAGGTAAAAACAGGTAGGGTAGGTAAATATGTAGGATTTGTAATAAATATTTATTTTAAATGCACGGCACAGGATCTTGGTCAATTAAAGCAACATTGCTTCAGATCATGATGATGGTACAGTGTTGTGTAATAGGGTGAATGGTTTCTCTGTCTCAGCCACGTTGTCCCCCTATCACTTGTTTCTGCTCTGTGTAACTTCAGTGAGAGGGGAGGATCACAGTGTTACACACATGTTTACTTCAAGATAAAAGTTTTCAACATATAACACTGTTATGACGTGATGAGTTTTGTTTGTAGTCAGCACCTACATGACGTCTGACAAATTGCTACAGACCTGGGATTTGTATTCATGACAGTGGTGTTGCACTCACCCTGACTCGAACTGTTGGGTGCGCTAAATTGCACAAAATGCCAATTTCTACATAACGTTGCTTTCAGGGAACATTTAGGATATTTTCAGTTTCTTTCCTCCAAGGGAAAAAGTTTGGGCACCCCTGGTTTAAAAGGAGCTAAACAAAGAAAAAAATGAATAAGTTTGCAAAAATGAACCTCTACACCTCAAAATCGAGGTATTTCAACACACTGATGCAACAACCCTGTAAGTTCAATCTCGCCATAAAGCAGATCTGCTCTGTTACTGGCAACTTTACCTTCAACGGCCTACAACAATAAAGGATGGGTTCACACTCCTTCAAGTCTATCCAAAGCCCATATGTAGAGAAATGTGTTTGTTGCCTCCAGTGGAAGAGTTCGGGGATAAAACTGCTTTTTGTTCAAAAAGTACTTCTAAACTTCAGCTGGAGCTGATGAAAGGCTTAAACAGACCGACTTAGTCAAATCAAAAGTTATGGTCTTTTTAGTACACAGTGTCTCCTTGTTGAGTTATGGCAGTAAAACAAAGAGGAAATTGTGCGCCAAAAACGACTGTAACTTTGATAGATACCCACTCGTTTTATCACACACACTGCTGAAGATTTATCTCACTTTCCGCTGAAGTTGGGAATGCTTTTTTTGAACTAGATCCATTTTTTTTCTCCCTTTTCGTACTTGAAATCACATTCGGAAGGAATCCTGGTACAGCGAGTACGGACTAAAGAAACAATTCAAACAAATAAAATGTACATATGGGCACGTGAATATTGTTTTAAAACTAACGTAATGTAAACCAATCCATTACATGACGAGCTACTTTGCTTTAAATGGCAAACTCTCTGAAAGTTGAAAATGTTTATTGTATTTAACTTTCATTTGTCCCCAAAAATATTTTTGCAACTAGCATGATTAAGGTAAAATGTGCATTAAAGGGAAACTACGTAGCTTTGTAGAAGAAATTCAAACTCAGAATTGTAATATTTATATATCAATGAGGTAAAAAATACAAACTCAGGTGGCAGGGTCCGCCAAATTGCGTTTGTCCTTTAAGGTTAGTTTGTTTATTCAGTTTGAGTCATGAAAACGATGGAAGAAGAAGAAAACTGTCGATCTTTCTCTTCAGAGTAAAAAATCATCCCCAAAAAGACACTGTTCACCTTTAAACGTCTGCTCTTACTGTTTAACCAGAGAAAATAGTCCACTATGTCCCTGAGCAGGCCGTCTCTCAGCACCACATGCTTCATTCTCACACAGACTTGCTCGGTTAATCTTTGATCTGCACCTCCTTCCTTCCACCGGCCCAAACTCAGCTACAATGGAGCTCAGTGCAGGCCCTTTCAGCATGCTAAAGCTTCTCTACACACACACAATGGCCAGCGCAGAAATAAGGAATTGGACGGCCATGAGGACCCAGTCAGGTCATTTGAGCGATACAGTATTTAATAACTTATCTGGAGCTTAGCTCTGTTAGGCTCCGTGGCTTAAATGGAGCAGAAAATTGAGAGAGTGCAAAAAACAGAGGACTGTCTTACAAACTCAATTACTCCCTGGAGGCAGTCCAGCAGATATATATCAAGTATCTCCTCTTTTTTTCTTCTTTCACAAATATCCGTGTAAAGTCTGGTCTCGTCTTTGGTGATTAATGTAGAAAAGAGAATCAACCGTGAGGATCAGCTTAAATTAAAGGACAGATATGGACCCTGGCCCTCGCATTCATTACCAAAGAGTTATATGAGATTAAAACCTTTTCATCAAAAGCCAATTTAAATATAATTCGGTTCTTTTAACATCGGCATACAAAAAGACACCAAAGAGAAAGGACACTGAAGAAGAAGATGGGACAAAGATTCAGTTATAGTTGACAGAATTTAATCCAAATAAGTTAACATAATTCACATTAAACAAAAAAACTCTGAATATAGTGTTTGTTAGAATAAATCAATCTCTTACATGATATGAATCAAATACATAAAATCGACAGCGGCAACGGAAGAAGAAGTAAGCAGTTTCCTTCACAATATAAAAAAGTGAACATTGAGTTCAAATATAACAAGTGCAAATGACTCACAGTGTCTCTCACGGTACGAAAGATAGATCACATCTTTCACATAATATAGTGCAGAAGTGCAGCTCTTACAAATAGTTCTCTTCATATTTACACAGCTAGCGCAGAGAATATTTTAGAGTTAATAATTTATCCTTCTTTTTCTGAGCACTTGAGGGTTTTTATCGTGAATTTTATGGGAATGCAACTTCGTGTCGGCGCGTTTAATTCTCATTTTGAACTCTTGACTTCAAACATGAGCTTTCCCCTTCAGCTTTTTTCTCACGGGAAAGCTCGAAATCATGTATGACTTTTTGAAGGCTGTATTTTTGGACCACCAAAATGGAATGGGAATAATATACATTCTTATAAATAAATTAAAATTATAATAAATATTGCAAGTGCTCCCTTCTTTGAATGTTAATAAACGAGGACAGTTTAGGGTCCAACCAGAGTTACATATGATCGCCCCGCTAATCTCCTCCTTCCCTTCACTATGTGCAGACAACTCTTTAAGTTTCCACCTCAGAGTCTGAGTTATCCAGATTAGACACAGTAGAGCTGTACCATTCAGCGCTCTCCTCTTCCTCCTGCACCCCCGACCCGCCGCCGCCCCCGCCGTCTCCTCGAGCACCTCCTCTTCTCTCGTTTAGCATTTCCATGGCTACTTGGTGGTAAGGGTGTTTGCGTTTGGTGTGTCGGCGTAGCGTGTTGCGCTCGGCAAAGCGCGTGTGGCAAAGTTGGCACTGGTAGGGTTTCTCTCCGGTGTGGACCCTTTGGTGGCGTTGGAGCTCACCGGCCTCCCTGAAGCGTTTGGCGCAGATGGGGCACACGAAGTTCCTCTGGCCTGTGTGGATGTGCTTGTGTCTCTGTTGAGGAAAAAGAGTAAACATTTCACTAAAGGATCTGTGAAAATATCACTCAACGTTTTTGTTTATTTATACGGTACCAAAAAAAAAACGGCGACCACAAAAACTGTTCAAATCACGATGTTGTGGTTTGTACCAAACAAACATGTTTTCTTGTTCATCTGAAGAACGAGATTTTAAGGCAACAACATCTCTGCAGTATTCAGGTCTTCATTTTAACGCTGACATTTTCCCCTAGCTGCGCCTACCAATTATTTTCAATTAATCTTTTAGTCTACAAAATGTCAAGAAATTGTGAGAAATGCTCATCACTATTTTATAGAGCCCAAAGTGACGTCTCCAACTTGCTCCTTACAGTCCAAAGACTCTTCATTAATTCTAATAAATTGCAAAAGACAATTAGCAAAACAATCTTGAATCAAACGTTTGCGATTGTTGTTTGAAAAGTACGTGAAACTCATCCAGATAGCTGGGGATTCATTTTCTTACAGCACCGAGCATGCACACAGCGGGCAGCTATTTTCAGCTAAAAAGCTCTAAAAACCCAACTGTTCCCCTCCTAGTGAGTGTTTAGTTGCAGACAGACACAGTTAGCAATTAGCTGGGGAACATTGTGGAGTATTTCCCAGCTGGAGAGCCAAATATTTCCCTTAAGAGTTCGTGGAAAAAACAAATCCAGAGATAAAAGGAGAGCAAACTTATTTATCAGATGGCCACAAACTTTTTTTTTTTGTTTTTCGAATGCATGAGTTGAAATGGGTACATCCCAGTACATCTACAGAAACTGAAGACATTTACATGTTAGGGAAAAAAATACAGAGAGACTAAACCAAAAAATAACATAAAACAAACATGATCCCAAATTAGGGATGCATGTGATCTGCATCAACTGATAAAGGCTTTAAAGTGAAATGTCAACATCGGCCCAAAGTGAACGTTTCTGCTGATACGACAGGCCGAGTGTCATGATGACGTCCTCGAACGTCCATCACAGTTCACTGTCATAGAGGAGTAAAGAAAACTGAATTTTGACTCAACCCAATTCATCTATTATCAAAATAGTTGGCAACTAATTTAATAGTGGAGTATTTTTTGCAGCTCGAGTGCTTTCGTTGACAAAGTAGTTCTGTTATTTTGCCCAGTAAATGTGCACGTTTGAAAAGCAGAAAAGTGGGGCGGTCATAATAACATCTTACTTCCACTACAGGAAAGACTTGATGATCTCTGCGATCAGGTGAAAGAAACAGGTGCGTGTATCAGTATCGGCATCAGTAGTCAGCCAAAGTTAGTTGGAAAATATTGGCAGTAGTCCAACATTGTGCATCTCTACTTTAAATAACTGCTCGTGTTGCTCCGTGTCTGCTCGGTGCGTAAATAAGCAGCTGTTTGCCAACATATCAGCTCAAAAGGTGATGAAATGTCAGAATTGTGTTCACAGCTTGAACAGTCACTGCACTAATCATTCGTAACATCTGCTCAGGTGATTTGTGTTATTATTTAATACTGCTGATGAAATGATGGTTGTAATTAGCTCGCACCGACCTGCAGATGGCTGGAGCGCTTGAAGGCTTTGCCGCACTGCTGGCAAACGTGCGGCTTCTTCTGCGAGTGAGTGATGGCGTGGCGCTCCAGGTCGGAGAGGTAAAAGAAGACCCGCGGGCACAGCTGGCAGTACAGCACCCTGCGAGGGCCCATGGCGTTGGCCGACTCCTCCGGAGAGAGGGGATCCAGCGGGTCGAGGGGGTCCAGTTTGCCGGAGGAGAGATCGGGTCCGATGGGAGGCGAGGGAGGAGCAGCGGCGTTGGAGAAGTAAAGGTGGTCATCCAGAGGTAAATGTTGTGAGTGCAGGTCAGACGGGTCGAACTGGGGCTCGGAGGCTGGTGACTGGGCCTCTGAGCTGGGCTGAGCTGAGGGGTCGTAGGTCGAGCTCGCGGACTGCGGGCGCGGAGAGGATGCTGTAAAAGTTGATGGCTTGTTGTTTTCGTTTGAGACTTCTTCAGCAGATATGGCTTCGCTTCCAGAGTTTGAATCGGAAGAACTCATTTGAGGATGAAGGAGAGGAGTCGTGCTGTTGTTGTCGTTCTGGGACGTGGCGAGAACTGAGTTTACATTATTCACTCCCGACAGGATGACGGGGGGGTTGTTGGGGCTCAGTCTGATGACGGGGTGGGAGAGAGGCGATCCTAGCGTGCCGACCTGACCGGAGGGCAAAGGGAGGGAGACCGGGGCTGAGGCCGCTGTGATCTGGGACAACTGACCAGTGGAGGGGTCGAGGACAGCAATAGGGGTGGAGGTAGTGGCAGCGTCACCGGAGGAAGAGGGCACAGATGAGAGGAGGAGGAACATGGGGGTGGAAGCACCAGGTGAGGTAACTGAAAGGGGAAGCGTGAGACCCATCGGAGCCGACGAAAGCTGGGGGGAGGAAACGGAGGACGACAGGAGGAGAATGGAAGCGTTAGTCGAGGGGTTAGTGAGGATCTGAATGGGCTGCGTGGGGACTGATACCCCAGAGGAAGAGGACAGAACAGCATTAGCCTGAACAGATTTAACGCTTGGCTCTGAGGCCTTAGAGGGATCTGAGTTTGGAGTCAAACTCGTGTTGACTTCTGGAGTCTTTGTCTGATCGACGACTAGTGATGGAGAGTCATTCGCAGGGGCGGGTGAGGGGGAAACATCACCAGAAGGTGCTTTTAGTGCATTATCTAAACTTTGGCTGAGGCTAGGATCTCGTGGTGACCCCCTCCCCTCTACCTCCGCTGCTGAATTAGCCTGATCCGACTGAGGATCCTCCGACGTGCCAGCATCGACTTGCGGCACTTTGAGTCCGTCTGGACTGAGAGTGTACGGGATCCCCTGGTCGTCTATGAGAAGAAGGGTTTCAGTGTCGCCGTCTAGCGAGGAGAGGGAGTTGAAGACAGAGGAAGAAAAGAAAGAGGGAGACAGGAGAGAGTCTTCGAGGGTATCTGTGCCACCACCCTCATCGTCCTCTTCTACTATGTCTCGGTCTCCTTCGCCCTCGTACTCATCAACCTCCATGATCAGCGAGCTCTCGCAGCCAGAATCGTCCAGAAAGCGTCCACACCTCCTCTCTCGACTTTCGCTTTTCTTGGGCAGACTCAGGTCCAGTGGCTCTGTCTGTTCCTCATCAACACTTTTACAAAACTTCAAATCCGTTTCTTGCAAAATCAGGGGGATGCTGTCCTCAATTTCTCTCTCTGTCGTTTCCTCTTTAATGGCTCGCTTGCTCAGTATCTTAATTGAATGTGTTTCTGAGAGACCAGTGTGGATTTTAGCACCCGAATCATCTCTCTTCCTGCACATTTTCTCCTCTGTCTCGTGGAATGATTCTGGTTTACTGTCCTCAGTCTTTTCAGGAGCCACTTCTTTGAGACCTCCTTCACCCTTCACAGCAGATATTTGGATTTTACTTCTGTGTTTGTCTGTGCTCACCGCTCCAGATGAGACCGAAACAGGTCTTCTGACATGTGAGCGAGCAAAGTCTTTGGTCAGGCTGATGGCAGAGTTTGTGATTGGCCTCTTGCACCGTGGGGGGACGACAATTTTGAGTCTGATTGGTCGGCTGCGCGACACAGGCACTCCAGTCTTGACTGTAATTGGCTGTCTCAACCCACCAATCTTGCTTGTTTCCTGAGAGGCTGGCTTAGAAGTCCCACCCACCTCTGGCTTTTTCCCATTGATTGATAGAGCATCTTGCCTGATGGTCACTGCTGCTTTGACAGGGCAGGGCTGGAGGTTACCTGGTACAGTACTGGGTGAGGCTTTTTCCTTTGCCTCCAAAAAACCCTCTGTCACTGGCCCTGATCCCTCTGTGCACTGGCTGCCATTTTGGACATCCAGGCTGCCACTGGTCAGGACTGAAGCCAACTGAGAATCCATTTTGGGGCATACCCATTTATATTTCTATAAAAAAAAAAAAGGAATAACATGATGAATTAGAAAAATCAGCATTGAAATAAGCACATTTAATGGAAGCAAAAAGGGGATTTGAATAAATATCCTGGGATGGGAGGATAAGCTCAGTTTGAGTTGTGATTATTGGGGTCAAGTTTAGTGCAAAAGCCTTTTTTTCTCCCCTGATTTGTCACATTACTAACAGCCTGTAGATGAGGCAGACTGTGCCCCCTTAACTCCTCACTCCGACATGATGATCGACTCATTTGACCCTCCTCCTCCTCCTCCTCTTCCTCCTCTTCCTCCTTCACACACCGTCCTGTTAATTGTTACCTTGCGTGATCTTTAAATTCTAGCTCAGCGGATTTCTTCTTCTTCTTCTTCGAGCCGAGCCGTCGATCACTGAGAGAAACCGGGTCCGAAAAAAACAACATTTCCTGTCTCACATGCAGCTTTGAGATATTATCACGGTGTCACATTTCAAATTGAAACATCAATACCGGTCCGATTTGCAAAAAAATAAATAAATAAACACACATGCCTGCTCTGGATAATATTTGAGAGAAGGAGCGAGCAGCTCCGTCCGCGGAGGACGCCATTACGCACAGTCCCCGGTCCGAAAACGCCAATATTATTACGGTGCGTGTGCGCCGTGACAGCCCTCGGACCTGGGACAACGCCACCGCTAAACGCGCACGGGAGCAGAGAAGCGTGTATATTTACAGACGGTCGCGGTGTGGAGCGGATCCGTCCCTTCGCTCCGGAGCTTCCTCGGACCTACAGCCAGCCATTTTAGAGCCGAGGGTCCGAGACAGCGAGAGCGCAGCCCGCCGGCTTTAGGACAAACTTTCCCGGCGCGCTGTCATTCCCCGCAGCCCTGCTGTCAGAGCCGGCGGAGGACGCGCCGGACGCCCTGTCGATACATTTAAAAAACTGTATTTTAAACTATACTCCACCCATACACTCGCTGCATAGGGACTGGCTTACCCGTGCTGAGGATATTTCCGGAGGACCAAATATGACTGTGCAGTGTAAAGGGTGATGCTGCGAATGCCGAGGGAGGGAGGGGTCAAGGGGAGTTGCTATGGTGTCGCAGCCTACCGGGTCCGACCAGCAGCCATGTTCAGCCTATGAGTACGGTTGAACCTGCAGCCTGCAATGAAAGGCTCTCTGTGCGCCTGAGAGTCAGAGAGAAGGGAGGCAAAACACCCCGGGCACAAAGAGGATGGAGAGCAGTGAACTTGAACTCACACAGCCTGCATGTTTTTTTTTTTTACTTTACTTTATTCCAAATGAACACTTACAAGCCTCGAGACTTGGTGCGTCACGTTCAAACAGAGATCACACAGTGAGACATCACAGAGTCATTACAGGGAGGTATCATCACATAGCATGTGTTAATGCATCAAATGTACATCGTGGACTGCATCTACAGCGTGCTCGAGCAAGGAGGAGGATCGGAGTAATACTTGAGAGGTTTTGCAGATTATAATTACGCCCCGCAGTTTGGAGAGAGTGACAGTGCGGGCCACGAGCACAGGATAGACAGCTCAGCCTGCTGATCCACGAGAACGTGTCAGCGTCGTAATCGTTGCATAGATAGCGGGAGCGGAAGCTGCAGAGTGGAGAAGGACGCCGCTGCGGGCGGTGGGTGCTGCTGGTGTGAGTCAGGAACGGTTTAATGGGTGTCGGACGGGTCGAGGTCACGCGTCCAGGTCATCACTCCACATCACCAGGCTCACATGCTTCAATCTCTGAGACCAGCCGGTGAGGGAAGAGTTTATACTGCAACCACGTGGGCTCTGAAAAACAAAGAAAAGGTGCATCAATATTGCAAAAATCTCCACCCGTCAGTCGTGTTCTGAGACAGGAAAATGATGGCCTGTGTGTCTTTGTGGTCCAGGTTTACCAAGGTAGCAGGCTGCTGGCTGCAGATCCCCGTCAAAGCAGGTCTGGTTTGCAGTGAAGCTGCACTGCTTGCGAGGGTGTTTGCAGAAGAACATCACATTTTCCCCGTGAGGAACCACGGCGTCTGTCACGTCGAACGGCCAGCGCTTCACTCCACCAATCACCACACGGCTTCGCACAGCGGGGATGAGACAGCGAGCTGTGCAAATGATCAACAGGGTATGAAAGTAGGATGTAAGCATCACACGCAAAATGATTTGTGTGTAAGTATCTAGGAGCAATGTTTTTAGGGCTTACACACATCCGCGATTGAACATTGTGATAAAGACAACCCTATTCACACGGCGGCCATTTTCCTCTGACGTCACATTCAGGCTGAGAACATGTTATGTTGCTGTGTTCCAGGTTGCAAGTTGTAAAAATGTAGGGATTCTGACAAATATTTATCATTTCAGCACTTCCCGATTGATCACCAACTAAGAAACATGATGGAGAGCCAAAATCTGGAGGACATCGGGCCATATTTCAAAGTAAAACGACACATTTGATAACCCCCACTTCCTAGCTGATTTGATTACATCCAGTTCGTTTCGCTTCCGGGCTGAATTAAATGTGTCCAAGATGTTTGTTGATAGTTTAAGATGTATTTATGCCTGCCTATCTTATCATGTTATGCAATCAACAAGAGGTTGAATGCTAACAGAAGCTAACGGGCTATTGAAAATGTTGTTTTACCTTGAAATAGCCAATGGCCGCCATGTGAATATGGTCCATGGAGGCAGGATATTTCACAGTTTAACAACTTAACTGAAAACAGTTCCCACCCCAAGCATCTTTTCAACTTTATATTCCTTATAATAATTATTATTATCATCGGCACATACTGGACAACATTTACACCGATACTAATCTGTGATGAGCCAGTATCGGCCGATAATATCTGTCCACCGGGCTCTAATTTCTGGAGCGTCCTTTTGAAGCATGCCTCACCTCTGCAGTGTGGAGGCGACGCACTCCAGTCGCCATTCGACAGGCAGGTGACCTTCTGCGGTCCGTCCAGCAGGAAGTTCTTCTTGCAGAGGTAGTGGATGTCAAAGCCAACTTCATATTCTGTCTTCTGGACGGCCACCACGTAGCCCTGCTCCACCTCTGGAGGAGGCTGGCAGTACACTTCTGAGAGAGTGAGAGAAGCAGATCATTCAGGAGATCCTCACAGAAGAGTGGAGCTACTTCTAAAAGGCACAGAAAGCTTGAAACTGCGACGATGCCTCTGTCCTTCTTTTGTTATATTATCTCTATTTTGTTGCAACAAAAGCCAGGGTCACTCATTATGGTGTGGTCTGTGGAGGAGGCCATGCAATCCCACATGTGGCCACAAGATGGCAGAAAAGCACCATGAAACAGAGCAGTAGATCTCGAAAAGACTACAGTATTCTTGAAGAGGTTTGTGTGTTTCTGTCTGTCTCCTTCTTTGATTCACTCTTTTTTAACATATCAGCACACACACACGAACACATGCACACAATGAATGCATGTCATCCCTTCACAATAAACACACGCAGGTCTCTCAGTCCAACCAGCGACCACTCCATCTTCTCCTGCTAACCTTGAAAGACGCATGAGGTCGAAGCAACACACACGGCCGGTGCAAAACACACAGCTGCACACTTACTTTTACAGATGGGGTGAGGATACTGCCAGGTCTGATTATCCTGGCAGAAATTTTCACTGCTCCCCACGATATCCGCCCTGCAGGAGAGAAGGGAGAGAGTGATGGAGACAGATGGCCGTGTGACATGTACAGTATTGACAGCTAAGGAGCTCCGTCTAAATAAAAGTGATGAAAAAGGTGTAAATGATTCCCTTTTCCACTCTGTCTCTCTTTCACAGTGTCTAAATGTTGTGTGCACAGTTCTGGCTGACACATCCACTCAGGCTCATCTTATCCTGCGGATGAGTCAGTGTGTAAAGGGGAGTCAATACAAGATTAGACTGTAATGACCTAGTTAGCTCAATGGAGGGATCGTCAGCTGGGAGATCAAAATGAATTCCCTGCCATTCATCGCCCATCATCCGTCGTTCCCCAACACCTCTCCTGTAATCAAGCCCTCCCTCTTCTTCACACTCCATCCCCGTCTTCTCACTTCCTCCATTTCTACCTTCGCATCATTTCAGGTTTTCATAGCCTCTGCCTACACACTCCCAACTCTAACCTCCCATCTCCCCCCTCCCTCGCTCACCCAGACAGGCAGCTGTAGCGGATGGATGTTCCGACGGTAGCGTCGCCCTGGATGCTGAAGGTGTCGGTGACTTCCTCAGGCAGAGGGCAGGCTCGGGCAGCGGCAGGTTTGGATGACTCAGCCTCTGAAGGTCCAAGCAGAACAGAAGGTTCAAAGATCTTTTTATTTAAGTAAAAGTAGCAACACCACACTGCAGAAATACTCCAACGCAAGTCCTGCATTGAAGAAAAAATACCCGAGCCAACAGAAAAACAGTCAGACCAACCTTTTGTTTGTTACTTTTATGCCAATTCTTCAACAAAAAAAATTGCATCCCCACATAGCAATGGTACATTTACTCCAGTACTGTACTCAAGTACAATTTTGAAGTGCTTGCACTTAATACTTCGCCTCACTTCTCCTTAACTTCAGATGCAAATATTGTACTTTTTACTCCACATAATTACTAGCAGGGTTGCAGCAATATACTGCATTCAAGGTTAGGAAAATATTAGATAGGTTAACATGCTTTAATGCTAAAAAATTTAAAATCAGTTTTCTCATACTGTCCAGTGTTGCAGCACCGTACTCCCCCTCTGTCTGAAACACTCTGTCTCTTTAAGGCCCCTCCTCCTGCTCTGATTGCTCAGCTCACACATGCCTGACCCTGCGTTGCTAACAACAACAGAGCAGTTGTGCTAAATTAATTCTTATGTACCAGACTAGCTGCTACGCATAAATTATGCGAATGTGTGACATGGTGACAAAGTTGTGGAATTAAAGGAAGGACGACTGACGAGGCGTTTCATGAGTGGTGTTTTCTGTGGGAGAGAGGAGCTTCTGTTGGTGCGAACTTTGACCTTTTTCAAGACCTTTTACATGCAAAAGAGCGTAAATAACACACTGAGGGAAAGGGAAAAAAGAAAAAGCATAATAGAACCCCTTTAAGTGAATACACAGGAAACCTATGAACTTATGAAATACTTATAGATTAATACCCAACAGGACAGTATAACAGCTGTTCACACACTAATGCACTGTACTTGAATGTTTTATAAACATGGTATTAAATGGTTATACTGCTCATAAGTGTTGCCAAAACATATATATAAAACTATAACACTGGCCCATTCTGTGGTTAATACTTCTCTACTTCTACCTTAGGAGAATCTTTTTAGTAAGTAAAGGATCTGAAAACTTCTTCCATCACTTCCCTCTCATGACAGTAATGTGTGTAAAGCTCCCCAGATTGAAATGCAGCAACACTCAGTGTGCAGAAGAAGTAAACACATCCCAATATATTCGCACAATTACCCACACAAACACAGAAAACACATTAGAATCGGTGTGTAACTGATGGATGATGACGTGATTTTACAGGCAACATCCATTAGCAAGAAAAGAAGGAAAGAAGAATGAAAGAAAATGTGACAGAACATGAAAGAAGGGAAGAAAAACGGATGGATTGAGGAAAAATGTCCGTCTTGCTACCTCATTTGACTTGTATTAACCAAGGTTTGTATTTAGTTTGTGACCCACAGAGGCGTTTCACCCAATGTCTTGTTCTATTTAAGTTAAAACAACTCTTCTTAGGTAATAAATCAAAGTTCGATGAGCAGGTAAATCGCCGCCCCACACCTCTCTCCGATCTCACAGCTATATCTGTGATTGTATAACACCTGGCACTGTTCTTTCCTGGATGTTTGAGTACCTCACGCTCGTGGAAATATAAATATCAAGAGTGGTGCTTGGAGAGAGGCTGGAGTGACCCGGGCTCCATCAAGCGCGGGGTTTCGGAGCTGAACGCAGCTTTGAAAGGCAGAGACAGCTCTCGCCTGAGGGCTGTCTTAGGTATCTGAAACCGAGAAACGTTAATATAAGAATGCAAAGGGACCTAAGGGAGAGGGAGAGTTACGAGTCTGTTTGGCTGTGGATGAGAGCCCGAAGCCGAGTTCTGTTTTCACATATCGCCCCTTCTTCTGCCTCGTACTGCTGCCACCCACACAGGCTGCAGCACCACACTGCTATGAAGCAGGTACATCAAATTCATCTTTTATTTCAAAAATTACCACACAGTCATTTTGAGTGAGCCACCATGTTGAATATGCAGCAATCCGATCGAGACGAAGATGTAAAGGTTGTGATTTTTACTCTGTTTTCCTCCCAAAAACATGCACACAGACGCATGCACACGGCACAAACTTAATAGCCCGGAGCTGCATGCATGTCCTTGGCTCCCATTGTAGAGAGAGACCTTATCAGAGGCCTCAGATGGAAGAGGATGAGAGGAGAAGGAGATGAGAGGAAAAGAGGATGAGAGAAGAGAGCAGAGGAGAGGAGAACAGGGAACAGAAAGGCCTGGAGCAGCATGAGCAAGAGAGCTCTCTGACTCTCCTGACTGTGATGTCGCCCACACACACACACACACTCACAAACACACACACACACACACACACACACACACACACACAGAAACTCTGTAACACATGTGCAATCCGCCCCCTACACATACACATCTAATGTATACAGAAAAAAATCTACCTCTCTACCTCTCTCCCATAGACACACGTTCTCTCGCACTCGCTCACACTCACACTGTGTGCATGCAGCTCGGTGCCACTTTGACAGTGATCTGCCGCCCACTGCCTCTCAACAGGCATGAAGGAGCTCGACTCACACATGCAAAGGACACACAATACAAACGCTCTCACACGTTCAAAGCCCACCTACCTTCTGCCCGTCTCTCAGCAGGAGGATACACTACGAGAGAGCTGATAATCGTATCCTTATTTCACATCTTTGTAAAGATACAAAAATCTCGAGGGTGACACAGGGACCCAGCTGGGTGGAGGATTCCTAAGAAAGCATGTTTACTGTAGCTCCAGGTGTCTTTTAAAGTTGAAATTGTATTGTCTTGTTGTTGTTTTTTTACCCCAGCTGTTAAGTGATAAGCAAAAACCATATTTCCAGGTGCTGTATGATGATGAGATGTGTCGAGATACAAGGAGGAATTGATGGCATTACTTCATGTGCTGCTGTGCAGCCTTACAGCACAGCGGTAGAAGTAATAAGGCTGCACAGCAGGAAAGCACATTTTGTCTTTTGAGAGCTACATATTCAGATTTATCATTTTCTATATTTAGAGCGACAGAAAGAACAAATGTTTAAGACTGTCTGGGGGCACAGTGGTACTTTGTAACTTGTAATCACTGTAAAGCCCTCTGTAGTTTCATGAAGAATTGACTTCAGCTGCTCGTGCATTTGTTTAAATGTGATTACAGATCTGTTCTGGCCACTGCAGCCTGTGTGAAGTAGGTGCATTTTTAAAGCAGCCCTGGTGGTCAGATGTCAGTTTAAGGTCAATAAAGAGATTGCAGAGGAGCTCTGACACAACACAAGATTAGACACAACATGAGTGAAGCCCATAATGATCGTATAAACTGTGTTCAAGAGGCTGTAATTTGGGTTTTTGTTGTGTTGTATTGCTTTATGCAGTACTGTTTAGTATATTTAGGATAGTTTCCTTATGGGGGCAACTTTTAAAGTTACTTAAATTAAAATTATCACTAGAAAGAGAAAGAGAAGAAATAGCAGTTTTGATGTTATGATATCTATGTATTGTGCTGCGAAGATATCAAGTTAGCATGCTAGCTAGCTTGCCCAGGCCCCCGAGCTCCCAACACGAACTGCTAGCTGCACGGCTAACTGAGCTACCTAGCTAACGGCATCCACAGTTACAGTTAGCGGTCACTATGGTGATTGACCTCTATTTGTTTTAAGTATGATTTTGACAGGTGGCTAATTCTTACATATTGCATCTTTAAACAACAAAACAATATTACTTTCCATATCAGATGCAATATTACCTTTTATTACTCCTCAGTATCATTGTATATACTACCCTCTCTCTTTAGTTTTTATAGTGTACTTATTTTTGTGTATTTTGTTTTATTTGTATTGTTATTCTATTAGGCATTGACGTCAGCATGTACTCTTTTTACACTTTTTTATTATAAGTCAGTTGTGTTTTATTCTGATTCTGTTTCAAAACACATTACAATTTAATGTTGTCTTAGAGTAGACTACATAATGCAAGCTATTGTAATAGCACCGCAAACTATGAAAAAAAAAACACATATCATTTCCGTGCCGTGGCGCACATACAAAAAGCACACATAAATGCATGTTCATCCATGTGATTTTCATGAACACACACGTATGTGTATGCTTAGTTTCCCCCTATTTAAACTTATCAGCAGTTCACCAGTGAAATCTGCAGACAGCCAATATGAACAACTGAAGCTCTGGTTGCTATGGCAATGAGAATAGGCCCCAGTTGTGCAATGTCTCAGTCGGCACAATCACAATATCTCCCTGTCTCTATCTCTATCTGTCTGTCTATCTGTCTGTCTCTCGGTCTGTCTGAGTGACTTGCATAAACCCAATAAATGTTCAATTCTGGATAACTTCATTGACGCAAACACACAAACTGTGCACACTCACATGCAGTGACCTGCTGATGCTTCTGTTGAATAAGAGAGGGAATATTTAACACAGCAACCTTCCTCCAGATGTTCATTACCTGTGGTGTGAATTCCCTGTTATAAAAGAACAAGAACACGAAGCGAGAAAGAACATTTTTCTGCTCAACTCAAACCCACCTGTGCAGATGGGCTCATCCCCACTCCACTGTCGGTCACCTTGACAACGGCGAATAGTGACATCCAAGCCGCTGGGCAACGTGAATCCGGGCTCGCAGCGCACTTCAAGCAGGGCAGAAAAGGACTGAGTGGGAGAGAGGAGACGAACCACTGAGTTTTCACTGGGGGGTAAAGGCCAGGGACAAGTTCGACCTGAGGAGAGAACCGAACAATCCTCAGATTGTGCTGGATTGTTCCTTGTATAATACAAATTAAACACTTAGCACTAAAACCACTAATGAGGTTGTATAACCAGACTGGATCCATGCACACTGCCCCCTCTTACAGTGCACAAGCATAATGACAAGCTTCGGTTCAGCCCTCACATTTTGAGCCCAGATTTTGTGCATGAGCAAGGCTTTTATTTCATCCTCCAGGAAAAACACACACAGATGTATGTTGGCACAGCTGTGTATAAACACACACACAAACACATTTTATGGCTGACTCCACAATGGTGCTCACAGTGACTACTGAGGGCACACACACACACATGCACACAAATAGTTACCTGGAGCCACACAGCTGAGACCACACTGGCCGTCACACAGACACTGCCGTTTGTTGCCGCAGTCTTTGTCAGCTTTGCAGGGCCGAGGGCACGTCCTCCTCCTCTCCTCTCCCAGGAGTCTCTCCGGACACGACCCTGTTGTGACACCACACACACTATCACACCTTCAAAGTAATTGTCCCTTTGTTTGCTTCTACTCCATTCATGGCCCCTTGTAAAAAAAAACGACACGTAAATGCTGAGGGCCGTAATAGAGATTTTGTTTGCCAGTTCTGCCTTGTTTTTGTGTTAGGAGGAGAGTAAATTCAACGTGGGTGGCCGGGCAAACATTTGCCACCTAGGTTGCCAGATAAGTAAGTATTTAGATGGCAGGCTTTATCACTCTTTGCTATTCAGCTATCAATCTTGTTTTTATAGAAAAGTGACTGTTCTGTGAGCAGTTTCTTTGAGGGGGGTTTCTCACTGGAGTTACTTTGTCTTGAAATGCAATTCACATTCGAGCAGTATTCTTCCATAGGCGTTGTATAGTGTATTGTAACAACACCTCCCCATTTCCCTCACTTCTCCATATGTATCCCATCACACATCATTAACTTATATTACATTGGACGCCAACATCGACACGCCCTCAACGTCCAGAACATTTGAGGGGGGAGGAAAAGGGGGCGTTCGACAGGGTTCCCCAGTTTTCATCTCTCAGAATGAAAACATGTGTGTTACTGTATTCACTCTGCCCACAGCACATGTCAACGCACATGCGCAGCACTCCTGGAGACATGGTGTACAGTACATACATGGCATATAAATAAGGACTGCATGGAGGACCCAGAATCACCTATGAAGGTGTGAGAAAGGCCGGAGATGATCCTGCAGAGGTATCTGCATTAAAACGTTTACCACAATGCAAAGACTCAAAATCCTACCAAGGATTTTTGTCTAATTTCAAGTAAAAAATATCTCATTACACCTAATGTAAGACACACTCACCTAAAAAGACACATTTCATGGAGATAAATGGGACTTGTGTTCAGAGGTGGCAAGAAACTAAGTGCAAATAATTCTTTACTGTACTGAAGTAGATTTTTCAGGTATCTGTACTTTACTTGAGTATTTATTTTTCGGACAACTTTCTACTTTTACTCCCTACATTTTAACACAAATATCTGTACGTTCTACTTCTTATTTCTTCAAAACAGGCTCTTTACTTTTGTTTTAAAGCAATTGAGGGGAATTATTTACGGCACTTTAGTGACCCAAAATGTCTGTATTTGACGTCCTTGGAAGAAGACTCAACAATCAGCTATCTTTCTGGTGCGTTCATGAACAGCTTGGACAAATCCTACTGATTCCACCTTTAAGATTAATAGTCTTTGAATGACATTAATATGACGTGAGGTTCAGTTAGCTTTGCACAGAAATGACCAGTAGAAAGGTCCTTCAGAGGGATACTTTTTACTTTGAGACTTTGAGTGCATTTCACACTCATACTTTCTTACTTCTTTATAAATATCAGCCATCCAAAATGCACACATATATTGCACAGTCCTAGCGTAAGTCATGCACTTGCATTTTAAAGTCCTAATGGTAATGAGTGCAGCTGCATAACAAATTAATTGCACAGTTGCATGATCATCTTTATATTAGAATACAATCTACAGAGCAACTAAGCATGCAGAGGAAAGTGTTCAATAATTTGCACTGCATGAGGACGCTCACTTAGCGCTGTGTTTATTGTATATGCAGCGTTCAGTGACCTGTATCTATCAGGTGTGAGTGATGAACGCAGTCAGAGGGCTTACCTGAAGCCTGCGGGGACACGGTTCCAGTCAGAGCCCACAGGGACAGCAGCAGCAGTGCACAGTCCATCCTTGAAGCCAGGCCTCAGACGATATGAGGGAGGGACGCACAGACACAGCAATTTAAGGAAGGGGGAACAACGGGTGGGAGGGGGTGAGAGCTAGAGGGTGGGGGGGTGTGGGTGATGGTGGGGGAGCTTGGGGGAGAGAAGTGGATGGGGGCAGAGCCCAGGAGCACACATCTGGTTTGCGTTGGGGAGGAGAGATTTGGGGAAAATTCCACTCTGAAGGACCTTTCACCCATTTCTGTTGAGACAGCAGATAAAGGGGATGACATGTGCACACGCACACCAAACAAACAGGAAATGCTAACAACCGGAGGAAATTGATGGACTTTACCTGAAGTCATGAGTGCTCCTCCTATACATCCAATCATGCCCCGACCTCTGACTTCCTGTATATCTTTCACTGTTACTGATTTACAGGCCAGTCCATGCTTTTATTATGTAATCAAACCTGCTTCTCTTAGAGATTTCATCCTAAGCGTGAGGACTTTATTCAGGGTGCGTTTAATTTAGAAATGTGTAAAATACTCCTTAAATATCCAGGGGGAGCAGCATTGCCTTTTGGTGGGCAAGACTGCATATTTGGAGCGCTTCGTCCATTAAAGGAATGCACACAATGTGAACAAACAAGGAGGATTATCAAAACAACTGGTCTCATGACATTTCACTGCATATTCTAGTCTTGTTATCAGGCTTAAGTAAATAAATAAAGAAGTATTCCTCTGGAAATCTGACCTCTGTTGCCCATTCTCTGTCGAAACACTGGCACACAAATCTGAAGAGAAGCATGCAGAACCACTAACAAAACAACAAACATGCGATGAAAACACCTGAGAAAGGCAAAGCAGTAGTGAATGAGAACAATCTTTTATTGGTGTATTTGGAAAAATCTCGACTACATCCAAATAACCAGCACCGAGTGGGGCTGGGCACCACGGACACCACTGATGCAGCAGGGCAGTTGTAGTTCAATTAGAGTCACTAAAAGATTTATCAACCACATCTGTGAGGATATTAGAGACTAAATCCTGTTGGGAGAGCAAACAATCACTGATTGAGGTGATCAAGGCGGAAATAAACCAACAAAGAGCATATTGATGGTGTGCATAGTCCGTACACCGCTGGAGGAACAGAGGAGGTCATCATGAAAGGTAAAGGTAAGTCTGCGTGAACATCATGTTCAAGTTACTGAGCCACGCTCATGAGGTCCATGTTCAGAGAAGGTGGAAGTAGTGTCCGAGTAATGTCTGGAGGTCTGAGACGGGATGCAGATAGCGGACAGTGAGGGTTTGTTTTCTTTTTGAATAGTCTTTCTGAGGAATACTGGAGATCAAAGATGTTTCAAGGTGCAACAGATAATGTTCATCCAAAGAAAGAAAATCATTCGATAATATAGAACAGCAACAACAAGAGGGATAATCATCATAACCATAACAATAATAATAGCAGAAATGGTAACTATTCATCATGGTCGTTAAGGGGATTAAAATCACACTCTATTACTAGTCATCCCTTCCCCCAGAAACATAACATAGTGTACCATGCCCCTGTGTAGGTGTTGTGGGTACACAGAGAAATTTATAGATACAGTTAAAAGTAATAACAGGAGTAAACAGTAAGGAAAAAAAGCACTAAATAGCAACAAGCTTTGTGGATCAACATAGGAAAATTTTGGCTTTTATTTCTCCCAGAAATCTGAGAAATTAACACCATTCCACTCAACGGGGGTATTAAAACCCATTTCCTGGAATACATCAAATACACAAAATAGTATAGGCCTATCCAATATACACAACATTCCTCCCCCACCCATAATAATGCTAATTAAAGTGTGTTCATGAAAGTACAGTAAAGTAACAATGTGCGTTTTACTGGGAAGATTGGTTACTTTTTCAGAATACGTCTACAACACTGAGATTTTGAAGTACTCTGCACCGTCGAGGTACAAGAGAGACACGGGGACAAAATGTTGTGGGAAGAGTTTGCACATAGCTGCGAGGGGATTGGCTGTAAGTGAGAGCGGACAGAAATAGAGCGGTTGGATTATAGAAACAGAGGAAAAAGAGAGAGAGAAATGTCCCAACAATTCAAAGAGAAGGATCAAGAGGAGCAGAGTCACCCGGGGCATCACAACAGCAGGCTTTCACCAGCTTAGGTAAGATACGAAAAACACCAGAGCAGATTAAAAGCACTCAACTGGGATAGAGAAAAAGAGATAGAGTCAAAGATACAAGTATGGACTAGAGGAAGATGTACCAATCGCATAAAGTTAAGCTCAAAGTACAAAGAACTAAAAATTGTCTGGGATTTTAGTTAGAAAGGATGAAGTTGTTCTATTAAAAAAAAAAAAAATGCACGAGACGAGTGCTGAAGATAGTGCTGGACTGTTTACATGGTGTCTCCCCTTGTCTCTCTCTAGCATGCCCCATTCCCAGTGACAGAAACATAAACAGGAAAAAAAAATTAAGTGCTTGAGTAAAATCCACAAAAATGTTGAACTATACGATTATAAGATCATTTTTGCTCTCTATATTACAATTGTTACATGCGTCCTCGCCCCCACTGCTGCATCCTGACTACGATAATCAAGTCGAAAAATACCCATCGATGGCTGACCACCTGTTAAAACATCTCCGGACTCATCTATAATAAAAAGATATTCACCATAGCTTTGCCCCCATCTCTATGTCATGTAGAAAATATACAAAATTATTCTCCAAATTTGCTCTCCCTCTAATTTTTCTTTAAGTATTATAAAAATATACAATTCTCCAATAACAAAACTCTTAAAAGTCACATCTGTTCATCTGTTAAATTATTCTCTCTGTCTTTCACTTTTAAGAGCCGACACCTCAACGAAACAAGACACCTGAGCTTCATTACACAAACTTTCCTCCTTGTCTTATACATTCATCATCATAATCATCAGCTTCGTCATCATCATCATCTCCATTTTCTTCACCCCATTCTGTCCATCGTGCCACCCTGCGAAATAGTCAGAGTCTTAAATTTAATCCAGCTTTTGCTCCTCCTCCTCCTGATTTCGCTCCACGCCGTCATCACTGGTCAGCAAGACGGTTCTCGTATTTACTAAGGATGTTGCGACAGCGGCCAAGTTCCTTCCGTATCTCGGCCACTTCCTGTCGGAGGGCGGCGTTCTCTCGCTCCAGGTAGGCGGCGCGCACGGATATCTGGTTTTCCTTGAGACGGCGAGCATCTCGGGAACGCTTTGCTGCCTCGTTGTTTTTATATCTCCTGGTCCAGTATTTCTCATCCTGAGAGAGGACACACAGAAATACCACACACTGATTAGCTCGGTTGATCAGGATATTAAAGCAGTTTTGTTAGAAAGTACTTCAATAAAATAATCAATGAATGGTCAGGCTTCTTTCTGAAGAAGTGTGTAGTACTCCTGTACAGCTTAACTTTTATCCTGTTCTTGGTATTGTGGGTGTTTTGGCCGTGAATGAGCGTGGGACATGTTCCTTTCAGGTTCTTCAGTTTGGTCTGTACTGAGTTAGTGTCTGAGAGCAAATAAAGTATGCAAACAAACTACAATCGACTACTGGAAGAACACCTTAAAAAGACTGAGTGTATTTAGTGCTTTTCCACCATTTGTCAAGGTGTCTTGTGTTTTTGTTTTCTGTTTGTTACTATCCTGCTTTGTCGATATTTAATGTTTTTATTCTGGATCAGTTTGTAATTTTTATTTCGAAAAGGGTTATATAAAAGTTATAATATAAGTTAGTCTTTACTTCCTTACTTACAGCTTTTTGTCAGTGCCTATATTGATAAAAAGGTTCCTCAAGTTTGTTATTTCTGCTCTTGTATTGCCAATTTTTGTTAGATATGCACGCTTCCTTTAATTAGGTCATGTGTACCTTAGAATTGGAGCTATAACAATTAATCAATTGAAAGAAACTCAATGTGCATCGCTTTTCATTATCTGTTTAAATTAATTATCAAGAAAAATAATAAACATTCTCTGGTTTCAGTTTCTCAAATGTGATTGTTGGCTGCTTTGTTCTTTTTGACGTCATTCTAAATTAATCATATTTGAGTTTTGAACAGCTGGTTGGACAAAATAAGCACTTTAAGACAGAACTCATTAATTTATGATGCCCTCAATAATCGCAGTGAAGACTCACCTTCAAGCTGTCAGGCACCAGGATCTTGCGGGCCTTCTTGATCATCGGCTGTGGCTTGAGCTCCTCTTCGCTGAAGGAGTGCCTAATGCCGTCAAAGTTCTGCTGGCCAGAGGAGTTGGACATGGTGTCCGAAGTATCCATGTCAAACAGGCCAACAACATCGGGCCCGCTACCGGTGGGCGTCAGCAGAGGTGGACAAGAGGACCCGGAGGAGGAGCAGGGTGACTCACAGGAGTCGTTCATACTCGTCTGACTCCCTGAAATTAAAAGAAAGAAGAACAACATGTATTACATGCTTTTCACTGCACTGTGTTGAATAACACTGTCAGACTTGGATGGGGCAGCTGCTCAATGAGACAGCAATATAAACACATGCAGTATTACATGATGACGGCCACCAGATGGAAGCAGAGAGCTACTTTCTTAGTGTTATAAACAAGCAACAACATTCCTTTGCCCTTCACTGCCTCCAAAGACCTGAGGATGTGTTTGTATCTGCTATCAAAGACAGGACAGTTTTTGGGGAAAACATAACTTCTAAAGAATATTTTGTCAGTACACCCTGCAAATACATATATTACATTACATCTACATTACATTTTACCATACAGGTCAGCAGATAAAATAGAGTTACAGGTTGCTGTGGTAAGAAGCTTTTAATATACTTTTCTAACAGATCCCCTCTACCTCTTCATATTGAGAAGCATTGATATACATAATCTATTACACACCTGCAAGCAGTAGTAAAAACCATAATCAGAATGGTTAATGTATATCTCTTATTGTGTGTGCTACTGTTAAAGAAACATAACTACAGTCCTGAAGTTCCCGTAGAATCTCCTGTGTGCATTAACAAATCAAAACCACATGAATGCAATCGGTGCATGATATTGGCCATTATCAATAATCAAAACCACAAATTCTGGCAGACCACAGCCAACATCCTGTGCTAAACAGGATAGAGAAATCTAAAAGTGGAAATGTTATGCAACTATCTACCCCTCCCCTTTCAAACCAGTTTCTTTAAGTGGGGCCACTATAGGGCTATACCTCACCCCACCCCCTTTAAGGCCCAATGCACCTCACTGAACTGACTTTCCTTCCCTGTGAGAGCACAAATCTCCACCCCTCCCTGTTTCTTATCACAGCTCAATCAGCACTCTTGTCAGAAAAATGATCAAATTACAGGCTAATGCTAGTCAGGACAGGTGTTAACCTAAAATGTATCTGATAAATTCAACTTATAGCCATTTAACACACTTAGAAATGACCACAGGATTGCATCAGCACAGCCTTAACTAAACCTGTAAGTTCCAGAAAGCTGGTGATTAATGCAGACTATGAGGAAACACTAATTAAGAACAATATAAAAGCACACAATGTGATGTAATGTGCAAAAAAAACGCAATGCTAAGCACTGTTGGTTGGAGAAAAGCACCAGCATGTCCTCTCTATGTGATATGTGTTGCCGGATGTGTAATATACGAGCAGCTATCACATGAGTGGTGATTGCGTAACGGCCAGGTAATAGAGGGACACCCAGCAGCCAAGTGTTTCATTGTGACATTAACATGTTCACAATGACAATGCCTCCATAACACAGCAAAACAAATGAAAAAGTGCTTTCAGACCCCAAGATGTAGTCAAGCAAGTCCCCTAATAAATAATCAGCGGGTCTAAATATGAAAGACTCTTGGTGGGGATACTGTAGGCAACCAAGTACCACCAACGATAGAAAATATGCATATTTTCCTTTGTATGTATGACAAAACCAGAAGATTTCAATCATTTCTGCTGCTTAAATCCCACAGCAGGAGCTCAGTGATGTGTTTTTGTTGAAATGAAAACCTGAAGTCTTCAGCCCACCTGTGGTAGGAGGTTGCCTCTACCTGCTTTTTGGGAACACAGACGTACTGAGTTGATTTGGCTCATTTCTGTCCACGTGTTTCAGCCTTCAGAGAACAGGAGGCTTTTACTTTTGGAGAACTGGCCAATACGTGACTACACACATTTCAGGACTCGTACAACAACATTCCTGACGATGTTGTGATGGCCAGAGGTAGCCCTGCTCCTTCTACGATACCTAATATGACCATATGTTGTTAGGTGTTGCCTCATTCATCACTGACGAAGCAGCTGTGGGTTGGGCACCTTAATGACACTACAGATTAGAGTACAAAGTTGATGAGTTATTCACTCCTCAGCAAAGTCATATCATGCCCTTAAACTTGCATTCTTTCCAATGGCCAGCAGGGGGAGACCTCACTGGTTTCAAAAAGAAGTATGAGTGTATGTAAGCTTATGAGAAAATGACCCAACTTCTCAGTACACATCTTCCTGTTGAGTTTTTGGCCTGAATCACTAGTTTCGAGTCTACTTCAACACAACATAATTTTTTTAAATCATGGTCCCATTTAGAGTAAAATAGATGATAAGGACAGGTTGTGAATCCGATCCAATCAATATCGTCCCCACCTCCAGCCTCTCATCCAAATATGGTCGCTTCTGCCTCCAACAAACAAGATTGCGATGGCTGTAATGTCAGGGCTTCAAAAAATGCCCTTCTGGCAGTGAGAGCGTTTTAACAATCACTGTCAACTGTCGACATTCTTCACTGAAGAAGACTTGAAACTAGCACTTGAGACCAAAAACTCATTAGGAAGCTGTTTACTGAGGTACTAACTCAAGTGAAAGTAGGGTCATTTTTTCATAGGCTTACATACAGCTGGGCCTCTTTGCCTCCAGATAATCACTTTCTATTTTTGACTGTAATCCTGTTCTATAGCTGCTTCCCCTTTCAGCTCTGTCAAACCAATCCTTGCTGGATGACGTAAAAAAAGGTTGCTACCAATGCACCAGCGTGGGAAAGTTGTCATGTATATTTTTATATCTTGATATGGCATAAGTGTTTTGTTTTTTTGTTGGTTTTAAAGGCTGCATTACAGTAAATTAATAAAATTTTCTGAACTTATCAGACTCTTCTCCTTTTTCTAATAGTTGCCTTTACCACCTTCATTCTTCAACTTCAAAACAGTCATTATATCCACATTTTTTAATGTTTTTTTTATCAAAAATCTTGTTGTGTTAATATTTTGTGAAAGAACCAATAGTCATCCCTACAATACTGTCGCAATATTGAGTTGTTAGCAGGTGCAAAAATATATTTTGATGTTTAATGTTTTTGCTTACTCCTAGCATTTATGAAGTGCTATTGAAGATATTTCAAAACATTGAGATATATATTTCTTATTGCTAATGGCCTAAAAATATCACATTATTATTCTTAAGCCTTATCAATTTTGTAATTATAATCTCAAATTTTAAAGTAAGTCAAGTATTTTATATAGAGAGGTTGTAAATTGAATGTATGTGACAATATAAATGCGATGTCAGAGTTAATAAACATGCACTTTGACACTGAAAGACCGAAGGAAAGATCCTGTTTAAACATCCCACACAGTATAAAATTATCTTGTGGATATCAGTGTACTTAATGTCATTCATTGTTGATCAAATGTTCTGTTTGAAGTCCAGCAGCAGCAGCAGCAGCACAGGGAAACTCTTCCTGTTGCTCCGCCTGTCCCTCCCCCTGTGGGCTCCTCCTCCCCGTCCACTGGCCCTGCCTCTAGTTCTCTCACTCCAGTACTCTCATCAGCCTCGGCACGTGTACTGACGCGTACACATGGCTGTGGCGTGTGAAGTGGGGAGAGATTTAAAGACACGCAACCGCACACACTCACACACATCTCTCCCTCTCTCTCTCTCTCCCTCTCTCTTAGTACTGTTTTGACCCTGCCGTACATAAATAATTGGCTGGGGCTGAATGCTGATTCTGTTGTACACTCCAGCACACAGATCACATGCCAAACTGAACCAAACCACTTTGTCATTACTATGACGTTGACTCATCAAATAGCTCAAGACTTCTTTCTTCGCTGCACATGTTTCTGTCAAATCCTCTGCCTCATCCAACTTTTCAACTACAAAATGAAAAACTACATCTCAAGTCATTGCTCAGCAGCCATTTCAAAACTCTGTGTTTTCTCTGTCAAGTTGACTTTGCGTTGCGCGCCATGTGATTGTACCTCCTGCCTTCGGTTTGTCCCCACAGGACAGAGAAATGCTTGGTCACCATGGTGTTTGTGTGAGTTAAAATGCTGACTCACACTAACCCATGGGAACATTGTAAGCACACCACCCTGTAACCTTGATTACATCTCACCCATTATTGAATTGTAGGGTCTACTAGTCTCATATCAGGGGACAATTTGTCTCTTTCAGCTTGTCAACTCTGCAACGTTTGCACAAGCCTCTTCCATGATATTGCTGCTTTGAGCTGATATGGATAAAAAAAAACCTTGAAGAGTAAACTGTCCTTGTTCATATTTCACTGAAAATGGTTCCATGCAAGTGAACTCACCATGCAGACAGTCGCTCCCTCCCGAGAGGCTCTGCGGCTGGGCCACCTCCAAGCCAATGAGTGATGGAGAGGAAGAGGAAGAAGGTGATGAGGATGTAGAGCCTTGTGGGGATGAGGGCGGTAGGCACTGGGAACTCTGGTTGGGGACAGCTGACTGGGAGCTCTGTGAGGGGATCTGGGCTGAGCTGGAGCTGTTGTTGTTATGCATGCTGCCCATTCCATTTTCTGTCAGAAACTCCTCCAAGTCCATGTACTGTAGCTGGAAGAGGCCCCCATCGGCAGGCAGGGTGCGATCCCACAAGAGGGGCCCCAAGAACTGGTTGAAATTTCCTGTGCCATTTCCACCACCTCCACAGCCATTACTGCTATTGGTGCCTGTTCCACTGCCATTCCTCATGGGGCACACTCCCAATGAGTCCTCATCAAGGTCCAGCCTCTCTTTTTCTGCCAGGGATAGAAGAGAAGGATTAGTATTAGTACAGAGTGAAGATGATGAAGAATAACTTTGGTGTGACATCAACTCTCCATATTGGTGGCAGGTGTATCCATAAGAGACGCTTGTGCAAAATCTCCCTGCCATTCTAAGTCTCACACTCACACAACCACACACAAAAACACACTCACAGATGGACCAGATGGTAGCTGAATTGCGGCATTAAGCAAGAGCCGAAACCAATTTGTTGTCATAACATATACATAAGCTCCTGAGCAAATCTCGCAATAGTTGAAGGTACGTTTTGGCACAGCCAGCAACCACAACGCATGCCTTCACAGCATTACAGCTAAACCAAAACATGTTATCACTCAGCGTAGTCTGGATCCCAATTTGGAGTCGCAGCAGGGATTATAATCCAGGTGACTACTCATCAGGGTCAGGGAGGAGGCAACATGAGTGTATGATTGTGCGTCAGACTTTTGTGTGGAGTTCTGTTCAGCAAAATATGACAAATGTAGTGTTTGTTATATAATTATGTTACATATTTGTATTGCAATAAGAGCAGCAGTGGGTGGAACAGCCCCAGTATGATTTCTTCATGCTCTGTCATTGCACACATTGAAGAAAGGTGCTGCTGCTGCTGCACATAAACAACACTGTGAGATAGTATTAAGTCATCAAATAAGAAGATTTCCTCACCTTTTGCATCACACAGGGTTTTTAAGCGTTGGTCTCCCTTCATGGGGTGCTGCAGGAGGGATTTGAGACCTGTCATGGAGTTGAGATGCCCTCCTGTGAGGGAGCCTGCAGGCTGAGTACAACTTCCAAACTGGGGGCTTGCGCCTGCTGGGAGGTCGGGGGTCGGAAGCTGGGTGAGCTGCCTAGACATCCTGGACCAGTCGGGGTCGCAGAGAGACACCTGGGGCACTTGAAGGGGTGTGGCGAACTGACCGGAGTACCTACCAATAGTGTGCTGGATGACTGTGCGTGAGTGTGCAGGAGGGGTGGGGGTGGAGGGTGGAAAGAGAGAGAGAGAGAGATAGTTTTGAGAAGTGCCCGTGCAGAATAAAGCAACCATTGTAACGTATTAAGCATTGAAATAATGACGCAGTTTGATTACACTTTGACAAGTTCAGTTGAAAAGAATCGCATGCAACTTTTACCTTTCACTCGCAGTTGTGGAGAGTTGCTTATTTCCTCGTAGAAATATTTTCATCGAAATATTCCATTGCTGTTGAAGCTGCTCAGTGGATCAGGCTGTTATTCTCAGTGGACCAGTGTGGGAGGGACACTCAGACCATCTGAGTAAGAATACTGTCCATAATAAAATATAATAAAAAAGGCAAAAAGAAAATGCCAATAAAATCCGCACACTGCACGGACGAGAAAATATTACAACTTAAGGAGTAATATCCCGCGATATCGTCCGGTGATCAATAAGAAGAAGAGCCCCAAATAGTTGCAGACCAAGTCTCCGATAAAACAAAACAACCGAAGCGAAATAGTGTGTATAGAAAAAAAAACACACACACACTCAGCGACGAGGGCAGTGGCTGTGTTGGTCAGATGACAAGTTGTATTGGTGTTTCTCTCCTCTGCTGTCGCGCTCTGCTGTCCGTCGCAGGGGGAGGAGGGATCGTTTCCTCTTTCTCTGTCTGTACTTTTTTTTGTATCCGGTGGATCCAGTCACGGGCGCACGAGCCTCGGTCTGTGTTTGGGCCGTGCGACGTCCACGTCCGACCGTCCTCTCTCTCTCTCTCTCAGCTGGAACGGACACGGGCAGTTCACGTGACGTCACACCTCGCGGAACAAACGAGCGAGGCGCGAAGGGGGCGGGGCCGGGCTTTAACAGACCCCGCTTATTATTTATGAGACACACCTACCCTCGTGCCACACTTCGAGGAGAACAGCGTGTTTGTTTTGTCTGACAGGTACCAACACTGTGACTGATCATAGTTTGTGCATGCTGCGGTGATAAAGACAAAAACACATGTCAGCCCTGATGTGATCAGAGACAATCTTTACACCAGGAGGCCATCATAAATAACTCTTGTGTTTCTGCTCAGTAATAATAACTCTTAATAATAACTCTTGTGATTCTGCTCAATATTACTGCTTCAAAACTTTGCCCATCTCCATTAGGGCAGAGTTTTGGCTCTCTGTAATAATCAGGTAGTGCAGCATGGCTTTTCCAGTTTCCTTGTAATCCACAGAAAACGTGAGTGTGCCGTTTTTTCAGGCGAGAGGAACGCTTCAGCACGTTGCCTCCCGGCGTACAATAGCTGTTCCAGCTCACGTGTATCCAGCACGCGGAGACCAGGCCTGTCCGCTCGCGGCGCCGCCTCCGATTGGCTCTGGGAGCTCGTCGCTCCGCCCACGACGAGCGCCTATTGGATAGAAATAGGTCGAAAAAAACCCCGCCCGCTCGGATTCTCCCCCCCCGTGCATGCCACTGCCGCGTGAGACCAGTTCGAAACACAAAGAGCGCGAGGGCTGTCTCGTCTACTGTACACATGAAAAACATAGCGCAGGAATCCACCCCGTTGTTTTTTTCACAGAGAAGGACTTTGCAAAGTTGATGTTTGAGTAGTTGACAGACTGCAACTCAAAGCTCCAGTGAATAATGGAGAGAAATGACACAAATAATGTAACAGTGCTGTCAAATTCAGTTAACTGTCCGGAGAACCCTTGTTTTTCTTTCAAATCAAACTACCCATGTGGAAGTCCACCTGTCTCCCCACCTCAAACAGCAGTCAGTGTGAATAATCAGGCCTAACAGATGGTTTTTATCACCAGTCTGAATGCCTAATGCACAACCTTGTGACTTTAAAATTACTTTAGCATGTGATACCAACACCATCCCTCACAGGATATTGTGGTTGGTGACAGTCACATAAATATCAAATTATCTAGTCAAGCAACTTTTTCCACCGTATCATTCATTTGTAATCACAGAAATGGGTTGTCTTTAACAAATTATCTGGTTTTCTAATGTCCCGAATACCCGGTGGGAAAAACGCAAAATTATATGCACTGAATTTCACTCTTAAACCACATTTCTGAACATTTGGTGGGATTACTGAGTGGTACTCAAGCATTTTGTTTACTTTGAGGCATTAATCTTGTAGTAAACAGCAGACAGGCGTATAATTCAGTCACACAACACTCAGCCTCTCCAGTCCACCCCCTATCAGTGCAAAATCCATGTGACTGCCACACTCATCCACACCAGGCCAAGAGTACAGTATAAATAAATGAGTTGCTTACTGCCATCTTGTGGAGCTAGGAGTGAGAGGTTCTACCCAGCCATTTATTTCAAGCATGGTGATAATATGCTGCAATTTTTAACTATCGGAAACAATTATAACCTTTGAGTAATCTGGCCAATAATATTGGAAATCCTAAGAACTTCAATGAAATTTATTGGTATATCAACTACATCCTGAAATCCATGTAATCCACAGAGTGATATGTAATTCACACAGGACATAAAGCTAAATCTAATTGTAAAACTTCACTACTGACTTTGGTTACAGTTACAACTTACTCGTATTCAATTACTAGCACTTTGTACCATCTTCTGGATGTTGCAGTAAGTAACTTTGAATGAGAAATGAAAGGAAAACAAATGATTACACTTAAGTTTTATTCATTGCTGAAATATAATCAACTACTGACTTCTCAGTAAATAAAGTGATAGAAATCTACTAAAACTATCATTTTTCTTTAGAAGAAAAAAAAAACAAGGCTTGACAGGGGTATGAACATTTCAGATGTGAATAAAGTGACATGATGTACTTAAAACTTATTTTTCTTTAGAAGAAAAAAAAAACAAGGCTTGACAGTAAGAATATGATTGCAACTCAGCAAAAAGTAAAAGGTAGAAGGGGTTAAGTATAAGATTGGCATGAAGACTGATTGGGTTACACACATAAATACATGGAATATTACATTTGTTTCTATTATGATAGGTCCTTGTCTTTAACACACCGTGAAGTACTGTAGAAATAATCACTGCTAAAAAGAGCATACAAATAACATGAGATAAACATGTGTTACAGTCCACTTGTTTAACCTGTTTTCAATCTCTTGGTATAAAAGCTAGTAATATCTCAAATAAATGAAGTAAAGTGAACATACTAAGCAAGGCTTTTTGTAAGTTTCTTCATTTTGGCAGGAGAGGGATCCTTGTAATGCTAATTACCAGCAACTTTGACATTTTATCTATATTTGATTCAATCACTAGGGAATATAGAGCAACCTTCAAATCAAGTTTAACACTACAAACTTCTGGGGATATACTGAATAAACCATCACATACTGTAGGAGTGATTTCACAACCTCAGCAAAAAACTTGACCAGAGAACAAACATGCACTGACAAACTATCAACAAAGGTCTTTGTCCCCCTGTCCCTACTCCTAATAAATGCACTTTACATTTTTAAAAAATCCTCAGAGCCTTTAAGTGAACAACAACAAGACAAAGTACACGGCAGAGACGTTTATCATACAGCAAGAGGTGTAGCAGGGATTCTAGTTATGGGGAAGAGAGATACATTAGCAGGTCATTTCACCTAAACTTGTCTATTAACTGCACAGTGTCAGCCAAGCATAGTGTCAATGCACTTAAGGGGTTAATGAACCTATGGAAACAGTCACGTCTTTGAAAACACCTTCCAATATAATCTGGAAGAATTTCTGGTGATATTTTATAGGATGCTCTACAGTAGTTGTTAACACACTCATTCTAATAGTCAGCAGAGTAGATGTCAACAGAGACATGAGGCAAATTCTCCTAAAGGCAGCATGTGCCTTTTCAAGTCCCTTTTTTTCACACCTTCCCATTTAAGAAATGAAATATCCCTCTTGTATGCCACTCTGTTTTCGATACCAGGATGCTCAATATCTGTATGGTCCCTGTAGGTATGGCATCTCCTCCTGACCCTCCTGGGTCTGTCTCTCTCCTGGCCTCTTTGAAAGCTTCAGCCTCTTAGCATCTCCTCGCTGCAGTCCTTTAGCCTTGCGGCGGCAGGATACCTTGTGCCTGTGGAGAAGTGTTGCATTCCAGAAGCGAGTGGAGCAGCGTCGGCAGGAGAAAGTCCCCTTGGCACGATGGGAAGCCCGATGGATGAAGGCTGCCAAAGGCCTGTGGGACTGCTTCCCACATACGCTGCACCTTAGTCGCTCCTGAGTGGTCGAGGCTTTTTGTGGGTGTTTTACTGCCATGTGGACTAGCAGTCCCGCTTTACGGGAAAACACAGAATTGGGGCACATAGGACAGCCAAAGCGTTTCACAGGGACTTTGAGAGACGACAGGATCTGCACCTTCATCCCCCCAGTGTTGACAAGCTTATACCCACCACCACCTGATCCTCCTCCTCGCCTAATTGTCAAACGAAGAGAGCCTTGTTTTTTATTCGACTGCCCTCTTATTGTACAACTTATCTTTCTCTTCTTTCTGCTTCCATCGAATCTGACTAAATCTTGGGATTGCCATTTATTTTCCCTCCAATCTTTCCTGTTGGACTTTTTTTTTTTCTTCTTGTGTCGTCTCATGTCATCCTGTGATAACTGGATGCTGCTGCAGTCAAGGTGTTGGTGGGGCTGGGTACCTGGCTGATGATGAGAATGATGGTGGGAGTGATGAAGATGATGATGCAGATGATGATGTTCAGTGGAGGGCAGTTCCGTGAGGGGCTGGAACGGGGCTGTGGTGTGAAGCGTACGGCTACGGGATCCAGCTGGATATATGTGCTCTCCTTTCACCCCGGCTGGGGAATGAGGGTGCTGGGGGGCCATGATTGTTGAGTTTGGAGGCAGAGGCTGCGAATAAGATGGAGCACCAGAGGCTGAAGAGTGGGCTGCATCATAAAAGAGAGGAGAGTAACCAGCTGGTGGTTGTGGGGGTGGCTGTTGGTGGCCATGAGTGACAACACTAAGACCCTGCCCTCCATGGGCTTCTGCAGAAGGAGCCATCTGTAGCAGGGCATTGGTGGCAGCCTCACTCTCTGATGCTGACTGATTAACATCACTCCCACCTCTGTTGTCTCCAGACCCACTGCTGCCTTCTTGAGGGTTAGACGGTTCAGTGCGGGTCATCCCATGCTGCGACTGCCTATGTCGAGTGAGGCTATTAGAGTAAGCAAATGCTTTCCCACACACCTCGCAGCAGAAGAGCTTTTCACCTCCATTTTCATGAACCGTCTGGTGATGGGCAGTCAGATGGAAGTGATGGCGGAACGACTTCCAACATATAGCACAAGTGTAGAGTCGAGGAGGAGTTGGGGGCTGTGGTTGGGGTGGGGGTGGAGGTGGCTGTGGCTGGGGGTTGGTGTCTTGAGGCTTGACGTCTTGAGAGTAGTAATAGGAGGAGGTGCTTGGTGCTTGGTTTTGGCTCCTGTCTTGGGCCACGCTACATTGAGGGTTTGGGTTAAAGCTGTTAAGGTTCTCCGCAGCTGGTGTTGTGGGCACCTCTTCCATCTCCCCTTTCTGGTGGAGTTTGCTGTGCCTCCTGAGGCTCTGGGAGTAACCAAACTCTTTCCCACAGATGCTGCATTTGTAATTCTTTGCCCCAGAGTGGACTGTTTGATGCTTGCTGAGGTGGAAAGCCTCTCTAAAATACTTTCCACAAACAGTGCAGTGATGGGGCTTTTCTCCAGTATGGATGCGGTCGTGCCTGCGTAGGGTCTCACGACGTGCAAATCCCTTACCACAGACACTGCAGAGGTGAGTGCGTGGGAGCCCACTGGGACCCATTCTGGGGGTGTATTGCCTACGTTTGGGGGCCTGGGGTCCACCAGGTGCAGGATCTTTCTTAGCTCTTGGTTTGCGGGGACGTTTTGGTTTAGCAGTAGGATTCTGTGGGTTGCTGCTCATAGCCTCCTGGCTCCCCACACCTCTGAAATTCTTATCCATACCAGATGTTGATGATGGTGAGCCCAGAGGACCTAAACCAAGACCACCTAGAAGACCTCCTATGATGTCTCCCCTATCATCCCCTCTATTTCCACTGTTACTAGCCGCTGTTATAGCAGAGATTGCATTATTGACAGAGCTAGTGACATCATCCTCTGAGTCATCCAGTAGAGAAGAAAGGGGCAGGTGTGGCTGTTGCTGCGGATGGTGGTGCTGGCTGTGGCTCTGTGAGTGTGGATGCAGTGTTGGGGCCAGGGGTGCCTTTCTCAGAGCTGGGCCCGCCATCCCACTTCCACAGGGGGAGGCACCAGAGTAGCATGGAGATGGATTACCTTGAGAACGGTGGTCATCATGGTAGCCTGTGTAACGATTCCGAGAGTAGTCAGTGGGGTATTTACCATCTGTTCTGTCCCTGTCATTTGAATTCCCTCCCCTTCCAGACTGAAACAGACCATCACATCCTAAACCTGATTTTGGTTCTCCTTCCCCCACAATGATTACACCATCTTCTTCCTCAGTTTTCCCATAAATAACCCCTCTATTGCTCTGATAAGTTCCCCCTCCTCCGTTACCTCCTCCTCCACCCCCTCCCCCGACTCTGTCCTCACCATCAGTTCCTGTCTTGCTGCCCCTTTGTTTGGGTCCCCTACCTGGCTTGCCGCAGGTGCCTGAGGCAGCATGGTTGAGTAGAGAGGTGCTCTCACGGAAGGCACGACCACAGGCAGGACATCGGAATGGCTTTTCCTCATGTATCTTCTCATGGCGTGTCAGTGACTCTCTACGATTAAAAGCCCGAGAGCAGGTGGAGCAGCCATATGGGCGGGCTGAAGAGTGTATAACACCATGTTGCAGGAGATGCCCTTTTTTCTTAAAGCCTTTGCCACAATCAGGGCAATGAAATATTTTGTCTGGGCTAGGACATGAATTGGGTGGGGGTTGGGTTTCTTGGGTCGAATGGGGAAGGCTTGGGTCAGGCTGTGATTTAATATGAACAGGGTTTGGGCCAGTAGCGCTAGTATTGCTAGTACCTGCTGTGGTTGGCTCATGCATGCGCATATGCCTGCGAAGGCTTGAAAGGTGAGGGAAGCTTTTGCCACAATCTCCACAGCTATAAACGGGCTCTGAATCAGAGTCTGTGGGGTTGGGCTGCATTGAGCTCTGGTTATCAGATTTAGAAAGGTGAGAATCATTAGTAACTAGTACTGAGGCAGCAGTGGAAGAGGGAGCAGAGGAGGAGGAGGAAGAAACTACAGATGATGATGAAGATGATGAGGCAAGAAGGGATGACGGGTCACCACCCATATTTGACATACCAACCCCACTCCCAATTAAAGCTGGGGGCTGACCATGACTAAGCCCTCCACCATTACTAGTAGTGCTGGGATTACCACTATGGCTGTTGTGGCCATGGTTGCTGGCACTATTGCTAGCGCTTTCAGATTTTCTCTGTGGCAAATAGCCGGCCATAGCTTTCTTCCTTCTACTGCTACTGCTACCGCTACTACTACTTCCACCTCCACTGCTTTCCCCTTTGCCATCATCCTTAGATAAAGATAAATGGAGTGGCAAGGGCAGGGGCAAACCTGCTTCCTGTTGCATCAGAGAAGCTATTTGATTTGATGAGAGTACAGGGATGCCCTGGAAGTCAAAGCCACTCAGTGATGAGGGCTGGGAGCCTGGATGGAGCGGGTGGTGGTGAGAATGAGTGTGAGGATGAGAAAGGGCGTGAGGTGGAAGCTGTTGCTGCTGGGGAGGCTGCTGTGGGCCCTGCTGTGGCTGGGGAGTGGAGTGGCCATGTGAGTGAGAAGAATGCAAAGCAGGAGGTGAAGAAAGACTAGTACTAGGCTCCCCACCTGTCTGACTTAAACCAATCCCTAAGTGGTTATGTGTTCCCTGTTGAACAAGAAACTGCTCTAAACTAGCATTAGCAGGCACCCCAGAAAGGAAATACTGATTTGCAGCTAACATGCAACTAAATTGTTGGTGAAGACTCCGTGCATCAGACTGGGCCCCAACCAACTGGTGTCCCAATGAGCTGACTGCACTGCTGCTAGGAGGATTATTAGAGGTGGCCACAGAGGTTGAAGGGGAAGGAGAGGAAGAGGAGGGACCAGATGATGCTTGGGGGACAGAGAGGCCGGGATGCAGAGGAGGAGGGGGTGGAGGTGCTGATGTTACTAATCCTCCTAATCCCCCAGCGCTTCCACTACTGCTACCTCCCCCAGCAAAGTGCTCAAAGCGGCCTACACCTGGGTGTAACTGCTCCTGTGCTAGTGCTGCCTCAGACGGGTGGAAAGAGCGCAGGAACTGTGGGTAGCCTGAAGAATGGCTTGAGCTGCTGCTGCTCATCTTGCTTGACTTTGAACGAGAGCTCTGAGATGAGGAAGGCTGTTGTTGTAAAGGTGGGGGAGGAGGGGCACTCATCTTGGCAAAAATGGAGGCAGAATCAGAAAAGGCGTTACCTCTAGACCCCTGCAGGGGGCCCAAGCCAAGTCCAGACAGAAGAGCTCCAGAAGACTCAGCCTGCTGCTGCTGCTGCTGCTGGAGTTGATGCTGGTGAAGTTGCACTTGCTGTTGATGTTGTAGTTGTCGATCTAAACCAAGGCCTTTGAATTGGTGGGCCTGGTGCCCACTTAACATCTCTATAATGTCCAGATTGTATTTTCCAAATTGGAACATTTCCCACTCACTGGCACATGGGGGTGCGGGGGCCAAACCTCCAGCGCTAGGAGCAGAAACAATGATCCGACCGCTGACTGGTGACAGTCAAACTTTACCCAAAGGGTGAGGTTATGATACTATATTTTCCAAAACTACTTGAGCGTCTTAAAACTTAAGTTCGTCTCTCCAGATAGTTTACTTCTGGTGCTGCTACTCCCTGTTGATCATCCACTGCCCACACTCTACTTCCAAAATGAGTGGGGTAGCCAGGAAGATGAGTTTATGATCAAAGGGTAAAAGTGTCTTTTTAACAGGTAGATGAGTTCCACCTTTTCAAAATTGCTTAGAATAGTTTTAATTGAGAAGCAGTTCAAATGACTTCTTCTTGTTTCCTTTGAGAGTTACTGCGTTGACATTTTCATTCATCTAAGCAAGAATCCTCATCCGTGTTCAGCCAAGAAGTTCCTACAGCTGGAAAAAACAAAATTCAAAAAGGGATGATAGTCATAGAGGGGAACAGGACCATAATTCTGAATAAAATCTTAACCTACTGCCCATTAATAATTTAACTTATAACAAGTGTCCCATCCATTAAAGTGAATCTATATGGACAGAAACCCAAGTCTGTGTTGTAACATTACAAAACATAGAGATTTTTGTCAATGGCCCACATTAGGGGATATGACGTCACAATACTTATGCTACTTGATATATTAAGTGTTAGTTATCACTTGTTTCTTGTTCATGCTGTAATATTCCTACCAAATCTTTTTTTTTCGTGAGCCAATTAGCCCCTAAATTTAAGTGAGAAATGTGACCAATATGCAATTCAATTACTAGTCACACTGAAAACATTTTCCATTTATCTAAGCTGAAGAAATCTCTTGCCAGATCATTTTACTTTTACAGCCACTTAAACAGGCTAATAAACATATGCAATCTCTTATATTTTGTAATAACTTACCATGATGTGGTTCTGCTGGAAGGAGGCAAATTGTCAACATTCTTACTGTCTACACAGTGAGAATGCTGTTCATAATAGGCCTCAGTCATAAAGTTGAGTTAGTGGTGAAAGGATGCATTGACCTAATTTCCACCAATGTTACATACCGGCTTACCTAACCCTTTAACCCCTTATAACCTGCAGAAATTCTTCAATGTACAGTATCTCACACTGTATTTTTGTCCTCTCAGATGACATGTACAGTATAAATACAGTGTATATGTGGCTATTTCTGCAAGTACCAAATGTTTATTGAGGAAGAGCTTAAGACAGAACACAGAAGGGTGTGGCAGCACTGCATGAAAAACCACATTAGACAGCAGATGCCTCGCTTTTGGTTAAATGCAAGTGTGGGTATATAACTGATTATTTGGGTTCTATCCCATAATACTTACACAGGTGGCATCAATGCTTCATTTCACCACTTGTGCTGTTAGGAATTAGGGGTGGACCGATGTGTATATATGGGACCGATATACATTTGCAGTAAAAATGAAACTTTCATACAATCAGTGATCAAATAAACCTAAGTACAGTTTCCTCAAGAACTGATCTTCAGTACAATTTTCAGGTACTTTGAGTATTTCCATTTTCTGCTACTTTGTACTTCCTCTCCACTATAATTTATTTGATAAATTTAGATACTAGTTACTTTGCAGATTCAGATTATTCAGTGTTTATAGGCTATTAATTGTGATGTGTTACCAATCAGATAGTGTTGTGGGCGGGACATTGTGTGAGAGGATGCTGTATCAGAGCCAAAGTAGCACATTTTCAATTGGTTCATTCAATTGACAATCTGATACTGATACTCGGAAAATTGTTGATAATCGGTCTACCCCTATTAGGAATTATTAACTAGTAATTAACACCACAAGGAGTCTGAAGAGTTTTACTGGTCTGCATTCTGGGTTAACAGAAGATCCACTAACACATACAAAAAAACTACACAATGCATTTCACAACTTACCTGCAGTCATTAAAATGGATTGATTATAAAAATTCATCAAATATAATTTAATTTCCATTCAGTTTAAGATATTACTCAGCCCTATGAATCTTTTTAAGTCCTATTTCTGCATACCTTAAATTGTGGGAAACCTTTTTTCCTTTCCAATATGAAACTATTCATTGGTCATTACTGTGGGACTGCAAATCAGAGAGCATAACTAAATGTTTTGAAACGCAGGTCAACCTGTCCTGCCAAAAAAAGTTAATTACTTACATTCCGTCCTTGTTTATAACTGAGGTGAGCACATTTTCCTGGCCTAACGTTCACCATACTTGCACTGTTGACCTTTCTCATTTAATTTTTTAGGTTGTTTGTTATCAGATAGTGTCAAAGGTATAGAAGTAATTAGGTCATTAAACAACTATAAGTTAAATTCTCAGCCCAAAATCGATCGGCATATAATTAAAATTACAGTATATTATGGGATTGTCTTTTCTTTCATAAATGTGCTCAGAGGAACGCTAGTAGTGGGCAATCACCTGGGCGTGATTACACATTATCAGTTGTGATTAAACAGATGACCGACCTGTAGATAACAAGTTACATCCATTCATACTGCACATATTGCTTATTGTTTGTGATTCACTATGTACATTAAATCATGTTTATTTATATGTATAGCACTTTGTTAGTGTTTGCACCATCTGGTCAGATACAAAACTGTTTTTGTACTTTCACCCACCATGTGCAGCAACAATGAAGTTGAATCATATCCAATCTTACTCCGACTACCATTAACAATAAGCTAAATCTGCAATTTAAGTACATAAATACAGTTAAATACACTTCTCACAGCTGGAAAAGGCAGACTAGAAATTTTAACTTTCGCCTTATGCATGATTCTGTAACTGCACGACGAAAGGCAAATTGTTAAAGTTGAAATCACCCATTATTCTTCTCGTGAAAAGGCTGAAAGTGGATTGACTAGGGCAGGATCACTCACTGTGAATCTCATTTTGCTCACCTCTCTTCAAATCTTACCTTTTCCTCTAATCGATGCGATGAACGTAGCGGGGAGTGAGCTCCCCTGGCAGATGAGGGAGATAATCTATCGCATATTTGGCTGCCTCTCATTTTAATGTAAATCACCAACCCTGTGAAGAAAGGCAAGGGGAAATAAAAAATGCTCACGTTAACACCAGTATCACCCTCGCTGCACAATGTAAACATGAGCAGAAAGCTTACAGGCGCAAGTAATAACGGATGCACTTGAGGTAGCATCCTGAAATAGTATTGGCTAGCATTAGGAAGAGGAAAAAAAGGAAAACATTGGACGCGCTTGCATGAAAAACTTCACGGTTCTCCTTAGCATCATATTTTACACTGGCTCGGCGTGTTCAGCTACTCGGTGCCTCACGCAATCTAGAAAAAACCACATAACCGCCGTTGCTAACGTTAGCCATCCGTCCAAACCACAATATTATAAGCACGCCGACTACCGTTAACATTACGATGCTAGCGTTAGCATATACATCTGCGTAACCTATATTCGGCAAATGTTTACCTACGCATCCAGTTGCAGAGCACAGTTGCAGATGGATGAGGCCTGTCACGCCTTCTTCTAACCGCCTAGCTAGCTATCGTCCGCTTCCATTTCTGCGTGCTGTTTTCCAGTCGTTAGCCAGAGCCATTTTCACTGATGCTGAGCTGGGTGAAAGCTTACACCGTTCCCCGCAGAAACCAACGCCGACGGATAGCGCAGCCGCCTCCTTCCACATTTGATTACGACAATTTGTGCAGACAGAGAGCTTTAGCTAAAGCTTTCGACGGCCGAGAAAAATTTGGGTGGTCGGTGATAATATTTTTGGGTAAAAGTGAGTGACGTGTGCTCTCTTAACATTGGTCCTTTCCGGCCCTTGTAATATTTCCGGGTAGCACTAGCGGGGCTCACGGGCGGTTGTGTCGGGCTCACAGCGGATTCAGTTTGGTTAAAGGGGGGATCCTCTAATCCTCCTCCACAAAGGTCACACATTCACACAATAAGTGCCCATGTCACTTCCTCAACCCTCTGTCCGATTATATGTAAAGATACCCGGGCTTAGTGGGAGGTTGATCACTTTTCCCCAGGCTACACATAATGGCTGATGCCTACAGGCCTATTGTACCATATGAATATGATATCTTCAGGGTATGTTCGTGAAAATACACAACATTAAGTGAAAAAGTGCAGCATAAAGTGTGTTGTTAAGGCATTTTCACTGTTGTTGTTTTTGTCCAACGACATTTAAGTACCTTGAGTCTCTTATATTTTAGTTTAGAAAGGAAATGTTTACTAATTATTCAATATCTTATTAAAAAGGGTTATTAACAGACTATATCCTCCTATGAATATTATATATTCAGGCTATAGTCTGCAAAAAACAGTCTGAAAAAGTGCATTATAGATGATTTTCATTGTGTTGTTGTTTTTGTCCAACGACAATAAAGTACCTTGAGTCTCATATTTTAGTTTAGAGATAAAATGCTTACTAATTGTTCAATATCTTATTAGAAAGGGTTAATCACAGAATATATCTTACTTTGAATTAGGCCATCGTGTATTTGTTTCTATCACTAATGTACTTGTACCCAATTTTGCTATTATCATTAGGCCTGCTAGTTTGTTTTTACCTATTTATAAAGGAACTGTGTTACTCTGTCCTTTTTTTCATTGTTTTAATTGTATTTCTTGTTCGTAGCAATGTTTTGAAAGCTATATTAAGTTGAATTATGAATTATATGAGTGCTCATTTGAATATACCATCATTATAATAACCTCTACATCAGATATAATCTCTAATATGTGTGTTTAGAGGTTTAGATAACAGGTTTTCAGGGTTATGAACCCAAGTTGGTTTGCATATAATCAGAATTAGTGGTGTCACGATATACACTTCTCAAAATTACTTAGGGATATTGGGATATGGGTGCATATATGCATGTGCATGGAAATGCAATAAAAGTCACAAAACACGATAACCATGATATTAAAAAACAACATACTTATATCATGTTAATAATACACATATAATAATATCCTGTAAATAATCCAATGCAGATGTTTGGCTGTGTTGGTCTTTTGTTTATCAGGTCATCTGGTTCCCTTTTCGCTATTTATTAAAGACTCCAGCTCCACCTCCCTTCACTCGTATTCCTCCCTCAACACAGTAAACAAAGTTAAACATAATAGCATTATTCTTTGCAGATTTTCCAGAAATATCACAATGATGTTGTAAACATGAATTTATTTTACCACGATAACCGTGTTGTGAAAGTCTGATCAGAATGATAAATGTTCCACATACATGTATATGTGTTACAAGATATGCATGGTGTATGCATGAATAAGATAGATGATTGAACATTAGTAGGTTTATTGTAATAAATAAAGCAGATCATATTTAAAAGGACATGTATCTCCTTGGACAGTCTACCTAGTCTTGTTCATTGTTTCTCAACCTGGGGTTGTGAAATCATTTCCAGGGGTCAGCAGATGGTTGTGGAGATTAAAGTAATATTTTGACAGGGGAATAGTTTTTTACATAACATTTCCTGTATCAGTGATATGATTTGCCTTGAATTTGTGGAGTGTGCATGCACATGAGTTCTGACTGGAGAAACAAACCTCTTTTTTCCTTTCGGCCCTTTCAGGATGTTGTGAGTTCACAGAGTACAGCTTTTGCACACCTGAGGATCAACAGGTGTGTAGGAGAAGTCCTAGTGCTGGGGTCACCATTTTTTTCTCAAAAAGGTTGAGAACCACTAGTCTAGTTTGTCTGGATATCGTATAATCTGTAACATAAAATGGTATTCACAAAGAACTGTTTCATGAAACCGGGACCTTGTAATTTCATTTATCTCTGGTCTCTTAGTCACAAAAACATCCATAATTCTTGGCTGTAAAAACAATTATAGTAAAGCTTGTAACTGGTGTACGAAATGCATTTATGAACACAAGACACACTCATTTCTCAAGGCCTACGATTACTCTCGTCTATCCCAACAACAGATCTATACAACTGAGCCGGTCTAAAAGTGATCAGCCCTAAGTCAAGAAACTCCATTTCCAGATCAATGAGATGATTAAGAAATATAGATATGAGATATGATTTGTGTTCTTCCTTTGATAAACGTCATGGATGACTCGAGAACTTACCCTCAGGCTACATCGTCATTTTATCATCAAATACTTCTTTCATTCAGTCATTTTAATCACAGATGTGAATAATTTCAGCTCTGATTTTTAAGGATGGTAATCATGCCCGGGTTAGGATGCTAATCGTGTGCGCAGAGCTCTTAGGACACAGAATCTTTTACCAGAAAGCCTTGACGCACACACTCTCATTTGCAATTTGAATAGTAATTCGTCTTTTCTGGTAATTTTGCAGTCTTTCTCAGCTGTAGTCAGTGTCATGACCTGAGCGAAATATGCGAAAAATAGGTTTTTGCTTGACTTAGATGATATATGATGCATGTATATGAATGGTGGCAGGTGTTGAGCAGTTTAGGCAGCTTATTCATCCATGATAATATCAGAGAATAGTCAGATGCTATTGCTCTGCTGTTTTCATGAGGGCTGAATTATGAAATGTTGAGTGAAGGCTTAATGCAGGTTTTGCCTCAGAGCTGAGCAGCCACTGAACCTCCTGGTGGTGAAATGTGCAAATTACAATGATTGTAATGCATCAGTGGCAGCCACTGTCTAAGTCAAACATAATAATTTTTTGTTCTCTTTGTGTTCCTCCTGTAAAAATTATATCTGTATCAGTACAATGCCACAGTCTGCTCTTTCATTTAAGCCCTCATACGTCTCAATGCAATAAATGTATTCACAGGAGGTTTTAAATATGAGCTCCATAGCCCTCACCTCCCTCTTAGGATCCAGCAGGTACAGTATGATATAACTCTGCACTAGAGCTGTGAATTATATGAAGACAATTTCACCTTTTCATTTCATTTAAAAGCACTGTTGTCCACTCCCACTGGCACCGTAAAGCCTTACTGTGGCTTATACAATATCTCACATCCTGGTGTGGTGGGATTTTATCACAGACCTGCTCTGTGTGCTCACTAACCTACTGAAAACTAAAAGGCTTTTTGTTATTATAGAGCTGTTCCGGTTTGACCCCTCACAATTAATTTGTCTTGTGGTTATTTTTAGAATCTCAGTTTCATAACATATTGCTTCTGACCAAGCCAGTGGTCTCAAAACTGTGTGTGGCTGGTTGCACAAACATATGTTTAGCATATGTCGGAAGTCAGTTAGAGATTTTGCACAAATATTCCCCACACCTCAGCCTGTGTATGAACTATAAATATATATATATATAAATAATAATCAGTGAGCAATGAGAGGGGAAATATTTTTTGATCAGTTTCCATATTCATTTCTGAATTTTTGTCATAAGATGTTGGAGTAACCAGGCTGTAAGTGCAATTTTGATACTTATTATACTTTGATACTTCATACTTCTACTACAATCACACCTCCTCACAATTCAGAGCAGAATATTGCACATTTACATTTATTAGACCAATATAGCCCTAGTTACTTCATAGATTCTGACTTTTCTCACAAAAATATGACAAATAAGATGCCTTTTTTTGATTAAGATGCTCATCAGTTAAAAGTAGTTACAGATGAATGCATCAGTAATAATAATCCAATTTTATAGTATATAACACATAATATATGGATATAATAGACCATAACATTTAGAGGGCTAATTTTACTTTTGACACTTACATACTTTGACTTAAGTGACATTTTTTCTGCAGGACTTTTACCTGTAAGTGAGTACATGTATTTACAGAAGACACAGATTTTCTGCTTAAACAGGTAATTAAATTCATTGGTTTCCATGTGTTTTAGTTTAAAGAGTGTCAATTAACTAGATTTGATAGAAAATTAGTCCTACCGAATATAGTCCAGAATTATCAGTGTGCAAACCATGAATATAGAAGTCTTAGATAGATCAATTTGAGCCTCCAGGCTCCACTGGAGAGTGTTTGTGGGTATTGCACCCTGCAAATTGCAGAGAAACAATTTTCCCTCAGAAAGTCTAATCAAAACATAATTGTAAGGGGTATGCAGTTTACATTGTCTCATCATTGTTTTCTTTTGATTTAATTACTTTTATACATCAGTCTGTCCTGTTGCTAAACCAAATTCATTGTGCTGCTAAATAGATCTGGATCTGGGGATATGTTACATGCTTATAACTGCTCAGTGTGCTTATATGAATATGTGCCATATGTGTAACTGTGTGTTTAATTTGTGTGTAAACATCGTGAGCGGAGTTGCCTGAGGATGCAAAATTAATTTCAGTGTATAATGACAATAAAGTTGTATCGTAGCGCATCGTATCGTATCATTGATAATAATGGTAATAAATATTTTCATGGTAAGTCATTATTATGACATTTAAAGTTGAAGATGACTTTTTATCTCAACTTATCTTGACTTTTTGTCTCACAATTTCAACTCTTATTTCTTTTATCTCATTATTTAGGCTTTTTATTACTTTTTACGCCTAATTTCTACTTTCTATCTCATAATTGTGACTTATCATGGAAATATATATGGATTTTTTTTTATCAAGGCTTCAAGTTTTCAAAAAAAAGTTCTCTAACGGGCGGAAATGGGCTTACATAGCATCCATCGGTCCTGGGTAGAAGAACTACAGTGATAGCAACTAAGGTAAAACATAATAATTAAAGAAACCTCACACTCTATAATGAAACACAAAACATTTTTTTTCCACCAACTTTATTATACAAATTCTTTGTAAGTCACTGTCGTATCCAAGGGGATCAATGCATTGAACAATAACAAAAGGGTTGTTTTTGAAATTTATAGGCATGAAAATAAATCCATGAATTTGATTATTGGACACGGTTCCTGTCCTTACAATTTACTGTTAGTGATGCTTCACATTTCAGGTGGCCATTAACCATCCTCTCTCTAAATGAATTCATAATGGTAAAAACACACACCATATTCATTCATTTCTTTCTGATAACAAGCTTGTTTGTTTTTTTTGCTTACTTGTCTATGTATTAGATCTCAGTTGTGAAAAAGAAATAACCCCTGTAGTTTTGTAGGAGGCTATGACAATAGAAAGACAACAAAATGTTATGAGTTTGGCACTGTACAATTCATTAAATACTAACACATAATTTGTTGAATCCTCAAATTAATGCCGAAGAGATCACTCAAAATATTCTGATTGTACTAGCTATACAAAATACAATACTTGCACAAATTAGATTAACCATTTATAAAAGTGTGATGATGAGTTTCGATGGATATGGCTTGTGAGATATTACAGACTTTGCTACAGACCTTTTGTGGCTCTATTAAAAAAATCTAATACTACTGTATGTCGTCTGTCCTATTTCCCTGAAAAAGACACTGCACTCGAAGCATTCAGGTTTCCATTAGACCTCCATCTCTCTCCAACCTGTGTAATAAACATTCATCCGAACACACATACATTATGGCATCGTGGGTTTAGAGTGTACAACCCATTATAAGGTATTGGGTCAGGCTGCTGCAGTGGAGACCGTCTCCAGTCTTAATAACTTCTGGCCCGTCCCGAAACACATCTATCCCTCACCACTGTCGTCTACACATACGTTTAGAAGGCTGCAGATTTTTTCAATAGATGTTTTTTGTACCCGAGTGGAAACCTAAGTAATCACTTGAGATCAAGAATAAGGCCGATGTCTAGGCACAGTACATACAGCTGGAAAGTTGGCCATATAAGCGTCGATGACCCTGTAATCCAGGCATACTGTAAATGCCTCTCAATGAAATGGAGCTGGCATGCATCAAGAGTCAGAATGTTTTTAAAAACTTGAATTTATGACCAGATGTATGAAAAACCAACTAGTCATGAGAATGCTAGTTATCTAAAAACAATAAACACTTAAATCCCACCAAGTAAAAGAACATCACATCATAAGATAATTGTTAATAATAACCATAACAGTTATAATAATTATTAATAATAACACTCCATCATATTCATAACAACTACATGTAGCACTGTGTATAGGAAGATTGTCCGAATGAAATCTGTGTTTCTGTTTATCACTGCTTCATCTCTGTATCCTTTCACGACTGAACAAAAACCGAGCGGTAACAAGCTCCCTCTTTGATCTTCACAATTATCTCCGATTTCTCCTGATTCAAAAAATAAATAAATGAAACAACCCCCACGCTCGATACAATACCTTCCGTTGATCAGTCACACTTTCAGCCGTGCTCGTACAGAATGTAAACCTCGAGGATGTGATACAAAGTAAGTCTGTATCTGGTGCAAATATCAGGGGGGTAGATTTGTGCAAAGTTTTTTGTCTCTGTGTTTCTCTTTGAACTGTGCTTAAATTGCTCTTGTTTTTTGTACACATTAATACTTAATACATCATGACAATATCAACACAAAATCAAGAGAAAGAGATAGCATTTTATATGGACCACAGATATCACATACTACAGTATATAGGATAGGATAGCCCTTAGTATTGATAAGCGTTGTTATTGATGATGATTTTTTTTTCTCTTTTCTGTTTTTTTTTTTTTTTAACTCATACTGGCTGAAGTGCGATATGATACAGCAAGGTCTTCGTCTTGAGGATGGGCAGGGCTTCCTAACCCTCGGAGTCTCTTACGGCATTCGGAGCCATGCAGGAGGGGGCCTCGGGTGGCCCTCTTCTCCTGACTCAGAGGTTTTTCGGCTTTCTCCGAAGCCAATCCTTTGACAGAACAAAATATCACTGACTTGTATAATTTGTCACCTGGTGAGAATAAGAAAACGGTGATTGTCAGACCAGCTTCCTCTGTGGTATTTTCTTTGTATCTCCATAAATGGCTTTGAAGGACAGTTGTGTAAGTGCAACCTCTGCGTCACGATCTATTCATTTGTGCTCTGTAGAAAAACCTTTGCTCTTTCGTGCACAACCTACATTAAAGCAAGTTGCCTTCTTATTGGTAAACCGAACACATACGTCTGTTCTGTTACCTCTTGACTAGTTTTTGTCAAGATGTTTTCGTAATAACGTGACAGATGGCTCTAGATTATTTGGTAGCCCGTTGTTTTTACAGATAGGTCCTGATCTATAAATGGAAACATTAGGGAAAACTAACCCATAATCTAACATTGGTGTACACTCGTGTGGTGTAACAGTGATCAGAGTCTGAGTTCCTCTGGGGATTTGATCTAAGGTCACATGGAAATCTAGGCAACCCAGGCGTCAGATTTGTAATGTGGGTACGTCCGTTGTTTAAATCGGGCGCGGAGTCCTGCCAACAGTGTCAGGCTGCTGTGTCCCAGTCAGAAACAGCCCCCACCGCGGCGTCCGCTCATTTACATACCGTAGGAAGCGACGAAAATCAGTTCTGTCTCCCTGTGTGAGGATGAGGTTGTGTTCAGCCGAGCGTCACATCTCCAAAAAACCCTCACCAGGCACACAGACTCATCTGGTCCTTTCACCCATGAGATCCAGTTTAATAAATCATTGTCGGTGAGGGCTGACGGTCCAGCAGGTGGTTGGCTCAGTTCTCTATTAAATTCTGTGATACAATATTCCACATGGTCCCCCGTTTGATTTTCTTTCTTTTTTTTTAGTATCGTCTCGTTCCCTATCTAATATGGCTCCTGAGTACTTTTTGAAAAACATATATAAAAACAAAATTATGAACAACACTTCTGTTGGTTTTGTTTCACCCTCCCAGTCAGTCTTTCTACAAGTAATGGCACCGCTGTATATGGCAATATGGCAACTTTTCTTACAAAATATGGCTGATGTAGGCTATCACATAATTGGAACAGATACTCCCCACTTAGATTTTTAATTAAGTAATCATATTTAAGCTATTTAATTACAAGATAACACTAATTTGAATAGCCTAAACAAGTTATACTGTTACTATACTTAATACTTCTAGTTTTATGTCTTAGTTTATCTAATAGTTAAATGCAGAAGGGTGATCTATTCCCAAACCTTGGATGAGGGGTAAACTCTACATTAGGCACAGACCTCACCTCACACCGTCACCTCATTTTTACTCCCCGTCCTGATCCCCTGACTCCCTCCTCCACTTCCTGCTGACCCCCCACCTCCCCCTCCTGGTATGAAATGTAGCTGCTCAATGGTGTTCTGCCTTTTCTGCGCAAAAGCCATCCTCCTGGCGCTGTGGCCCCCTAGTGTTCCCGTTCCCATGACAACTCCCGCCCCAGGCATCTCCCCTGCCCAGCCCATGCCCCCGCTCATGTGGCCCGTCATGGCCGTGCTCCTCTCCTGCTCCCGTCCGGACGTGGGGTGAGAGTTCATCTTGATCATGTGGTGGCGGTCGAGGGAGGGCGTGGCGCAGACGTTCTGCTGGGACTGGGCCTTTTGCTGGCGGGGCAGCGTGGGGACGATCCCTCCTGGTGTGTGGGCGTATGGATCTACGACCCCCATCCTCTCCTCCAGATGGTCTGGGGACATGAGGAGCCGTTCCTGCTGCCTCTCCTCTCGCCTGTCTTGGGTCTTCCTGGTGAGGGTCTGCGTGTTGGAGTTCTTATTGGAGGCAGCCATGGCTTTGTAGTACTGGTGTTGCTGGTTCTTGGACAGCCTGGACAGGGTCCCCGTGTTGCCAGGGACGTCACCCATATTGAGCAGCTGGTCGGTGGACTTGACTTTCCTCGCAGGCTTGGAGAGAGTGTCGTAATTGGGGTTGTACTGCGGCTCAGGGGGGTCCAGAGGGTAAGGATTTGGGGTGGGTGAAGCAGGCATGCCAGAAGGTGGCGGTGGGATCCAGGGACGGGCTGCGTGCCTCGGGAGGGTTCCTCTTCCACTGAGGGTGTAGTCTCCACCCCAGTGGAGGTGATGCTGAGAGGACTGGAGGGCCGGCTGGGCTGTGTGAGGCCGGCGCTTGGTGGTGCAGTAACCAGACGAGTACTCATCAAGACCTTTTTCTGGAAGCCAAACAGAATTTCTCTGAATTGTTTATCACCACAGTAAATAGCCTCAGCACATTATGACGCATCCTGCACTTTATGCCATAGTGTCAAGAGTGTCACCATGCATCAGCACTGAAAAATGAAATGAGGCAGCTGCAGAAACAGAGCCGTAAGAGGAGCGAGGGGCAGACAGACTGTCCTCATTTCGAAATGAAGGTACTCACCGAGGCGTTTGAGCGAGGAGTATCTGTTGAGCTCCGGCTTGGTGGCGCTCTCATAGGAGGGCGGCAGCTGAGCCAGGTTGTGCAGGGAGTGGTGGAAGGAAGGCTGGGATTTGGTGTTGTTGTGTTTACTGGAGAGCAGGGTGCCTCCAGCTGCCAGCTGAGCATTGTTCATCCGAGGGGTGCGCTCTACAGAGACCACAGGGAGAAAACGACTGTGTGTTAAATGAGATTTGCTCCTCTGGATATTGCGCGCCGCATGTAGCGGTGTGTGAATCTGCCAGCATTCACTGGAACACACAGACTTTAACTTCCTTTCAACACCAACACAAGCGACCGCAGCTCTGATAATCATCATTATTGTTGGGATGAATGAGACTACTTTTGAGCTTAAAACTGAACGAAGTAAATGAAGCATTGTGGTGATTACATGTAATTTACATAGGAGGCCGGCTCTCACCAGCTGCCTTACCGATAGTTGCAGTGTGTTTGGGGCTGGTGCCCGACGAGTGGATGAAATTGTGTTGCAGATTGCCCACTGCAAGTCAAAAGAAGACAAGGTAATCAGCTCAAAATGGATGTCAGACAGCAGTGCCTGCATAAAAAGATCATGGTAGCAACAGACATTTATGTATCTGCATCACATCAGTTCAAATGCACAGAGCTTCTCAGCATCATCATGTAAAACACACATATTTTAAAAGCACTAAACTCCAGATTCCTGTACATTTAACTACTTGAATCTCGAAGTCTGACTGTGTATTATCACACAAAATTAAAGATTTAAGATTGTGCACACCACCATTGAGGAGTCTTGTTTCCATAATGATTACAAAGATATCTCGGTGGTGAGACAAAAGAAATAAAAACCTGCATTCACATCAAGACGTGACTAACACAACGCGCCTCAGCTTACAGAGGACGCAATTACAAAAGCTCTGATTGTGCCTCTGATTGTGCTATTCATCGGTGCAGTAAAAGCCCTACACCCTCACATCTGTTGTCCTTGCTGGGCAGTCCTGGGGCATAAAGATTTTTTGGAGGTCTCCCCAGTGTCCCCGTTCCGTCCCCTACAGTCAGAGCCACGCTGTTGTTTCTCTCGTCCTGCTGGACTGGGCTCGACTGGTGCCGCAACATGTCAACCAGGGCTCTAATGATATAATGAACAGGAGCAAAAAGAAAAAAAACACCAAATAAAATTGAAAATCATATTAATGAAACATGAGGTAATGCTTATTGGTCTATGTTTTTAGGTCTGGCACTAAGGTCTGTTTATATTTGGCATAAATATTGTGATTTTGTTATATCACTGTATTTGATTTGTAACAGATCAACCATATTCAGTGAGGAAGAAAGATTGATGTGATGCAATTTATCAAGCATCCATCTTATATTTTGACAGAAATATACTATATTCAAATTGTGTAGGAATCAGCCAAAGCCTTTTTCCCAACCACTTGCCAATTGTTTGCATATAAATTTGTGAATAATAATGAAAAACAATACATTATCAATCATTAGCATTCTTTAAGGGATCAACCAACGCTCAGCGACGGTCTACAAACATCATCCTCCACGACTGGAGCACAAGATAGTAAAAATGTGACCTGTACAAAAATCAAAATGTAAATCTTTACTGCCAGGATTACGGGCCATATATGAGCTAAAGAGCCCAGGGGAATCCAAACAACCGTGAATTCTGCAGCAGCCACTTGATGAAGATCAAATATGTTTCAGCTGATGACTAACAACAGTATTCTGAGCCCAGAATGATAAATCTGGGCCATTTATGGAGTCCTGAAAACCTAATTTCATACATACAGTGAACAATCCAGCTGTGAGGAAAGAAAAGAAAAGAAAATCCAAAGTCTTACCTGGGCATGTTGAGGTCCCTTTGGTTGGCTTCCTGTTGCACCTTGTTGAAGACCACCTTGATGCCCACAGCGACAGCCACCATGAACACAATCACACCTCCGATGACGAAGCCGGTGTTGTGGCTCTGCTGCTTCAGTGGATCGAAGTCTGGGTCAGGACCTAATTCCTCTGGTAACAATATGGAGTCTGTCTGTGGTTTGGCCCAGTCTGGAGAGTCATAGTTTTTACAGCTTTCTTGCTCCAGTTGCCGGCTTCGCTCAGGGCAGCAGAAGCGGTAGTGGCACGTTCCACAGCAAAAGACGAAGGTGTCCTTGGAGCAGTTGAAAGCGCTGTCAAAGTGTCCCATTACGTCATAATAACCCCGACATACATCCATCCATATATCCATCATGCGGGGTCGAATGGGCGCCACCTGGGCAGCGCCTAAGGGAGGTGCGAGGGCCTCGGATGAGGTCACATTCTTGGGGAACATGACCTGGGGAAGGGGTCTTGGAGGCGTCTCTAGAACTCCCTCTGAGGTTTCTGGAAGTTTTTCAGGGGTTTTGGTCCTGCTTTGGAGAGCAGCTGGCCTGATATTGGCCTGCATGGCGAGGAGCAGGAGAGAGGTGCCAGGGGCAGTCTTGGGCTCCTCGGTGATCGGTCTCCCTGAGCGGTCTAAGTGCTGAGGAGGGGGCGATGGAGAGGTCTCCACGACAGTGGTAAGTGGGGCAGTAAGGAGGGAGAGCAGGGAGACAGCGAGGACTCGGAGATTGGTGGTGGGCGTCATTTTTACATGACTAAGAGATCTATTTTCTGTTGTTGAGTCAATGCAGTTGCACTATGTATCCGCTTTTGCAGTTTAACCCACTAAAACGGCATGTGAAATATTCAAGTAGCATGTACAACCTACTGGATATTGATGATGTATCAGTAGTTTCATTCAGTAATGCAGGATGATGAAATCTGAAGCCTGTTTTTGTGTCTTGTAATAATAGAAAAGGTCAGGAACAATAACTATGAAAAGGACTAACGCTATCAAGATCACTTGGTAGGTTTCAATAATTGCTGATAATGTTGTTCAAATGGTTTTAATTTGCTGCTAGAAAGGAACTCTGCATTCGTAATGACTTCATCTTTTGCCCTCCGAAAACACCTCTCCAGTCTGGAACACTAAAATGGATGCATCTTTGTAAAAAGGACAAACTGAGAACGACAATCTTCATGCTTTTATTCCTCAGTGCCTTGTTCTACATGTCCCACTGAACAAAAGAACAAATCTGACGTGCTGCTGGGGGGAATAATTTTCTCTAACCACTCATAAAATTAGTAGCAAGTACGTTTTAATAAAATATGGCAGTACTGTACATTCCTGTGCTGATCATGGCACTTGGACAGTAGTGTATGGCCTGTGTTTTGTCAAATGTAAACACTTTTGTCTGTTTTGTTCACTCCCGGCACTACATACATTCAGAATTGGCACTTATTTAAGCTGCAAGCGATTCTTTTCTGGAAAAATGTATGAAATCTATAATTCATTTCTTGTATTTGGCGTTTTCTGGCAATGTAAACAATCACGGATGAACACCGTCTGTTAATGATGCCTAGTCTCTATGGAGCATCTCTCCATGTTAACGTGTTCTAGGCTCATCTATAGATACACCACGCACTTTGTCTCAATCTCCGCTATGGTTGGATTAATGTGCATCAGTACTCGCCTGGCACGGACTGTTACTGTGATTGGGCCGGGGGGTGATAATGAGGGAGGCTCGGCTTAGGTGCTAGAAGACTGTAACAGCTGAATATTAGGAGTAAGCATAAAGCGAGGAAGCGGCTCCCAGCCTGTAAAACACATCTCAAAACGACGCAAACGTCACCGATTTTAAAAGCTTTTGCATTCAGGCCGTGTCATTCAACTGTATCACTAATTAGACGTGAACTGAATGGCGCGCTGCCTCTCCATGTGACATGTCTCTCTCTCGAAGTGAAATTATTCCTGATCTGTCTCCGAGGTTCAAAGAATATCACTTTTGTGGAGAAATATGTAAATGTGTGAAGTTATTGTGTTGGAGGTGTTGGCAATAATAGACAGAAGCAGATCTGTCTCCCACAGAAATTATAATTATATGTAATTATCAAAACGTCCCTATCTGTGGCGGAGAATGTAGGCACAGATGGGGGAGACAGAATGCTGAAATCACCGAGGGCTCCACTTGTTTCAGTTACATGCTCCTCTGACCTTCTGACCTCCGCTTGATTTTCAGAATTGTCTTCAGGTTTACGCGCCGGCAAACCTCGGGACAGGTCGGCCGAGCGTCCGCTGCAACACAGACGAGAGGCATGGTTAGAAGAGAAGCTCTCCTCCTCACTTATTGACACACATTCTGCCTGCACGCAACACTGTCGCTTTCATTAATTGCACTGCGAGTGTGTGTGTGTGTGTGTGTGTGTGTGTGTGTGTGTGTGTGTGTGTGTTAGTGTGCCTGTTTGGTTGCAGGAGGAACGCGCTCCTGAAAAGCCAGAGAAAGAGAGAAAGGGATAAATGCAGGGTAGGGATTTAAATGAGCAAAGAGATTGTGGCGAGCGGGAAGAGCCAGAGGTATAGATGCAGAGACGACCATGAGTGGGAGGGCGGTGTGTGGGTGGCACAGAATCAAGTACATTTCTCCCAGCACTTACCAATACAACACAGCACATCACACAAACAGATCTGCAAATACAGTCAATGCCACACACACAAGAGGAGTGCTGATCAAGACTGGAGATCAGCTGCTGTTAGGAGAGTTAAAGGTGGAGGATTTTGGAGCTGTGAAGAGGCTTTGTGCATGTGAGGGCAAATTCTGTCAACCTCCTCATAGTCTTCCTCTCCTTTATTCCCTTTTGCTCCCCTCCTTCTCCTCTTTCTCCCTCGTTCTGCCTTTCTCTCTTTCTCAGATTCTGTGCGTGGGTTGAGGCAGCTAACTCTCTCAGAATAGCACTGCAGCTCTGTCTGTGTGTGAGTGAAAGAGGCAGTGAAAGAGAAGGGAGGCAGAATCCAATCTACACCCATTAGCCAGACCAGATTTCAAAGTCACATCTGCCCCGTCTCTTGCTCGACAAGATGACACCGATGCCTTCCATTACCATATTTTCTGCTCCGGCTCCATTCACTTCATGACTCAGGGGGCTCTCTCTGGCCAAAATATCCAAACCACTCCCAGATAAAGCTGCAAATGCAGCTTGAAAAATTTCAAATGAGTCTCCTAAAAGCATGAAGTCTCATATGACATCTTTCCAGAGGCAACTGTTTTCCTGAAGGCATCTCTACATGGTGCTGCTGAAGCAATGCAGTAGAGAAGGGAGAGAGAGAGAGAGAGAGAGAGCGAGGAGGAGGAGGAGGATGGGAACCAAAGGGTGAAGGGCACACATTCAGAGCTGTGGAGATGCATCCCTGAGGTCCACGGCCACTGGAGGGAGAACAAAAACCGTTTGCACGCATCCCCGGCTATCGCAAGCAACTGTGCCAAAGCAAAAAGAAAAATGAACCAAACGTCGCCCTTACTTTCATCGCAGGATGCCACTGACCAGCTGTGCAGACGGCTGGGCATGCAACAATCTCAACAGGTGTTTGTTGGAAATGAAACAAAATGGCTTCTTTCTTTCTTTCTCTCTTTTTTTTTTTTTTTTTTTTGTTCTGGAGAGAAAAAAAAAAGCTGGTGCAGAAAAAGCGCGCTGCGATGTGAATCAATGAGGGAGGGAAGAAAAATCCTTAACAGAAGTCATGTTGATGCAAAAGACGCTTAATTAAAAGCGGCGGAGCAGCTTCTCGGTCTCATCTGTCAAATAGTTGCTGCGCAATGACTCCGCATCAGCCGAGCGACGTGGACACCGACTGTCCACACGCACACATCCATCCTTCATTAGGTTAATAAGTTGCAACTTGCAATGAACAGGCATGCGGGTTATGGACATGACTTGCATGTATCAGTAGGCTTAAAAAGTGCGTGGGTGTATCCGTGCCGGTGCGTGCGTGCAGTCCGACTGGATGTGTGTCTTAATCCCAACATGTTCTTAATGTCGCAGTGTGCTGCCAGTTATCCATAAAGTGTTTAAGTGATTAAAAACAACATGTCTGCCCAGCGTGAAGCCTCTGTATGTGCGTGTGTGTGCGTTTTCTGTTGCGCAGCTTTCATCCAAATGTTTTGTTTGACAGCCTCCCGCACAGCTGATGCATCTAAACTCGTTTTTTGTTTTTTTTCCCCCGCACACACACACACACGAACACAAACACACGCAATGAAGATATGAAACCTGTAATTGAGTGAGCGGTGTGGCGGCGGTGAAAGGTGCATAATGTCGTGTCTTACCTGTGCGTTGCTCTGGGGTTTGATGCTGGAGAGCAGCGCTTGGAGAGCCTGCGCACTGTTATCTCCGCGTCTCTCAGATGGCAGCCTGTTATTGTAGCGAGAGGCTGATCAGGACACGGTGAACTGTTGCCGCACTTTTTTTTTTGTTTTTTAAATGTTTTTCTCTACGAGCGCCGCAGATCTCGCTCGGTCTCCGTGCGTCTCCATCGGGCTGCTGTTAATCCATTCTCACGGCGAGCAGAAAAAAAAAGGAAAGAGAGAAAAAAAAAACGCGAGCGGGAAAGTGTGAGAGAGGAGAGAGTCGGTGCCAGACGAGATGTTCTGAGATTTTTTTTCCCTGATACATGTGACAAGGCGATTCACCTATAGTACACTACACTGGAAAATTCCGTTTGTTGTGCAGCGCAAGTTACAGCGCAACTATCCAAGAGATGCGAGAAAGGGAAAAAAAAAAATCAACCCCCCCCCCCCTATCTAACTTTTCTCCATCTAGAGCTGACTGAGGCTGGCTCCCTTCATAATTTCCAAGAGAGATAGGTTACACCGCCTAACTGCGACTGGCCTCACGGAGGTCCGCCGGTGGGGGAGCGCTGTGATTGGTCGCTCAGACTGGTGCTGATGAGACTCTCAACTCCGCGCTGCTCGGGCGCTGACGGTCATTAGGCCCATTCAACTGGTGGCGTTCATCTTTATTCCCCTCCATTTCATCCCCCCTCTCTAATTCAATGACCCTGCTGGCCTACATTTGACTGGTTCTGACGGAAACAATGATCTCATTCAGGGGTTCCTCCTTCAAGAAAGTCAAAAACAAGGCAAGAGAGGATGGGGGGGGGGTCAAAACGTAGAGAAAATACAAATTTAAGCTCATTTAAATTCAGCGGAAGACCTCCGAGATCCAAAGTGTGTGTGTGTTTGCGTGTGTGCGTGTGCGTGCGTGTTTTCCTTTCTTTCTTTGTGTGTGTGTATGTGTGTGTGAGAGAGAGAGAAAAAGAGAGACACGGTTGCCACAGCAACTGTGTCATTATGTTGGTGGCAATTATGAAAGCGATGAAAACGGGGAAGGGGAGAGGATTGGCGCAAAAGCTTTAACACTGGAGCGTGAACGAAACTGTCAATTAGACCCAGATCTGCATTGGCAATTCAGACGTGTCTTTAAGTTGAGGACGAGCAGGGACAGTCAGACATGCGGGAAACGTAAAGTGAGACCAAGTCACACACAGTTAACTGCAGCACATGAATGAAGCCGGATTTAGGTTTTTTTTTTTTTTTTTTCTCTCAGTCGGTTTCAACAGAGGACTGTGCTGCATGAATCGGAGTGAGTGATCACACGTTGGAGCTCGGGGATGAATCATGAGTGAACACTGTATGTGGCACAGGAAAACAAGCGTGCTCTCCCTTTTTACACCTGACCCACATCAGACCAGATCCACATGAATCAACACAGGAAGTGTCAGAGTGTTTGCTGGAACAAACTGAGGAGGATGCATGGAGGTGAAAAGCAGCTGGAAGGAGCTAAGCGCCTCCAAAACGCGGCTTGGGGAAGGTGTGAAGGTTTATGCGGAGCCCCAGGTGTCTGAGACGGGCCTGATAATTACCTGCATGGCAGGCTGCTATTTCTACACAGGTGGGTGGGCTGCTGCATGTCTGCAGCAGAGGCTGGTGGAGCCCTTCATTAGATGGTCCAGTGACGCTCTACCGGGTGCACTTTCCCTCACTGGTTTGCTGGGGTGGATGCAATTACCGATTTCCTCATAATGGTTATTCCATCACTGCAGAACAGGAGACCACTATAAACAAAATGAAGTGCTATTATACGCCACTGAACAGTAAAAGCTTCACCTTAGTATCGCAGCAGCTAAACTGGTACACACACCTACATTTTTACCTCAATAAACAATTATGCATGCAAAAAAAAAGACAAGCGTGACTCATTTTTATTTCACTTCTCGTATTTCAATGTTTTATTAATTTAAATAATTTAAAATGGACACAAAATGTCCAGCCAACAGTCTGCACAATGACAGGAGTTTCAGAGGCACCTTTTCCATCCAATTTAACACAGTGCATCAGATGTGTTTCCTTGGGAAATGTAGGCCCCGCATGCATTTAGTACAGAGAGAAAACCTGCCCAGGAAACCTCCCCAGTGCAACGGGTCGGGAGACGAGTTCTATCAAACGTGGAAGTTTTTCCTGCAGACGTCTTCTCAGGTACCCACATGGCTGGTCGGACAGCTGGGTATGTGAGAGCACACGCTGCTTTGCATGGGAGCAGGGGTAGTTTCAACGAGTCACACCACTGTATGCTTAATACAGAGAATAAATTATTCATTTTTTATAGTCTGGCAGCCTACCCTGTTCCCTTAAAGCCACTGATCTAGGTCTTCACACACAACCACAAGACAGCTGAATATGAACATGTCGATTATAAACAACTTTTGAAAATACTGGACAGTGAAACTATTTTAGAAAAACTTAAAAACGAGTTGAGATTCCATGAAGAACATAACAGACCTACCTCTTATACTCCACTGCTAACTCTTTCCATACCTTTACTTCATTCAGGTCACAATATGAAAAATACAATTTTAAAAGATGTTACTATTTTGCGCGACACTGACAACATTTCTCTCCCAATAGTGAACCCACCGATGTCTTGCATAATCTTTTTAGAAACTTCTACCATTATTTCCTTCGAGCTCAATTTTGAAAATTTCATTTTAATTAAATCAGCATCCTGGTTTACACTCATGAGTGAGCCTGGCTGAGCAGTACACAGTACCATCACAGCAGCATTTACCAAGAAACACTTTAAAAAGAGCTGAGACTGTAGCAGTGAAGTCTCGGTGATGGACAGACATTAGAGGCCATGTTTTGCACAGTGAAATCCATTCCCTGTATCATTCATTCACGCTAGGCTGAGGGCAAAATACAACAGATGGCATGATTTCCGCAGTGACGGTATCCTCTTTCCTTTAAAATCGGAACAGATATTTCTCATTGTGTCTTTAGGTATGGAAATAATTAACAAAACCTGTAATGCCAACAGGACAAAGTGGTGGCAAGACAGAAGGTAAAGTATGAATACCAAGTGGACAGTCTGGATAGGTGGTAGAAAGAGTCAGAAAAAAAGGAAAAAAAAAACATCGTCAGCACACTTCAATATTTATATATACACACTCTCGCGCTCACACACGTACGCACACACACTGAGAATGTTGCTGAGGTATTAAAGTCGCCTCAATGCACGCTTTTTATCTGCTTTCTTTTTCCCTGCTACATTATTAGAGCTACTACTACTGTTGCTATTGCTGCTGGTGGTACTGGCTCCATTAGCTCCATTACCCAGAGCTGCTGGCACAGCTGCTGCACTGGGTCCCGCTCTCTTCGTGGGGTCACCTGCGTGCTTCTTCGGCTGTGGGCCGTCATTAGGGTCCTGAGGTGCCCCAGAGGTCCCGCCCATGGCGTGGATCTCTGTGAGCAGACGAGCTCGGGACTCATATTCTGCATAGTCCTCTAACAGCAACCGGCCAGCTTCTTCGTTCAGTGCCGACTCTGGATTCGGATGGATGAGAAGACACTTGATCGTCTGCGGGGAAATAAAGGAGATATGTAAAAACAGCGGAGGCAACACAGGCTGACACTCAGAGCATCAAAGACTGATGGTCCCTCTTACAAGTAAGACGTGTCGGAGGCCGAGTTCTGCCTTCCAGTCCCTCTTCAACACGTTGACACAGATCTCTCCCTTGTGGCCCACATTGGGGTGAAATATCTTGGTCAGGAAATACCCCTTGGGTGGAACCGCAGGGAAGTCCTTCCCGAGGACCAGACGCATTCGGAAAACGCCACCAGCAAACGGAGTTCCCTCTGTCAAAGCATAAAGAATTCATTTCATCAACTCTGCCAAACTTGCTCCATGAAAAGAAAGAGGGTCATAGAGCGGCAACTGAGTCAACTTACAAAAACAGAAAATGTTACATCCAAGTCAGCCATGGATCAGTGAGTTCAAACTTCTGCCTTTGTCAGAATCCATATGGGTTTATGAAGAAAACTGTCACATACAGTCTAATGTATATATTAACTTAAATTTACTGTATTGCAACATGAAATATGTTAATTTTGGATGCAGTTTGTTTGCAAATAAAGCACGCTACCAATACTAGTGTCCGACCTAATAAATCAAAGTGATGCACAGAAGTTGGTCTGTGGAGGAGTTAATGAAATGTGGAGAAGTGTCTGGCTCTTCAAGGCCTACTTAACCATAACAAGGCCTGAAGCAATGAGCTCACAGTGACAGGATATCATGGACATTGTTTGCTGTGTGGTTTAAGTGGGTTATGTGTCTCGCATGTAATCAGCAACATGTACAAAATCCAGGAATAGAGCCTATATGTATTGATATGTTAATTTTCAAGGAGCCATGGAAAGAACTGTTTCTATGCATTATTGGAAGTCTTAAGGAGTTTATAATGAGTAAATGATGTAATGATGGTAGTTTCATCAAGCTGGTGGCAGAACTTAACATTTAAGCACCAGCTACCTAAACACAGTGGAACAGACAAGCCATCATAGGCAGGCGAGGTAAACAGGCGAGGGCTGTTATTACCGAAGGATAATGTTAAAAGGTTTGTCATTGAGTGAAATCGCTCTTCGCCGCCGAATAGTTATCAACCTATTAAAGCCTTTATACTGAATGTGTAGTGGCGGTATGACACAGGCACAACATTAAATCAGTTACAAGTAGGAGTACACAAGAAACCATAAGATCAACGTGAGCAATTAATCCACAGTTGGCATTATAAAAGGCAAGAAGTGCATAGGATATTATTTTCTCAAGAGTGGATGTGATACAATTATGGAGCATGCCAACTTATCTTTATTTATCTAATTTTTTAAAGTTGACCTTTGATGCCATGGGAGTGTATGGTCTACTCATAGATCATGTGTTTTTTTCCCCTAATGGTTTGCATGCCCAATCAATAAAATGTCAAAATACATGATCTGTACTGACCTTTCAGTAATTCCACTTAACCTAGGTTTCAGACGTTTTAATGGACAAGTGAGACAATATAATAAGAAAACTGTCTCGTGGACGGACAGAAACAGTGAAAGACACGTCTGTGTAAGATTCTAAAAAAGGTTACATTTTAAGTGTCTGAGTTATCATGCGGCCATTTCTTACTTCACACACAGCGAGGTGCAGACCAGTGTGAGCTTCAATGCAAAATACAAACATTAGTAGCATGATATGTTTTCATTTTAAAATGTCTTATCATTGGATGACACCACATTGCTATCCTTACCAGGTCCTTCGATGGCTGTATGCAGTTCTGTTATGTCTTCCTCACTGGGGTAAATCTTGATACCCTCAGGCGGGTCCGCTGCTAAAGCTGAAACCTCTTTGTAGACCAAGCGAAGAACATGAGGAGGTAAATTCTCCACATTGGAGTTCTGTGAAAGAGACAAAGATGATTTAGCCAACTGTGGTGTGCAAACATAATCCTACAAAAAGGGAAGATCTCAAAGTCGGGTATTTTGACAAATACTGAGAAATGGTCTCATTGAAAACTGTATGTAGTATATATTGATAATGGCCCACAACTACTTACAAAAAAATAAAACTTTTTTGGTTGTGATTTTCATACACCATAATATCTCATGCGACTGCCAAAAATAAATACCATACTGGCAAGTGTTATGGTCTTATTTCCTTGTAATACGCAAACTCTTTTGCAACTTAATTTTGAATTTGGCTACACAAATGCCAATTAAAGTTTTGAAATGTACTTGTATCAGCTACTTTAAGCCATATTGGGGCATTTAGTCACGGCACACCTTATTTTAATGCCTTAAACGCTTAAGTTATTATAAATAAAATACAATGCGGACACACACATAGCTCAATTTCTTACATAAATACAGGCATAAGGTAAATCCAGCTCCAACATTAATTTAGACTCTTCATCTTTTCTTGTTTCAAACAAGTTTCAACTCAATTGTTTATGTAACTGCTAAGTTTATCCAGCATCAACACAATCACGAAAGCCAGGTAATATTAACCTTAACATTATCATAATGGTACTGCCATTGTGATCGGTTATCAGCCGATCAATCGATAGAGAACTTTAGCGTTACGTTAGCACTCATTACTATTGAGGTTAGCTACTAGCCTAGCCTCAATTTGATATCGTTTATGTAAAAGCTGCTTGGTGGTCTCATAATGTGTGATACAGTACCTACTTATGACCAGTTCATTGATTAAATTACGCAAATGTAAATGAGGGTTTTTAATTGACCTCAGAGACAATTAGACACACAAAACGGATTAAAAGCTCGACCGCTGGCGACGGCTAAACATCGAATCAAGCTAGCAGCTACCTCTGTTAGCCGTTAGCAATAAGCTCGGTCATCCGACTTACCATCTTCAAAAAGAGTTCTGCTGAGGCGGCGTGTGTCCGGCTGGCGTCAGATATAAAGAGACTGTTTGGTTATGATTGGAAAAAAAACAATCTTTGATGAAAACTTAGCCGGGTCTCACTGGTTACTGTTCTTTTCTTCTTTTCGTTGACACAGGAACAAAAATACGATCCTCAGTTTAACCTATTACCACAGACCAATGGGCATCTTAGTGACATGATACGTCAGAAACAGTGAGCCAATCACGGCGCAGTGTTATCGTTTCGTCACAGTCGGCAGTCCAATCAGCCACACAGAATCGAAAATATGACTGATGCGAGTCAGCTATTGGTCCGTTTAAAAAACTCACATCCCCCTCTGAACAATACTGTGAAGACACAGCTGTTAAAGGCAATAAAACTCTTGGTAACTAGAAACATTCAGCTTATATCACGATGGTGTTCTTGTTTTAAAATGCCAAAATGTTTTAAACCTCCACAGACTGTTGTTGAACGTCATATACCATAAAAACCTAGGCTCCTTAAAGCAGTACCATATCTTTGTTTCAAAAAAATGTTTATACTTATGGTAATAGCTGGCCTCTTTCACAACCTACTCTCCAATTTAGTTTAGTTTAGTTTAGTTAAGTTGGCATTACAAGAATAAGTTGATATAATCATCACACACAACAAAAAAGTCAAGTATACAACAATAATGTCTTAAAAATGATTTCCATTGTAGACTGTACCTATAACCCGGTTAAAAACAACATATCTCTGTTTAAAGGTGCACTATGTAGTTTTGGGGGATACATTTTTAATCATCATCAATAATCATTGACTGATTTTTCAAAGCCTAAACAAACTAGATAATCAAACTCTTCGTTACAAACACAACTTTTTAGCTTCAAACAGTGTTCTGGGGACCTTATTTTTCTCTGAGAACAGCTAGTTTATTAACTTATGGGAAAAAAATATATATTTCTGAGTTTGTATAATTATCTCATTGATATTTAAAATGATAAATTGTGTTTGAATTTCTTCTCCAAAACTACAAAGTGCCCCTTTAACTCTCTGATTTGTTCTCACAGCAGCAGGAATACACAACCATGAATCAGTGAGATTTTTAAAGAATATCCAGTTTTGATTGAACATGATTTAAGATACTAGCTTATATAACTCACAAGCAAGGTAATTAACCAAAGTGAGCTAAAACAACTATGGGGGTAATTATTATATGCAATTGTCCTCCTTGGTCATATCTGTGAGCAAAAGGTAAATAGTGTATAGTGTATATAGTCTTATCATTTTGTATTATCATTATTATTATTATTACTTTTTTCACTTTATCTTTATATCATGCTTGTTCTGTTCTATATTTTTATCTATAACACTTTAATTTCCCTGCTGAGGGATTAATAAAGTCTTATCTTGCATTTTGTTGAACAACCCTGTTTTGTTAAATGACAATTAAATTAACCTTTGTATATACATATAATAATAAGTGGTACACTGGCATGAACATAAATATTTATACTGTGATGGATAAACATCTTAAAAACCAGTTAATGAAATAAATATAATTACTGTGATATGAACAGGTAGGTATGAACAGGTAGTAATAAATATATATACTGAAATGTAAACAGTTTGTAAACAGAAGGCTTTGTATCCTGGTAAGCAGGTGGAGCCAGAGTATTAGTTTGTGCTGGGGATAGACCGATTATCAGCCCTGGACAATTATCGGGCCGAAAGTCAGCAGTTTTCTGATAATCGGTATCAGTGATTTTTCTGTCAGATTGCTGATAAAATAAACTAATTCAAAAATGTGCTACTTTGGCTCTGATGTACGATCCTCTTACACAATGTCCCGCCCACAACAACATCTGATTGGTGACACGTCGCAATTAATAGCCCATAACTAATGCTAAATTTATTAAATAAATGTAGTGAAGGAAAGAAGTATAAAATAGCAGAAAGAGGAAATACTCAAGTAAAGTACCTCAAAATGGCACATAGGTAAATTGTATTTCGGTTAATTCCATCACAGATTGATCTGGGGCACGTATTGGTTCCAAATATCGGTTATTTGTCTCTTTGATTTCTGATAATCGGTATCAGCCCTGAAAAAGCTATATCGGTCGACCCCTAGTTTGCACAGTACCATGAAGTAAAGTAGGCCTGTAAGTATTGTTTGTATCAATAATGTGAATCTGGGGTATGTGTCCCTCTGAAATGTAGAGGAGTAGAAGTGTAAACTTGATTGAGTCCTTCAGTAATTGTACTTAGTTACATTCCAGCACTGATGATTGTTGCAGCAACTCTTATCATCCATATTTTTAACAGCAAAATCCAGAAATCACCACCTCCTCCATTATAAGCACCAATAAGCAGGCTGAACACTAGAGGGCGCTGCAACATAACATCCACAGTAGACATGAGACCCGACAGCCTGCTGAAATAAGGACGTCTGTGTGCGTATCAAGGCAGATACGTTCATTTATTGCATTTTAATTTGAACACATAAAACAGATTCACGGCCGACGATTAAAAGCGACGTTTTTTCCAGTGCTGCTGTAAATACCGTAAATGGGCGTGCCATCCGCACAACAAAAACATCACAACAAAAACAACGGATCTGCTTCCGGTTTCTGGATGTAGCTGTCAGACTCCAGCATCTGTTTAACTGGGAATCGCTTCATCAGCAGGTCAGTAGCTTCATTTAGCTATTGTTGATTAATAGTAGTGCACTTTGCCGTTTGCTTTGCCACCAAACTAGAGTGCAATCACCAAAGCTGCCACACTTTAGCATCCGTTACGGTAAGCTAACGACTTTTAAGTTAGGGTTAGCCTGAATGGACTGCAAACTGTGCTAGCTAACACACACACACACACACACACACACACACACACACACACACACTCATGTGCTACATGCTAGGCTAGCTAATGTTTACTTTGTTAACGGTGCTTCTCCTGTGTCTCTGTGTGTGGTAAGCATTAGTATGAGCGAAGGAGAAGTGTTTCATGAGAAGCAACGACTGGAGCTGTGCGCGATTCATGCACTCAACAACGTGCTCCAGGAGCGGGTGTTCACCAAGGAGACGGCCGATGACATCTGCAAACGGTAGGGTAACATTTTGATCATGTGTCGGTGAGAAAAACACGTTTAACTGTCCTTGAATTAACAGATGGGCTAATTAATGAGGAGCATTAGTCAAAACAATATGTCCCCTCACATGATATTGGCCCATAGCCCTGTTCATGACCTCAGCATGGCATGCATGAATCCATAATTTAGTCACACAGTGTTCCCCATCAATATGTTATTTGTTACCTGTTAGGCAGCAGCTGGTTGTATCTTCAGTTCCTTTTTAAAACCCCACAGATGTCCACTCTCTCTCCAGGCTGATATAATGTTTCCCAGAGGTGAAACCAACACTAAAATCCAGTATCTGCCCCCACTGTGCCGGACACTGTCAGCCTGCCATAGTTAACGCGGCAGAGAGGATTGGTACAGTCTTGGTTTGGCCCCCGGCATACACCTCATAATGCCAGGCAGGGTGCTAGACATCTGTGGGTTTATAGAAATACCTTTTGAACATCTACCCTGCTGCTTGATAACAAGTGAAAAAGAAATACAGTGTGATTTTCTCCAAAGTTTTGCCCAGGGAACGCTTTGTAACTGAATTATGGAGCAGCGTATGGATGTTCAGGTTGTTTTCCACACCCTGACCTAGTTTCACATGCTGTTAAACAGTGTGTGGGATGAAAAACTCTTCCAGAGACTAGTGTTGAATCCAGGAATGTTATTGCCTCTGCCAGTAAAGTCAATTTCACATTGCAAAAGCCATTGTACTTAGTGTGGCTATTGTACAAGGCGCCATTTACTAACCTAATAGACCATGAGATGAGGTAAGTCATGATCTGGGTAGCTCATGACCTTGGCTAAAGAATTGCCTGCTGGAAACCCTGTGACTTCACTGCCTCACAGAAACTATGTCGTGGTTGTTATAAACAAACATGCTTTATTCAAATGAAGAGCAATTCTGCAGCTGTATCTCAGTTAAAGAGTAACTCACCAAAGTTACACATTAAAGTGTGTTTACAGGTCTCAGGGAAGACTACTGCATATGTGAAACAAGTGGTATAAAGCTCAAGAGGAAGCTGCATTTAATCTGATAGATTGCCTCCATAGAAGTCACTCAGTGGCCCAGTTGCATTATGGGTAATTTAGGCACCAGGTTTTGAAAAGCAGTCCGCTGGTCTAACATTGCACTCCTACAAATGATCAAAATTGATACAGCAGAACCAGAGATATCACCTTTTTTATTCCACACATTCTTCTTCCTTCTCAAATCCCCTCACCTACAATCACCCACAATGCAACTTAGCCACTCTTAGCCATATGCAGTCTGACTCCCCAAGACATGTAAACACACCTGAATGCGTAGAATTGGTGGAGTTACCCTTTAAATCACCATGGACAGCCCAGAATGTGGAGACATTCATACAAAAAAAGAGACAAACAAAACCTCAGAGCGATCCTGGTTAGTGTTGTCACAATACTGGGAAGTCTAACGTTTTGGACGTGAAACATTGAGTACATGACATTTTAGATTTTTACTAAAAGATACAACTTTTCTTGGCTGGTAGCAAAGAACAGCAGACAGACTGTAGTGAACATTCAATATCACACTTTCTCTGTGTGTGTGTGTGTGTGTGTGTGTGTGTGTGTGTGTGTGTGTGTGTGTGTCAAAGGGAAGAGAAAGTGAGAGGTGGAGCTGGTACTGCTATATTAGTACTGTAGAAAATGTGTATTTAGTATTGATACTGTATATATAGCCACATTTAAAACTCAGCTGTACCAAATACGAGGTGGACTTTCCCTTTAAAACGTACTCTGCGGCTCCTTCTCTGCAGGCTGGCTCCACAGTGTGTGGTGAATCCTCATCGCTCAGTGTTAGGCACGGGAAATTATGATGTCAACGTCATCATGGCGGCACTACAGAGCAGGGAGCTGGCTGCGGTGTGGTGGGACAAACGCAGGTGAGTGAGACGCTCCGCAGCTTCAAGCCTTACTGCACTTACATGTTTGTGGTTAAAGGACAAATCCATCCAAAAATATACATTGCTTTGCATTTCTGGGCATGGCTTTCTTAGTTCAAGGTGCAACTTTTATCTTTTGGCAAAATATAAAGAAGTTTGTTTGTAGTTTGATGATTAGGAAGCTATTAAGAATATCTCAAATAATGTCTTTGCGTGTGTGAACAAATGCATCTTTTTAGACTCACAGATAAACAGAGATATCCATTTCTGCACAAGTAGTAGACCATAATACTGGACCATCATGTAGTGCAACCTCAAGGCATGTTGCACAGTAATTAAAGGGGCTCCATGTAACAATTTGTAGTAATTTACACTTATTTATCGCTTCTTTACTGGCCCTAATGCGATTGGATTGTAGCGTGACTTGACCTTTCCTGTCTCTCAGTTGCCTTTGCAAGCCTGCGGGCGATTTGTTTAAGTTGTTTAATGCTGCTGGATTGTGGATTTAGTTTCGTCTCAGTGCCTCTCTCTGCTCCACTAGCTAATATCCATCTCTCGCTATCTCTCCTGCAGGACGGTTCAGAGCCTCTGCATGTCAAAGGTGCAGGGTTTTATTCTCAACGTCCCATCGCGAGTATCTCTGGGGATCGTTTCCCTCCCGCTCCGACGACGGCACTGGCTCGCAGTTCGGCAAGTAAACGGACAGTACTACAACCTCGACTCCAAACTGAAGAGTCCTGTCTGTATCGGGGGAGAAGCAGAACTACGGTAAGAATGTGCATTTAACATCCAGCCAGACATGTAGTCTGTGTGTGTGTCTGTGTGTGTGTGTGTGTGTGTGTGTGTGTGTGTGTGTGTGTGTGTGTGTGTGTGTGTGTGTGTGTGTGGCTCTGCTCTGAATTACATCAAAACTTGGCTGTTGTCTGCTGCTTGAACTGTGTCTCAACGAGTGAGTCATCCCATATGAGTGATCACATGGGGCTTACCTCACTGTTTGTTTGTGTTAGAACGCTGCACTCTACTAATCTGCCCTGTGTGTGAGTCCAGAGTTTATCTAACCCTTTCTCTTCTGTCGCCCATGTGTCTCTTTCAGCACATTTCTCAGCGAACAGCTTTCTCAGGACGTGGCAGAGATGCTCCTGGTCGTGCGGCGGGAGGTGGAGGAGGACGGTTCATGGCTGAACCCTGACAACCCCAAGAAGTGATGCCATGGGACAGGACGTACCTTCACATAGCATTGGAAAAAAAACTTCTCTAGGAAAATGACAGACATTTCTTTTGATAAACAAACACCTCATTACAGAAAACTCTTCAGGGAATGCACTAAAATACGTTTAATATCTACACACAGAGGAAATTCCAAAGAGAAGCAGAGACGGGCGTTTTACTCCTGAAACAAACTGTTTTGATTGTAAAAGCTGTTGCTCCGATATGACCCACGTATCTGCGTCGTCCTGCTCTTGGTACCTTTGTTTTAACACTGGGAAGGTGCATCCATGCTAACAAAGTTGAGGGCAAATCGATATGATACTTGAGTTGTGACATATGACTGAACTTTCATTGTTTTGTGGTAGGGAAATTGCAGTGTTTGTGCATGAAAAAAAACATCCACAATAATAAGGATAACTGGACTACTTTGTTTACTAAAACAATGTGAAAACGGTTGAACTGAATTTGCCACTTGAGATATAATCGATCAAGTTACCATAATTAGAGCAGTGTATACTGTAAGTACAAGACGGTCGTGTCAAAATCCATCAGTTATCGAGCAGCAGCTGAGTGCACCATCTCTTCCCAAGACCTTTTGTTGTAAACCTTCTATGCACTGCGGAGTTAGACGTGTTAGCACTGTTCGTCTTTGTGTGTTCATACAGGCACAGGTACTGTGGAGGCATCACCCGGTGAGGCATTGAAGGACCGCCAGTGTCTTTGCACGTTGACGTCCATTTACTACGACGTGTGCCACATTTTTACATTTCTTAGTGTGTTTTTGTTCTCCTCCATGCAGCCTGTTTTCTTTTCCTTCAGCTTCGGTTTAAACTCGCAGGGTGAACGTTGTGAACCTCCGTTTGTTTTTGCCAGTTAAGTTATTGATGTGCGATAATGCAGCTGAATCCACACAGTAACATGACAAAACAAATAATTCAGAGGTTTTAATGGAAGTCAAGGAACCTAATAAAGCAGGAAGGGTTATTACGTCACCACCTTTGATGCCAGAGTGTGGTTTCAGCTGTAATGAAGTCTGTAACACACTTCAGAGAGTAGGTTAACGACCAATGATTGACGGGGCTGATAAATACTTGACCAGATGGGGACGGTCTGATCTAATATCGCTGATGAGACTGCCATTACACTGCGAACAGGAGCTTTTCCCAAATGAAATCAAGGGAGGAACAACGTGTTGATAGAGAAAATCCATCGTTAAGCTACTCTCTGAAGTGTGTTCTTTAATTTCCTGGAGACGTTTCTTCATCAGAAGTTCAGGACGTGGATATGTTGGGTTTTAGTGTGTTTCTCCATGCATCTCCCATAGACTTCAATACAGCTGACAGCACAGTCGGGTCCAAAGCAGACCCTCCCTTCCTTTTTAGGTTCCTTGATGGAAATTAGGGAGATCGCTTTATTTTAAATCCAAAAGGAAAGTTTGCAGGAATATAAATACTACTTTTGATGAGTTGTAAATGAGTCAAACATGCAAAAACACTGGTGCCGTGACTGTATGTAACCGTTCATGTTTGTATTTTGTCTCTCCTATTGATCTATGCATATCCAAACGAATAGGAAGACTGTCTCTGGTACACACTAGTGACTAAGTTACACTTAAAGCTGAGCTCAGAGGTTCATAATATTGAAGCTTATTTATATTAAAGTTTGACCTCCTGTTTTAAGTATGAATCTGCTGTAAAGCATGCCGTGTGTGTCTCTTATTGACTTGCAGACACGATGAAGACGAGGTGAAGGTTATTGAAGTTATTTTTATTTATATTAGACTCTTGAGTGTAAAAGGATGCCATTCAAAAGGAGCATTGATAACCATACAAACTCAATTCAAGGGTTAACAAGGTCAGTTGGCAAGGACGGGGGATTCAATGAAATCTCCAACATACCATACCATATATACACAAAACATCTTGGAGAGATCTCAGAAACCCGATGCTATACATAGTTATTATTGCTAGTTACGGTAGGGCTACTGCAGCACCAGTAGCAAGAATCATATTGCTATGTACCTGCTGTCATTTGCATGGGATTTGTAGTTCTCCACTCTCAAGACTTGAGTGGCAGTTGTAGTTCTCCGTTCAATCATTAAAACAGGGTCTTGGTAGCCCTCGAGTTTTTTTTTCTTTCTTTAAGAGCAAAGGTTGATGATTATTCAGATATTATAGACAGTGAGATATACAGAATACCATAAGGTAATACAAGGAAAATACAGAATTGCCACCTATAAAAAGTAATAATAAAAAAAAATGATACCAAGTGAAGGAACTGCATAACCATTCACAGAAAAAAATGTGTCGTGTTGCTACGTGCCAGTGCTTTTCTACAACAATATTTATATAAAAACTTAAAAATAAATCGGTGGTACTGATACATTTAAGAATATAAAACTACAACGTAGTAACGTCAATACCATTCTGACTTGCCTCACCACTGTTCACAGTTTACACAGAGTTTGGACAGACAAGGGGAAAGAATTTAGACCAAGTGGACTTGGTTCATAGCATTGCACAACCATCTTACCAGCATTATCACTGCCGTGTATATCAACAGTCCATGTAGACCTGTATCTTTTAAGTGCTTCTAATAATAATAATATCAGTGGTACTGACGTTACGCACTTTGAATTCACACCTAGCATTCATTGTATTTAGATTAGTTTTTCTTTTTCATTTCAGTAAAGTGTCCATTCATATGAAAACTAAACATTTTTTTTTCTATACATTTCCTAACAAAAAAATAATAATCAACGTGAATACAGGTTCCGCGAATGGGCAGGATTGGGGTGTGATTGACTTCCCCCGTAACCAGTCAGCATGCTGGGAGAGTACTGCGCGTCCAGAACAGACGGTTCAACAGAGGAGAGGTTGAGATGGTCCAAAGGTGTTTGAGAGAGATAGAAAGAGAAGAGAAGAACATTTATTATTCATGTCCAGTTCAACTGATCAGGAGCAGCTGAGAGCTCGTTTTCCCACCATCTGACCGACGGGCTTCAATGCATTTCTGCAGAATTTTTGATTTTTCTAATGAAACTCAAAAGGAGAGGTAAAGGTACTGCGCTGTGTACTCCTTCCTCAAAAGTAATTGGTTAGAGCCAGTTAAGAAGACTGTAATGCAAATAAAACAACTCAAGGTCCACTTACTAGCTGGGGGGGATCGCAACTCCAGAGGAAGACCATGATATGCAACTGAAAGCTGCAAAAAAATCTAGTGAGGGGACCTTTTCTTCTTTTCTCCTTTTGTCAAACTACTGTTTCTGTGTTCAAGAGTGAACTAGGAACAATAAGTAACGGTCCTGAATTTTATTTGTAAAGACCTCTTACTAGCTTTTTCTTAAGCTTGCAGCTGGATCTTATGGTCTTCCTCAGTGGATGGAGTTTGATAAGTTAGGTCAGAACTTTGTACATCACATCGCATGGTCATCCACAGAAGAAGACCATGAGATATGAATGAAAGCCTTGGAAAACAGCTAGTAAGGGGACCTTGAGTTGTGATTTTTTCTTTCTTCTCTTATCAAACTAGTGTTTCTAAGGCCAAGAATGAATGAAAATGGTCAGATAGTGAGGGAAAAACAGGAAGAGCTCTCAGATTGAAGTTAGTAACCAAGAGTTATGAACAAGTTCATTAGTAACAGAGAAAATGATCTTTCATATTTTTGCACGTGTTGAACAAAAAGGCCAGCCTACAGGGGTCCTGCGAGGTCGAAGCCTCGCCACCATGTTAGTCCGTTTGCTACTGATTATTGAAGCGAGCGTGTGCACTAGGAGCAGCGATAAAATGGCACAGATTGCGATGGCGTCACAAGTACAGAGGAACTCACAGAGGGGGGTGGGGACTGCCTGTCAGTCAAGGGGAGGCTCTCATAGCCAGGGTTGCCATTGGAGGAAACGTTTGGAGTCCTGTATAGAGATAGAAAGAGACAACAAGGACAGAAGAGAGAGGGAAGAGGAGGAATGGAAGGATGAAGAAGAGAGGGAAACAGGGGTGAGACACGTTGAGAAAGACAGAGGGGACGGGGGGGGCCGCGGGGTGACGGGACCCAAGGACAAGGTAACAGGAAAGAAGGAGAAAGAGCGGTTAGAAATATAGTGCGGAAAAACACAGCACTCAGTATAACTATGAGGTATTAGTACTGCTGGCACCCAGCATCAGGCATACAGACCACTCCTGACTGATGATGCACTGCAGGATTTATACAATAATCTGCAATTACATGCATTTAGAGCTGGGGTGTGACTCACCAGTCCCATTTCAGCTGTAATGTTGTTTTCCTAATGAATCTGTTTATCTGCACGATAAACCCCAGAAAGCTTTTAAAGCAATCCCGAGCAGATTCCATTTAAGAGGAGTGGACTGTATTTTTAGCGCTAGCTGAGTTCCTGAGCCTTGACAGTTCAGTTTGGTTTAGACAGCATCCTCATCCGTATTTTTGTGTTAATATTAGATATGGGAGCAGTCAAGATGATCAGCTGGCGTTAGAATAGGAAGTCAAATAGTCCACGATTAGGCTTCTTAGAGCGCTAACTAAAGCTTAGAAACACCAGTGAGGGAGAAAGGGAAGAAACATAAAAAAGATGAGAAAACTGAGAGCGAGAGCCAGAGAGGAAGCAGGAGGTGTGATGAAGACAGAAGCAGCAGGGACAGATCCAGAGATTTGGACACCACAGTGAGGAGACAGATGAGAGTGATGCAGCAGGGTGTTTGGGCGGGGGTGGGGTTGGGGTCTGGGGGTTACCTATAGTGAACCTGAGCCTCACATCGGACCGGAGTTTTTACGAGCGCTGCCTCGTCAATGACATCCTCCCCCCAACACAGCAGTAGTCTTACTGCTGTTTAGGAGACAGGACGCCATTTGAGACAAGATCTGTGAAATGAGCGAGCGGCCTACGTCGTCTGTCCGGAAACACTCGACAGACGGATAGACAGACACACAGACAGACAGACAGACCTCTGGAGTTGTGTCTGTTTCTCTGCCTACACTGTAGTCCATATTGACCTGTCTGTGTGTCTGTCTGCAATGCATGTGCTGAACCTGACAGCTCTGTGGAGTTGGACTAATCCTAGAGAAGAAGTGTGTGAACCTAGCTGACTACGCTGCACTTCCACTACTCTTTTGTGACATCTGTGTGTGTGTGACTGTATCTTCATGTCTTCACCAGAGAGACTATGTGTCTGCAAACAATGTCTCAGTCAGTCTCTATGTGTTGTTTGCTGGGTGCATCCTGGACTTTTTACAATCCCTGACCTGTATAAAAGTTGCCCAGAGATACAGACCTCGACACAGAAACACAAGCCGGGTGCCAAAACTGTATCTAAGAGCAACCTCCTCCTCCTTATGTAACATCTGGGGCGTTCTGTCTGTCTGTCTGTCTTTGTGTCTGTGTGTCTGTGTTACTCACGGGAGGGGCGGCGCGCTAGAAAAGGGGGGTGTCCACCCGGCCCCCGGGTAATTATAGAAGGGGGCCATGGCCCCTCGCTGAGACCCCGAGGCCGTCTGTCTACGTGCCTGATGGGAGGTGAAGGGGTCCTCACTCTCGCTGTCCGAGTCTTCGTACTCCTCTGATTCACTGTTGTCGTCCATGAAAGAGAGACAGAGGGACACGTGTGAGCAGAGACGATGACCACCACTGTGTCTTTATTAAACCGTTTGTTATAGTTCCACCATCAGTTTACATCAATATTTGTTTTTATTGAAAGACTTCTTACAAGACAGATCCAGTTGATCTCTTGGTTATGATTAAGTAAGAGTAATATTTAAAGAAAGAAAGGTATTAGATGGTATAAATGACTTAATTATTCACACAACTCCTAAACTAACAGCACCAATCACACGCTTCATAATCCTGCTGTCGTGAGACTCAAAGAGGCTTCTTTGTCACAGACTTCAGCAAATCTGGAACAAATCTCTCTCAGCAGATCCGACAAACTCCTGAAGACCAAACTCAGTTAAAACCAGTTCACAAACAATAAATTTAATTCACTTTGAAGTGGACTGGGGAGAGCCAAACCTCCAGCTATTATTGGTCATTTTTTAATGTGATGCTGTTTGGCTAAATTTGAACCAACTCCCTCAAATGCACTCCAATATTTTTCCACGTTGCATGCCAGGCAGCATCATATGGCATGCAGAACCTCCAACATTTTGCAATCATTATCTGATTGAGGACCGTTTGCACATATTTTTTCATGACTGAAGGAGCAGAGGAGTACATCTCCTCCCCGGTGCTGTGGGACAAGATGGATTTAGTTCTTTTCTTTTCAATTTAGGTTGGCTCCCACCATCACGCTCTTTTGCTGCTTTTGGCAGTGGTTATGCAAAAAACTCACAGAGTATGAAGCGGTGCAAGTTCATGAAAATAACAATGACCTGCATGTCCTTAATTCTATTAGAAATAGACAGAAACAACTGCAGAGTGTACAGTATTCCTGTGCACACTGGTGTCAAAAGTACAGATACTTTTGAAAAAAAGGTCAACTGATTCAACTTTTATTAAAGTAAAAGTAATGAAATTTACTTAAAAATGAACTTGTTTTTATACTTATTATTATTATTATTATTATTATTATTTTTCTGCAGATTTCTGGACTTTGAATGGGAGCAGCTGTAATGCAAGCAATTTCCCCTCGGGGATCAATAAAGTATTTCTGATTCTGATTCTGATTAAAGTATAAAAGAAAACAGTTTCCCTCTGAGGGACATTTCTAAGAGCTATTTCTGTGCAAAGCTAACCAAACTTCAAGTCATATTAATATAATTCAAAGACTCAAAGGTAGAATCAGGATTTGTCCGAGCTGTTTCCTAAACGCACTCATTCCCAGGACTTCAAATACCGACATTTTGGGAGAATAAAATACAGACAGAGGTTGAAATCAGTCTTGTGATGTTACAATAATCAATAATTCACCACAAATGCATTAAAACTAAAAGTAACAAGCCTGTCTTGAAAATGTAGGGAGTAGAAAGTACAGATATATGTGTTCAAATATAGGGAGTAAAAGTAAAACTTTGTCAGAAAAATAGATACTCAAGTAAAGCGCAGATACCTGATAAATCTACTTAAGTACAGTAACACAGTATTTGTACTTCCTTCCGTCTATGCACGACACATTTACTCCCCCTCTCTCACCTGGGGAAGCTCCTCCAGGCACCAGGCAGAGAGCAGAGGATGGCAGTGAAGGCCAGCGCAGAGAGGAATGAGTAAAGGGAGAGGTAGAGCAGTCCCTCCATCCCGTCATAGCAAAGGCCTTTCAAAGAGTCAATGTAGTCCTGGAAGAAAATAATGATAAATACATCAATGAAAACGAAGAAGCTCTCGAGTACAGCTCCCGTCTTCGTTGCACTGCACCTTCAGTTACCTTATTCAGGCCTCGGCAGTTCAGCAGTGCCACCAGCTGATGAAAGTTGCCCTCTGTGGAGTTGAGTATCTGCTGAACCTCCCTGAGTGATTTCTGCGATGAAGAAAAGCTGCGTCAACTTAGAGAAATTGCTGTAAAGGTGACGGAAAATGTGTTTTTCTTAAGCTGCGAGAACATACCTCAGCTTTGGGGAACTGTGTGAGGGCATTTCTTTCCAGGCTGGAGAGGTGTGTGTGAATGTTGGACAGTGCCCTCTGTGACTGGGTCAGCAGCTGAAGCCAACATATCAAGTGTGTTAAGAGCTTTTATGTGCATTATGCTCAAATATACCATTAACATGCTGAGAGTGTAGCTTTTTATCCGCAGAGCATATCATTTCAGGACAGGACGTGCAGCAACAGCTGTGCATCCCGTCCTCTAAATATTTGTCCTTAACCAGCCTGGAACAAGTCAGGCATACAATCTGCTCACATACCTAAACGCCTGCAATGTTATACACATAAGACATGTGACTGAAAGAGGTCACATTACCTGCTGGAACGGACTGTTCATGCGCCTGCTGCAGGTCAGGTAATAATCCAACACATCTGAATGGCCGACAAAACACCAGCGCACAGCAGATCAGTGCACAATAGAAAAGATGTGGGAACATTTAACTGTCATTATATGAGATTGTGCTGACACAGCTGGGAGGTAAATCAACGCAGAAATGGAAAAAACAACCAGTACTTTCAGAAGTGTTGCTTGCACAGAGGTGGGGGTGGGGGGGGGGGCAGGTTGGTACTGTACCTGAGCTGGTGCCGGTGTTGAAGTGGGTGGAGTTGAGGACAAACGTGTTTGGATCTGAGCAGAAGTCACTGAGGGCCTGGCGACGCAGCGAGAGTGACAGGGAGAGTGAGAAAGGATGACAGCAGGAGAGGAGAGGAGAGGAGGCGAAAGGGGGAGGGCAAGAGAAAGCGATCACAAGGGAAAAGTTAGTAGACACACTGACCGACTGACATACTTTACCTCCTCAGATATCTGACAGCTGCTCACAAAACAGCCGCAAATATCGATCTGCCGGCATCACACGCTGACCTGGATACCCCTGACACCGGGTTTTCTTTCCATGAGCTCATCACTCACATCCTCCCCCTGTGTTAACCTCTCTCTCCATATCACCTCTATGCATTACCTTACACATCCTGGCCTATTTCTGAGTCAGTACACCCACAGACACACTCAGCATGAGATCGCCCCGCCAGAAGAGGGAGTGAGAGCCACACAGAGAGCCCCAGCGCCTGACGGGGGGAAAAAAGCGGCGACCCGGGACAGAATAAAGTGGGCATGTCCACAGCTGGCCCTTTGTTTCCCTGTCAGTGACCAGGGACAGAGCGGCTCTGTGTGGACCCGCAGGCTTTGGGACATCTCCCGCCAGCTCCACATGACACTGGAGCTCTTAAAGCACGCAGCAGTGCAGAAAAACAGCCACTATTTACCCTCTTCACACACCCCCGGGCCAGACCGAAACAGTCTCCCCTTCAGAGAGCGGACTGAGAACGGGCAGTCCCTCTGTTTGAGACGTTAAAACTTTCCCCTTTTGATTTGTTCTTCATAAATGTCACTGCCTCCGACAGACACAGCACACTGGTGTTGTTGTCGTGTTTAGCACAGCCGAGCGTTGTCCAGCAGCATGTTGGTGAATTTGACTTTCACAGGACTTCGCTCACACTTCCACCTCCTCGCCCGCTCAGACTGAAGCCTCGAGGGGCCGAGGTACAGTAACAGCCTCGAGCCTCGCGCTGCTTACCTCCCTCTCTCCCTCTCTCCCTCTCCCTCTCCCTCTCTCCCCCTCCCTCTCTCTCTCCCTCTCTCCCCCTCCCTCTCTCTCTCTCCATCACTCACTCCAGCTCGCTCGCTCTCTTAAACTGATCTGGAGATGCACTCTCCCCGCTCCTCCTCTCCCCTCCTCGCTCTCGCTGAAAGCACTTCTCTTCATCTCCCGTCTTTACTTCTCCGAGCCAAACGCCCACACACTCGCAAACACACTTACACGAAAAAAAAAAACACGCACTTTGATGCACAAACACACTTTGTTCACAAATGCGCTTGTGCACACGCATTGAATCTTTAATCTCTGCCCCATTTTTCTGTTTCGTTTTGGTCCCCTGCCATGACTGCAGCGTTCCCTAGGAGGCAGGTCTTTTCACGGTTTAGCACAATGGGCACAGAAATCACACGCACACACACACACACACACACACACACACACACACACACACACACACACATGCACAGCTTTAGCCTGCCATCAGGGCACGGCCTCCTATAGCTCTCTTCCCTCAGCTGTGGCCAGCCAATCCCTCCATGACAGTCCCATTCACTTCCTATCCCTCCCCCCCTCCCTCCAGAGCAGTTTTCTGGGTCTACTCACCACTACAGTGGCCGTCTCCAGGCCCAGGGAGCCCCAGCTCAGGAAGAGAGCCAGCCAGGCCAGCACGGTCATCCTGTGGGGGAACAGCACAAACTCAGCCAAGAGGACACCCTGACCATCAATACGGCGTTGTATGGTTTCTGTCTAAAGATACAAGTGTGTGTGTGTGTGTGTGTGTGTGTGTGTGTGTGCTCACAGGATGAGCAGCCAGCGGGCTTGCTTGGCCAGGCCCAGCAGGATGAACAGACACACTATGAGGTCGAGCAGCAGCAACAACACGTATGATAACCACCTGTGAAAGAGAAAAACACACAGAGATAAACAGTTAGACACAACAAAAACGTTACTCAAGGTCCGCTTAGAAGTCATGATAGCCTTTTACATTACAGCTTGATGATAACATGGTAATAGTTTGATAATAAGGAGGTTATAATTAGGTAAGAGCATTTAATTACCAAAGTAATAACCAGGTAATAGCTTGGTATCAACAACAAGTATATCTGGGTAATATTATTATATTTTATTAATTGATGATCAAACTATTTATTACCATCTTCTATTTATTATAGATTAATTTATTCCACTGAACTCAATTTAGCACATTTCATTTTATTCTATTTTATTCTTATTAAATTATTACTACTATTCTTGTGTCTACATGTTACTGTATGTTTTAGTACGTGTGCAAGGCAAGCTGTTCAAACAAAGTGCCTCTGGTGGGATTAATAAAGTTGTCTGAATCTGAATCTGGATCAGAAATGGATTTTTTTCAGGTGATACCAATAACTTATAATTCCCTGCCTGAAAAGGCCAATACCAATAATTTCACGCGTATTTTAAAAAGAAGTTCCTGACCTGTAGTTTACGACACCTGGGGCTAAGCTGTAGTGAGCAAAGATGGATGATTTAATATTGCATAGCTCTAATAAGATGTTATTGTGTTAAAACTCAGAAGTTTTGCCTCTTCTTGGAACATGTATTGCAAATTACAGTCATCTTTCTCTAGAACTGCTAAAACAAAAAAACAACACACCCACACCAGTGACGACATGTTTGACTTTAATGTGCAGCTCTCCCCAAGGGCATCATGAGTGTGAGAGCAGGGTTGTTGTCCTTCTCAACAACTTTAAAAGTGCCTAACTATCTATCTATCTATCTATCTATCTATCTATCTATCTATCTATGTATATCTACACATATACCCGCTGTCATTACCAAGCTATTACGTGGTTATTACACCATTAGTGAGGGATATTGGATATATGGTTGGATATATTCACAAAACACGAAATAAAAATTCAGATATGTCACAGAATGAACAATCAAATCAAACACTAAAATGTCTCTAGCTAATGATGAGGTTGTACTTTGTTATGAATAACTTCTTTTTTAACTTTATAATCAAAATAACATACCACTAACATCATGTTATTCCTGAGCTGTGATGTGAAGTGTTACCCAACTTTTTCCACAGCTTTCAACTACACTCCACAGTTTACATTTATTTTTGATCATATTATGATATAAGTGGGTACAACACTTTCACTACTGTTGTTTGTTCTACATAAAGAGGAGCAGCTGAGTACAACACATGGGGCTGTTTGTCGTTATCATAGTCCAACAGCTACTTCGAGCTCTACTTTCTAGTTTCTACTTTGATTTTTCACCATATCTATTGTGTTTTGAAGAGGTTGGAAATCTACAGCGTTTCTTTCATCACACTCAGACTTTTCCACCTGACCTGGGATTAAAACTTGCTATTTTTTTTCTCTCCACTGTTCCCAGAATTAAAACTGCTGAGGAAAGTAATAAGATTCTGGTAAGACGGCTGATCTGGGATATCGCTTTCGAACCGGGAAAAGATGACACGTGTGTCATCTTTCTCTGAAACTTTATCAACAAAAAAACAAAAAAACACACCCACACCAGTGACGACATGTTTGACTTTAATGCGCGGCTCTCCCCAAGTGCAGCAGCATGTCGTCATGAGTGTGAGAGCAGGGTTCAACAACCCTTCTTCTTCTCCTCTGTTTTTATTGGTGGATCGCAAAACAACTTTAAGTGCCAACCACCATCTACTGTATCAAAGTGTGTAGACACTAAACTAGTTTAGATTTGTATCATCGGCTCCAATTTCATCATTGACCAATAACCAATAACATTAATGACCAATTTCTATATATACATAAATTGTGCATCCGTAGTAATAAAGGGGCAAAAACAAAGGCTAATAATGAGAGAAGACATTTAAAGATAGCAACGAGTCTAATATTACCCAGATATACCCACTGTCATTACCAAGCTATTATGTGGTTATTACACTATTAGTGAGGGATATTGGATATATGGTTGCATATATGTATGTGCATGTACATAAAAAGGAGCAGCTGAGTACAAGACATTGGGCTGTTTATCGTTATCATAGTCCAACAGCTACTTCGAGCTCTACTTTCTAGTTTCTACTCTGATTTTTCACCATATCTCTTGTGTTTCTGAAGATCTACAGCGTTTCTTTCATCACACTCAGACTTTTCCACCTGACCTGGGATTAAAACTTGCTATTTTTTTTTTCTCCACTGTTCCCAGAATTAAAACTGCTGAGGAGAGTAATAAGATTCTGGTAAGACGGCTGATCTGGGATATCGCTTTCAAACCGGGAAAAGATAAGACATGTGTCTGTGAATGTACAAGACAAAGCAGAGACAAGACTCCACTGTTGTGAAGTTAGGATGAACCTTACCTAACCTCCAACTGTTTAAGGCCGGAGATAAATCACATCTGTTGTGTCTGCTGCGTGCGGTTTGTTAATGGGAGAAAGCACTTGCGTATTGCTTTTACGATGGGAATTATTTATCAGCACTTTAATATAGCTATGTACTTTTATTAATCAATTAAATTGTGTTCATTGTGGAATACTGGATATAAAAGCATCCTATCGACCCATTATGCTTAAGAACATTTCTCCGTTGTATTACCTCAACAAACGCAGCCATCTTAATAAACATTCAACATTTATGAAGTGCTGGTGAGGAGAGTTTCTTCAGCCTCTTGTAACACTGGCAGCAGAGGACATAAACGGATAAATCCTACTGGATCCAGGCTCCAACGCACACAAAATGGTAGCTGTAAAGTGGTTACCTGGCTGTATTTGTATCGTATATTTGTATATGTGTGTTTTGTCTATAACTCTGTTGTCCTTGGAGAAGCGTCGATGTGAACTGCCATTTTTAGCACGGTTTCCTTCTGTTTTTGTTTAGCTAAGGGAGTTCGGTTTAGTGAAAGTCTTTTTGTTTCTTTATTTTTCTGTTTAGGGCTGAGGTGGTTTTAAATCGGGGAGATTTTGTTTGTTATGTTGGCCTTTGTTCACCGTAAAGTCAAGCTGCACTTGTAAATAGCTCGCTCACTGTATAAAGTAATAAACTGTTCACACTCCCGTCCTTATGTTGCTTTACTTCTCGCTCTAATTCCCATAAACAACTACTCCAGGACAGATTGTGTTAATTAACACCTGATGCTTCTGCTGAACAGGATGTAAATTGTGAATATGTTTCTGGCCACGATGTTAAACCCATTAGGAAACTGACAGATCGGTATTAGCAACAATGAGTTTTGTAAATGGGAGGAACAAGAATTCAGGTTGTTTTACGGGCAGAAAAGATAAGAATGAAGTTTGCACCATCTATTTAATGGGAAATTGCTAGAGCAGGATTATGAACAGATTTACTGTTGCTTCCCAGAAAGCTGACTTTCACTGCCAATGTTTACTGCAGTTGGTGAGGCAAGAGATATAACTTTATCTGTGATTCTGAGAGGAAATGTGGATGTTTCTGTTTGAATGTAGTTACTCCAAACTAATTTTCATTCATAGGAAAAGGTATAAATATCTATTCTTGTCAGATCTAAGATGAATTCATATAATATCACAGTAAACTTTATTTTATATGTCCATAGTTATGTCGGTTGGGACTAATTATGGGTACATCGCCTCACATATATGCCAGATCTGGATCGCCATACCCTTCGGGCCCCCACGTGTCATTGCTCACTTCTGTTTTAAAACCTTCTGATATCTGTGCTTTTTTAAATCAAAATATGTGGACACATATTTTTTGCTAATTATCTAGTGTGGCATGTCCTCTCCACGTCACCATGGTGGAGAGGAGGTCGTGTGGCGTAGCCTCGGACTGCTCTGTCTGTTTTATATAATCTACTATTGAGATCTGTCTACTGAGAGGGATCCTTCCATGTTTTTCCCTGCTACAAGGTTGTTGTTTCTTTAATTTTTGGAAAAGGAAGTTTTCCTCACTCAAATCAAGGGTCTAAGGGCAGAGGGTGCTGTTCACTGTACAGATTATGAAGCCAGATTATGCTTTTGGGCTATAGAAATATCATTTCTATCAGTTTGAAAGAACTGCTCCACTTAAACCCAAGAAAATATTGCATTAATAATGCATTATTAATTAATGACTCTATGAATTTTAGAGATGTTGAAAGTTTAAAACGCATGTTCAGAAGAAAAATGAAGCACCGTCTCTATTTTGTTCTCAACAGGGAAATACTTGAAAACTTACAACTTCCACCAGGGAGGTTATGTTTTCGCCCCTGTCTGTTTGTCAGCAGGATTACACAAAAACTACTGAACGGATTTCCACAAAACTTGGATGGAGGATGAGTCACGGCCCAGAATAGATCCAATTATATTTTGGCGAGGATCCGAATAAAGGGACGGATCAAGGATTTTTTTCCTAACTTCCTCTCACATTGCGGGATAGGGCGAAACAAATGACACTGAATCAGCATGTGTATTGGATTCTGGGACCATATATACATGATACACACCCCTAAAATGCCTGTGTGAACAGATACAGGCAACGCTTACTGTCATCTACTAAAAATCATCCAAAACATAAAACAATTTCCAGTGTGTGTTTGATTTAAATTCAACATGTCATCAATCTCGACTGCAGCCTCACCTGTAGTCCTCATTGACCATCAGTGTGTTGGCCGCCCAGCCAGGTGAGAAGGGGTTGGGCATCAGGCCGCTGGTCGGCACCACTGTAGGAGCCACAGAGGGAGGGACTGGGGTCAGAGGTATGATGGACGCACCGCTGATACTACTGTCATTCCCCAGGCTGAAGTCCACACTGGACCGAGCCAGGGAGATGGAGGAGAGGAGGTTGACCACATTGTCAGATAACCTCCGGCAGTTCCGCGTCGACACCAGGAAGGGTTTACTGCCGGTAAATAGCTCCTCCATGGAGGTCAGAGGGCCAGAGACAGACAGCTGCAGCCCGGCGATTGTGTCTGAAATCTGCAGAGGGAGGACGGAAGAATGTGAGGGGAGTTAAGTGGGACGGAAACCACAAAGTAGAGATGATAATGCTCATAAAATTGTGGTAGGCTTTGATCGTCTGTGTAATGGACATCGAGAAGTGAAGATGGGGATTTTGGTGCCTCAGTCTGCTAATGCATGTCCCTCATAATCTATAACACAAGTAAAAGTAGCCCACAAAACATTTCTGGAGCTACACAGCAAAACAGTGTTACAGCATTCTCCTAAACAACTGAAGTACAAGGGGCCTTGTTTTAAAATGGAAATAAAGGATGAAACGCGTCATCCACACACTTTGTCTTTACTTGTATTCCTAGCTAAAAGCTAAAAGTGTTAGCCGACACCCTGTCTGAGGTGGGCGCATGAGCTCAACCGCACGTTGAGGGTGTAAATAACATCTCGGGGCTTGCGGAAGACTTGGATTACGCCGGACGAGCTGCATGAAGTCCTTTTATGTTCGTTACATTTTTTAAGAAGTCCCCATCCACTTCAGCTGTTTAGGAGAATGCTGCAATGCTGTTTTGCTGTGAAACTCCAGAAATGTTTTGTGGACTACGAGTCCTCACCTGACTTTACATCGATATCCAGTATTTCTTATCGGATGAGTAGATAACGATTGTATTCTCATTTATCCTTTAAAGAAAAGATAGTTCTCATCTCTCGTCGCCGGCCACCAACCCAAAGCATCAGTGTTTGACTGGGAGTGAGACTCAAAAAAATCATCTATGTTACATACTGCAGTTTTAATATTGACATTAGTTCATATAAATCACTTTAATCTGCCATCTTTAGTTTTTAAAAAGATTTTGTCTGCATTTCTCCGACCATGCATGTGATAATTCATGTGGTCACTTGAACAAATGCTCTTTTCACATTTCTGTAAGCAGGACTAAGTTGCTTTTTAATGCTTCTTATTCTTTTATTCTTTCTAGTGTTTGTCCACTGACACAGTGTCTAATGCTGTTGCTTCATGAGGGTCAGATTAGATATCATACTCTAATTTAATGACCTGATAAGTTAGTTTCTTCGATATGAATGAGCTGGGCTGTGATTTCCCCACTCATTCACAGGTCATTGATCCAGATGTATATCATCACCTATATTACTGTAGTTTCCCTGACCTGCATCCTCTACAGTAGAGGGAGGACATTTGGCAGTCTGACACATAAACCGCTGTCTGACCACAGGGAAGTCGATGACACAGAAGTTTGTATCTGATTTTCTTTCTCTCTCTCTGCACACCACATCCTCTCTCTCTCTCTCCCACACACAAACACACACACACACACACACACACACACACACACATGCACATAACAGCGTGAAGCGGGCCAGATATTCTGCATGACAGTTTACTTGCGGAGAGCAGCACTCACCAGCAGATCGATGGAAGCTAGCGTATAATTGGCTGTGAGAAGAGACGAGGTCAACTGATACATCCCATCATTAGCCTCGCTGTTGCCATAGAAACCGATGCCTATGGCAACACTGCAAAAGGGGGGGGAAAAGAAGACATGAAAACATTGTGGGTGGGTGTGCTGTGTGTGTGAGGGGGGGGGGGATAGCAGAACAGATAGCAGAGGCATAACTGTAATGTTTAATTCAGTGTGTATGTACATTTTAAATTAATGTGACACAAGGAGATAGAGCTGAAGAGGATGGGATGTGTGCGCTCTGGATGAGCATACCATCAGTGGAGCGCAGGGGAAGGAATAAACAGATGATGGGGGGAAAAAGCTGACTCTTAGCACTCAACGGTTAAGCTTCTGCGAGGAAAATATTCGAAATGTTAAACATAGCGACGTGTTTACACATCTTTCTGTTATTCAAATATTCAGATTAAGGCTCGGGCCAGATGTTCGTCAAATCCCCTCAAACCCGAGAGGAATGGTATGACCCAATCTCCCACAAAGTATGTGACCCAGATTAGAAAGCAGGGGGGAAAAGGAGGAATGTGTGTCTGCGTCTGTGTGTGCTTTGCATTTCAAGCTGCCAAATGTGAACGGCCGTCTAATGCAGCTGCATTTCAAATGACTGTTTCTGTGACCAAAGGCCACCATCTGGAGGAAAGGGTGTCACATGAAATATTTTCAAGAGGTAAACTGCCTTTTTTTTCCATCCAGTCTAGTGCAGAAAAGCTCATATGTCGAGCATCAGCGAAGGAGACGAGTGGATCACATTACATTACGCTCCATAAGGGGGAGACATGAACCACATCAACCTACAGCCTCTATATGATGACATCATTATGACAGCCAGAATCAGATCTCCAGTACATTATGTCCTGTGATATAACAGCAGTGCATATAAACGTGCTGAGAGAGGACTGGAATATAATAACAAGCACAGCTGAGTTGTGTTATAATTTTATTACAGCACACAGCTGGGCCTGTAGCTTCACATTAAAAAAGGCAGCTGAGCTTCCCGTCACTGACTCGTGCTGTACAAGAGCGTGCAGGACGGAAGTCAAGCAGCATCTTATTTAACGTACAGCACAATGTCCTGACTGGATGACTGCGTGGTCACCAGATCTGAAGGGAACACCGGTGGGTAAATGACTGTGCTGTAGGTGGGCGGGCTGACACACATAAAGACGGTGAAATCCACACACACAGACTGAAAAAACACAGTGCTGTCACAGGCCCATGGTCAAGAAACAGCAATGCAACATGACCATCAGCTGTCACACAGGCCTGTTTTCCTCTGCAGTGACTGTGGTGACTGTGGTGACTGTGTGAGAGACTAAAAAGCACATGACGATGGAGAGGGTGACAGCTTGTGACTCACAGCCTTGTTGATGTTCTGCCTAAAAGGCTGTGGTGTGAAGTAATTTAGTACTTTTGTTTAAGTGTTATACAGCACTACACTCAGAGTGTAATATTGTACTTTTTACTGCATTTATCTGACTATAGTTACTACTGTAATTACTTTTCAGTTCAAGGTTTCACCGAAGAAACACAAGATAAGCACATGAAATACAAAGTATCAAGATTAATCCAGTGGTTCCCAGTCTTTACCAGCCGACAGCGGGTCTGTGTGTGCCACCATGATATAATAGCGTAAGTTCCTGGAGACACCTATTGTGGCGGGAACTACCACAGAAGCGGTTTTGAGTTCTCTGGCAGGAGAATATATGTCTGTCTGTCTGTTTGAGGACAGATTTTGTCAGATAGCGTCACAACTGCAGCCATGAAACTTTACAGAAGTGTAGCTGAGATCAAAATGAAGGCATGAGTTTGTAGGGGCGCAGTAAATTAGACATCTTCTGTATATATTTTTATTATTATTATTATTATTATTATTATTATTAACATTTCTTCTATTCTAGTACTTTTTATGTTCTTTATGTTATTATTTGTCCCTCATGTTTCACTACAAAATAACATGCAGACTGGAAGGCAAAGGACACATTTCATTGTTTCTTTAATTATGATAATAATTGCTTTGACTTGATTTGAGTACTGATGTAGTAAGTAGCAGCATAGCAGTGCAGTGGTTAGCACTGTTGCCTCACAGCATCACGGTCCTGGATTTGAATCCCGGCTGAACCTGCGTGGGATCACCCATACTTTTGATCGTTTACACGATCAAAACATGTATATTAGATTAACTCTCCAGTGCCTTGAGCCTTGTTGGAGTTGGTCCCCGGGCGCCGTGCGCTGGCTGCCCACTGCTCATCAGGGATGCATTAGATGCAGAGATGGAGTTACACTACGTTGTCTGACTGTTAGTGATAAATAAAGACTCTTCTTCTGATGACTACCGAGTAATCATAGTTCTGAACATGATGTGTCCCATTAAAAGATGGCTTTGTCACATTGTCACATTTAAGATCAATGAGTTGTTAGCAGTGTAAAAGTTTTAAAGAGTTTACTTTAAACTTCAAACAAGATTCATTTAAAGGAATAGTCCAACATTTTGGAAATTAAGCCCATTTACATCATTGCGTGTCTGTACAGTAAAGTACAGCTAGTCCGGCTCTATTCATAAGTAAAAAACGAGCTAAGCTCACTGGCTAATGACGACAGCTACCCTACAGACATGAGTTGCATCTGGGCGCTCCAGTAGCTCACTTGGTAGAGCCCCACGTACAGTGGCCCAGGGTTCGAAAGTGACCTGTGACCTCTCTCATCCCATTTCCTGTCTCTTCACTTCACTTGTCACTGTTCTATCCAAGAAAGCCATGAAAAAGGCCAAAATAATAGTGATAATAAATCATAAATAAATCGATTCACAAAAAAAGCACATTTTGCGTATCAGAGGTTTGTTTTGACCCCTCTGATTTATCTTGTGACCCACTGAAGGGGGCTGACCCTTCGGTTGGGAACCACTGGACTAAACTAGGTAAACTTTAAGCAGCTGCAACAGCATCAGTATGAACGGTCTAATAATGAATGGTTGAAGGAGTATTCTGATCTTTTTCTTTAAAATACAACAATAAGACAATAATATACTACAAGTTAAAGTCCTGCACTCAAGTATCATTATAGTAAACTTTGTGTGTCAAAAGTAAAAGGGCTCATTATAAGAAGAGATCAGCAAAATAACTACTTCTTAATACTAAGAAGTACTTACTAATTACTAATACTTCAATTTAGCTGATTATACTTTTGTACTCTAAATTACATAAATGCAGGACTTTTACGTGTACTGGAGTATTTCTACAGTGTCGCAGTGGTACTTTTACTCGAGTGAAGAAGTAAAAACTATTTCCTCCACTGATAAAAGGCGACTTGTGTGCGTCGCCATAAAATGTACGAGCTTTGTAGGTGACAATGACGACTGCGTCCTACTCCTCACCAGCACAGCGTGACAGCTGCCACCGCCACCCACGTGACACAGCAGATGCCCCGCCCCTTCTTCCCGCTGTAACCGTGACCCGTGCTGCCATCTTCATCCTCCTCCTCCTCCTCTGATCCCTCGCTCCGGTCACCACGGTGACAGCAGCAGTAGTGTATGAGGAAGGAGAGAACCACCAAGAGGGAGATAACGAGAGCGATGGCCGATAAACTGGACAGAACCAGCAGAGTCTGAAAGGAGGAAGAGGAGGGGAGGATGAGTCAGTGGATGTGAGAAATGGCACTTTAATTCCATTTTTACAGGAGGGTTAAAATACCAACTAATCCTGTTAAATTCAATAGCTTGTCATATAGTCCTGCCCCCATTAGCAGCAGGAGACGGTGATTAAAAAAGTGAGAATATAACTTGGAAAAAGTCAAGGATACAGATCGACACTACGTGCAAAACTACATTAACAAAAAGACGAATTTAACGCAATTAATTTGAGGTGCTTCTTGACCACTTATACTCATTTCAAAGGCTTTGCCCCATCAATCCCTGATCTGTATATTAATATCACTAAGCCATATCGGACTTTGATCAGGCTCCATGTCATAAAGTCAGCATTACTGAAATGCATTTCCCTCCCGACACATATCTACAGTATTATCCTTCATCCATCTGCCCGTCTGTCACTCCCCGTTCCTCCACCTTCTCTCCATCTCACCTCCTGTTCTCCGAAGCCCCTCCTCTACCCCATCGCCCCACTCCACCCATCCCTCTTTCCCCACGCTCTCACTCTCTTTTTTCTCTCCCCCACTCTCCCCTCGCTTTCTTTCTATCCACACCACTGAATCTCTATTAATAATCTGTGACCTACTTAAATACATTCACTGCCACTCTCTCTCACTCCCACTCTCATCTCTCCCTCTCCCTCCATGCCCGGTCCTCTGTTCAGCAACCTCCTCGCATTACTCATTCCCTCTCTCATTCTCTCTCTCACTCGGAGCACTTTCAGTCTCTTTTGTCTTTCTGTTCTGCAGGATAATTTGCGTCCCCGTCCCCGTCCCCCCCCCCCTTCCTCTTTTTGTACCGCAGAGAAGTCACAAACACGCACTGAGACACTGCTAGCTGGAGCGTTTTGTATGAGCCTGTTGGAGGAGAAGGATGAAACCTTTTGCAATGTTGCAGCAGAAACTGCACAGTTCAGTCAGGAGCGTGCAGACAATAGCAGCTGTGGAAACCTGCTGGAGGAGTCGCACCATGTTGAATCTCGCGCACTATCCTGGAACCAAATGGTGTTAAATATCTCTACTTTGCATGCACAGAGGCAGAGGTGTAAGTGGCAGTTAAAAAAAAGCATTGGCGCATCTAAAGCAAGGTGGGAGAAGATTAGATATGAGCTCAGGGGCTCTTGGAGGGGTCGTACCTCCAATAATCAGGTCGATAAATTGGCATGAAAATGAGTTTTAAAGGACTGTCATCACAGCTCTGCAGATTGCTGTTACATTAGAGGATTCAAGGGGCAGTTATACAGTCACTTAATACATCTGTACATATGTGGAGCAACAGGGCTGCAGTCATTATGCAACACGGCCCCTCAGCTTGGACAGTTACAGTCGAGCATGTGGTTACAGTGTGCGGCAGGTGTCTGTTACCTGCTGGTACTCCCAGCTGTCGGGGACAAAGATGTTGTCCTTCATCTGCATGGTGAGGTCCAGCCGGGGGAGGGCGTGACACATTCTCACCCACAGCGAAGGGGTATAGCTGGGCACCGTTGTCATGGCAGCCATTTTCTACTGCCACTGGTCCCCTCCTCCACCCTGCAGGGAGGGAGGGAGGGAGGAGAGAGGGGTCAGAGCAACCAGGATGTGAAGTAAGAACAGCAGTAGGGGAGGAAAGAGGGTAAGGAGGGGTGAAGGACTTCCTGAGCCCCGTGGCTGAGCTGAGTGGACAGAGAGGTCACGGAGAGCGCTTCAGCATCCTTGTTCCTGCTCCATCCGGGGACGAGGTAGACAATTTATGAGTGGTGATCACCTGAGAGAAGTCAGGGTCACCATGTCAGACGTAGTTACTTGAAATGAGGTCTCAAGAGTGTAAATCAGTGCGCACACATCAGTCAGAGAGGAGGTCGAAGTGTGTTGTTCTAGTTTTTGTTTCACTGATTTTGGATCTGTTCCTGACGGCAACATTAAGAGAACGATTTACATACAAGTACCAATAAATCAAATAGCTGTCATTTGTCACATACATTCATATCATTATCGGCTTACGTGTTATTATTTTTTGAGACATAATTCAAACCACAGTCTTCTTTCAATGAGCTTGTGATGTGTTAAGAGCTCAAACAGTTTGTCAGTTATTTGATTAGTCCGGCGATCTACTGGAAATTCAAACAAATTAAAGGTCCAGTGTGTAGGATTTAATGTGGATTGTAACAAACGAAATTAGAGCCCAACAAACCCAGTGTATTTGTTGTCTGATATGACCTGATATGAATTTTTTTTTTTTTTGCAGAAAAAGATGCTGGGGATCATTTTTAATGATTAAATTGACAGTAAAGTTTACCGTTTCAGTACACTGATGTCATTTTGGACAATAAAGTTTATTGTTGAACTGTAAAATATAATGCCTATAGTGTTTGATAACCACATTTGAGGGATCATTGTAAAAAAATTGTATATTGGGCAATATATTGATATTTAGAGTCGGCCTCAAAAATCGAATACCGGTCAGGCTCTGAACGAAATACCTCTATTTCTACCCTGTCCTACAGTTGCCACTAAAAACTCGGCTATAGTCACTTCTGTAGTAACACCGCAGTGCAACATGGTGGACTCCACCGCAGAGGACCGGCTCCCTCTGTAGATACAAAAGGCTAATATAAGGGTCTGGAAAACACAATAATTCTTTGTTTCAGGTGATTATACACTAATTATGAATATTATATTACATTTATACAAATAGGCCCCCCTAAATCCTACACACTAGAGCTTTCAGTATTTTAGGCTGCATGTTTGTAGTGTTGTTTTCCTTTTAAATGATATCTTTGAGTATAATGAAAACTGCTATATAAATAAAATGTAGAATTATTATTATTATTAGTGGTTCCAGCGCTCAAAAGATTTTTTTATTATCTAAAATTGAATATCTTTGGAATTTGAACTATTTCAAGATGTAACTTTGGGCTCTATTTACCATTTTTTGACATTTCATAGCATAAACAACTATTCAGTGATCAAAGAAATAATCAACAGATTGAACAGAAAGAATAATCATTAGTTGCACCCAGGGGGGTTTTGGCCTCAACACAGGCAGATTACATGACTGTATATAACAAATGATTGTTATTCACAGACCTCTCTCTCTTCACCTTATAAAAGAGGATATGCTATAGGAGCAGCGTGGATTATATAGGGGATATATGAGGTCTTTGAAGAAGTCTTCCTGCAGGAGAACACACACTGTAAAGGCATCAAGAAGACCACTGAACAAAGAGTGATGTATATGAGTCCATCATCAGCCACCGTTTGGTGTTGCTAAAGCCGGCCAAGGGGGAGAAAGTAGGGTAAATACAAAGGGCAAATCCGGTTAGCCAAAACATACAGTGCAATCCTCATTACAATGACGGACCAGAGGGGGAACAGAGGGGCAAGACAAGAGCCTGGTAGGCCTCTGATACCGGCTGCCCAGATTAAGAGACCATCAGAGCTTTACTGTTTAAGAAAGGAGCGTTTTAAGACAGCTCAGACACGTTGACAACAACAGCACTGATGCTTAAACACAAAGAGTTATACAGCTGAGCTCAATGCTGATATTACACACAGATACAGCTCTTCTTTTGAATCAAACAGGATCCAGTAATGTCTCTGAATTAAAGGTTTGTGCTGGATTGTATTGTCTTTTACTGCAGCTGTTATTTACTCAATACAACTTTCAATAAGCACAGTATTCCCCTATCCCCATTGATTCACGCTGACTATCCACTGCACAGAATTGTGATAAATACTGATACTACTAATGATAAAAGGTTAGATTTAGCCACACGCCCAGACAATTGTCCCCCCATTCAGATTTGGGGCAGTTATGGTCCAGAACAAGTTAACAGCTCGCCCAGAGGCCAGACAGGGTCTGCTCTAAGCCCATTACAATAAGCCTGTTCACCTTAATGGTCCCAGCAGCCCAACTGTCACAAATCGAATCATTGCCAACACCCCATTTCCCTTATTAAAACTGCACTGAACATGATGGTTCACACGCTGGGAGAGCTGCATCCATCCACCACATCAGCACTGTAAACAGACTGCGTGTGCGGTTATATTCACGATCATCTATCTCGAGCGAAATCATTAGATTAAATGAGGTATATGAGGACATTTATCAGACTTTGGAGAGGATAAAAGCGTAATAATCACGATGAGGGAATAGCTCCACAATCAAAGGAGAATCAAGTCTACTTGTTGTGCGATCACCACCAATAAAGTGGGTCAATATAGAGAAGCATCTCCTTTGATATATGACAATACAGCACAAGCAGATCACACCACATGAAATCCACTATCAAACAGTTAAAGATATGGACTATGACAGCAGGTTATGTGTCTTACTGTAATATCTGACAATGATGGCAGACACCAGGTCAAAGTTCAGATAGGATCCTCCCACAACCCAGAAAGTTATTGAGGCAACCTAATGAGGTGCTGATGGACGTGAGGGGGGGAGAGGGGTTCACAGTCCAGGAGCAGCAGTTACTCAGCAAGTGTCACAGATAGGAAGCCTCAAGTTGACGTGATGTCCCCTGCCAGCTTGTTATCATGCGTCTTACCATTGCATAACTGAAGCCAAATAAATTTGATTTTTGAGCTCAGTCGGCGGAGGGAAGAAGATGAGGAAGAAAAAAAAACGGGAGAGACAAGGAGAGAGATGGCACCGACTCTCACCCAACCGTGAGCTCTTAAGGAAAAAAAAAAAAAAAAAGACAAGACGGGGGGGATTTCAGTCTGCACGGAGCTCAGACGACACCGAGAATAAAATCAGTTGCATGATATGAGACTCCATGATGTCTGAATGTAAAGAAAAGGGCCATTTTGTGAGGCGGCTAATGAGAGCAAGGCTGAGGCATCTCTGTCAGCTGGGTTTAGGATCATCTTTAGCACAGGAGACTCATCTCCACCTTCATCTTTTTTTTACGACAGTGCAACTCTCTTGATCAGCGGATGTAATTAGTGTCAGCCCTTTCTGCAGCTGAAATGATGCACATTTCCAATTTGCCACATAAAATCCGCTATGATTCACATTACAGTCCGAGCAGTCGTCCAACAGCCTCTTAACAACAACCTTAACGACTGTAATTTATGAGGAAGCGTTACAGCCTCGTGACACACTACATCAGCCAGGAGAAATTAATTAACAGCTCTGTGAAGTTACCTTCAGTCTAGAATACCCTCAATTAAAATTCAATTTTCCCTTCACGTTCAACTGCAAAATTAATGCCCAGCTCCAACAATGAGCCTTCAAAGTGTGTGCAGCTGACCGAAGGTAAGTGAGTGCAGCTCATAGTCAGTAAGTCAGAGCGAATCAGTGCTCTGATGTGTGCACAGAGTCCAGCATGACAAGTTGATGGTGACAAAATGCTTCCACACTACTGACCGAATCGACAAATCCCCACAGAGCAAAGAAATATCATCTTCGTGCAGGTCAAACAAACTGTGCAAAAGCATTTACAGAAAATGTGGGAAATAATTGGATGCAATCAAACCATTACAGCATCATCTGATCATTCACTTCTCCTGCAAATGGGAGAGGATTCCTCCATTAGGTTTAATATCTGATAAGCATGAATCCATTTTTTGGCTGTAATGGTTTCATGAGCATCCATTAAGCGTTTTTGAAAAAGGTATCAGGGCTCCACATAAGCATAAGCATATTATATTTCACTTGATTGGTGATTAATCTCTGCAAGCACATCAATAATGAAAGCATCATCGAGAGGAGAGAGAGAAGATCAGTATCTTACCTCTGTCGGTCGCGTTGGGAGGTTTCTCTCTCCTTCTGTGTCTTCTCTCCGCCGGTGTCCGTGAAATATTTACTCACTCAAAGAGGTATACTGCCAGCCATCAACGCTTGATGCTCTTGAAAAAACATCATCCTGAAAAAATGGCTTAGAGACATGCCAAAAATATGTCAAAAATAAGGGAAGGGAAAGGGAGGGGGGGAAAAAATAAGCCAATAAGTCTTGCAGGTATTGAAATATTAAATAGCCAATAATTGTATGGTTGTCTGGTGACAGTGGAGAGGTGCTTGTGTTGATGGATGGGAGAGGAGCTCTCAGTGAGAGCGAGCGTGCGAGAGAGAGAGAGAGACAGAGAGAGAGAGAGCGAGAGAGAGAGACAGAGAGAGAGAGGGATTAAGATTGAGGAGACACCCCTAAGGGACCCTTTATCGTTGCAATGTAGCCCGTCGTAGCTTAACGCCCAAGCGACTTCACAACAAGCCTGCAACACGATATTGCCCAAAGATAATTAATCTGTTAACGGGGATTAGCGGGGGTCTAACCCCTCACTCACTTCATCCTGAGATACCAGAGGCACACTCCTACTGCCGACCCCCACCTACATCCACGCTCACTCCCATCAACCTGACCAATCTCTGCCCAGACTACCACACTGAACCTTGACCAGATTACCGAGAGAAAGAGAAAAAAAGCTGCCATCCACTAAATAATAGTGAAAAGAAGTTGTTGGTTTTTTTTAAATCCACTCACATGTTGGATGCAGAAATGGTGAACTCCTGCCTGACAGCTCAGTTAGGCTGCGACGTATCAAGGGCTAATGTGAGGAACATTAAATTGGAGTAAGAGAGGCATATAAGCACGCATAGATGAATAAGGGGAGGGGGAGATGCAGGGAAAGGCAACATAAAATAGTGAGGAGGGGGAAAAAAAGTGGGTTCCCAGGGAGTGATGCTGAGAGAAAGAGGAGGGAGGGAGAGAGATGGAGTGAACAATGAACAGAGAGAGAAGGGGGTAAAGCGGCATGCAATGGATTTTTTAGGCAAAACCAGTTTTCAGTGGAGGCTGCAGAGCAGCGTTAACACTGATTCAGTGACACGGAGGCTGGAGGAGAACGTGGATGTGATGAGAGGGTGCTGATGGAGATGATGCTCTGTGGGTGATTTGGCTGAGGGATAATGCAAATTGGAAGATATAATGGCAAGAAAAGAGTAGAAAGAGTGTGGTGTTTGTCTGCCATTGGTGAAAGGGGGGCAGAAGCGAGCCAGCAAAGAGGGAGGGGGCGGCGTTAGTTTTTCTGTGTCACTGAAAAGAGAGTGGGGGAAGGGAGGCAGGGAGATAATGCGAGCGAGGGAGCAAACAGTAGAGAGCCACAGAGCATACTCACTGACTCATATAGCCTATGTATAGTGTGTATGTGTGTGTGTATCTGGGAGGAAGACAGAAAATTATATTATGTATGCAAGAGTTGTTCGGGGAGCGTTTACGCAGCCTGCGAGTGTCTGTATGTTAAACCACAGCAATCCATCCAGGCCATCCATCACTGCGCTGATAAAATATCACCACTCACATTGTTTAAAATAACCAATTCAATATTTAATGTCCTTGATAATCTAGTGCTTATAATTCATTGTAAAAGCATACAAAGCCATCGTTCTTGTGGAACACAGTCCATACATTATTAAACAGATGGTATAAATCGCAGAATTATGAGCTGCAGAATACAACCACTTTGGATAATTTGTGGCTGTAAAGAAAACATAATCTTTTCCCCTCATAGACAATTTATGTCTCATACATATGCTCTTATGGCAAGTGCATTATGTCCCGTCTGTTAAGATAAAACAGGAGATATCAAAGTAGAGCATACCCAAAGTACAGTCGGGCCTGTGTGGAAAAAATTAGCCCTGATCACCTTGTTTGGCCCACGAAGATAATAAACAGAGAAAATAAAACTACTTAACTACTTAATATTATTTCATATTACAAGAAAGGAGTTGGTGAAAAACCTTACGACTACTCAAATGTGTGTAAAGGCAGGTTTGACACAGGATGTATCTCCAGCAGGCGATGTTTACAGTAGCTGTGTTCAAGTGGACAATATTTCTTCACTTTGATTTAAGATTTCAGGTCAACTGTTTACACGGGGTTGGATTAATAGGGTTTGGCGTTTAAACGCAACAAATAATTTCACCAGAACAGCTGTGTGACATGCGCAAGTGATGTTACGCCATGTATTCCTCTTCCTCGCCGGACATTTAATCTCTTTTGGCACATGTTTCATCAGCTCCCTGTCCTGAAGATGGATGTCTATCGTCATCTATGTTAAGTTCTCTAAGAGTTTGTATTGAGAACAAACCCTTGGCAACTGGAAGAAACATCTTTCACAACGCATCTTTGTCGAGATGGTGGGCATGATTATAATCAGAATATTAGGCTCCATGTAAACGCAGCTTCATGATCGATACTGCTGGTTTCCATTTTGACTCGTGCAAATAACGTTTATTGTGATCAGCAATTAATCTGTTGATCATTGTCTCAATTAATTTATCAATTTTGATCAATAGAATTTTAGAAAATAGAAAAAAAAGACAAGGTGAAGCAGCATCAACCTGTCTTCACGACGGACAAGCTAGAACTTGACTGAATCATTTATCAAAGCAGTTGCCACTTAATTTTCAGTTAGTCGACTAATTGATTGATTGACTCCTGAGTGAGCATGAAAGCACCCCTGACACTAAAATGCTCTCACACAGCATACTGTGAGCTTCCCCTGATGAATACTTTAAACTTTCCAGCACAGTAATGTACAGCTCTTTCATTTAAAAAACATAATGTACATATTTTGAGAATTTTTTTTTAATCAATTTTCTATTTTATTTGTCTTGACTTGCAATTATTGCCTTTTATCTTTCTTTGTCTTTTCATTTCTAATTTTTTTTCTTACTGTATTTATTGTTACGCACCAAAACACCAAGGCAAATTTCTTATTTGCCTTATTTACCACCGTATTCTGATTTTGTTTTCCGACACATCATTTTAGTAATAGTTATAAAAGATGTTTGCAATAGAAATTTGAGCTTTATAGTGTATTTTCACTCATTTCTATCAATTAAATCAACATTATCTAACTTTGGTACCTTTAAATAACAGCTTTAAAATCACGTTGATGATACAGTCTCTTGTAAATACGGTGCCTGTTGTCTCTGTCACTTGTTTCTGCACTGTGTAACTTCAGTGGGAGGGTAGGATCACAGCGTTACATACATGGTTACTTCAACATTAAAGTTTTCAACACATAACATTGTGATGATGTAATGGGTTTTGTTTGTAGTTAGCACCTATATTACATCTGACAAATTGTTACAGACCTGGGATTTGTATTTACGACAGTGGTGTTGCATTCAGAAACTGTGGGGGGCGCCAAATTGCACAATTTCTACATAAAGTTGCTTTAAAACCATTAAATAAGAAGACTGACTGATAAATCTTTATATTACATTATAAAAAAAAATCTACTTTGCCTGAATCTGTTTTTAGTTTTTATATTCTTCTGTTCAGCCAGGCAAAGTAAACATCTGTGCTTTTAGTTCTGGCTGTAGTGCATCAGCTTGCATTATGAATTCCCTGTACTATTATTATTTTGTACAGACAACATTCATCTCATTCTGAAGCCTAAATATGACATACTGGATAATGTGATGGTGCTTATCGGATTAAAGGGCACAGATTGGGATAAATACATACATTTACAATCATATTATTTAAGTGTAGTTTGGTTTTGTGTAGTGTAGTTTGTGTTTGTGATTGTGCCTGCCTATAAAAATGTCCTTCACCCAAATATCTTTAAAAGTGCCTATATAAACTAAATAACGTAAAACACAGACATCAGATTGGTTTGAAAGGCCACATTGATAGTGCAAATATCAGAGGTATAGCACCCAGTCATATCTCTTAAGTGCTAACATACACGTGTGTTGTGTGTGCATGTGAAATGGCACAGTCTGCTATCAGCGAAGAGTGACTGTGCACACGGTCTCATAGAAACCATCTATGGTACCTCTTACAACACAAAGGTGTAAGGTGTTTACTGGCAGACGGCCAAAATTGAAACCTTTCCCCACCTTCAGGTCCCCCACCCCTTCAAAAATCCTGTCAACCTCCTCGCCCACTACCTTGGCCAGTGTGAGGTGGTAGCGCGGGTTGTAGGAGTTCCTGTGGAGCAAGCCCTTCTCCCTATAGGCCTCCTGCAGGCCACTGTTGAGCTGCTGGAGGTGGAGCTGAGGCTGGGGGCTCAAGTACAGCACCCTCCCATTGAAATGTTTAAGCTTCACAGGGAAGGTCAGAGACACCGGGGGGTTACGATCCAAATGGGCAAACTGTCGGAGGATCTGCACAGCAGCGTCCACCTCAGCTGGGCTGCGCAGCACCAGGAGGCACATGGTGACATGAAGGCAGGAGGAGGTCTGCCAGTGAGGGGCAGAGGACGGCAGAAGGGAGGTGATCTCCTTCTGCAGCTGCTGGAAACAGGAGAGGATGGCAGGAGTGTTGGCCCTGAACGTGATGAAGTGCGTTGGTCGTTTCTTCGGGGGGCGACCGCCACGTTTCTCCTCTCTCTGCTCCAGAGGTGAATCAGTCTGGCTGATGTTCATGGCTTCGAGATAACTCTGTGCATAACAAAGAAGGGACATAAAGAGCATCACTGTATTAAATAGAAACTGTAATCACAGAACAAGAAAGTATTTCAGCGTGAGTTGAACTGTACTCACTGAAGAGTCTTCATTGCCTTCCCAGCTTTCTTGCCCTTCTTCTGTGGGCTCCTCCTCAGCGTCCTGTTTAACAATTGCTCCTTCTTTTTGGGATGAGGACGTTTGGTCTGTTGAATCCTGAGATCTAAAATCAAAACAGATGAGCAAAATGGCTCAAATGACTGGAGATTATCTTGCAAGATTTTTTTCCAAGTCACACAACATAACATTTCATAAATGTGAAATGTCTTAAGGACACAGTGAAATAAAAAAAATAAAAAAATTTCAGGTTATTATCTTGTGTCCTCATGTTGATTGATCTGTTATCTTGTCATAAAATATCATTTTTGAGTATTTCTATATCCAAACCCCTCTCTTTTCCTGTAAAATACTACAATATTTTGGATGACCAAACTTGAACTCGTGTTTCTCCAGTTAAATTGGGGTGACGAGCTAATCCGACAATGACATAAAACCACACTTGAGCGTGACCTTGTGGGTTATCGTAGCTAGCAGAGTGATATCATGGGGTCAGAGGTGTGTGTTTGAATGTTAGTTCGCAAAAACTTTGGTCAGACATCTTCTAGATTATGGTGGAGTGTTGATTCATTCATTTCTCCCTCATCCAGCTCCGTAGCTATATTCGCTAAGCTCAGCACAATGTGAAGGATCTGATTTAAATCATTCTCCTCTAAATCATATTCTGTTTTAGGGCTGCAACTAATGTTTTTTTCCATTATCGATTCATCTACATACTATGTTCTGAACTGATTGTTTTGAAGGATGTTATTGTTATCTGTTCTCAGTTAAATCTGAAGGGTGAACATGAACAGCAGACCTTGCTATTCCTGATTCCTGTTGTTCCTGAGAAGTGTGTACTGGACTCTTTGGACCTGGTTGTGTTGACTCTGGGTTGTAATCATCCATCTCAGACAGCCTCTCCTCCTCCAGATGTGTGTTCTCTGTATGAGTACAGTCCTCTGTTTCACTCTGCCCACGAACAACAGGTGGCTGCTCTTCTGTTGTTTCAAGGTCTTGTTGTTTTTCTTGGTCCTCTTTGTTTATTCCTTGTGAAAGAAATTATGAAATTTGTTGAGTGTAAATCCTGTTGAGTGTACTGGCTTTTGTAAATTGTGTATATTCAAGGTGGGGTAGCAATAAAGGGTCCTCTCTCACCCTTTACTTCCTCCTCCCCTCCAAAGGGGGGAGCCAGAGATTGACCGGTGGAGCCAAACACCCTGTCAGTCCTGCTGTGGCGGTCCCAGACGCGGTGCCCTCTGTAGGTGAAGTACTGGATCCTGTGTCTGGGCAGGGCCAGCTCAGTGGTGTAATCACAGTCGCAGGGGTTGGTGTCCCAGTTGAAGTCATTGAAGGGACGCTCCAGCACACCGAGAAAGCGATCTACGTACCCCACCACAAACTCTGAAGCATCTACTGAGGCGTCCCACAGGATCCGAGAGATAACATCATCTGCTGTGCGCATGCGAGGCTTCTTGTTCACCTCTTCAGGAGAGGGAGATGGAAAAAAAGTGTTAAAACAGATTAATGTAGGACCGCTGGCCTCCTTAGAATATGTTGTCATTCTCAGATGACATAGAAAACTAAATACGGAGGTACCTTTTGGCTCGACTTTTAGCTTTGTTGCTTTGTTCACTTTCTTCTTGTGTGTTCCTGTCTTTTCTCCATCCTGTTTGTCATCCTGGTCAGGAGACACAGCCCCTGAATCATCCACTGATGGGTCACTATGAAAAGAGAGCCACACGAGTGGAAAGAATGCTAATTATGAATGTGAGTCATGACAAAAAAAATGATGAAACCCTTAATAACATTTGACACAGATTCGTGAAGCATGTCTGAACTTTGGGTTAACACCCATATTGAGTCATGGCTGAGTACCGAGATGTGGACTCAAGGGGACTCAAGTCATTGTGAATTGGACGCAAATCACTGATTTGATAAAGTGCAACTTGACCTAACAGAAAATTACTTAAGACTCAACACGGACTTGGAGGTTAAAGACTTTGGACCTGACTTACGATATGATGACTGGAATTAATTGTCTGTGTTCATTAAATGTTTTTTTTTTATTCTGATGTCAGTGTTTCACTATTTAAAAGTGATTCAGGTAATTGTTATACATTTTTAACAGGTTAGATAGCTTGGCAAATACTTTCATTATTATTAGACAGGTACTTATAACTTGTATTTTGTCATTTACAGCGACTAATCATACATTCAGAGTTCATAGGGGCATGTGAGAATAAATACTTTTAGCACTCAGGCAGCCATCTATTTAATGCTAGCCTTAATGTCCTATGATCATTTGCAACCCAACATTTATTGACACAGATAATAAAAATAAAGATGTACTTTTCAAAAGTCTAACAAGGAAATTAAAAGCCGTCCTTCATCCTGCTGGTTTGTTCACTGAACAAAATAAGGCGAGCAGACCTGTGAGACAAACGGCATCTGTTGCCAAAATGACACTTTCCCATCAGGAAAAACTGGCACACGTTGACTCCATCCTCATCCCGTCCTCCTGACTCTGTCAATGATAGAGACAGACACAGAGGGAAGGTGAGCAGAACAGACGTGTAATTAAACTGTTATGAAAGCCTGTACAGAAGGTGAGCAGAGTCTCAGTATCTGCATTTAAATGAAAATAAAGACTCATAGCAATGACTGTTGGTCATGGTCACTCAACACGTGATTAAACAGTTTGGGATGCCTGTCCCATAATTCCCGGATGTGTTGATGATCTCTAACCAGAACAGAAGTTATGTGTGCCAGATCACAGATAGATGGTAAATGCACCGACGTCAGGAAATATGATCCCTAATCGCCTGCCCTCAAAGTGTAGGACACCAAAAAAAAATGTCATTATGTTCATCTGATTTTTATCTTAAGCAGGTCTGATATTGCATTCAACAGTTCAAATCTGGAATAAATAAGTGATTAATCTCCATGAAAAACCTTGCAGTGGAAAAAATGTGTATAACACTGTATTTCCTCTCCAATACACTTCCATAGAGTGTAAATCATGTAACAGGTGGCAATGACTCGACCCGGAGGACTAAAATGTCAGCCAAGTAGTTGGGATGTGGTTGCCTGTAAACTCAAAACACATACCACACAGCCTGTAATGCTATTTCCAGATAGGAAGACTGGATGTGACTCATGATCCAAATCCTTCAATTATTAGCTGTCTTCCATCCCCCCTGAGAAAGCTCTGGCTGTCACAGATTGATCACATCATGGTTTTAGTCTTCCCGACATAAGCTTTCAGTAAAAGAAACTAAAGGTAACTGGGTGAAATAATGACGATGAAGAAATTATTCGTTGGAAAGGGGAAACTGAGCCAAGAGTACACGCAAACAGTAAATATTTCTCTCACACCGGAGGTCAGAGCCAACACTCACGGCTCATGATTCACTTCCTGACTCCTGACACATTTCCAGCAGAGCAGTCCGGCATGAAGTAAAAATGTTGGTAGCCATTACTGTGGTCTACTCATTCATTCAGCTCCCCCTTTTAAGGTTACCGACTCCAGACACATGATAACATAACCAGGACCTTACCAGAACTCAAACTGCTCACAGTAACACAGAAGTGTATTGCAGTGTATTGATAAATATTACAAAATCGATTTCTTGGAAAAGATTACAGGCTGTTTCCAGTTACATAAGTTACTAACAGGTCTATTGTGCAAGTAACAATCTCTTGAGTATGTGATATATTATATGGACTTAGCTATGGCTATATATTGAAATTAGTAGCCTTTTGATGCCTGTTTTACGTGGAAAATAAAAAGCAAATTTACCTGTTGTGGTTTTTAGGGTGTCTTTGCCACTGTTAGGCTCAGGGGGGTCCCTTGCCTCTGCGCTTGGTGCATCTGTCAAGAGGGTCCCATCACCTGTCTGGTCCTCTGGTGGCACTGAGGGCTCTCCTAATCCGTCTGATGCCATGCTCCAATCTGTGATATAAAAGGCAATGTCGCTTCAGAAAAAAACCCTGTGTCTCTGTGGTGTTTGCTGCTAAACCTTTAGCTTTGTTTGACCTGACAGAATGACTCAGTAAGACCGGACACTCCTAAAACTGGAATATTTACTTCCTAACTATGGAAATGTTCCCAACACGAACTTATGCGGAAGTGGTTAGTTAGCGTTTAATAACATTACAAACCTTTCAAAGTTCAACATAGAAAATTAACAACCGTAAAATGTAGAAAATACGATTTAAACATAAATAAGTATTTGTAAAAAAACACCGTGAAAATATATTATTTTTCAATCTTTTACATACTAACCGAAGAAGCACACGATTCTGACTTCTTCTCGCCCTTTGACCCGCGTTTGTTGTCTCGCAGGGGATCATGGGTAACGTAGTCTTTCGTCGAAAAGTGCCTTTGTGGAAAGATTAAACAAAGCCCGATACCAGAAAATAAATCTGGTATTTGATTACTTTCTTGTTGCTTAAAAAGAAATCAAGATTTTACCGATTTAAAGGTTAAAATTGAGGGAAAAGTAGCGTCGTTAACCGCCATGCGTCACTTGAGCCCGAGCGCGTGACTGCGCGTCACGTGACTGTGTGTTATTGTCAGTTAGCAGCTGCACAGAAAGAAAACAGAACAAAAAGTGAAGAAAACCTGAATATGAGACGCTGAGAGTCATGGATTTTACGATAACGGACTAAATTAAGACTTTTGTTTGTTTTGTGCGACTATTTCGATATGCTGCTTTGTGTAAAACGGCTTTTTTGACGTTGCGGGCAATGAACGTCCTTTTGTGAAGCAGCGCTGAGCACCAGTCATTTGTTGTACTTGGCTGAAGGTAAGACTATCTGATATCGTCAGCTGTAATAACAGTGTAACCTAGAAGTGTCAGTGACTGGCCAGAAACAGATGTTATGTTATGACCTGCTTGTTACTGCACATATCAGTTTCAAACATACTCAACGCTGTAAAAACATGAAAACCGTGTTTTCTCCCTCCTTCAGATGAATGCTCTGGTTGCTCTCTGTCACTTCTGTGAGCTCCATGGCCCTCGGACGTTGTTTTGCACTGAAGCACTGCACCCTCCATCCCCGTCCCCTTCATCCCAGACAGGTGCCCCAGTGCCAGGGGACAGGGACCGTGATGGTGACCGGGAAGGAGAGGGGCTGACCATGAGGGCCAACAGCTCGGCCACACAGAGAGGGGAAATGTGTGACGTGAGTGAGCTGAACCACCCCTCTCTTCACATGTCTCCTACATCATAAAACTATAGATATACCTATATTTTTGTATGCAGTGAGTTCATAGTTCTGTATTCTGTCTTCAAGTACTAATTTCCCTCTTCTCCTCACCTCATAGGGCTGTCGATCCCTTCCTGCATCTCACCCTGGCTTCATGAGCATTGATGACGAAACAGGCATTCGCTTCCTGAGCCACCAGCATCCCAGACAGCCGCAGCTGTTCAGCGTGGTCCGCCAGGCATGCGTACGCAGCCTCAGCTGTGAGGTAAACAGTGACGTACGTCTGCATGTATGTGTGTGTGAGTCACACATCCCATACACCGAATAACCTATTACATTTTCTTATTCCCTTGTTGCCACCCACTCTCTCTCTCTGTCTGTGTCGTCAGGTGTGTCCCGGCCGTGAAGGCCCGATTTTCTTTGGAGATGAGCAGCACGGTTTTGTGTTCTCGCACACGTTCTTTATCAAAGACAGCCTCGCCAGGGGCTTCCAGCGCTGGTACAGTATCGTCATGGTAGCAATGGACAGGATCTACCTTATCAACTCCTGGCCTTTTCTGTTACGCCACCTCAGACTCACAATCCAGAGCCTGCAAAGCACTGCCCTCAAGGTAGGGTGCCATGTCCACTGCATGCCTTTTTTTCAGTTTACTCAAATAGAAACACATTTGGAAACATTAACTGATTCCACAGGCATGTATCTGTTAGTTTGCCTAATGTCTTCATACTCTACTCCATCAGGTGTTTGACAATGAACAAGGAGTTTGTCCCCAGCGAGCAGTGAGGATGAACAGTGTCTTCTCACCTGCAGTGTTTCCACACCAAAGGAGTGGCAACGCAGCACGATCACTAACTTCTCTTACCCAGCATCCCAATCTCTGGGCCAGCCTGCACTCCTCCTTTAGCTGGTGCGTTCATATACTTTCAGTTCATTATGAGTGGGTTTACAGTCGCTTTAGTACCCTGTTTATTCTTGGGCATGTAGAGTCATATCCTGGTTTTGAGAAACCTGGATGTGCTAATTTGACTACTCCTATAGAAACTAGGATACTGTGGCATGTAAACACCTTATCCTGGTTTATAAACATACAGATCGGTAGTTGAGATGGTGAGAGATCAAGACATGCCTGCTGGCAGACAATCAGAAGTGGATACTTTTAGGATCATGTATACAGGGACCATATCACAGATGTGATCAAAAATGGGATACGACTCAAAACTAGAATACTAATTCGCATGTTGAAGCACTTTATGGCATACAAGCTGTTGTCTTTTTCCCTGTATTCACTCAATTGGACATGTGGATGTCTCCAGGCTGCTGAAGGCCTGTGGGAGTCGTCTGACAGAGAAGCTGCTGGAGGGAGCCCCCACAGAGGACACGCTGGTGCTAATAGAGAGACAGACAGGTAGGCACACTGTCCCTAATCAAACAGGATGTTTTAAACTATTATGTAATGGAAACTTTTGTATTTTCCCACTTCACGCTTGTTTAAGCATGACGGTGACTGAAAACTTGTCACAAAATGGAAAATCATTTATTTGGGTGATGCTTGGACATGTCTTGCCTTGTCCTGATGGAGGATGATATCAGACAGCAGATGTCATGTGTTTGCACAATGTGCCATGGTTTTATCATCAGTCTGAAAAGTCTCCTGTTAAAGTCTGATTCACTGGGTCAGTCAGTGCAGAGGCTCACCGGCTACGAAAACAAAGTGATTCATTTAACCATTGTGCTCAAATGTACAGCCTTTTCCAGAAGGCGTTTACGCAATATTTAGTTGAGATTTAGAAAGTGATTAAAAGATTTCGATCTCCCCGGCCAGCGAGGCTCTTAGGTTGTGGAATTTTAATACCCTGTTCCCTTATATTAATATTGTCATTAAATAAACTTTACTTCTGTAGCGCTTTTCAGAATCATAGTTACCAAGCGATTAACGGGGGTTAATTACAACACAATAAAATAAAAGTATTACAATTATCAATAATATGAAAGTGGTACAATAAAAATGACTTATTTAGTATATAGTTTTAATATTGTGCAGACTACAGCGGAGCTATTTCATTAGTAATCATAACAATAACTTATTTGTATAGCACCTTTCATACATAAAAGGCAGCTCAAAGTGCTTTACAGAATGGTGTTAAAAAGAAAACATAAAAATAATTAAAAAGGCAGAGAAAAACATTAAATGCAACTCAGTGTTTTAACAATAACACACAATAGAAGAAGAACACAGAAAAGATAAATACTTTCAGGAAAAAGAAAAAAAAAACATCAAATAAAAATGCATGTACATAAAAGTAGTTTAAAAAAAAAAAGATGCGTGCCTGAATAAGTGCATTGTGTGCTGTATTGCTGTAGTTTATTCTTTAGTGGGATTGAAATTAGTCATTGATAAGAGATAAGATTGCAAACCACTGATTTCCGTTCAAATACACAATACACTAAATAGAGAGCATGACACAGAGTCTGCTCTTTGTAAAAATAATCTCCATTGGAATTCCCCCAAATTTGCAATAAACCGAGACATGAAAGCATTTGGTCATCGCTGTTTCTGTTCTGATATCACTCTGTTTCCCAAAGAGCAAGAGGAGGAAATGAGCTGCTGGGAAGGAGCAGAAGGAGGCGCTGCAAAGTCACAGCGCCACCAATCAGAGAGCGAGCTGGGCATCGACTTCCTGTGTGATGATGCAAAATTGGATGAGTTACCTGGTCCCAAATTTAGGTCACTGAGGCATTTGAGACAGGTAAACTTCAGAAATGTATTAAGTTGACTGTATAAGTTGACAGAAAACTGAAAAAAGACTTCTAGACTTCTCCTTCTAATTATATAAATCTCGCACATTTGGTCAATTCACACCTTTACATTAGCTCATATGTATCTGTGACATGCTGTACATCAAAGTCTGAATCGTTCTGCAGGTTCTCGGTCCTGCAGAGTTTCGTCAGCTGGTGTGGCATGTGCTCATGGGAAATCAGGTCATATGGAGAGGCACAGACCCCGGGCTCATCCAATCAGCTTTTACAGTGCTCAAGGTACTCCACCACTGTATTGCCTTTTCTGCCTCGTCAGGAGAGATATCATGTTAGGACGAGTGATAACACCTGGGAGGGTCTTAAATAGTTATCCACAGTGTAAATAATGTGTCAGTAGTAAAATGCAGTGTGGTATGACACAGTTGTAAACATTAAACACTGTTTCATGTTGCTGCGGTTGAAAAGTAGTTATGAAATATGGCTAATTACAAATACCGTCTCATGTGACAATGTTTGGTTTGGGTATCAGATATTATTTCGCCACAAAGAGCCAATGCTCGCCTGAAGACATATTATTGTTTATGCTAACATTACACGCCTTGAAAATGTTCTTTGCCTGTACATGCTCCCCTGAACTCCCTATGTAAGAAGCACAAACGAGACAGAGCACGCAGCTGTTTTTGTTAAACGTTCCTTTTTACTGTTGAAAGATATTTGAGTATGTCATCCACTTGACATTGTTATTTTTTTTTTTCTGTCTTTTATTTGGTTACAGTTAGATTGTTGCATGCTTTCTAATACCTCCCAGGCCTTTTCCACAGCAGACATGTTTACTCATCATAGTGGAAGATTGCACAGGTGTTACTAATAACATTAATAATGGCAAACCAGGACACTGAAGCAGCTAAATGGAATTTAGCCATCGTTAATTTTATTATTTACACCTGTGTATTCTGTGTCAAAATATCTAGCTATAAAAGATACTTATCTGTCAAAATAAGTGAGTGGGTGGGAGGCCATTAACACGCTTACTTCAAGCATGTTTATAATCTGAATCTCTGTCCTGTTTCCCATCAGTCTTTGCTGCCGGTGGGCTGTGTGCGATCTGTGCCATACAGTGCTCAGTATGAGGAGGCCTACAAATGCAACTTCCTGGGCCTCAGCCCAGATGTTCCTATCCCAACTCACGTCAGCTCCTCCGGTAAAAGAGACTCTTTCAACTGTAATAGATTACTGCATGTGCCGTTGGCTTGTGCATGCAGGTCATAATTTATTGATTTAACCTTCCTTTCGTTTGTCCTGTAGAGTTTTCAGTGCTGGTGGATGTCACTTCAGAGAGAGGCTGTCAGATCTCAGCCATGGGTGAAGACGATATCTCCTCACTTTATCAGTTCACCATCAGCAGTGCCAACTCACAGCCCACAGACAGGGGTGAGTGCACGTACCTTCATTTATAAATAGTCACTGTAGGTTTGCTGCCACTTTCACTTTCTCCTGGTTAAAGCTTTAAAAGCAAAGAGATGTCTTTGCCAGTGCTGCACAAACTTAAAGGGAAAGTTCACCCCAAAATAAAAAAATAAAAAATGTTTTCCTCTTACCTGTAGTGCTATTTATCTCTAGATTGTTTTGGTGTGAGTTGCAATGTTTTGGAGTATCAGCCATAGAGATGTCTGCCTTCTCTTGAATATAATTGAACTAGATGGCACTCGGCTTGTGGAGCTCAAAGCTCTAAAAATATACATTTCAAAAACTCAACAGTCATCTCTCTTTCCAGAAGTCATGACCCAGTTACTCATGATAATCCACAGACCTTGTTGTGAAGAGTTTCATGTAGGAAATATTTTATTTCTACCAAACTACACCCGGCAACCGTTCTACTACACAGAAGGAAGCGTGCATGTACTCATGGACAAGAGGCTCATTGTCATGACAACACAGGATATAAACATTAATGGCGCCCTCCTCAGCGAAGATGTAACGTTTGCTAGCTTAGTTATCTTGCCTCTGGTCCATGAGTAGTAGCATGCTTCCTTGTGCGCAGTGATAAGGTAGAAAGAGAAAATAGTTCCTACATGAATCTGCTCACAACAACAGGGTCTGTGGATTAACTTGAGTAACCAGGTGATGATTTCCACCTTCCACCTGAGTGCCATCTAGTTCCATTATATTTGAGAGAAGGCAGATATCTCCAAAACTCTGCAACTAACACTACAATCCAGATGGATACATAGCCCGACAGGTTAGAGGACTTTAAACTGATTTTATCCAATCACAGAAATCTGATATCTAAACCCGCTTCAAGGTACACATAATTATGAGTTATGGGGGACAGATTTCTTCAACCTTCAACTAAGAACAGAAGTGAGAGTGAAAATCAGAAAATGTTCAGACATGTCCCGACCCACAATGATAAGGAATCCTGTAAAGACTCCCAGGATCTGAGTCCACCTGTAAAAACTAGTGTTTCTTGGCCTACCGCCCATCTTTTCACCAACTTTCATTCAAAACCGTTCATCCAGAATGTTTTTGAGATTAAGTGAACAAAAGGGACCAAATTATAACCTTATTGTAAATAAGTATTAAACCAGTTTGTACTTAAACTGAGGTTTACTAACAGTCTTTGTCTCTTTTACCAGGTCCAACATTATTGAACAAGCTTGAGGTGGCTCTGTCCAATGAGAACTTGTCTGTGGACGTCGTATCTCACTGCCTGTTGTGTCTGAAGGAAGAGTGGATGAAGTGAGTAAAACCCATTCATTCTAAATCAAAGACCACCTGGGTTTTTAGCAAGTTTTCACAAATTTCCCTATGAAAGCCCTCTAATAGCTGTTTCTCTTTCGTCTTCCAGTAAGGTCAAAGTTCTGTTCAAGTTCTCCAAAGTGGACGGGCGAGGGAGGGAGGACACCCAGAAGGTCCTGGCCCTCCTCGGCGCCACCGGGCCAGGCGAGGAGGACAACGTCAGGCTGCTTAAGTTCTGGATGACTGGACTCAGCAAAACCTACAAGAGTCATTTAATGACCGCAGTGCGAGGAGGGGAGAGGAGCCCCAGCCAGTGACAAAGAGAGGTGAAGAAAGGAGGAGGAGGAGGAGGGGTGAAGGGAAAGGGGGCTGAAAACAGGGACAAATACTAAAGAAAGGAAAGTGAAAGCAAGGAATTTTCATCAACAGTTTTTTGGGCTGTTTGGGACTTTTAGTGGAATGAAAGGGGAATGTGAATGGATGACAGAAATGCTTTGGCTCATCCATTATTGTCTTTTTAATTAATGAGAAATCTACTGTTCCTAACCCTGATTATTATCCTGCACAGATTAACACATTCAGCCAGTTTGGATAATGTATGAGGCTGTTGTTTGTCAAAGGGAATTATTGTACCTCTACATATTAATATGTAAAGTTTAACTTATTACAAACAGACTTTGCACTTTGTTTACTCTTTTTCTGATGCTTTAAAATGAAATAAATAAACTCCAACGGTCACTCTGACGCCCTTTTTGTTGTAAATTCCACTATTGGCTCCATCTTGTGGCGAACAGGAAGAACATAAAGGGAGTGAAGCTTTTCTCCGCCAACTCCCACTCACTTGTTTGAGTGGCCGACAGTCAGCAAGTCTCAAGTGGTGTAAGACAACACTCTTTTAAGGTTTGACGGTGTCCTTGAATGCAAAAAAACGGTTGCATAACACGGCCCTGCTCCAGTACAGCCGACCACATCAGCAGGATTTTGGCTTCTTAATGAGCCCGTCGCACACAGATCCACTAAAAAGCTGAGGGTTTTTTTTTTTTCATACAGGAGTTATTTGAGCCTGTTGCTTTGCTGAAGCTTGCAGACTTGACTCAATAAAATTCAGCAACATACGGCTTTGTTTAAATTCAGAGGGGGGGCTTTTTTTTCTTACTTGTGTAGTTATTGTGTAGGTAATACAAATCGGGTTGCAGTCCAAATTGCAAGGAAAAGTCCGTTTGTAAATATTAGGATTGACTGTAGCTTTCCACTGCTCAGAATTGCAAATAGAGTGTTACTTGTTTCATTGTTATGCTTTTCTGACGCAAATCTGGATTTCATTTTGCAAGTTTCTCTAGAAAAAGCACAAACGTCATTTGCAGCAGCTCCGCAGATCAGTTACATATTTACTTCCCTCAATATGCAAGCGATGTTTGAACAGGAAGGCAGCACAATGACGGGATATTTGTAGCTGTCATTAAAGCACATAGCGTAGGTGAAGAGGTTTGGAGTTGATGATCCCTCTGGGAGTGTTATGATATAGTGCTTGCAGTGAGGCTGCTGCTATCTAGTTTCCCTTTCCCTGTCAACGGAGCAGGGACATTGGAAAACTGTCTTGCTTCCTTTGGCTTTCGTTCAAAAAAAGGACAAATGCAAGAACAATTCCTCTGTGAAACGAGGAAAAAACTTCCTGCCTTTCATTAGTAATTAACTCCTCTCCTGACACCCCACATAACCTGAGGGGAAACAGCAACACGTTACAAATAAGATGATGACAGCTATGCACAATATTAGACATCACACGATCACACCATCCACCTCGGTGGAGCCCATTTTAACAGTAATGAGTACAGAAAGCTGTCACACATGGTATGACTTGCAAGTTCTGGCAATGCAGTGTTGCAATCCTGTTTTTCAGGGAATGTGATTCTGTGATTTATTTAAAAAAAAAAGAAGGCAGATCATGTGATGATTAAACAGGATGATATTGCGCACTGACTCTGGAGGGATAAAGACCAGTGGATCCACACAGGCACAGAGGTGTGGGGGAGAGTCCAAATGAAAAACATACGCTCCAACTGCATGACTAAACCTCCTTGGGCCTGGTTTGGAGGGGGGAGGATAGGGGCAAAGAGGGTGGGTGTCAGGGAATGTGGGGAGCAGGGGGGAGGGAGCCGGGTAAGTCAATAGTGAGGGAAAACGTGTGGCGGTGGGAGGGGCCGAGACTTAAAGGGAGCAGACAAGCAATCCAGCATAGCACTTTCACTTTGAGCTGAGTGTGGATACAGAGTGGCCAGAGGCAGAGACAGAAGAGCAGGCCAATGTCTCTCCCGCTTTATCCATTAACCAGCTAGACGAGTGATTCAAATTAGGCTGTTCAGGAAAGATTCTAGGTCAGTAGTGAGAGGGGGGAAAGGGAAAGAGAAATAGTAAAACAACAACAAAAGCTTTCATAGGAAAAGGCTGCAGCCACTCAGGCATTAGTGGGAAAATCCAAAGTGAGAGGGCAGGATGGCGTGAGAGGATAAATGAGGCATTTTTTGGAAAGTACCAAGGGAACTCAAAAGAAAGGAATGTATAAGGGATGTCCACAAGAGGACTGAACATCAGGCCGTGAAGGAGAAGGAGACACAGCAGTGCACCCTGTGTCAAAGACCTCAAGAAGCCACAGAGGAGGAAACTTTGCCTTTCACAGACTGACACAGAAACCCGTCTGCAGAGTGATTGCTGTCAACAAGAGAAATGGAGAAGTGTCCATTCTTAGAAAGATAAAAAGGATGTCACTGCCAGGTGAGATGCAAACAATTAAGATCATGGAAGGGCTTTTTTAGAAACTTTCTTTTTAAAGTCTGTAGAAAATAACAGAATGGGTTTTTTTTTTGGAGTCTTAATTTAATCTGTGAATCTAATCTGATTTGCTGTGTCACTTTGGTGTTACAATAGCATTTCCGGTGTGTCTAAAACGCAATTACAGCTGTTGCAACGACGGACCATGTTTTCATGTTGTTTTCTGCACAAAAAAAGCTAATTGAGGCAGGAAATGATGTAACATCTCTCAGTAGGTTTTCAGTTTGAACAAGCAACAAAACCACAGAAAGTTTCCAACAATTATCTGAATGTGTTCTGTCTCTTTCCTTCTTACTCATGCCTCGCACAGTTTTGCTGTTGCTATCACTCTTGACTGTCCAATGTGGTGGATGTGGCTTTGAAATGGAGGGAGTGAAAAACATTAAAACAACCATCGACTCCAATCCGACTGGATTTGTAAGTTAAAAACATTTGATTTCATGATTTTTCTTACTAGTCCTTTTGTGAGAGTGTCCTCTCTGTAGTTCAGACATTTTCTATTTTTTCTTACCAAAGATTACAATCATTTCTTGATCTATTTTAGTTTGTATAGAGAGATAGTCAGGGGTGACGATCTCACTCAAATGAATGATAATAATCAGCCCTTCCTTGTCACCTGATAAGCTATCAGATGATAAACAGAGTTTACGACTGACATGCGCGGCTCTACAAAGCCAAGGGAGTAGCTTCACCTCTGTAGTTATTTATCAATCACACATTGTTCCTGCCAAACTCAGTTAGTACAGTTCACTGTGTTAGTCATTACAGTGTAAACACTATTTATTTCCTCATCTGTGGGTTTATTCTCATCTTTCTCTTTTTCTTTTCTCTTCCAGCGGACAGTATTTCCTAAAGATTACTATGTAGTGCACCACTATGCCAGAAACATGCTCTGTGACACTGATCCGGTGAGTTCCTTATCAGATAAAAAGGGGAAGTGAGGTTTTCATGTACAGACGAATCACCTCTGTCCTGAAACACACTTTTTAACAGGATAATCATTAACATTTACCTCATCTTCAACTACTGTTACAGGCCTCATAAAGGCTCGGTTTAGGAAAAGTTTATTGTACCACTGAGTCGCTTCTGTAATTGAGCATTTGATGTGGTTCCTGTGGTGATTTGTCACATGTGTTTGGCACACTGAAACCTAACTTTGGGCTTGTTGTATTGCTCTACCTTTCCCCTGCAGTGTTGTGTGTTCCCTGCTGCAGTAGTCCTCCTGGATTCCTGGCATGTGCTCCTCAGAAACCTCTGGGACGAGCACCTAAATCACTCCTTAATCCTCGATATCAAGCAGACACTGGATAGAATTATAAAGAGGAACAGAAATACAGAGGTAGGCTTTTCTTTTCAAATATATATTATCAATATGCCTCATTGTATGTACGCCTCATTTTACTCTATTAAAGAAAGTTTAAAAGACAAGAAGGAGAGAGCTATCTCTGGTTATTTGGTATGTGATTGTTTAAATGTTTGCTTCAAACATTAATTCATGTATAAGCGTTGTGTTACTGCAGATTCTCTGAATGTGTCTTTGTTTACCTTTAACTGTAAATATTAATTTAATCCTTGTTTCCTTATCACAGAGGTTCCAGGAGGAGACGGACCTGGACCAGTTCTCCCCGTTATCTTCCTCTCCTGAAGAACTCCTCAACCTGACGTCAGAACTTTTTGCCCAGTGGCTCAAGGTTGGATGCGACCCTTCGATTGAAACTTGCTCCCTGCCCACTTTGCCCCCCTCTGTTGAGAGGAAGGATTACGGTCCATCGAGGGCCAGACTCTTGACCACCCGAGCTATCAGCGGTGAGGAGGAAGTACAGCCTGTCAAGATGATTGACATAACGCAGCCGCCGTCCAACAGTGGTCCCCCGCCCCTGTCGTATCGCGCTTCCCTCTGGAGCTCTTTGCTACTCAGACTCTACTGGTGGTTGTTGCCATAGTTACTGAAAAGGGTCTTTTTGATGATGCACACAAAATGCAAGACATTTCCTGGCACTGGAAGAAACTGAATGTTTTTTTTTTCTCTTATATTTGTGTCTTCGTGTGGTAATACAGTTAAGCTTTGTTATATGAAGTGACGTGCACCGGTTGCAGTTAATGTCCAAAGTTAGTCCACATAGCTAAGTCCTCTGTCCAACAGTGACTCTGCAACTCACACATATAAACGTATAGCCGTCGTCCTCCTTAGAGCAAGCCCCGAGCTCCAGCTAGCTATGCTCTGTACGCTAACAAGAGATAAATGCTGAGCAAGCCAGTGCACATAAGCCATCGTCTGCTGATGTGGAATTCATCACTGTTTACAATGAATGTTGTGTAAAATGTAAGATATTACAGTCTATGGGCGTTTACTTTTGTACATATTGTAAATTAAAAGACATTTAGATATATGCAGTTTTTTGGTTTAACTTACCAGAACATAATATCCTGAAAGGTTGTAAGCTATATTTATTGTGATCTTTGCTGTGATGGACAGTATCTAAGTACATTTAACCCTTTCATGCAGATGCTTTGAAGCGATTTTGGACCATTTAAAGGTGCAATGTGTAAGGATTTTAGTTGAAAACATTAAAATAGTAACTGAAATTATCAAAAGAACGTCCACATTATGACATTATGACGTTCATGTATTGTGTTGCAGAAGTTAGTAACCACCAATCTGTCTGGACTGCTTGCTGCAAAGCTAACTAGCTAAAGGTAGCAACAGTTAGCTGTTATTTGGTGATCTGCTGCCCCCTATTTGTTTTGAGTATGAATTCGACGGGACGCCAGTTCTTGCATATTGCACCTTTTTGTTGGAGAACAATATCACAATTAGTAAATCCTCAAAGCCTGGTCCACAATTCCCGTTGATGACTATCTTTGTATGTCTTGGTCATTTTGACAAAGCCTCTGGTACCCCTGGAATAACTGTCAAATCCTCTTATTCACAGAAAAAAAAATAATTCAACTTAATAAGGTGTTTGAAATACTTTTATCCTGATTTTAATAACGTTTTTATTGTACTGTTTTTTTCTGTGATGGTTCATAACATCCACCAGAGTGGACATATGTATTTTCAGACACAGGAAAAAAAGGCAAATATTAAAATGTGGTTAAAAGTATTTCTGACATGAAATATTTCTTGAAAAATATTGTTTATCCATTTTATTCTGCTTTATATTTCTACTCCACCAGATTTCAGAGGGAAATGTTGTATTTTTCACTTTGCTGCATTTATCTGACAGCTGGAGTTATTGGTTATTTTAAATGTGTTGCATTGTTATAAATTGAACTACCCAACAGTTTATGAAGCTGTTAATAATAGCTCGCTGGCATTAAAACATCAACAGATCTATAATCTAACAGAATTGAAAATACTGTAAGCGCTTTTGATACTTACTCACATACTTTTTTACTTGTAACTGAGTATTTTTTTCATGTTATGGCTATTTTTGCTTCAGTAAAAACAGAGAAGAGAGTATTTCCTGCACACTCCACTGTTTGTCAGTAAGAAAACTTGCATACTTATATTTCTGTCCAAACTGCAAGAAGAGATTAGGTTTTGTTTATGATTTTGCAATCCTGCTACATGACACAGAGCTTGTGTTGGAGCCCACATTCGTGTGAGCTCAACCATCACTGCCGGTCCTTTTTAAGAGTCAGTCCCGGTGTAGAAATCTTTTACAACTATTTTGTAACTCTGATATAAACTGAAAGACGAGTTGCAGATGAGGGAGGAATGCGCCCTGAATAGGGGGGAAAAAAGGAAAGACTCCAGAGAGGTTCTGACTTTTGTCAAGAGCAAAGGAGTAACAGAAGTGTAGCGCTCGGTGCTCACACTTGCCCCTGCTTGTACACACCCACGCATGATATGTGCATCATTGTACTCACAGGAGGCTCCCTGTAATTTCTTAATCCTTAAAGTCTGGAGGTATTTTGCCTTGGCCACAATGGGAACATACTTTTGGCTTCACTGACCTTTTTTTCCACTCAATTTGTGTTATAATTTGGAAGGACTGCATAAACGTACAAATTACAGAAGGGTTAGATAATCATAGTGTGAGGAGGGAAAAAAATTGGACAAACAAAAATGTCATAAAAGAGTCCAAGTGCTGTTCTTCTGGACTGTGGTCGGTGCTCTCGTCCAAGTAGCTGTCACTTACAGATAAATATCTATGCCGTGTGTTCACGTGGGTACCAGGCTGTACTACACTGCGTTTACTAGAATTAAATGCAATAACCTGACTCACTGGGAGCACGCTGGATATCCTGTCCCGGGTCAGCACATGACCCCAAAATGTGGGACTGATCCATCTGATTACTGAAACAAATGTTGCCCTCCCAGCTGAGGAAGACGACCCTGAAAATCCACTTAACTCTCCTGATATCGGGCCGAATTAAAAATGTATGTTTAATCAGTGAAGTTTGGGCAATTTCCGAGACAAATATTTGCAAGTCTGATTTTTTCCTGGCAGCAGGAAGCCAAGAGCCAGAGAAGCCAGCTGAATTCCCGTAAACGGGGGGAGAGAGAGGGGAGAGAGGAGAGAGAGAGAGAGAGGCAGCTGGGGGAGGAAGAGGGGGAGGAGGAGAGCTGGGTGTTTAAACCACGTGGCCGCGCAGCATACCGGAAGTAAGCAGACTGCCAAGATGTCTGCGCCCGACGAGGACACGTTTGCCGAGGAAGGAGGCGAGATGGAGGAGATGGACGAAGCCGGCAGCGACGAGGATGAAGGGGTAGAGATGGATGCGGAAGGAGCGGACGGAGAGGGGGAGAAGAAGGTGTACGTCCCCGGGATCGAGCCGCTGAAGCCCGGAGAGGAGCTGGAGATGGACCGCTCCGCGTACCGCATGTACCACGAGTGCCAAACAGGCAAGTGGAGACAGCTGTGGTGGATAAAGTTAGCGGATGGCTTTATGTAACAGCTTGAATCCAGCAGTGTTTGTTTTCGTTGGTTGTGTTCAGGTGCTCCGTGTTTGAGCTTCGACGTCCTGAGAGATGGAGACGGAGACGGCAGGGAGCAGTTCCCTCTGTCCATGCTGCTCTGTGCGGGAACACAGGCGGACACGGCTCTGAGCAACAGGTACACAACATGACAAGTCTCACAACACTGAGTCTGCAAGGCTGCTGCTGCTGCTGCTGCTGGTGGTGCCATCACACATTACATCAACTTACAGCAAACCTCTCTGGGATGTGGTGACAGATGGTATCAATGATTATATTCAGGCAACAGGGACAGAAGTGGTCAGCAGTTACTTTCTAAATGCAGTATAATACATATTACTACTTACCTTCATTTTAAAGTAATATATTGCGTTACAGTGTTACTGTCTATGTAGAGTAATATATTAGTTCATACACAACTTTTTAGTTACTTTCAACAAAATGCCCAAATAACCTCTATAGAACAATTAAATAGCTGAGATCTTTTTAAATAAACAAGTGGCCTTGGACAGGGAGATGAGCAGGCAGACAAAGGATCAAAGTCTGATATATTATGAGATGGGGATGAATATTTTTAATTGTAGGCCCAGTCATATGAAACGCAACAGACCTATATCTTCTCTAATGTAGCCCTCTTTTTCTATGCCCTTTTTATTTTAGTTCACAGAACAAGGAAGCATATGTGATTCATATGTGATTCAAGAATGTAAATTAAAGAGCGCTCAGAGGATTAGGCTTCATCATTAGGTCTACGTAATACGGCTCATTTCAGTCACACAGACTTAATAAAGAACTTATAGGCTCGACTATATTAAACACACACAGAGCCTATATCAGTATGGTCATGTTGGTGCGGATGGGCTCTCAAAAAAACAATAAACGCGGATTGTAACGCGTTACATGACGTAACTGTAGTAATATGCTGCTGCAATATTATAAGTAATGCGTTATATTACTCCATTACCACATAAAGAAATATATTACCCGTGTTAACCCCCAACACTGGTGTTCAGAAGGTTAACTCAGTGGTGGAAAGTACATTAACTCAAGTACTTAAAGGTTCACTGTGTCGATCTGGAGAAGAAAGTTTAATCAGAAGGTAAAGAGCTTCACTGACTTTTTTTTATGCCTAAAATTTTTTTTTTAAAAACTCTCTTCGTTTTCATGACTGAATAAACAAACTGACCTTAAAGGACAAAACATTTTCATACTGTTTTACGTTGTTTATATGTGGCGGACCCTGCCACCTTTTCTAGCTTCAAACAGTTCCTCTGAGAAACAGCTTGTTTATTCCCTTATAGTAAAAAAACGTATTTCTGAGTTAGTATTATTACCTCATTAATATTGTAAATATTAGAATTGTGAGTGTTGCAAAATATGATTATCATATAAATCATGATGTGTTATTATAGGTTAACATAAGATAAGCTACTGATCACACACAAGAAAAAATACGGGTGAAAATGTGCGAATGAAAAACATAATAGTCAAATAAATTACATTTAAATCAACAACTCAGTTTGAAACAATTATAAACATACACCTTAAATTGTTTAACAATACTGTCCGCAGTGTTTCTCAATACAAGGGCTGTGTAATAAACATCCTTGAGTTCAACACAAAACAGTATTTGGAGGAAACTGTGGAAATCTGGCTTTGTGAGCCTATAAACACAACAATTTAAATGTAGTTAGTCTCTAAATTCAAAAAGGAGACCAGACTTTCTGTGATAGGGACTAAAAAATTTTCCACGACCAATAAAGCTATTGGAGTCTTAACTGTTAACTGCTTATGCAAGAGCAACAAAAGGGAGAAACGCTGGGTCATAAATTGTAAAAAGTTAATAGCAGTGCGTACATCCAAGAGTCATTTTCCAGACACATCTGATGAAGGGCTTGGGGCAAAGCATCACATGTGGAGGTAATACATTTTCTTGGGAGCTCTAGTGTGCAGACTTTAATATGAATTAATTGCAAGACTTGATATATGAATTTCTTTACTTTTATTAGAGAGAAAAAAAGATGCATCATGTCAAAACATTTATATTAATGTTATGTTCACATGGAAAGTGGTCGATTCCCATGTTAACGCCGTGCAAGCCATCGTGTCATCAAGATGGTTTTATGTCTGAGTTTGTCACGTGGGGATTAAAATACTGTGCATGACCATAAACATCAACATTTGGTTTGTATACAGCACACTGATGGTCTCTGGCTGATGTGAGACGTCTCATATGTTTGGTTTTCCATTACATATTATGAAATGGCAAGTTGGACACATAAAAGCAACAACAAAAACAAATCTGTTTTTCTAAAGCACACTTTATTTTGTTACTTTTCCAGTGTAAACAAACTACATACACAAAGTAGTATGAACTTTGGATGCTATGAACGTTAGCGAACTCCCCGCATAACAGCTTCAATAGAGCAGAGGTCCTTTAGTCAAATTATGTGAAAACACTCGTAGACATAGATCCGAGCATACAAAATTATATTTTAAAAAATTGTATATGCTACTGGAATGCAGTGAAATAGATGTATAAAGAAGCAGGACATGGAAATGAGGCCAATTACCCCAAAATTATACCTAAGAACAGATGAGTAAAGATGGATGTGCTGGATCATTATAATCAGTTCTTCAAGTATCTAGATGACATAATTAGAGGCACAGTGTTCAGTTACTCAGTTACAGTTAATTTATCTTAATCAATTATGAATTGATCGGTTTACTCCTCAGGGTAAACTGCTTGATTTCTGTCATGAGCTTACATCTATCTTACATCTTTGTATTTAAGAGGACATTAATTGAAAAGTCTTTCATTAATTTACATTTAATAATAATAATTAAAATAATTTAATCATAATTTTAATGTTTAATTAATTGAAAAGACTTCATGATAAAACTCTTAGTTACTGTTTTGTTAAAAGTAGATGAAAGAAGAATCAGTAAAGACGGCATGGTCAACAAACATATAGACAGTATAGCACGTAATATTATAATTTTAGGGAATTAACTATTAGTGAATAATGAGTATTTTGTCTATTTGCTCACAGTGTTCAGGCATCTGCGCTGTTGCACTTTTGCACAGTTTCAGTTTTGTTTTGACATCGTTCCAAGCGTCATTGAAGAGCTGGTAATTTTCCCTTTTTATGGGTCACTTTCAAAACATTTCCAGAGATTGTTTAGGTTATTTTATCTTGTACTGAAACTCAGCACTTGGATTCAGATAACAGACTAAATTAGATTCTTATCTCTCAAGTAGGTTTCTTTTGCAGACTATACACCACTCTGAAACAATGTGATAAGACTGTCTGCTAAAAAAGGCATCGTTTTACTCTTTTTCAGACTTCTCGTCATGCGCATGCATAACCTTCATGGAACAGAGAAAGAAAAAGAGGGTGAAGAAAGCAGCGATGAAGAAAGTGATGATGATGAGGAGGATGAAGATAAGAAGCCACAGATGGAACTGGCCATGATGGCTCACTATGGAGGGATTAACAGAGTCAGAGTATGTTGTGTGTCATTTTCCATTTCTGACATTTGGATGAACTAATCCATTCAGTCCCCTGTATCAGAAAACCTTCTAAGGATCCAAAGTTACTGACTTTGCTTCTTAATTTTCAGGCGACCCGACGTGGAGAGCAGTCGCTGGCTGCCGTGTGGTCAGAGAAGGGACAGGTAGAAATATTTGACCTCCAGTCTCAGCTGCAAGCCGTCCACAGTTCTGCTGCCATGGCTGCTTTCATCAGTAAACAGAAAGAAGCCACGGCTCTCTTCAGTTTCTCAGGACACATGAATGAAGGCTTCGCGATCGATTGGTCTCCTACAGTACCTGGTAGGTGTCGCCTCTACCTGCAGTGAAATTTGCAGATGGAAAAAATGACAAACTACTCACATACAGTCAGGCCTCTCTGGCATCGTGTACTATAAGTAGAGTAAAACTTAAATGTCATCGTGGTTCAATTTGCTTTACAGACAGTAGTCCAACACAGAGGTTTCTGTGTGAATTCCCGAGCTGCAACTTTTCGATGCCACAGACAACCAAATCTCATTGTCCTTGTGACAACATCCACGTTTGCGGGTTGTTTTATCTTCTAAATGAAAACCTGTCCAAACATCTTTCAACACTTTAATCCAGAGGCATCCAGATACAATTTACCCAATTTCCCCCTCGGGGATCAATAAAATATTTCTGATTCTTATCCCTGCTATAATCCCTTGCTTGGCTTTTAACCCATTTTAATTGAAACCTGGGTTATTCTGCTTAATATGAAACAGCCCAAAAAACAAACAGGACCCAAAAAACAATCGCCTTAGCAGGGGTAAAAAAAAAAAAGAAGACATAATAGTTTCCTTTGCAAAGATGGACTGCTGTTACGTAATGGATAGCAGCGATGTAATTCTAGAGGCTAAAATGTGCACAACCACAACAAAGAAAAAAGTGGGACTCTCATCAGTACGGCTGAGTTTGTAGAAAGTGTTGGGACAGTCTCCATTTAATAGGGATGATTCTATATGACCTCCATAAGCAAACGATACCATCAGTGAGAAGATTGGCGACTTCTGCATAGTTGCATAGTTATTTTTAATGCCTCTCCAACCTATCCAGGTTAGATAACTCATGAAATAAAAAAAGAGTTGAGTGCTGAGGATGAGAGATCTCACAGCCTGATGAAAGAAGCTGCTCTGTAGTCTGATGGTACGACAGGAAATTACCTCATTGACAACAGCTGTGTTTTGTTTGTTTTTTTTGTCTATAAAAAGAAAAATACTATTACTTCTTTGGTGCTCATACCGCTTTTGTCCACAGGGGCCGCCAGTGTCAACAAAATTAGAGTCCCTTGGAGCTGCTTTAAAAAAGGAGTGCCTGTGTGTCTGTCAACCACAAGCTGAAGTGCGCATGTTTGTACTTTGTTGACAGGTCGTCTTGTCAGTGGAGACTGTAAAAAGAACATCCACGTGTGGGAGCCACGAGAGGGCGGGACTTCCTGGCAGATTGATCAACGACCTTTCAGCTCTCACACCAAGTCTGTGGAGGATCTGCAGTGGTCGCCCACTGAAGCCACAGTGAGTTTATTGGAAAATAGTGACGTAATGGGTCAGACTGAGGCACTGTAGATGTAGATCTGTCTGTGTTGATTTCCTCTTACACTAACAATACTTACGTGCAAAGAATTGGACATACCTATTAGGTGTCATTGCTCACTTAACTCAGAGTCACCCCACTGATCCTAAATAGTCAGGATGGTTCAAATACCGAGGAAGAATTTTTCCACAGGGTAAATTACATGAAACTGAGCTCACCAGTGCTGTGCAGGCGTTGGGATGGAAGAACAGGGTGTGCTCAGAGACATCAATGATCGGAATGAATGAAACTATGTTCACTTTAAAAAACACCTGTTACCACTGTAGCTATGTGCTGTCACTGTGTTGTAATTAAGAAACAGACTAACATATGTCAGTTACTGCAGCGGCTAACAAGTCACCTAACTCGTTAGTGGTATGTGGATCCTACCACCGCAGGTTTGCCTTGAGTGAAGCTCTTGACACTCTGTATAACCTTACTGGTGTTGACAGTAATTTATTTATTTATTTGTTTATTTCGGGCATGTCAGTTTGATCAATCATCATCACACATCATCTTAGTTTAAATCATACAGTACACATGGCCGAAAGGGAAAGCGGGAGAAGCAAAAGCATATCTAGTCCCGCCCCCGTTACCCACAGAATACATTATTTTCATCATACTATTTTTCTTATGACATTTTGACATAACATGTTTCAACAGCAGGTAGCAATCAGAGCTGCAGTCTAGCTCTAGACAGTCAAACAGACTACGTGTGTCTGTTTCTCAACACAGTGAGGATTGCAAAAAGTATTGAATACAAAATATAAACGTAGAAAGCCAACTGTCGAACACTACATGGATAGAACGAAAATAAGTTGCAAGAAAAACAGTAGTTTTGCCAACGGGAACAAGTTCCTTGTTAGAGAAGCGCAATCAAACAGGAACTTTGCCCATTTTTAACCAGCTTTGTATCACTACAATTTTGGTAGTATATGCAGATGAACACTGATAAGCTTCTCTCTATTTTGCTGACAAAAACCCACCAGAACGTGTCATCTGACAGATTTAAGGGCTTATCAAGATTGTTGTTCCAAATTTTGTAAATGTGCATCCACAGACACAAAGAGGTATAGTCAGATCTCGAGAGCGAGAGGCGCTGTTTTGAAACAGCAAACGATTGAAAACGGAGGCTGAAAAAACTCCAGTAAAACTGTTAAACAAGGCGGTGCTGATCCAATATGAGCTTAAAATGTTCTCAACAACATATTTTAGGGTACCGTTTGGATGTAATACGATATAGCTCGTGTCTAGCTGGCCACCATAATGTTTCCTGTTCAAAAAGGTCTCCTGTCCAAGAATAAGACTGCCTTTTTTGTCTGTTTTCTCTGGTCATGTAGCACCACTTTCAAAAACGTTTGTGTCTTTCTACTGCACAGACAGCCCAGTTATATGGAAGGGCCATCTCTCCAGTGGTGATATACTTAATGTGTGTTCTCAGACTCTGTACTCTCTTGTTGGCGGCAGGTTTTTGCATCTTGTTCGGTGGATCAGACCATTCGTATCTGGGATATCCGTGCGCCGCCCAATTCAATGCTCTCAGCCAGTGAAGCTCACTCATCAGACATCAATGTGATCAGCTGGAACAGGAGCGAACCATTCATCCTGTCGGGAGGGGACGATGGGCTGCTGAAAGTGTGGGACCTGCGACAGTTTAAGGTAAAAAACTAGAGCAAAAAGTTGAATTTGAATTTTCTTGAAAATCAGGAACCTTATGAGGAAGCAAGATCATTCAGGTGACAATAACACAGCTATGAGTTACGACATGTTGATGCATGACAGGGAGTGAAGAGCTTATTGTTTGAGTGTGTGTCACAACAATAAAGACAAACAGTGTTACGTAGATGTATTATTACATCATCAGATGATAAAACGCCTTTACAGTTTGGCAGCCACGCCCAACCACAACATTTGTCCATCTTGTGCCTGCTGCATAGTTGTGTATTATTACCGCCATCAGCCTAATGATGAATACATTTTTTATCCACCAATCAAACCCACTCACAACCACAGATTAATAAATCAGTGTTGATCCTTAGACTGATACTGTCTTGCTCCATCTGCAGACTGGCCGGCCCGTGGCGAACTTCAAGCAGCACAGCGCTCCCATCACGTCCGTGGAGTGGAGCCCCGTGGACTCGAGCGTGTTCGCCGCCTCGGGAGCGGACGACGTCGTCAGCCAGTGGGATCTGTCAGTGGAGTCGTCTGACGTGGGCGCCAGGGTGGAGGGGCTGAAGGACTTGCCCCCGCAACTGCTGTTCCTGCACCAGGGTCAGTCGGAGATCAAGGAGATCCACTGGCACCCGCAGATACCTGGTGTGATGATCTCCACGGCTCTGTCGGGATTCAACGTGTTCAGGACAATATCTGTGTAGAGTGTTTGAGAAACATGATTTCTGCATGCACATGAGTACTACACATGTAATGTGTAATGAGCAATGTGCCCCAATATGTTTAATAATGTACATAACTCTGCTGTGTAGGCAATAACTCTTCTTCTTTGACGTTTATTGGCCGACGTAGGCACCATATGGTCTTAATCGTTCCTATGAACTTTCAGTCTGTATGTTTTACAGATGTGTGAACTATTTTAGGCATTCCTTCTTGTATGCTTAAAATAAATTGTTTCTAAACCACGGTTATGTTTTCTTTTATATTTAACGAGAGAGTGGTCTGTTCTATTTCAGTTTTTTATTTTGTAATTGAGGACCGCACAAATTACCACTGGTGGACAGAGTACTAAAAATCTGCACTCAAGTGCAAGTACAGTTACATCACTAAATAATGACTCAATTGCAAGTAAAACTACTGGCAGTAAAATAATACTTCAGTAAAAATGCAAAGTATCCTGCTCTGTTCTGCTCAGTGGTCATGGTCACCTCTCCAAAGCTGCACCTGCTGCAGAGTTTTGTGTTTTTCTCAGTGTTTCAGGGTTTTCATTGGTTTGTGATCATTTCGCCTTATTGTCAAAAATTCAGATGTAAGGTTTAGATATTAATTCAAATTGTACTCAGTAATCAATTATGTTTTTAAAAGTAACTAAGTTGATTATATGGTGTCATGCACACTCAAGTAGATAGAAACTCAAGTACAAATAGAATTAGACATGAAAAAATACTCTTAAATGTATCCAAGAAAACAATTACTGAAAAACTGAACTGTTAAACAAGGCAGTGCTGATCAAATATGAACCACCGTCCTGTTTGTCTATTTCTCTCCTGAAGTGTTCAACAGCATATTTTATTGTATTGTTTACTTGTAATACGATATTGCTTGTGTCCTGCTGGCTGCCATAATGTTTCTGTTTCAAAACAGCCTCCCAGCCAAAACCAAGCAATATAAAGACTGCCTTTATTCCGTGTTTCCTCTGATCATGTAGCACCAATTTAAAAAAATATTAGTCTTTTGACTCATAAAAACTACTGTTATTAAAATAGTACTTATGTGAAAGTATTAGTAACTATCAGTGGTTGCTTCCAGTGACTGAGCGTAACTCAGGAGATTTACTCAAGTACTGTACTTAAAGAACACTTGATTATTTCCATTTGCTGCTACTTTATACTTTCACTTCACTACATTTTGGAGGCAAACTTTACTCCACTACATTTATATAACTTTAATTACTTTGCAATTACATGCTGCACCGCTGCACATTGCTTTATTGAGGAAGTGGCTATAAATAAAAGTCCAGCCTTAAGGATATTCAGCTTCACAGTGAGTACCTTTTTGCTCGACTTTTGCCCTGCAGTCATTCAAAAAGAAAAAAAAGAAGTCATACCCAAGGCTTGTTGATATTTTAAAATCCCAATAATTGTTTTATTGTTTTCTCTGAACATCCTTATTAAACCACAGGACAACACATGTTTAAACCAGCATTTTTCAACAGCACAATGAGCTCAATGGTCTCTCCCTTTTACAGCATTATGAAATATAACACTTCTTCAAATACAGGCATTATACAAGCAAAGAACATGTACAAAAATACACCGCTGGTCCTGATTAACTATTGACCTTAGAATCCCATGATTGTCTGAGCGTTTAGTCGCCTAAAGAAAATCTTTGGTGACTTGAAAACATGCTGAATAACTGCAAAACGGATCTGATTTGGTTTCAGATTTGGAATGTGACAAATTCACAGTAAATGATGAGACACAGGATAACTTTCTCTACTGGGAGCTATTTGTAAGGCTTAGACATCAAGAGAAGACGTGGAGATCGTAATAAACATGCAATATGAGAAATAGATATTAAGACACTGATATGGCACAGGGTACAATAATGTAAGCATACAGCTCCCTTTAAGGCACTATAACATACAGCTCAATAAACTTTACATGGCAAATATACTGTAAGACATGGTAAAACTTAAAATTAAATTTAGCCTGAATCAAACTTTCCACTGAGCATCAGTTTCATAGCAAAGCTTCCAGGTGAATGAAATAAAAGTGCTACAAATCTTTCACTGTAAGAACCAAAATGACACTGTTTTTTTTATCTTAACGAGTCTTTTGTGGATCTGTTACCCTCATAGATAAAAACATTAACTGTGTTTTCCAGTTGAGCAACATCGTCGAGCTGTGTATCTCTCACTGAGTCTTGAAGAATCCAGTTTGCACACCGGTTAAAGCCTCCCATTCAAATGACACTGACGTGAGTTTAGGGAAATACAGTATATGTGATTTACTTGACAGCAAAGATGTGTTTTCAAGGGGAAGCCGTGCTGATCCCCTATAGACCGATTTCATCATCAAACTCGTCTTCAAATGTGTAGCCTCGTCCTACTTCCTCCTCCTCCTCCTCCTCCTCCTCCTCCTCCGAGTCAGAGTCTGAGTGGCAGCTTTCGACCCTCCTCCTGTCCAATGAGGTGACCCCTTCATACTCTGAGCTATGCGACGAGGCCGGGCTAGGTGGCAAATCTACTTTGTGATTGGTGAACTCGGTGCTCACCTCCTCCACCTCCTTGTCGCTCTCACCCATCGTTGGACTGCGACACGCCAGCTGATCTTCATCCTGGAAGTCAAACGCCTGACCCTCCTCCTCTTCGGACGCTTGGCGAATGATCTCCTCGCGCTTGTCGCTGAATCGCACCTTTGGTCGTAGCCCCTTTGGCTTGATCCCGTTGGCATCTGGTATCCTGCTGTCTCCCACCTGGTTTCCATCCAAACCGACCAAGTTCTTCCCGTTCTGCATGTTCACAGACATCTCTGTGGCTCCTTTAACCGAGGACGTGCTGCTTTTGGGACCGAACACATCCTCCTCGTTGGAGTCGAGCCCCAAACCGTCCATGATCCCGAGTACATCCCCAAGCATAGACGGGCCTAGATCCAGGTCCAGGTCGAATGAAGACACTGACTCAGAGTGCTGGAGCTCATTGTTCTGTGGGCTTCCTGGAGCATCTGTATAAAGATCACTGTGGTTTGATGTCACCTGATGAGGGTCAGAACCCGGCGCGACCTCTTGGCTCGCTGCGTCGGGGCTCGGCTGGCTCGGGCCAAGAGTGGACAGGAAGGAGGTGTCCCCAAAGGCATCACCTCCTCTCCCAATGTGCATGGTGTGGCGAAAGTCGCCCAGCGGGGCCGAGATCATGGTGGGGTCCAGGCGAGGGGCCCGGGTGGATTTGTGCAGCGGCATGACTGTAGACAGATTGAGGAAGAGGTGAAGAAGAGGGTAAATTCACTTTCACTCTGAGCAAACGAGATAACATAGTGTGAAACCATAAACTGTGCAGAAAGCAGCTGAAAAACCGGAGCCTGATAAGACAGGGCCGCGTCAACACGTCTAGTTGTGCAACATTGCAGGAGAGCAATGAGCATTTTGGCACTGGCGCGGCTGTGAAGGCCATGCTGAGACTTGTACTTGAAACACACTCATGCAACGCTAGCACATACTTTTCTCTACCCTCAGGGGTGTGTGCATGTGGACGAAAACAAGACAGTAACTGTCTCTACAAAAAAAAAAAGCTGATTATGACACCTATGAGCTGTGACTTTAACGCTTAGAGCTTAAATCTTAAAAAAAAAAAAAACTACTCCTGTTGAGACATTTGAAGTTAATTATTACACCATCTTTCCAGTAGTTGAGAGTGGATATCACCTCATAAAGTTGTATCATGTTTGACAGTCTCAGTTAATAATCTCTTTATCAACATCAAACACCAGAGCACACATCTGAGAAATCTTTCCTTTTTCTTTCATGAGTGTGAGTCTGGGAGGGGAGGGGGCTCACAGGCCTACCCCAACCCTCAAGACTTCACAATCACAATCAAAGTAAATGTTACACGACATCAGTGAAATATACAGTTCATTTCACGTCTTGGAGCCTACGTAGCGACACGTGAAGGCCACACGTATTGATCAAGCTGTGAGAGGATCAATATAAAAAGTGATCAATTGACTTGACTGAGCGTCACCGAAACATTCAACAAGCGCGTGAAACTTACTTTTAACGAGTGTGTTCTGGTGATCGGTGGGCTCCCTCCTCACTATCCAACTCTTTCATCTGGCTTTTTGCTTTCGCTTCCCTCTCGACTTTTCCCTCGCTCTTTTTCTCGCCGTCGCTCGCTTGTCTGTGTGTGAATTTTCTTTTTCTTTCCAAAGGGATGGGCATGGGCGAGGAAGTGACGCGGGGAGAGCTGGATCAAAGTGGCTGTCGACTTTACCAGACACTGTTGAATGTGAGCGATCCGACAGTCACATCCACAAACACACACGCACACAGGGGCAGAGTTGTTCTGTTTGTGTTGGTTTTTGTTACATAACGTGATGTTATAAGTGTAGTTTTATTAAATAAGCGGCGTGACTTTGTGACTGGAGGGTTGTGTGTATAAATATCCAGATGAAAAGTATCACAGTGTCACTGTCATGATGCCAACTTCACTTTTATGTAATAAGGGAAAAATAAGGCTGGAGCCAGGATTTGGAAATACTGAAATCACCAGTCAAAATCCTGCCACTACTTACAAGTAAGTTTCTAAATATTGTTTTGATATTTGGGTTGTGTTTCATTTATTCACAAGGCTGTTGTTTAAAGGATAAGACCAGCAATATTAGGCTATATATATATATATATATATATATATATATATATATATAAATTAATTTAACAATGTCTGCAGTGTTCATCCCTAGGATCATTGGTTCCTCCTGAGGACTAAATGTTTAAAAACAAATATACACATGTATTAAACCCCAGGAAGGAAGTTGAGTTTCTGTAAATTAAAAAAAAATAAAATAAAAAGTATGGTCTTGACCTGCTCTAATTCAAAATGTCATTAAATAACTTGTTGTAATTCAGCGCTGTGTTTATCAAATTGACTTGACTTGATTTGTCTTCTACTTTCCAAAAATGTTAAATGAGTCTCTTAAACAGCTGGGTATTGTAGTTAACAAACAAAGTAACAAACTTTACTCAAACAAGAGTAAACAGTGCATTTGTAGGGGACTATTTTCAGCTGAGGAATAACACACATTTTGTGCAGCCCTCAGCTTTGACAGCAGTAGAACAAGATATATAAACGACAGCCTGTGTTTTTGTTTCCACTAAGGGTTATTGTACTTTGTGTGTAGGTGTATAATTTAGTTGCTCGTTTTATGTGTAGTTATTTCTGTCATGATACTGCAAAGTTATAATCTGCACTTTTTGTGGTTGTTGTGTTAATTAGGACGCCAGGAAGACTAGCAACCACTCTGTGGAAACTAATGGGGATCCAAAACAAAAAAAAAAGCTCATGTTCATGGTGATGAAGGCGCTGGTCATCCAGTGCAACAGGCATGAATGATGTGCGTGGGACCACAATAGAGGGCAGGGGATCTGGCTTTTGTTACACAGACAATTCATGTTAGTAGGATCTTTCTAGGACTTTTTTTATGGAAATTGATGCAAATATGAAAAAGTATAGGCCTCATATTTAGAAATACATGAAGTAAACAAGGTACAAGGTGAATTTAATGTCATTTTTTTAAACAAGGGTTTAAAAAACCTTTTAAGTCCTGCTACATCTACTTTAGACGATGGAGTCTTGATGATGAATTGAACACAACTCAAAGTTAATTGATAGTTCTGTCCTGTACCATTAACCAGCCGTTATTCTTTAACTTTAATTTATTTGCTCAGTTTTTGTTGTCCTTGTTTCTAACTGTCTTTTAATTTATGTGTAGTACACTGATACACACACACACACACACACACACACACACACACACACACACACACATGAATGAATATAAACTCTCACAATTGCTAAAAATCCTCAAATTCCTAGATAGAAAACCCATGTAATCTATGACCTCAGTGTCCTCAGCGGTCACCTCGCTCAGGCTGCGGTTACGCTTAATGCTACACCAGTCTACCAGAGACGTTTAATTTCACCCTGAAATTATTATGAAGGGTTTCCTTTAAATTGGTGCAATTACGATGGAATGCAGTCAGTGAAGTTAACCCTCATGAGCTGCACCACCTAGCTGAAAATATTTTTAAAGGGCGTCAGACTGGTGCATAATAAACTCACACAGTTAACCCCACACTCAGCCACTTACACAACCAATAACTAAGAAAGTCTCTTAAAAACAACTGGGCGAAACCTGAATTTTAATCAGCAACAGGAGTGGAGTTGGGATGCTTATTGAGAGTCCAAATTATCCGGCTTCCCTGTCACGAGTCAAAGAAACAGAAGCATAACCAAAGCCCAGGTATTCACACAATGGAGCTGGCTAGTGAGTCATTGTTTGTGAGATGTAGTCACAAATGCTCGACATATTTATGTGATGATGTAGCCGGCAAGACGACAATGGGAGCAAATTATTCATTGAGCAGGCACATGAAGTCATTCACTGTGAGAAATGGGCTGGAAATGACACCAATTACAGTATCTTATTTGTTTTGAGATCAGAGGATAAAGCCCACAAACGTAAGACATTAAAAGGAAGGCGTCATGGTATTCACTTCATAGTGCGTCAGTATTAAAAGGCCACGCAACTCTCAAGTGAGCTCTGCTGGTCTTTTTCTGTGCAGCAAAATACAAATTTCTTAACCTCACAACAGTTGCAAAGCTCATTTGCGTTCCATAGAGACTTCCAGAAAGCTTGAATGAATTGGGGGGGATCATGTGTGGGAGAAGACTGAGACAGGAAATGACTCTCCTCTCCATAATACACAAACACTCACTCAAGGTCACACAAACACACATCCTGCAGCTGTGTGTGCTTCAGAGGAAGACAAGCGGAAGACTGTGTAAACCTCAGTGAGTGAATAGGCCTAATATCTATGAAGTTTGACAGGACACAAAGTAAAAGCATGCACCCAGTTGTGGTTTAGGTAAAATGAAAGCCAGCCCAGTCTCCCAAATATGGTCACGGTTAAGAATAGTGTCACGTTGGCAACTCACTGACTAACAACATGAGCTGATGTTGAGATAAATAATATACATGTGGGATTATATATAAATATGTGTGGTTTATATATTATCAGTGATTAGACGCCACTTAAATTGCCTTTTCCTTTTCACTTCTAACTAGACCCACATGAGAGAGAGCAGATTTTATGCCCTCAGTTTAGCCTCTCGGGCAGCACAATACAGCCCAGTCATTGTGATTGACAGGCTAGAAAGTGACTACGGCTCTGACTCAAACCCAAAGCTGGGGATTTGATTGGTGGAGCCTGTAGGGGGCGGTACAGAAGGCAGAAACATGGGCGAACAAACTCTGCCTTCAAGGGCGTACTCCGGGCAGTAAACCATCACTATCCCCGCATAACGTCACTTGACTTGGCCGATTTTACCTTAGCTCCCATTTTGTATCTCCACAGTTTGGCCAGACGAAGTGGGTCCTCAACGAAGAAGGAAGCGAACATGCTAATGTTGACATTTTTTATTTTTATTTGCACCTTTACTTAACATATATTAAAATTTGTCTTGTTTTGATAGGAAAGCTTTATTCCCGATCGGCTGCTCTTCTTGTAGCTAATAAGAGCGCTGATCGTCGAATCAGTCTTCATCTTGTTTACCTTTTGATGTAGCAGGAGAGCTAACGCTAACGACGTTAGCCGAGTTTCTCGCTAGCCAGCTAGCTTAGCTAGCGAAAAACTGTCCTAGCCGTAGCCTCCTAACGCTAACTGTAGTCAGTGGCGAAATGGCGGCCAACACGACACAAGCAACCCCTACAACAAACTGGTAGGTCGCATTTTCTACACACAGAAGACCAACAACACATGGTGAAAGACATGAATGTAATATAACTTAAGACTGTAACGTTCACACATAGTGTAGATGGTTAGCTATGACATTGACTTGACGACAATTATGCTTACTCGGCTCCGATAGAGTGTTGACAAATGTTAGCACACCTAGCTCCATGCAGGCCTTCAGATTGATCAACAGAACGCTAATCAATTAACGTTAGGTAACCTAGGTACGTAACGATGGTAACTGAATCGTTAACATTAGATGGTATTTAATCATTTGTTGTCATCGACTGGAGGGTTTGGTGCAGCCAACTGTGATAGAACTGCCGATAATTCAATGTTAGCAGACTCTAACTGCAACATATATTTAGGTAGTTATTTGTATAATTTTCAGCCGCAGACTAACATTACGGTAAGTCGTCGATTTGCTTCAACCAAGATAATGAGCGGTTGAATGTTACCAAGATGAAAACTCAACTGTAGGTGGAAGTTAACCTATAGTAACATTTCTAAACAAGTTTAGCCAGTCATACCTGCTCTGGAGTATAACTGTAAATATAATAGAACCTACAAGTCCTTATTGATGGGATTTTCAAATTTGTGTCGCTCAACATCAAGACTTTTCAAGCATGTGTTTCTGCTGTTTATCAGGTTAAAGATTACATATTACAAAACCACCCTTAACCCATGTTCTTGTGTTGTTGGCAGGTCCTACGGTGCTTCTGGAGACAGCCAGGTTCACGAAAACCCGGAGTGGGAGAAAGCAAGACAGGCGCTAGCTTCCATTAGTAAAAGTCAGAGCGCTGCTAAGACTACACAAGCCAACCGGACCACAGCAGAGGTTTGCTTTTATCTCTTTGTTTTGTTGTGATTTTAGTTTATAGACCTGGAATCAAAATCCATCATGGGGAATTTGATTGAAAAATCACATCAAAATAAATCAAATTTTGATTGGCCACATCTAAAGGTGGCATCAGAAGAAATACAATTGAATTCACATGCTGTCGACATAATCAAAAGTTTAACTCTGTGCATATGAATGTGTAAATGTGGGGGAATAATTTACAATGATTTATTTTTGTATCGTCCTGTAGCATTGTCATTTATGTCCCTGCCACGTGAGATCCTTTCTGCAGGTTTTAAATAGCAAGGTTGTTTGTCATTTCAGGCTGGTCAGTTCCAGCCATCAGTGACTGACTCTGCAGCCATGCAGCAGCAACAGCAACAACAGCAGCAGCAGCAGCAGCAACAGCAACAACAACAACAGCAACAGCAGCAGCAACAGCAGCAACAGTACTATCCATGGTACCAGCAAACTCAGCAGCATTATCCTGGATATACATACCCCTATAACTACTACTACCCCATGGGTCCAGTAAGTAAAGAAAATAATTTTGATCTTATCAAAATGTGAACTTCTGTTAAATTACCAATTTCTCCTAGGGGGTCAATGACATATTTCCTCCTAAAATAACTTCTGATGCTGAGAAGTTTGTGTAAAGACAACATGTGTTTCTCTGACTTTTCCAGTATGGAGCTGCATATCCACCAAATCAGTATGGTGTACCCCCAGGGCCTTACCCAGGAACTCCAACCTCTAATGGACAGGTACATAACAAGAATTTCTATCCATGGACCCCTTAATTGTGTCACAGGAATATTCATGGACCTAACTGCAATTTTTTTTTGTCCCTGACACTATTGATTTCAGAAAACTAGAACTATGAGCGCCTGACAAAGAATGCCTGAGTCACTGGACATGACCAGTGACCCTTGCAAACTCATTAATAATTTTCCCTTTTCTCTTTCCTTAGCCTCCTCCAGTACCTGGAATGGAAGACCAGTCCCCCAACTACCCCTCTCAACCTCAACCTCCTCCCCCTGCTACTCCCCAGCCACCCCAGAGCCCAACCACCTCAGAGAAACCCCCTCCTCCCCCACCCCCACCTATTCCTCCCCCTCCCAACTCCCAGTACCCCCCTCCGCCATCCCAAAATGCTTACGGCGCCAATAACTCCATGCCATACCCACCTGGAGACCCCAACCAAATGCAAGTTTACAATCATTCCCAGGGAAGACCTAACTATGGACAGGGCTTCCAGGGCCAGAACACCTATCAGCCCCCTCAGAATACCTCCCAGCAGCAACAGCAGCCAGGCCAGTATGTGCCAGGGCTTGGCAGAGGAGAGACCAACAAGAACAAAAACCAAAAACAAGGACAGCAGCTGTGGCACCGCATGAAACGTAAGATTTACTCTTTTCTGAGGTAGCTGATGTGCACAACATTATCTCAACTAAATTACTACAGACAGTTTCATGTAGGTGTCACAGTTAATCTCTGATGCACCATACACATGTCATTCCTATTATTGTTTCCATATTTGCATTTGAGGTCTCAAATTCTGTCTGTTTCAACTATAACCAAGTAACTGACAGATCAAAAAGTAAATGTGGAGTGGGAGAAATAATTTTTCCCTGTACATACAGAAAATGTGTAATAAAATAAAAAGATTGTTGTTGCAAGAGAGAGGGAGAGAGCATCTCCATACAAGAAAAACCTTCCACAGCAATGTAGGAGTAATACAGGCAGGCAGGTGTTTCACTTAGCAACAGTTGTACTGACGCACAGTCCACGTCTCTGAATCATACCAATCAGAAAGCTCACGGTCTGGTTTTTGACCAATCAGGAACTTCCCTTCTTATTAGGAGGTGCTCATTGTCAGAAAGGGCTGTGAGGTTTGAAAATTGAGGCCGGTAGAAATGTTGTGGCTCTACATTCTGAATCCAGACCAATTCAAATATTATACTAAAGAAGTAGGTTTTGTTCTTCTGCATCTCTATATTTGGTTCCTACAAACATACTAGTGGTTAAAGTTATAGAGGGCTGAACAGAAAGAACATAAAACATGACTACAGAAGCTGGAAACTGATTTAGAGTTTAGTCAGTTTAAGTTATACAAAACTTTTATGTGGGAGTTTTTCTTATATCCATCCTTTTTCCATTTTTCCCTCACAGAGGCACCTGGAACATCTGTGAAGTTCAATATTCCCAAGAGACCCTATCAGGTTCAGTGTTCTCCCATTTCCAATCAGACTTACCCGCCAGGCGAGCAGCCCTCAGGATTGAATCCAACTCCTTCCTCCCCAGCTGGTGCTAGTGCTGCACCTGGTGGTGCTCAGACACGGTGAGAACTGTTTTGCCTGCACTAATTCTGTCTCTTAAATCTTTGAATAGTGTGTTTACTTGGGATGCTTTCTCTCCAGACCCCAGGACTGGCCACAGGCCATGAAGGAGTACGTGCAGCGCTGTTTTACAGCCTGTGAGACGGAGGAGGACAAAGATCGTACAGAGAAGGTGCTGAAGGAAGTGCTGCAGGACCGGTTAAAGGATGGCTCTGCTTACACCATTGATTGGAATCGTGAGCCATTGCCCGAGTGAGTTTAGTCGTGACTTTGTGTTTGTCCAGGATTTATATTGATGTACTATCTTTTGATGTGGTTTTAATGGAGAGCAGAGGTGAATTGAAATGAAAAACTAAATTCTTTGCTCCAAATAGTTGTGGTCTCGTGTGACATGTGTATAGTGTTGCCTGCAGGTTGAAAGCACATTAAGATTGGTCGTTGTCTTTATAGGCTAAAGGTCAAACAGTCTCGTTGGGAAGCTATTCCACAGAGGAACTCAGATGGCTCAATTAGCCGTGGTGGAAGCACAGCAGCTGCAGCATCAAGAGGCAGAGGTGGTGGACACAGATTGGGGCACTACAGGAATATATTTTCTCAAAGGAGTCCATCTTCTAGTTCCTCCCGTTCCTCTTCCCGCTCTCCATCTCCCTCCCATGGCCGACACAGAGACCGCAGCAACCAAAGGCATAGACGCAGGTAAAACACAATTTCCTCTCCTTTTCTTTGGTTATGGTGGACGTCATGTGTATTTCGATTTCAAATGTGTGGTTCTGTGTGCTCCCAGTGATTCTGGCTCACAGTCAGACAGCAGCATCTCCAGCGACCTCCGACCTCAGCTGTCTCGACGGAGTCAGAGAGGAGCACGTGGTCGTGGTAATGACAGAGATAGAGGCCGTGGAGGTGGAGAGCGAGGACGTGGAAGAGGAGGAAAAGCCAACAGAGGAAGGCGGTAAATAAACATATATGAGATACTACAAACTTTTAATCCAACCATATTATCAGGCTCCTACTGTTCTTGTTGAGGAAACCTCAAATGTTTGTTTCTTTTACTAGTTTGTAAATAACCTTTAACTTCCTCTCCCAGAAACATGGAAGACGCCAATTCAGCTGTTGGAAAGAAAAGGAAAGGCGGCAATGCTGGTCTGGATTTCCACGACCCCAACAGAGAAGCCAAGAAGCAGAGCAGAGCGGCTCGTTTTCACAAGCAGCTTCGCACAGAGCCACTGGTTCTCTCCATCAATGCTCTGGACTTACCTGATGGAACACAGGAGGGCCTCAGCTGGGAGGACTGCCCCATCGTGGGAACATGCCAGGACATCACCAAGTCCTACCTGAGGCTCACCTGTGCCCCAGATGCCTCCACTGTGCGCCCTGTGCATGTGAGTCTTACTCAATACTGAACAAATGTGTAGTTAAAGGTTTCGTAAATCAGTTTTTCAGCATACTTTATTTAGACCGTTTAAATTGCATAAAACAAGGGAGAAGAAGGAGTGGAGGAGAATATTTATTTCTTCTTCTATATCACATAACATCCAGACTTAAATCTATTTCTGAACTTTTTTTTTTTATTGTTACTCAGGTCCTGAGGAAATCTTTGCAGACTGTGAAAGCCCACTGGAAAAACAACCAGGACTACGTCTATGCCTGTGAACAGATGAAGTCCATACGACAGGACCTCACGGTTAGTTATCCTCATATGTTTTGTTTGTCCTTCTTATCTTTTTGCCCAGTTAAGTTCTGTCTGGGTTTGTTCTTATTTTTTCTTTAAAATCTGTTAATTTTCCTACTTCAATATCCAGGTCCAGGGTGTTCGAACTGAATTCACAGTAGAAGTGTATGAGTGTCATGCACGCATTGCTCTGGAAAAGGTGAGTCTGTTTTGAGTTATAAATGCTGCATCAGCTAAGTGATAACAGTACATTTGTTTTAATACCTGCTGAATGTTCATTGTCTTCAGGGAGACCACGAGGAGTTTAACCAGTGCCAGACCCAGCTGAAGGCCCTGTATAAGGACAATCCTTCAGAGAACATTGGAGAGTTTACAGCATATAGACTGCTGTACTACATCTTCACTAAAAACTCTGGAGGTATGCTCACATTGTTTTCTTTACACGTTCTCACCCTTTCGGCATTTCCTTCTACTTTTTAACCTCGGCCGTTTGTCTTCCCCTCCAGATCTGACCACTGAGTTGGTGTACCTGACCCCGGCACTGCGGGCAGATGTGTGTGTGGCTCATGCTCTTGCCCTCCGCGCTGCCTGGGCCTTAGGAAACTATCGCCGTTTCTTTAAGCTGTACCTGGAAGCCCCGCGCATGGCTTCATACCTCATTGACAAGTTTGTAGAGAGGGAAAGAAAGGCTGCACTCAGGGCCATGGTCAAAACGTAAGTCACGTTACAGAGGGGTCTTTTTGGAAATATTAAGTTCATATAACCTTTGTACTGATTTCTGTTTCTCTGCTTCCTCTTGTCTGCAGGTTCAGGCCCGACTTGCCGGTGCAGTATGTACAGTCCAATCTGGGCTACTCTTGTCTAGACTCCTGTATGGCCTTTCTTACTGGGCTAGGTGTCACGTTTTATCCCTCTGACCCCGAAAAGATAGACTGCAAAACCAGCACAGCCGCTTTGGCTGCCTCCTGAGGGGGTGGGGAAGTGGGCTTAGTACCATGAAGGGAGATGCTAGGGGACCATCCGGGATCCTTACATACACAATTTACTGCACTTCAGACACCTCAGCCAGTTCAGATAGAGTAGCTGGCAGACTTACAGCCATTGAAGACCCATACATGGTAGAAAACCTGCTGCAAGATTCAGATTTCAGGAGGCAGATGTAATTTTCTGATACTCAGTTTAAAACATGAGGAGTCTGCACACAGTCACTCAAATACTATAAGTTAGGCATGTGCCCAAGATATCTTACTACATTCATAATGCCAGAGTGAGTCAGTAGTTAAGATTTGAGATTATCATCTCAGCACTTAGAGGCCAAGAGGACCAGATCAGGGAGGCTCTCACCCTCATGGTTCCTGTTCCTTTACCACCAGCAGATGTCAAAGCTAACAGTGTTCTGTCATGTTTTTTCCTTCCTCAAGTCAACAGCTCCAAGACCAGAAGATTCAAGCCTGGTCAGCCAAAAAGGGAAATACAATCGGCTGTTCTTCAAGTCATTCAACACACAACTACAGAATCAGATCAATTTTACATCTTCCTCTAAGAGACTGATAGATAACGAGGTGAGAAGATGCCAGCAGTTTGTCTGAAAGAAGAAGAGGTGGTGGTTTGTATGTCCTGCCCTGCGCCCAGTTCCCCTCAAGGTATCTGCAGTTGGCTGTTCGTCCTGTTCCTTGTATCCAGTCGTATGCCCGTGAAAGCAATGGACTTAATTCTTAAAGTCTTGTTCCTGATTTAATTAAGTGGTATTCATTCGCTGGTCACAGTCATGAAATGGTCGGCCTGCAGTGAGGAAAAAGTCTCAATCAGAAGAGCATTGACTTTGTATGATCATGGATACAGGCAAGTGTTCCTCATCAAGCTGATCCCCTCACTCCTCCACACCCTCGAAGCTGAGCTCCATCTCCAGAATCAACACACCCTGAGGCAGAGAGGGAATCTGCCTCCATCATCCTCAGGTAGAAGTCCTGCCAGCGTCTGGAATCCACCACGCTGATTGATCAACACAGCAAAGTGGAGCAATGGAGCCCATTTGTCACCCACGTCTTAACCTCACAAGCTGTTATTCCAAAGAAACATCTTAAAATACAGCTGAGGGTGATTCAATGTGGTGGAGCAGCAGCAGGAAACCAGCTGCTTCTTCCAGAAGGAATAACAACGAGTGGTTTGTATGCTACGTCTGGCTCTGGTTTTTGCGAGGCTGGTAAGCGAAAGGGACTTCTCTGGAAGGAGGTGGATGACGACCAACAGAGATGTTGCCTCACATTTCGTCTGTGTTAAATGTTATGTCTTGTGTTTTTGGACAGCAGTACCGGCCTTTATCTGGACAACAGGAAAAATAATTGGATCCAAAGCAGATTTTTATGAAAACTTGAAGGTTGATATTGAATAGATGATTTAAGTATAACAGATTTGACGACATCCTAAAAAGCAGACTGCTGTCTAAATGAAAGAAGTTTAAATCAGAACACGATTTTTAAGCTGTCAGTAAATGAATTAAAAGGGAGATGTAAGTTGAGTGTAGAGGAGTGCTTTTATGTCCATTTTTCCAGCTGTTAAGATGCTTTTTTTCTCAAATTTCGTCACTCTAGTGTACAGAAACTATTAGAACTAAATGAAAAGCAGGAGACTCCCTGTAAGTGGCAGTGGAGTTGTAGTGGAGTTCCCTCTGATGTGAGTTTGCTACATTTATTTTCAGGAGGTCTGTGCTTTTCAGGACCTAGAATAATATTGGTATTGGTGCACAGTCTTAGGTGGTAATTGGGAAAAATATGTGATCTGATACTTGTCAGGAAATGTACCCCTCACCAACAGAACTTTTCAATATTAGTATCCTATGATATCTGCATTGAGCTGTGATTGAAAACATAGGCTGACATAATTTTTTAAAACTAATTGAACAGTATTAATTACCACTGTGGGAATATTGAACCTGAGGTATTGAAGATTGTGATGTAGCTGAGTGGATGCAGGCTTTCTGTACAATCGACGTGTTTACATGTCTACAGTATATTTTTTGTAAATATTGTATAATATTGCTGTGATTTCTTTTCAGTTAGTGCATAGTTTTAGTGTTTTGTTCACACACGGGTAAGTGTGATATTTTTTTTTTCCTGGGTTTTGCAAAACTCTTCTGAGACCATTTATGTGAATATGTAAACTTAAAGCAGACAGGTCTGGGTCGGGTTAGGTGTTATTCTTTCACAGTGAATGTAGAGGTGCAGTTGATAATTGCCAGTTTCCAGCACAGCCTGGGAACAATGCAGGCTTTTGAGATGTGATGCTCGATTTCAAGCGATAAGAAAAATTTGGTTGCTAAAATTGGCCCTCCAGGCAGAAAACACATTGCCACATTTGTGTCACTTGCCTGTTTTCTGGCAGTTTTGTGTTGGCAAATACAAAACTGGCATATACTCAGTGACGAATAGGACCTCCACTGCCAAACGCACATGTTGTTAACGCCTTCCACAATTCAAAAGTTGACAAAACGCTCCTGTAAACCTGGATTTGTTTTCCAAACTGTCAGTTGTTCATAATTTCAGCAGATGTTTTGTAATGACAACGATCTCAACATGTTTTCTTTCTTCCCCCTTCATCTACCTGACCCCCCCTGTCCTCTTCGCTCTCCCCTCCCCTCACTCCCTGAACCTCTTCTCTCACACACCACCAGACTTCTCATTCTTCAGCTCGTAGTACTGCTGCATTGCAGGAGCACACGGAGTGATGATAAGTGGGCGAACCGCCTCCAGACGCCAGCCGGAGACAGTGAATTGTGAGCAATCCAAGTCTCTTGGTTTGACCCACTGAAGTTGAAGCCATACAGCTGATAAAATACATGGGAGCCTCACATAATGAAATGTGGAAAATGTTGATCTGCTGCTAATGTGATTTGCTGCTAACCCAAATATTTAAAGTCTTTCTGTGCAACATGAATACCTGTTTATTTTTTAAAGACAATGTTTGATGATTGACAATGTCACCATCTACTGTGGTTTTCTGTTTATCCAGATGCATTTATACGATTTTTTTTTTTAACAGAACGCCCACAGTTGACATTTAGATTCGTCTTTCTTTCACTCTGTTCACTCAACTGTAAATCTATTTATTTACAGTTGTGAATCATTTGGCTTGTGTTTCCTGGATTGACAGACCACTTACAGAGAGTTTAATACCTCATTGTCTAAAATGTGTCTGGACATACAGAACCTGCTCTTATCCTACATTTAGTAACATTTTTTCTTGGTATGCAGTCTTCTTTAGGCAATTTTTTCCTTATTTGACAAGTGCTGGTTTTGTGCTCCCGTGCTAAGAAATTTACCTTTTTGGTTTCTTCACATGTGACGAGCTTGACTGATGGTTGTTTGTGTAAAAGGAAGATTTCTCTACATAGTTAAAGTTTGTACATCTCAGGTTTTGCCGCATTGAAACAGCCTAGGATGTTTGCTTTGTCGTTTATTTTTTATTTTTATTTTTTAAGTAGGAAATTCACCCCAGACAACTAACAATACACATTTTCATTTTGGATGCTATGTTTTTTCCCCCCTCTCCGATGCCTGAGTCATGTTTTCAGTATTTTTTGCTCCCATGTTACTGTGAAACCTCCATCAGTCCTTGTAACTCCTACCTTGATATCTGACACTGGAACAACTCCCACCTCCCCTCACTTCAGCTGTGTTCATTTCCTGCCGTTTTCTTTTTAACTTCATTTGAATTTGTCTGTTCTCAATTTCTCAGCTGTCCTCCCCCTGCATGCTCTCCTTCTCCTCCTCCTCCCTCTCCTGTCTCCTCCTACAGATCTCTAACAAGTATTTTTTCTCTTCTCATTCTTATCATTTTCCTTTTATGTTGAGTATGTTTGTGACCGTTTGCCATGTGCAACTAGTCACTCTCTCTAGTAAGTATTGTATTGCGTTGGCAATGCTTTTATAGTTTGTGTTGCAGCTCACTAACAACTGAAGCTGAAGGTTTATCTGCAATGCCTCCTCCCCACCCCCCCATACCTCTACAGATCTGACATGATAAACTGCCATTTTGTAAATTATTGTATATATATTTTGAAAAAATCTAATAAAATTCAAGTATAAAGAGCATCAAGTGTTGTTTCTAAAACATGGAATACATATTTGGAGTTTATGGTGATAAATGGATAAAATAAAAGCACAGTTTAAGATAATTGGTTTCAAATGAAGAGTCAAGTTTTGCAATGACAGTTTATTGTGAAATGTCAAATATTGAGAGAAAGACACCTGTGACACAAGATGAGTGGCTACTTGACACAATGAAGACATTTTTAGATTTTTTTTTTTTACAGCTCAGTTCGACATGATTTCATTTGAGGTATAAGACGTTATTGAGGTGAATTGAATGGAGTAGTTGGAGTTTCATAAAAGGTGGGAAAACAGTTTGAAAAGTTAAAGGGGAAAGGATAGAAAATATAGCAGCAAAGATTAATGTACAAGAATGTATATAACTACATGTTGAAAATAGCAAAGGATTGAGCGCATGCATTTAAGAGAAAATAAAGCAAATGGACAAGTGAAGGAGATAGGAAGCAACAGGAAAAATAGTTTATATAATAGTTTTTAGTTTTTAAGATATTCCTAGATACCACGAATGAAAGCCTCAAAATACATGCAATTAATATTTAATCTAATGACAAGATTATAGTAAGAGACCTTGTGTTCGTTGAAAGTTTTTCTTAATGAAATCCACATTTTTCTCAAACCTACAGCTGTGTGATTCATCTCAAGAGTCATAGTTTGAGAATTTGTAAAAAAAATAAAAAAAAATTATTCAACATAGCCTGGCTGTCCAGTTAGAAAAAGAAAGTATAAAGAGCAAAAGGACACCTACTGGTGAAAGAGAAAGAAGCAAACCTGAAGCAAAGAATTATATAAATAAACTCAGTACAGTTAAAAAAAGGAAAGAATAGCAAAGGATTGAGCTCATGCAGTGGAGTTTAAAAGTGTGAAATAAAGCACATGAAGGAGATAGGAGCAGCAGGAAAAATAGTTTAAAGGGTTGACGAGCTTTATAATGAAAGAAAATGAAAAGAAACCACTTATTATTAATGTTACTTGATGTACTTGTTAAATAAACTCAGTACAGTACAGGAAAAAAACAGCAAAGGGTCGAGCTCATGCATGTAAAATAAAGATAATAGGTGAGTAAAGGAGACAGGAAGCAGCAGGAAAAATAGTTTAAAGGTTGAAAAGCTTTATAGAGAAAGTGCATTGAAGATGAAAATAAACCACTAATGAAAGCCTCAAAGCGTTATTTACATGTTACTTGTTGTACCATAGTTATAAAAGGTACATGTCTGCCATTTTAAAATCTAATTACAAGATTATGGTCAAAAGCTCTGCAAAACACCAGCAGATCTTGTTTTTGTCAACAGTTTTTGTGAATAAAAACCTTCATATATCTCAAGTCTGCAGTCGTGTAATTCATCTCGAGTACACAATGTGAAAATTAGTTAAAATCTATGAATCATAGCATGACTGTCCAGTTAGAGAAAAAGAAAGCATGAAGAGCAAAAGAAAAGCTACTGATGAAAGAGAAAGGAGCGAAGCTGAAGCAAAGAATTATATAAATAAACTCAGTACAGGACAGGAAAGAATAGCAAAGGGTCGAGCTCATGCACGTAAAATAAAGATAATAGGTGAGTAAAGGAGACAGGAAGCAGCAGGAAAAATAGTTTAAAGGTTGAAAAGCTTTACAAAGAAAGTGCATTGAAATGCAATACAATCAAGTTTTTTTATGTAACTTGATGTACTTATAGTAATAAAAAGGTACATATTTACTTAATTCAAAATCTAATTACAAGATTATGGTCTAAAGATCAGCAGCTCTTGTGTTTGTCAACAGTTTTTTTGTGAAAAATATCCCAAATATATCTCAGATCTACAGCTGTGTAATTCATCTCGAGTGCACAATTTGCAAATTTGATACAATACACTCTCTGGTGAAGCAAAGCCTGGTCGTCCAGTTAGAGAAAAAGAAACTATGAAGAGCAAAAAAACAACTACTGGTGAAAGAGAAAAGAGCAAAGCTGCAGCAAAGATGTATATAAATAAACCCAGAAGCCAGCGAGAACTAAGCACTAACAAGCAAAAGAGCAAAAGCTAATTAAATGAAAATAAAGCTACAGAGTATACAGGAGCAGAGGAGAGAAAAGGAGAAGAAAAGAGAAAGTCATAAGCAAAGGTAAGAATAAGCAGGAACAGATGAAAGTTATAAAGCAGAGAGATTAGTCTAATACTAGTACGACTACACCTACGACTACTGAAGAAAAGAATGAAGCCAGCGAATGTAGAAGAAAATAGAAAAGAGAACAGACTGGGGCCAAATGTCATGCACATGTAAATATGTGTTTTCTATAGTGGTGCAGGGAAGGACAGAAAGAAGAAGATAAAAGCTAAATGGAGTGAGCTGAATAGAAATTAAAGTAGGAAACAGAGTAAATACGTGCAAGAAATAGAAGGAAAGAGGCTGCTTCAGTTTTTCTACAAGGCCTGACAGAAGAAGAAAAAGACCCAGAGACACTGTGAACAATGAGATATGGAAAAAGAGACAGGAAAATGTTACGAATCAATAAAGGACAGAAGAGGAGAAGAGAGAGAAAACAAGTTTTATTTAGAGGTAAACAACAAACACAGCAGAAAAGAGTGCAACAGAAACAAAGACTCTGAAGAAATAATCAATACGAGTCGAGAAGGCATTCAACAGCTCTGAGTGAGGAGAGGATGACGGCAAAGAGAGAAATAAGGCAACAACAGACGAGAGTTTGACTGGAACAGAATAGACCTGAACACAGTGGGCGGTTGTATGACATAAGATGAGAGAAGAAAGCCTTTGAGCAAGGCATCTAATCCTCAGTTTGTGTAGAAAAGCCGACAGCAAGAGACTGCTGCGAATGCTCAGATGCTTCCCCGGAGAATCATCATCATCAGGCTCATCGGGTGGTGCGGTGCAGAGCCGCAGACACGGATGTTAGTCAGGATTTATGGACAGAAAAGAAAGCTCACGGATACAGAAAAGAGTGATGTAGACGGCTGTAGTGAAAGCTAAAAATGTATGAGAGGTAGATTGTTAGAAAGGCAAAATAAAACAAAAAAAACAAGTGAAATTCCAACTACATCCAGACAAACATTAGCATCATTGTGTTTGATACCAGTGTCGCAGCTGTCTCTCAGTCGACTGGAGGGTAACTGAACAATAACCTCACTCATATGCTCTCACGCGCACGCACAAACACACACTCCAACAGAGATTTCGTAAATAATTATCATCAAAAATAAGTCGTTTTTTGTACAGTTTGACCCGTGAAAAGTCTCACAAAGTTCATCCTCACAGTATTTTTCACCCTCCGTAGTTTGAGCTACATCAGCACTCTTTAAATTCAGAAAATTAAGCAACTCTGTATAAATTAGATAACATCCCATTTGTCAGTAGAACCTACAGTATTTACAACTTCAGTCTGTTTAGTCTCTCGAGGAGAGGTTTGTGATGGAGACAGGAGGTAAAACCACATTTCCAAACTTTAAGGATCTCATTATCTGTCCTGCAGCGTCCATGGATCAGCCAGTCCCCCAGTTCAAGAGAGACGTCTTTACCCTCACCGCCCTCCAGCCAGGCGGGCGGGCGGGCGGGCGTCTCAGTATGGGGTGAAGCGGTTATATCCTCCTCTGTACAAACTGGCCTGTTGACAGAAGCAGTATGCCAGGTGTGACCGGGGACTGTCGCCAACCGCACATGTAACAAGATAGCTTTCAACAGAGGCTGAGTGTGTCTGGACTCACCATTGTACCAACACCATATGTTGTTGTTGGTCCAACCGAGTGGTGATAGGGATCTGCAGCTGTGGCGTACACCCGTCCGTATCTGTTCAGACACATCAGAAACAGATGTGAATGTCATCTGACGTCCAACCACTGTTTCAAAATGAACCCTGTTTATTTATCAGTTCAGCTGCTCAACTCCCATGATGACGTCCTGAAATGTTGAAATGTGACCTCTCCACACTCTTTGGTTACATTTCTTTATATTTTTTCCTAAAAATGGTCAAAGGGAGAGACGTCTAGTCTGAGGAAACTGTAAATACACCATAATGAAAACCTGTTTGTGTGTAACCGCAGCGTGAAGGCTACTTAGCAAGTCATTAAAACCTCAAGATCTAAAGAGAAAAGTTTATTTTTTTCTGTTTTTACCAACTGATTGGAGGTTAAAGATTAAAACATATGTGTTTTTAAACTTCGGGACTGCAGCTAAAATTATTTTCTCAATTAATCGACAGAAAAAGGTTAATGGTGTTGATCAGTGTTTCCCAAAGGAAGATGCCCTCCTTAAAGCTTTTGCTTTGTCCAGAACCAAAATGTATTCAGTTTACTGTCATAGAGGAGGAAAGAAACTAGAAAATATTCACAATCAAAGTGGTAACAGACAGCTTCTCCTCGTGTTTCCAAGTGGTGTTATTGTTAGCGCCGCTGTTGCAAAGACGACTGGATCGTTTCAGTTTTCCACAGAGTTGCAAATAACTAAATAATCCAATGATTCAGTCTATAATAGAAATTAATCACCGCTTAACATCACAGTGACCGTCTGCCTGGTGCCAGAAAAAATTGTTTCGTGATATCAAGATTTACAGGGAACCAGTGTAATTAATGTATTATTTGTAATTTCTGGCTAGGTCATCTGGCCCTGGTCTAGCTCTTGAGGATAAATCCTAATAAACAGGAACCACTTCTCATCTTTTGACGTTGTCACACCAGAAGTAAAAAAACTGATTTGTGATGTTGATGTAAGAAGTAAGTGGTGTTTACCCATCACTGTAGGTCGCTGTGGCAGCAGATGCTGATTGAGCCACCCTGTAAGCTGCAGGATATCCTCCCTGCACAGAAACAAAACAACACAAGTTAAAACTACAGCACTTTAAAATGACTTCAGGAGGAAATGTGCGAGGAGTGTGCAGTGACTTACGTAGACTTCTGTCCCGTACAGACCGTCCTGATATACCACCCTGATAAAAGTGAGTAAAAGCAATATTAAAAGGTTGAACAATGATAAAGTGACGGTGGTGCAGGTACTGGTTGTACCTAAGGGCTCAGAGTCTCACCCGGGGTAGGCGGGTACAGCAGTAGGTGTGGTTGCAGCAGAGCGAATGGTGTTGTAGACGGCTCGTCCTCGACCACGCAGCGCAGAGCCTCTGTAGGCCAAGGTGGAGGTTGCTACGGGATACGGGAAACTGGCAACTAAAGAAACAGAAAAACAAACATTAGAAAAAAGGAAAAGTACAACTTTGGTGATCTCATAACAATAACAGATCAGTGCTAGAGGGAAGAACTCACCTGTGTAGAGTTCAGGAGCGTACATCGCTCCCATGACGGGGTTGATCTTCCATCCAGAAGCTGCACAGAAAAACAAATAAAAGTAAGTTTCTCCTCCACCAGATATAAACAGAAGCCTCCAAGAAACCAGTGAAACATCTTACTTGAGATTTCACCGTTCACAAGAGGCGTCTGAGGCTTCTTCGTCACCACTCTGGCAGTGGCGTTGTTAACCTGGAAGACACCGAACACGTAAGAAGCAAAGTTAAAGGATGAAGAACATTAAAACCTACAAAATGTAAGAAAGTCTCCCTCACCTCGATCTTTCGGCCTTCCACGATCGTTCCATTCAGCTTTTCTCTCGCCCGGTCAGCCTCAGCTGCGCTCTCAAAGGTGACAAAGCCGAAGCCCTGCAAATCACACGGTCATACTGTTTGTTTAAATTCTGTTTTCATTCATCACAAATATTAGTTTAATCTTTATTTTTAAAGCACCAGCGTGTAGGAATGAGTGGCATCTAACAGTGAGGTAACCAGCTGAACACCCCTCTCTTCAACATCCTCTACGGTCACCACTAAAATATCAAAAACCACGAGAGGCCCTCTTTAGAGTCAGGTTTGTTTTGTCTGCTCTGGGCTACTGTAGAAACAAAGTGGATTCTGTGGAAGAGGAACTGCTCCCTCTACAGATATAAAACACAACCATTCTTAGTTTCAGGTGATTATACACAACTGAACACATATTATATATATTTAATATTCCATTTCTGTCAATAGATCCTCTTAAATCCTGCACACTGGACCTTTAAACCTTAATGTTTATGTGATGCTCACCTTTGACCCCCTCTCATTGAAGATGATTTCTACATCAAGGATCTTGCCAAATTGCTGAAAATGTGAGAATATGTATTTTATGTGAACTTATACACGGAGGAGATGATTTACTCGACATTATTATTATTATAGTGTGATTTTGAGAAATTCTTACCCCAAACATCTGGCGGAGGTCTGGGTCTCTGAAGCGGAACGGGATGTTGGAGACGTGGAGGCGTTTCGGTTGGGCCTTACCTGACCCCTCCTCATCACTTCCACTTCCTGCTCCGCCCGCTGATGACACGGACACGCTCAGAGACTGGGGGTCAGAGGTCACAGGGGCCAAAACGTCCTCCTGACAGTGAGAAAGTGTGAAAACAGCAGCAGGAGGAGGAGGAGGAGGAGGAGGAGGAGAGGAAGCGTGCACATGGACAGAAGAAGAATGGACGAGAAGGAACACAGATGGAAAACAAAAGATGGAGAAAGAAAGAGCATGGATGAGATGAGAATAGGTGTGAAGAAAAAACGGGGAGAGGGCATCAGTGGAAAAGCAAAGAAAGGAAGGGGGGGAAGAAAGATCATAATTCAACAACGTCTTTCAGAGAATTCTGATCGTGTAAAAGTTCAGTTGCGTAAGCATCACATGGCATTAGGCACAGATCATTTTCATGAAGTCAAGTGATTCAAACCAAAGGTCAAAGAGCATTCAGCAACCAGTGATCCCTCTCAGGCAAATGTGAGGAGGCATGAAAAGGGCTCCATTTTAGTGAGGCGTCTCTGAATACATGCCTGTCGGACTCTACGATTACGGTAAAGACTATATATCTGATATTAAATCTACTTATGCTCACTCAAGCTGTGGCAAAGAGTTAAATAAAGTTTTAGCTCCTCTGAAAAAAACAAGAGTATTATCACATCATCTAAGCAGTTCTAATAATCTGTAAAATAGACATAAAACTGTGGTAATATTTAACTAATTTAATTAAAATTGCCCCATGCAGGAAAATTCAAGGCCTAATGTGCCACAACCAAAACATTCACTATCCCACAATGCACCACGATGCTAGTGTGTGCATGTGTGTGTGCGTGTGTGTGTGTGTGTTGGAGCGCAAAAAGTAAATGTTAAAAGAATGTTTTTAAGACAAATGAATGAGACCAAACAAGAAAATGAGAGTGAAAAGGTCTGCAAGAGTAAAAATACAGAGAGCTTCAGCGGTGAATGAGCGGATTGCATTGGAAAGAAAAAGAAAAAGCAAAGAATGAATTACTGGAAAAAGTACTGATATGTGAAACAAATTGCAGTCTTTAATGCAGAAGTGAAGACTCGGGTATTAGCAGTCTAGTACCAAGAGGCAGAGAGTGGAAAAGGCCTCAGTGCAGCAGTGAAGAGTAAAATTAAACCAAAGAAAACAAGGCAAAGAAGGTGCGCAAAAAGCTTGAGAAGGAAGAGGGTGATGGGGGCAGAGATAAATACTGAACAGTCCACAAGGGTCAGTCTGGGGTCACGGTGCTGCTTTTCTGCCAAGGGTTAAAGGTCATTTGAAAAGGGGCATCATTAATAAGTTGGGGACAGACAAAAAGGTACACATTCACACGGGAGCGTTTTACAAACATAAACGCACGCGCACCACTGGATTACACTTCACTGGCTTTCCATCGCTAACTAGACAACATCACATCCTACCACACGCACGTACAACCACACACACACATCACAGACAGGCCACAGTGGAGGGGAGACAGAGAGAGAGAGGGTTGAGCTGGGTGGTGGTGTCATGTCACGATGCAGAAATGTGTTTCTGGACCTGAGCGATATTTCGGAGGGGGGAAAGGGGGTCATCTGGTCAGCCTCCCCCTTTGACCCCCTCCCTCCGTGGCGACGTCTCAACTTTCTCCGAAAATCAGCGCGGACCCAAGTATGTCAGGGGCTCTAGTAATAAAATATATAGATGGGGCCACAAAACACCATTTATGAGAGGAGGCAAAGAGACTAAACACCTCTGTCCTCATCATAGTGAGGTTTTCATGCCTGAAGGAGGTTTGATCATTGAAAAAAAATAACAGTTTTCTAAATGGAGCCTCAAGAACCTAATCATCTTATAGTTCAACCTGTTTCCAAGTTACGTAAAATGTTTGAATACTTCTCCAGAAATGTGTGTCTGTGTCTTGAAACGTGCTACTCTAGCAGATCTTTGAGGCAAGTTAGCTAAATGCTACATCAGCATGCTAACATTCCCACAATGTTGATGCTAACATGCTGATGATTAACAAGTAAAACGTTTACCCTGCTAGCATGCTAACAAACTAAATCTTAAAGGTGCAATATGTAAGAATTTTAGTTGAAAACATTCAGCAATTGTCTAAATTTATCTACTGAATGTGAAGAAATAACAGTTTGATATTATAACATTATAACATTATAATGTGTTTCAGAGATATCTACTGAAGTTAGCATGCTAACCAGCTAGTCCAATATGCCTGTGCTAGTGGTGTACACATCAACACTCGTCTTGTTTCTCCGAGCTCCAAGTCTGGACCACTAAATGCACAGCTAACCAGGCTAACAAGCTAATGGCAGCTACAGTCAGCAGTTACTCTGGTGATATGCTGCCCCCTGTCTGTTTTGAGTAATAATTCCCCAGCTTGTCAATTCTTACACCTTGCACCTTCAAGTTTATTGTGTTAGCACGCTAACCTTTGCTAATTAACTCAAAGTACAGCGGGAGCTGGTGGGAATGTCATTAGGTTTGCAGGTGTTTGGTCATTAAAGTGTGTTAAATGAAGTTAATTTTTGACCTGATGATGGCGCTGCAAGAAAAGCCAGACAATCACCAAAGTTATTATGATATTTTTCCTCAATGGACATTGAATATCTGTGGCAAATTTCATGGCAATCCACCCAATAGTTGTAAATATTTCACTGAAAACCAAACCACAGCTATAAACAAAGAATAATCCAGGTTGTTGGACATTAATGAAGAGAAAGAAAATGTTATTTTAGAAAAAAATTGGAACAAGTTGATTTTTTATTGGAACCAGGTTGAAAAGATTTTACTGCACTGGCAGATTTTTTTCACTCATTTAAGGAAATAAGAGTTTATGGACACAATTACAGACAAATGGCACCACAAGAAGACTTTTTGCAGTTTGACAAACTGTTGAATTTACATAAGAAGACATCATTTCAATTAAATTTTCCACTTTGGCAAAAAGTCACTCCACTGTTGAGTAACAGTAAATCCTCTCATGCCCTCAATCAGAAATCAATCTGATACTGAGTTGGATTAACCACGAAAACATAGTGTTGTAAAAAGTACCCAAAATTCATACTTCAGTAAAAGTAAGGATACTGTGTTAAAATATAACTTTGGTCAAAGTAAAAGTAATCTATATGAATAGTCTTAAAGTATCTGAAATTAAATGTACTTAAGTATCAAAAGTACAGTGTATACTGCATACTATGACCGATTATTGGCCTGGCTGGATACTGGCTTCAACTGCTGATAAAATAAATAGAAAATGTGCTTTATTTTGGCTCTAATACAACAATCAGCAAAGTAACAAGTAACTAAAGTCACCACATAAATGTCACTTGAACACAGATGTACCAGTTGTACTGTGAAATGTGATTTGTGTTATTGCCTGCTAAATAAGACATAGAGGAGAAGGAAATGTGGGGATTTATTTTCAACAACAAATCCTCACTCAGCTGCCCCCCCTCCCACACTTCGCTGTACTGAATGTGAGCAGCATTCCCGTACATGGACACAACAGTGGAAGTGGGTCTCTAAATATAGAAGGAAACTCTATCTGGCCATGTTCCTCTGATAGGACCTATGGATGAACTACCTGTAGCAGCAGGGACCTTCTTCTCACATTAACTCACTGAGGATCAGATTTTATTGGGGCATGACTTTCTTGTCACGATCTGAATTCCTGTCTTACCGTGTTACTGGATGTCAGAGCCTCCGACCCGTCCAGCTGAGGGCCCTGGTACACTCTGAGCTGGGGATGTTCAGGGTACTCTGAACTGGCATGTGCAGAGCTGAAATCCAGAGGTGGCAGTCTGCCTGCAGATGTTGGTGGACCTTGACCTGGCGGGGGGTAGGAGGGTGGTGGGGCGTAGACCTGAGGCAGGGCAGGGTCGCCGCTGCCTGGGCCGGCCTCCTGAGTGGGGCCCCCCTGAGGAAGAGAGAGAAGGATGGAGGACAAGGTTTCAGATGTCAGAGGTGTAAACAAACTAAACACCATGTTGGTGCGGTCAGAGCTGTTCTGCTTTCACAATCATCAGCTGTTGAATTTGAATAAATAGTTTATGATGAACAAACAAACATCAGATAAACATGACAGAAAGCACATCTGCTCAGCTACAGATAATGTACTTTTTATTGGGTGGCTGACTGAAGTTTAGTCATTAAAGTTAAAAAAAAATTTAAAAAAACTTTAAAGCAGCTTCTGATCAACACACATCAACTTCAGGCCTAGATGAACAAGTTTTGGTAAGTCCCACCTACTTCCAGTTTAAGCTCATGGCCCATACTCATTCTGAGCACGGATACAGACAGTGGGGTACTCGCTCATCCTCTCAATGTCCACATGCTCGTTTAAGCCAAAAGGGAGCCCTAACTGCCAGAGGTGGAAAGTAGCTGAGTTATACTTTACACTTCTACTCCACTACAATTCAAAAGGACATTCAGAACTTTTTATTCCACTACATTTATTGAATAACTTTAATCACTTTGCAGATTTCGATTAATAACACAAAATATGATCACTGAATATGTTGTGACGTATCATTATAGGTGAAGATACAATAAAACTTTATTGATCCCTGAAGGAAAACTTGCAAGCTAACATAAACATTATTAAAGCATAACGAGAACGTTTATTTTTGGTATTTTAAACTTATTTTTCTTCAAATGGTTTTGTACTTTGACAAAGTCGAAGTTTGAACGGAGAACTTTTACTTATAAAAGAGTATTTCTGCACTGTTGTATCGCTTCAAGTCGACAAAAAATGTAGTGGCAACAATTTTGATGAACAATTCATTCATTCATCACATTTGCCAATTAATGGTGTTTTGTATCATTGTTACTTTTTTGTTTTATACAGTCTGATAAAAAACAGGGAACTTGTAATGATTGTTTTGCACTGTCTTCTGAGATTTTATAGAATAATTCACAGTTTGTTAATTGAAAAAAACTAACAGATTAATCAATTATCAAAATAAGTGTTAGCTGCAGCGTTACTTACGTCTATTAGAGGGTTTTGGTTTTGAGAAACATGAAAATATCTGATCAGCACAGCCTCATTTCAGCCAAATCACACAGAAAAAAACAACCAAATCTGAACTCCTTCAAGAAAGACACAGAGGCAACGAAGCTAAGAAATCTACATGTGAGCACGCGTGAACACAGATCCTAACAGAGATGAACAACCGTCCTTTACAGCCTTCATACAAGAAAAAGATCCAGTTTGGAGCTAAAAGCATTGTCTTACCTCTTTACCGCATTCCTCGATCTCTGATGCATTGTTCAACAACTGCAGCATGTTTTAATGCCTGCTGACCACCCGCCTACCGCACCATAAGTTCTACTCATCCACCAATCACATCAGGTGATTGCCCGAGCAAAAGGGACCAGGAGGCCACACCAGCTGTGGTCATCTGTAACTGTCAATCACCTCGTCCCCCTACACCCACACCCACACCCACACCGACTACACTTCACACACTCATGAACACACACACACACACACACACACACTCTTCAGACTCTATAGAGCTTGAGGTATTTATGAATGTAGATGCTCCTTCAGTTGCAAGACAGTATATCACGCCAAAGGTCAACTCTAAGAATACCACGTTTAAGCTGCTAACATAGTTTTATTGCTTTTACAGAAATTGTTTTTAAACATGCCCGACCTAATCCTCCTGATTTTCTCCCATGTTGAACATGCTTGGTTATCTTTCAAATAACTCAGCTTCACCTTTGAAATAATTAAATTTTTCAGGTTTCTGTTCTGTCCTAAGTGACATCTATTGGATAACCAGTGACGTAAAACACCTAATGTTTGTCTGAAGACAACTTTTCCAGTCTTTTCCAGTAATATTTCTGACTTGCTCAAATATTTAAGGATTATAAACAGTTATTTGGCAGAACAACACAGATAATCTCATCATACTAAAATATATGGTAAGTACAGTGACTATGTTTTCTTTGGAGCCGCACTTAAGCACAATTTTGAATTACAAGGAGGCTACTTTGTTGATATGTGTATCTTAAGACTTCTACCACATTTTGCAAGTTAAGATTTTACACACAAGAGGAAATAACCTCTTAAAATACAGCTGTTGTTTGCTTTATGTCGGTGAGATAATAGATGTGATGGAAAAGATGTGAGAAAAGCTTGTGGAGAAGTCGTCTAAACAATCCAATCCTGGAAAATCCCGACATTTTTACATACAAACATCTACAATATGACACACTGAGTCTGAAATCCCCTACAGCAAACTAGTCAGAGGTCGGTCCATCTGGAACATTCAGAACATTGTATTCATGCTCAAAATGAAGCCATTCATCCAAAAAAACAACCTCTGAAAACAATTTAGTACTTTTTTTGACTCATATAAGTATATTTTGGATGCAGAACTTCACTCCAAAAGGAAAAGTTTAACATTTTGTGAAATATCCTTATTTGCCAGCAGTTAGATGAGAAGCTTGGTAACGAGGAAACAGCTAGCTTAGTTCACTTTACACATTTTTGCTTGAATTAAACAAACAAGATATAACTCATTAATAATTAGTGATCTTTAAAAGGTGCTGGTGGGTTTCCCCCTCTTTTGTATTAATGCTAAGCTAACTGGCTGCTATTTTATGGCAATGGACAGACATGAAGTGGTACTGATCTTTTCACCTCCTCAATTTATTTCCTAAAAGGTCAAACTGTTTCTTTAATTGTTCTATTGCAGTATTAGTTTCATTTCATTGAAGGATTATAGAAGTTATTCTGCCTCTGAGTCCTGTTAAGCTTATATCTGTGTGCTGCCATTCATGCAAAATGCCACAAGTTTGTCAGCCAGCTTGAGGATCTAGAAGGATTTCTTATAATTAAAAACTCTCTCCACTATCACTTCATAACCTCTCACATATCTCTGGATCAGCTGTCTCACTTAGACGTGTGAATAATTAGAAGTATGTAGATGCAGAGAGGACAATAAAGAAGGAATTGGAGGATACGTGGTTGAAGGAGCCTTGATAGTGGGTCAAGTTCTCAGATTGCACGCAGTAAAGGCTCTGGCTGGCAGCATTAAGGTACATCACACTCATCTTGTGTTTCTTTTGTGAATATCAGCAGGTTAGACTGAACAGATCAATGAACCTTTGAATCTCTGTCAGTTTGTTAAATCAGAGTATTACACCTTAGTACAGGGGTTGTAAGGGATCTGATGAAATGCACCCAGTGTGTCTTCAGACCTGTGTAAGTGGAACAGCTATGCTTTGAGCTAAATGCTAATGTCAGCATGCTAATATTCACAATACGATGTCAAACTGCTGATGTTACGCAGGTATCATGTTTTGCCACGTTAATCATTTCAGTTTAGCGTGTTCTCATGCTAACATTTGGTCATAAACCAAAATGAAGTAATGAGATTTAAAACGGGACCCTATAATGGTAACTGACGCGCCAGATGGTTTGTTAGACAGAACCATCTGGGAAGTTGTCCATGGAAACTGTTTGGAAAAGAGCAGGGACTTTCAAAGAGTACTCGTCAGGTGATTGGAAGAACCATCTGTCTGTGGCCATCGATCATGGACCAACAGTAAGAGATGCAACTAACAGCATGTTGGTAATTCAAACTCTTGCCATAGTCAGTTGAGATAAGAGCGAAAACATCTTTTCCGTTATGAAAAGCCTTCAGTGCTGTTCTTTGCTCATCTTTGAATAGAGAAATACTCCCTAGCTCAAACAGAACTGATGTTATCGCAACATCTATGCTAACCTCTTGAGGGATTGCCATTGTTGTTTTCAAATGAAGAGTCTTGCTGGCTGTCACACCTAAATCACACCATAGCTGCCAGGAGTTTCTCATGGGGCGCTGATTGGTCTGTGTTTCGGCCTTAAGTGCAAAGCTTGAAGCCTGACAAGGTGGATTCCTTGAGATCACATGATTGCGTGATCTTGCGAATCCTTCTGCCTGGCAAGGTAGGCAGTTAATGTTTTAATGGTGATCGATCCAGCAGCACCAAAACACTGAAAAGATGTAGACCTAATGACGTGACTCACGATTCAAGATTCAAGACCCTTAACTGTACAAAAACTAAGCCAACCGGAGAAGTGCCTGAAAAAAGAAAAATGGATACAAATACTTAACCTGCCGTAACTACCTAATTCAACAAACTAAGTATAAAACAATAATAACAATAATAACTTACAAAGACATTGAATAACTAAAGAACAAAAACTGCGCTGCTCAAGCGTGTCGCTCTTCTCTACGGCGCCAACTTAGTAGGTTTGCCATTTGATGCAAGACATACTGGAAATTAACTCAATTAATTTCTACCCTGCTATCCTGTTTGCTGTTGTCATCCTGTCTAATTCTGGAAGTACATGTAATGAGGGATCCTCCAAGGTTGTGATTCTCCGTCATGACTCAGTCTAGTCATTCATGGCAGTGTTAGCTCCAGTATCATGCTGGAACATGTTGTCAAACACTAACTCGTGTCTGTATTGTGTCTCATTTATCTCGAGAAACAACCAATGTGTGACTGACAGATGACTAAAGATAACTCAATCTGTTAGATATCTCGACCAGTCCTCTTCTCTTGCTTTGTATTTCCCACAGACTAACTACCAAACACCACCTCTGATTCAGTATCACAGTGTCAGCAGGCGCACAGACTCCGTGGCCCCCTCTCCTCCTTGCAGGCTTTTTTTGATTTCCATTTGTTCCCTCTTTTTCTCGTCTCACTCCTCAGCTGTCAGTTTGTGGTCAGAGGTCAACGGCTCTGAGCCAGGTGCCTGCTGGGACAGCTGCCACAGGATTTACACGCAGACGACACTAACTGCAGATGTGGCCTTTTAGTGCTGGCCAAGTTACAACTGTTGACGAACACGTAGGTTGTTGAATGAAAGTAAATATTACTTTTTTCACTCAATCGTCTCATACATCCTGTTTTCTCCTGTCCTGGTTGCTGTAATAACATTTTAAAAGATATTTTTGGCTTTTATAAGGTAGTTAATATTGAAGAGAAACAGTAAAGACAGGGGAGAGACAGAAGGCAAAGACCGACACGTGTTAAAGTGACACATGTTGCTCTTCAATCATGCAGAAATGTCTGTCGAAAACGGCTGAAGGAGGGCTCAGTTGTTAACAGGATCTGTTGAAGTAGTGAAAAGTTCAGCACGTGCCAACGTGCTTCATAGAGGAATCTCATTCTTAAAACACAAGCTTGGAAATCGTATTTTTTGGTTCCAAACAATACCTCTCCCTGCACCTGTTTCTCAAAAATAAAATCTAAAATATCATTCTTAAACGGCTAAAATACTCACTATTTAAATGCACAACAGGCATGTTTCACACCGAATTTAAGTACAGTTGACTGTGGACAACAAGATAGGTGACAGAATCTCCTGCTGTGATTATCTGCTCAGGAAAGGAGGGCTAAAAATACAGCTGGTGTGAAGCACAGAGACAAGGTAGAGACATACCAGATGCATGGTGGCATTAGAGGTATGTCAGGGACACTTAGACACACACACACACACACACACACACACACACACACACACACACACACACGCACACACACACACACTTGTACAGCCTGCTGGCATCACTGCGACCACCGGACTAAAGATAACCCCTAATGTCATACTAATCCTTACTATTAAATAAATAAGATCTTTTGCAATCGGTGTACTTCGCCTGGATACAATCAGGTCTTTTTGATTGCTTCTGTGCATGAGATATTCAGTCACTACTGTAATAAGCAATACACCACTAAACTAAATTAAATGCGAGATGTGACTCATTAATTTGAGGAAATAAAGGCTCTTTGGTTTCATCTGGTGAATTAAAAGCTTTCCTCCTCACAGGGAACGTGTTATCTTGCTGGTCTGTTGGCAGCACTGACATTAATTTACAATAAAAGCTTTCTGATCTTGATAATCAATTAAAAATGGAAAGAATTAATTGGTTTACAACTTCTTTAATGTGAATATTTGCTAAATTATTTAATTCCTTAGCCCTCCAGTGAAAAAATACATTTTGTAAAATAAGCAGTGACATTTTAACATGTTAAAAATGATCATAATCAGCAGACTAATCTGTAGTGAATGTGATTTTGTAGCCCTACACTCATTAAACGAAGCAATTTATTGAAATTCTGTTTAGTCTTATTTCCTACTTTTGAATCCTGTGTCACATTATATGAAGACCACCAGCAGCCTGACAGACTGCACATCTGATGATGCAAGCTTGTGGAGACAAATATTTATGTGCAATAACTGAGAAGATGAAGACATTTTGGAGAGTAAATCGAGGAGAGTTTACCTGAACTAGGCTGGGGTAGCATGTGGTTGTCTGTGGGTAGACAGGGAGTCCATAAGGCTGGAGAATCACTGTGGGTGAGGAGAGCATAGCCCAAAAAACACTCACAAGGAGACAGGTAACAGTGGAAGATGGGAGGAAAAGGAAAAGGAAAAGGAGAGCAGGGGAAAAGGAAGGGTTGATATGCTAACAGGAGAGCAGGCAATCAGGCTTGGAAAAAAGAAGAAAAAATCCCCTAAAGGAGAAACCAGGAGATCCAAGATGGTGAGTGGAGAAAAGGTTAAGACTCTGTTTAACCTCTCAGATATATCTGAGAAGAAAACACCATGAAAGTCCACAAAACAAGCAGTGTCCTGTCCGGGAAAGACAGGATATAGTGCAGTGAAAGAGAAAGCAAGTGAGCTTCTGTGTGTCCATCAGTTGATCATGCAGCCTGACAGACAGAAACACATGCTCAGGGTCCCATTTCAGAGTTATATAAATAGTCGCCCATGTCCTTCTCTCTGAGTTTACCACCTTACCACCCTCACTCTTACACACTTTGTAATGCAAGATGTCTCCCTACATGTGACACACTTGTACAATAACAGCTTATTTAGCAGGGGGGCAATTTAAAGGAAAACCCTGAATCCACAGCAGGTCATCTGACACCTTGTGTAGCCCTATATGCTCCACAATTTAGTGTAACGGCTGAAAAACTGTTATTATTTTCAAGTATATGACGAAATTAATCATATTTATGATGATTACACACACACACACACACACACACACACACACACACACACACACACACTTTAAGCTGGTACCTTCTGTTTTCAGCTGTTGTTTTTCCGTTTGACCGACAGAGTGCGACAGGACCAACATTGCTACTTCCGTTCGGGTGGAGAGGGGCATGACGGGATATGTAGTGCGTGCGTCAGCCCTATAAGTGAATGGGAACTTCCTTGAACGTTCTCTTTACTGCGCGAGCTTGAGCGAGACAGGTATGGGAACCGCCTCATGCCACATTACAACACATATTCACAGCATGTTTAACTTGAAAATGTACTGGATGTCATAGGCAGTGGAAGGAAACGTAGAAGTACGAGCCAAGATGTATTTTAAATAAACAGCGTATCGTTTATTATGGATTTAGATTAGAAGCTAATTCGGCTAAGCTAACGTTCTCACGTTGAACAACGTGGTGCGGCATAGCTGCGGCCTAGTCGTATGGCTGACAGATTACCGGTTTCTAGCGCATATTTACATGATTTGTGTAATTACAAACACTTTTAATGCATATTCTCTGGCTTAGCAGTCTCGTGAATACATTGATTCACACACTAAATGCGTCTTCATGAAGCTGACTTCTCGCAGAGCTAAATGCTAACGGTTTTTAACTGTCAACTATTTGTGTTAGAGGTTTATCAGCGACCACAATGACTTAGAATAAACACTCCTATGGACTTTTGACTTAAAGTTTGAAAGATGTAATACTAATGAAATTACATGATATTAAACTAGGCTGACTCAACCCTCATTAATCAGAAACATCACTTCAGTTTTTAAATTAATTTGGATGCAATGCTGAAGTTTTAGTCAATTAGGGCAATTCAGTATGAATGTGAAGAGGATGTCGGTTTAAGATGAGGACTTGACCATGTCTGGTTGCTTCTAATATAATGTATTCACTCATCTTTGTACAACTGGCTTTTTAATTTGCACTTAATAACATATCGTTTGTCCTGATGTTGCAGGCACTCCTAAGCCGCCATGCCCGTTGCCAGGAGTTGGGTTTGTCGCAAGACATATGTCACCCCCCGTCGTCCCTTCGAGAAGTCCCGTCTCGACCAGGAGTTGAAACTCATTGGTAAGCTTGTGATTTCATGTTCACCAGTGTGCAATAAATTGTCATAAGCCATCCCCTTGTTTGCCATAGAGAGCACTGAACTTGAGGTTTGACTGTTTACTCTTCTCTCTCCAGGCGAGTATGGACTGAGGAACAAGCGTGAGGTGTGGAGGGTCAAGTTCACCCTGGCCAAGATCCGCAAAGCTGCCAGAGAGCTGCTCACTCTTGACGAGAAGGACCCCAAGCGTCTGTTTGAAGGTACATAAAATGATGTTCAAATGCATGTTTGATCAGTATATGGCCTATGATTTAACTATCAACTGTCAGATTCTCTGTGGTGTCAAGAATTCCTCGTCAATGAGGCCAATATAGTGTAATAGTCACATGCACCTGTGTATGTCTGGGATTGTAAATGGCTCCTGTTTTTTCCCCCAGGTAATGCTTTGCTCAGGCGTCTGGTGAGGATCGGTGTGCTGGATGAGGGTAAGATGAAGCTCGATTACATCCTGGGCCTGAAGGTTGAAGATTTCTTGGAGAGGAGGCTGCAGACACAGGTCTTCAAGCTCGGACTTGCCAAAAGCATCCACCATGCCCGTGTCCTTATCCGCCAGAGGCACATTCGGTAAGCTCCAAGGCCCCTGGGCACCAAACATCATAAATGAAGGGGTCACAAGCCTTCTGAGGGACTCATGAGATTTTCTCAATGCTTCCTCTTCCATCAGAGGACCATGAAGTTATAACGCTGTCCGATGAGATCAGTTAAAAATTTCAATAAGGTCAATTCGGTATCAAAACCGTATACCTTGTCAGTAGACATTGCCCAGAGCCAATCCTGCCGCCAAGGGCTTGGACTGAGGTGTTGAGGCTGTCAGGTAAGGAGTGGGGGATTGCACCTCGGGCAATTGGTACTATCTACTACACCTTGTGTCATGTGCAAAATACTCAGGCTGATGATTAAAGATAATGCATTCAGATTTTCTGTGGTGTCAAGAATTCCTCGTCAATGAAGCCTGCAGTAAAAAGATAGCACTAGCCAATCTATGTTTTAAAATGACAGATTCAGGATGCTATTCTCACTCTGTCCAATACAGAAAATTAAAAATAAGATCTATAAAGAATTACAAAGCTGCACTATGTGAAATGACTTAATGTTTTTCTAAAGTCGCCCTCATTATCTGTCTTGGCAGTGTGCGCAAGCAGGTGGTGAACATCCCCTCCTTTGTGGTTCGCCTGGACAGCCAGAAGCACATCGACTTCTCCCTGAGGTCTCCATACGGTGGTGGACGCCCAGGTCGCGTCAAGAGAAAGAACGCCAAGAAGGGCCAGAGTGGAGCTGGAGGAGCTGACGATGAGGAGGAGGATTAAGAAGGATGTCGTCCAGGGAGTGTGTCCTGATACTTCCTGTTCTGTCAAAACTTTTCAATAAAAATGTTTGGTCTGACCAGAGAACTGAGTTGTTTGGGTTTTTTTTTTTTTGTTGTTCTCCCTAAAATGTTTTTAAAATGTTATACTGTTTAGTACTGTTTTTTTTATAGTGCAAGATAATCATGAACATTAAGTCAGATATGTAGTGTTGTGTCGAGGAAGGTTCAGTCTAACAGAAATCAATGTACATGAACTAAGTCAGAATGGTACAGTCGAGACGTACCATATACGCCCACTAGATGACGTCATTCTCAACACGGAAGTACATTCCTCCCGTGCTTTGCTAGCTGTGTGAATGGGTAGTCATATGTGCAGGCTCTACTGGAGACCGGAGTAATTAAACTGGAGATTTAACACGTTGAAATGTAAGTACTGGAAAACTTTACGACCCGCTCTTGTTCATGTATCAGTCGGTCACTGATAGCTGCTAAGCTAATGAGCGATTAGCTTGTTCTCTCAGTGCTAACGTTTGTACAGCTCTTGTAACTGCCTACATACTGACACAGGTACATACAGCCATGTTTACAATGGTTTAACCTCAGTTTTACATTTACCGTGCTGTTATTTTTTCATAATTGGTCTCAATCCTGTCGTCGGGCTGTGCTGCTGTTAGCTTGAGTCAACGCAACCGCTTAAAGTCAGTCGCGTTGACGGTTAACGTCAGCTTTTTAAAGGATAGGAAGTGATGCTGGACGCTTTTATTTATGAACTGGTTGTTTTCGAGTTATGAGTAAATTTAACAGTAATTTATACTGTTAAACTCTTTACACCTAATGAAAGTGATCATATACGTAGTTGTTAACCTCTGCTTTCTCCTGAGTTCAAAAACTAAGATCCCCTATGACATTATAGTCCAAAGCAGCAAGTTTCCACATGTTATTCCATGTTATGCAACATCAACATGCGTGTTGTGCCTTGTATTTCATCTCTTCGTGAACTCTATAGTTTCATTAGCACCGTTCAAGAATAATGTTGCTTTGTGCTGCAGCTGTGTTAAAACTTAAAAGGTGCTGTTGCACACAGCTCGCCGGAAATTGCTTCTCACACGGAGGAGTTACTGTGAAACACACCCTGAAGATTGCTAAAGATTAATTCAGCAGCACAATTCCTGCTTAAGTCAAATAAACTTCATCACTTCTTACAGTTGAAAATATAAATGCTGAGTGAAATGGAAAAAAATAAATGAATGTCTGACAAACCACTTTCATATAATAATAATAATAATAATAATAATAATAATAATGCATTTTATTTTAAGGCGCCTTTCAAAGCACTCAAGGACACCTTACAAAAACACACATAACAGTACATCAAACAATATAATCAGGTAACATTGGTGTGGAAGTTAGTGCAATTTTGCAGCGATAAATAAATATACAGTATAAGTAATATGTGCCTGCCAATGATATGGAAAATATAGCAAAGACTAAGAGGTCAGATTTCATTGTAATAAAAAATCCATACCGCTCAGCCCTTGGTGGTGTGTGTAGTCACTACACCCATCTTTCACTCTTTCCAACTGTAAAATAATTTACCTCTACTTTGTATTATGATCTTATTAATATGTGATCTTGCGCTAACAACATCCTCAAAACCTACTATAGGATTTAATCAGTATATCTGTGATGCAATCATAATAACAATAGCAACTATCAGCTCTGCCAAGGCAGTGTTTGTTGCAGGGTATCGGGCTAGATCGTGTTGTACTGCCAGATGGGTTGCTTTTATTGTGTCTATCATGTTGTTCACACATAATTATGATGTTTCAAGTGTATATGAACATTATTTATATGAGCTGTGTTTGGTGTTTTGTGCCAGTAGAGCGATGTCTCCTGATGAGCTGGTGTACCTGGGGATTCTCGCTGCCTCCATCCCTGTTGGATTCCTCTTCCGTTACCTCAGTGAGTCATTTGCTCCACGCAGACTTTCAACACCAGCTACAGACATGTATAGATTTCAAACATAATCAGCACAATATGCATCTATTTTTCTAATTGACTAATAGTGTTGCTTATACCCAAATGGTTTCTGTAACTGACTTCTCTTTATGTCGTCTTCGAAGCTAAAATTTTGGGGGAAATGATCAAAAACCAGGATTTATTATTATACTAAACAATATTCTGTTGTTTGGTGTTTATTATATTATATTTTAACATTTTGTATGGCGAATGGCTGCTCTTTGTCTACTGCCTCATGGCCATATGTATCCTGAAATGTGTCTAATGGGATACTGGATCATTTCTTTACAGGAAATCCTCCTGTTGTATGAAGGGATGAAGGAAGTTGAAATCTGCTTAACAGTCTCTGCTCCATAGTATTAAGGATTAGTGATGGTTAATCTGGTGACCATGGATGACAGTGAAAGAGGACTTTAATTAATCTTTTCTTTTGTTCAGGGTTTTGCTCTTCAACCTAATGTCAAGCCTTTCAGTATGCTTCACGTACATGGTCCTGTGTTGTGCTACTGCAGTTTATATGTTGTCCCGATTTTTAAAATGTTCTCTTTTAGTCGTATAAAACAGTTCTGCAGGTTTTCTAAATGTTGTACCTGCAACATTGGCTCAGACTGTCTTTTTTGGGCCTCCATTAACTATACTTGCACTTTTGAAAGATGTTGATAAGCCTGTTGTATTTTCGGTCGCACCTCTCCTGATTGACAGTGGCAACCAATTCAAAAGCAGTAGGTGGGAAGTGATGCGTTTTCACACCATGTTTGTATTTTTATTCACTGAAGTTGATAGCACATCCTGTTTATGACATCAACACAGTCATTTGGTGTGTCTCGGGTGCTGTTCCTACCACATGTAACTCCTTGTTGACCAAATTTTATGATTTTATTTTAACTTCAGGTCCTCCAGTGAAACAGGGGGCAGCTCTTCTTCTGGGCCTCTCCATCACCATTGCCACCTGCCACATCCACACACTCCACTCTCTGGTGACAGTGATTGGAACATGGATTATTATAAAGAGCAGCTGGCGGTGAGAGATGAATATTTGTGCCTTGACAAATGTATTTAACTGTATGACACAAACACATAGTTAGTACCAAAGTCATGACATTTGGTCTGTGACTTAAAGCTATTTTACATTGATCCATCTGCCCGTTATTATTTTTCTTAAGTACAGTAATTAATAAGTATACGTAGGTAAGCATGTTTGTGTACACGTGAATATCTTTAAATGAATAACATTTTCTAACGAGTGACTAATCAGTTAATTAACTAATCGTTTCAGCTGTAGTGTGCGGTAAAAAGCTAGTGCACACAACAGAACTAATAATAAGTGCAACGGAACAACACAGTCTATTAAATGTAACACATGTAAACTAACAACATGTGTCTCTGTCTACCAGGCTCGCCCCGGCTGTGAGTCTCAGCTGGACCTTTCTCTACCTCCTCTTCTTCCGGCTCGTCACTTGGTTCGGTCTGCCACAGCCAACACCTTTCGCCAATGCCGTCCAGCTGCTTCTCACTCTCAAGGTAGAGAGACCTCGTCAGTGGATAAAACAACTGCAGCGACACAGCAGCGTCTTTGTTGATGTTTGATGCATCTTTCTGTTTTTAACTCAGATGGTGAGTCTGGCCAATGAGGTGCAAAGCTTCCACATAGAGAAGAAAAAGGAAGTGAGCTCTTTCACCAAGTCTCCTGTCATCGCGGGTCTGTTGCAGGAGCCCTCTCTCTACGATATCCTGTCCTATAGCTACTGTTACATCGGTGTCATGACCGGTAAGTCCGTGGTAATGTACTTCTGCACTTATCAGAATTATGTTTGTGTGTCGGCTGTTACATTCATGTGTGCTGTTGTTGATGTTCATTTGCTTTTGCATGAATTTTAACTGTTTGTCTCTCTTTGTCTCACTCTCTGCTTCTTGTCCAATATTGTGTGAGTCCACATCATTTTCAGTATTATTGAAAATTACTGCTGACTTGTTTTCTTATCCCCCCCTCCTCCTTTCCAACAACACCTTCTCCTTTTTCAAACCACACTGTCCTTCGCTGGTCCCTTTCGTGTCTTGCATTATCCCGATTTTCCATTTTTGTCATCTCAACACTCCTTTATCTCATCCCTCCATCTCCTCAAAGGTCCGTTCTTTCGCTTCCAAACGTATGCCGACTGGCTGAAGCAGCCGAGCCCACAGGACCTGCCCGGCTGGGTGCCATGCCTGCAGCGATTGAAGCTGGTTCCTGTCTACGGTGCTCTGTTCCTGGCTGTCAACTCCGTCTTTCCACTGGCCTACGTTCGCACTGAGGAGTTCCTGGATCAGAACTATTTCTTTAGGTATTGTTACAATGCATTACTGCCCTGATAATCTCTTTTAATAATGGTAACAATGTCAGTTTCAGGAGCTGTAGATTTATAATATAATGGTCGTATCATATCATATCATATCATATCAGTATTGCCTAATTTCGTTGTATTAATATTGTAGTTTTTTTTTTTCCTAAATTGTACCAGGAGCCAATTAACTTAAACTGCAGTGTACTGATTGTGCAATTTTGTTTACTCACTCTTTGTCAGGAGTCCGGGTACAATGAAATGAGACATATGAAAGCAAACAGAGCTGAATCAAAGAAGATTAGAAACTGTGGAGGGCCCAGTAGTTTTTTTTTATTTAATTGTCTAACACCCCTGCAGTTGTTTGGTAATATTAAGATGATGATGTATTTTTCTCTGTCTCTCTTACTGTCACCAGGTTGTTCTACATGATAGCAGTGTTCTTCGTGTTTCGGATGCGTTTCTACGCAGCGTGGTGTGGAGCTGAGGCTGGTTGCATCAGTGCAGGTCTGGGCTGTTATCCAGAAAAGGCGCTTTCCAAACCTGGAGGAGGACCCACTGTCAACTACAGGTACATGAGCACAGGATTAACACGTATATTAAAAGAGGATGCATCAGTAATTGCTCACTCACTATCTTGGTTGGAGTTCTTATTTTGTTGTTGAAAGTTAGTTTTTTTCTTTTTCTACATTTTCTACCTTGTGACCAGCGCCGATCCCTCCGCTGAAGAGAAGTACGACTTCAGAACCATCCAGAACATCGACTGCTACAACACTGACTTCTGTGTGAAGGTCCGACATGGCATGCGTTACTGGAACATGACTGTGCAGTGGTGGCTGCACCACTACATCTACCCCAATTCCCCCTTCAAAGCCTACACGCTCAGGTAAGGGTTTATGTGTGCAGCAGTCTCTGCCTTATATGGACGAATCCCTGTGCTCATCCATAACTCCCTGTGTGGTGTGTTCAGGCATTAACCTTTGGCCTTCGCAGTGAGATAAAACCAGTGAGGTGACAGCAAGCATCTCCAGATTTTCGAGCATGTTGTCTACTCAGTCTCTCTTCTTGTAAACATAATTTCTCTACAGGGATATCAGTGAAGCTCTGATTTACAAATGGCTGTCAGTCCAACAACAGGGCAACAGACTTATCAACAACCGTTTACCGAGCCGTCTTTAATACTTCAGTCATGTTTCAATGTGAGCTGTCATCAAGCTGGGTCTGTGTGTCGGTCCTTCAGGTGCTTTGCTAAATTTAGCCCCGGTCTGTACGGCCATGCTTGTACCCTCTGCCTTTCCTGGTTCATTTGCCTCAAATGCAAAGTATTTCCAAACAGCTGTCCTGTTGTTTTCTTTTTCAACCAAAACCGCTCACAGAAGCTCTGCACTTGCGACACCATAACAAGCAGACTGAATATACAAATCAATAAAAAAACATCAGTGACATATGCTTTTATTTAAAAATGCTTAAAACAGCTGGACACTGTAGTTTTTAGCAAACAGTACCTGAAAAGGAGTAAATAGGGGACTTTTTTAAGCCATGAATTTGATCATTAGTGAGTATTAATGCAGAAGGATTGATAGCAGTGTAACAGTGTGCTTCATTTGTGTTTTTAATCATTTTCTGGACAACACTGGATGTTTATGGAGAGAGCAAGAAGCTAAATCAGACTACGACAATAGTCAGCAGGATCAGTTCATTGTTGTTTTGTGGTCTTTGAATTGTTGGGCAAAACTTAAAAATCCTTTCTATCTCTTTTTATCATTTCATGAAATACAGAATACACGCAATTATAATAATTTATTATTATTATTATCATTTTAAGTATTTAATGTAAGATTTGCTGTAAAACTGGTCCATTTTTGCATACAATCTTCCATGATCCTGCTGAAGCATCTTCATTTTTTTCATCAATTCAATCAAATGACAAAAACAGAACAGTGTCTGTTTGACTTCAACATTTCTCCTGTTTGTCTCAGGGCTGGCTGGACCATGTTCATCAGCGCCTACTGGCACGGACTACACGCTGGGTACTACCTCTCCTTCCTCACCATTCCCCTGTGCATCGCAGCCGAGTCCGCCATGGAGGCGTCAGTCAGAACCAAACTGGGTCCTCGTGGACAGAACATCTTCGACTGGGTTCAATGGTTCTTGAAGATGAGGGCTTACGACTACATGTGCATGGGCTTCGTGCTGCTGAAGGCCTCTGACACCATCAACTACTGGACGTCCATCTACTTCATCATGCACATTATCGCCGTGTGCTGCATAATAGTCGGCAGGGTCCTGAAGGGAGGAAAAAGGGAAGGGAGACGAGGGGACAAGGAGGAGAAAAGAGAGGGAGAGAAGATCGAGAACGTGAAAGAGAAAACTGGAGAAAAAACAGACTGAATGGAGGCACAGAAAAGTGGTCGCATACTTTTTTTTGGGACGTGACGGGGACTTACTTCAACATTGATCGCACCAACACTCATTTTTCTAGCAACAAACAGGTCGAATAAGATTTATTGTGGGAAAATGTTAAAGTTCAACTTGATCTTATTAAAAATACAGTAAATCAGGCAAAATGTGACAAAAATATGGTGACAAAGGTTTAAACAAGTACTGTGAACACTGGGAGAGGAATGTTTGAGCTCTATGAATGTTACTTTTATAGTGTGAGTGGCAGCCGGGTAAATAGATCGTTCACTCTGTACAGTATGTGTGCTTTTCAACTGCACCCAGTTTTAAGTGTCTCAGTGAACTGCATTACTGGTCAAAATGAGGTCATTGAAATGTCAAGATGCTGCTTTAGAAACATGACGAGTCAAACAATAGCCCTCATAATGACTATAAATAATTAAAAGAGAAGCTCATTGAATGTGATTAAATTGATGCCCAATGAGCTTTCATGAGTAAAAACAACAGTCCTCAGTATTATATTACAATACCATTATACTGGAGTACAGAATGAATATATTATGAGGGTATTGACATTAGGGCTCGGCTGGCATTTCCTGTGTGATGATCCCATTTTTGTGTGTGGGCTCAACGTTTTCTATTCATTAATTGGATCGCATTAAACTGTAAATAGAATTATGTTTTTGTGACAGGGGAGACACTTCAGGTAAAAACATCCACAACTTCAAAGAAGTATTTTGAGTAAAGCCAGTCTGATCTAGAAACGTAAGAAACTTAGGACATGTTTCATTAGATAATGAATAATTTACATATTTGATCACTGAACTTGCAACATAAAAAAACATAATTGTCTTAATGTAAGTAATCAACTCAGAAGGTTTTGTGAAATCTATTAGTTTTTGTGTATTTAACCTGTAGTGTCTCCCCTCATCCATAGTAAAACAAACTGCAGCCGTTATTATCTGCAGACATTATTTCCTTCAGAAGCAGAATTACAAGCACGATGATGCACTGTGAGATCCAACTGGTTTAGTAGTAAAGCAGCTACACAAGGTCCAGATTACATTTGTAATTATATTCTTCACTTGTTTTAGAACTCGTCTTAAGCAACCACAAGCTTTTCAGCATTATAACATTCCCTCATTTTATTTGCTGAACATCGTTTACTCCCTTGAATCCAGCGAATCCGAAATGTTTTTCTCTGTTTTGTTTTTTTTCTTTTCTCCTTACCGTTGTTCTGCCTGTAACTGTAAGTGATTCAGATCATATCAGGAACATTATGCACTGACATCTTAATAGCAGTGTCCTGTGAAGAGTGTGCCATGTCAAAGATTTCACTGCCAACATGTCTGTACTGCCATCATGGACCATTCAGGGTTTGGACCAAACATTTGATACGAAAAAGTTGCATGTCTCACATCATAACTACAAGCTGCCAACGTTAAGTCATGAATAACAGCACAGCTGGGGCTGGGCGATATGGTTCACATCATTATTACAACAATAATTTGGTTATTTTTCAATATGTGTATTACTATATGGAAAATGAATACAACATTGTATATGAAATAATCCAACTGATGTTACAAATAGGGTTGAGCGAGTATCATTCGAAGAAAACCCTAAATGTTCTGTTACTCTTGTGATCAGAAATCTCAATTTGGAGGCTGTTCTGTCGATAGTCTCAACGATAGATCTAGCAACTTCTGATCAACGCTTATCAATTTCAGGCTCCACTTCTGGTTTAACAGGTATCATTTAAAGGTGCACTCAGTCATCCCTATTTAAAGGGTAAGGCCACTTATTTTACACATTAAAGTGTGTTTACAGGTCTTGGGGAGTACTGCATATTTGAAACAAGCAATAAAAAGCCTTTTGTGGCTCCAGAGGAAGCTACATGTAATTGCCTCAACTTATGTCACACCATGGCTAAGTTGCATTGTGGGTAATGTAGGCACCAGGTTTTGAAAAGGATGAAGAATGTGTGGAATAAAAAAGGTGATATCTTCAGTTCTGCTCTATCGATTTTGATCCCTTTTTTAAAAAAAAACTGTCCACAATAAGTCCAACAGTGTTAAAGCAGAACTGGTGCCTACATTACCCACAATGCAACTTAGTCACTGAGTGACATCACTGGAGGTAATTTATCAGATGACATGCAGCTTCCTCTGGAGTCACAAACGGCTTTATACTACTTTTTTAACATAAGCAGTAGTACTCCCCAAGACCTGTTAACACACTTTCATGTGTAAAATTGGTGGCGTTACCCTTTAAAAAAACAATAAACTGCCACAGTTTTATGTATTATCTGACCAAATGTGTAATATGTGTAAAACAATGCGATACACTCCTGCTGAAAATCAAACTAAAATGATCGCCCAGCCCTGACCACAGTTAACTGTGTTTTAGTTGGAAAACATGTGGAGAGTTCTTTCACTCGCTCCTGTCTGTGATAACTGCGTCTCTCTTTTATACAAGCATGACTGACAGCAGAAATTAAATCTCCAACTGTGTTATGTTCTCCAGATTTTACTTTGAAATGAGATGATTTGAATTACAAATTGGTTTTGTATTATGCCTCTACCTTTATCCTCTCTGTGCCAAAACTGAGTCCTTTGGTTCCCTTTCTTTCTTTTTTTATGATTCCACAGTGATGATTGTGATGGTCCTAGTCCTTCTGTTGACTGCTCGCCTCCAGACTATTTATTTTTCAGCCTTTTGTCTGTTCTCTTGTGTTTGGCTTCACATGCTGCTGTAACACTCCCTGCTTTGTAAAAGTGTTACTTGTGGAATACATATCAGCTTTTCCTCATCACTTGCCCTGTCTTCTTCTTTCTTTAAAACTCTTCTCGATGTGATGAACTGTGAAATATTTGTTCATTATGAGGCTTGTGTAAGTCGTTAAGATGAAGCTTGTTGAAAAAAGGCTTTTATACATCACATCTTTTCAGTTGTCTGACTGGGAAATGATTAACTCTCTGTCTAATGAAAATACCAAACACCCACAGCGCAACGCAAACACCCACAGCATTGAGTTTCAGATGAGCTAAAAGCCAGTATACGTAGTTAACTCTGCTTTGATAAAACATTATGTGATTGTTGAATTCGTAATATGAACTTGTACACGTTTATATGGTATATTTCATTTGTTCTGAGCGCTGCCCGCAGTTAGAGTTCAGTAAAATAACTCCTGAAGTTTCAAGTACACTCAAAAACAATAACAGAAATCAATCAAACCTGTTTGCTTGTTGTACACTTCTTTACTTTCTGCTGCTTATCAGACTGTGCAAATTGTAAATGACTGGTTACCGTTCCCTTGGAAATAATGGGTTAAATCATACAAGGAAGTACCTGTGTGGTCATTTACAAAGGGAGTAAAGTCCGTGAGAGAGCACAACAAGGAAGGGTTGCTTGGGTAGGCAGCGTTTCCTCATGACGAGCTGGTTCATGTTTGTTTCATCCTGGACTTGTCTGTGAAGTATTAGAAGTCTTTAAAAGGTGGTCCAGTCAAACTGCTTCAGAGGAATGGACAGTGATCCACGAGGCTTAAGTATGCTGTATGACGATACTGAAGGTGTGTCTGTTCTTACCTCTGATCACACTTACTTATACAGATTTGTACACACACTTAAAATATGTAGATCGACTGAATGTCTGAGTTTCTTTTAATCTGACTGGACCATCTTGACACACATCGCTTCATCAATTCTTTGCTGTTTTTCTGTCTTTTCTCTGACCGCTCGCTTACAGGTAATGGTTACCTTGGTGACCAGCCTTCACTGAGGTCACGACGGGCTTCATCTCAAGGGTCCAGTCAGAATCACCCTCAGTTCAACTGGAGCTCGACACCCGCAGAGAAGGATGAAGAGGACAGCAGCGGGCCCCGGGACCTCAGGAGCAGTCCTCTGCCCATGGCGCTGAAAAGAGCTGTGCGGTATGAAACCTGCTTCAGGAAATGTTCTTAGACAAGGATCCTCTCTAGACGTGTTTCACTACATAAAATATGCTTTGAAATGTAATTCGAATCAACTTTAATCTGTATTAGAGCCTGACCGAAACCTGATACTAATATTAGGGAGCAAAACATTCCAATATGGATATTTTGGCTGATACACACATTTTTTGCAATGATCTCTCAAATGTGGTTATCAAACACTTTACTGTCTCAAATTACATCAGTGCACTGAAACAATAAACTTTATTGGACAACACATACACCGATATCGATATATCTGTAGTAGGCCAATATCAGACCATGATGTCAGCCAACCCAGGCTCTAATCCATATTTTATAATAACAATTAAAAAAAAAAGTTGTAACCCAAATCTACAGATTTACGAAGCTTTGTAGCAAGTTTTAGCTCATTGTTTTGGGTTATGGCTAAAAGGCAAATTTACGAAACCTAGGACGTATCAATAAGACCATTATGGTAAAGCTTTATTTTATAGGTTTGTAATTTGGAAAAAAATCCCATTAATTGCAAAGACTTTTCTTGGAAAAAATGTCTTTAACAAAAAAAAGATCAATTTAAAAACAAGGTCAAGACTAATTTGTTCTTCATATGCTATTATTGCAAAATTTCCCATTTTTTGCATGTTCAGCCTTCCTGCTATGTACCATATAATGACACTCAAGGTTAGTTATTAATTTAAATTAGTTAATTCCAAATGTACCAACTTAACACTATCGCTATAATTAGAACTAGAGCTGCAACAATTATTCAATGAATTGATTAGTAGATCGAGAGAAAATTAATTTTCAACAATATTTGTAAGCAAAAATGTCAAACAGTTGCAGCTTCCAGCTTCTTCCTGTATGGATCTGCTGCTTTTCTTACTCAAGTATGATAGTAAATGAAGAGTTTTGGGTTTTTTTTACTGTTGATTGGACAAAAGAAGCAATTTGAGGATGTCATTTTAACCGCTGGCAAATTGTGATTGCATTTTTCATAATTTTTTGATTTGTACCTGTTAAAATAATGGGCAGATTAATCGATGATGTCATATTTCTTCTAAGGAAATGTTTTTAAAATTATGACCATAAAATAAAGTGTTGCCATTACTTATACCACACATTAGTAACTCGGGAGTCATAATGTGTAACTTGTCCATTGCAGGCAGGTGCAGCAGATGCAGGTTCCTGTTGTTTCCAGCAGAGAGTCCTGGAGACGGAACAAGGCCAAATCTCTGCATAAACTCAAAGACAGCATCAGAGGATTTCTCTCCTTTTTCGCACTGTGGAGCAAAACGTTGCAAAAGATTGGAGGTAAACCTGTAATCACTAATTTCAGGTGGACATTAAAGGGTTTGCTTTTATTTTTCAGCCTCTCGAGCCTATAGATTATGCATATGCATTGTCCCAACAGGTAACTTTGGAGGTGGCGTCCAGTCCTTCTTCCTGTTCTTGAGATTCTTGGTGGTGCTCAATTTTGTTTCCTTTCTACTGATTGCTGGATTTGTCCTCATCCCCAGCATCGTCTTCAGATCTGTCGGGACGGACCTTATTAACAGCACTGGTAATGATCACTTGTTCAGGATACAGTTTGTCAGCTCACAATGTTCCAGTTTGCTTTAACTTGAAGATAACAGCTGACACTAGTACATTATGTTTTCGTGGTACCTCATTTCTCTGGAATTTAAACAGGAAGCCTCTTCACAGCCTGATCCAACAGTTTCCAGGCAACAGCCTGTTCATAAGAGTGAGTGCAGAGACCGGCCGCAGTACCAGCTGTGGTGTTCCCCTCAGAAATTAAATGAAGAAATGGTCACCAGTGCATGAGCAGAATATTTATTCCCACGAGGATATCTAAATATGCATGTAACGTAATTACCTGAGATTTGTGTAAAATATTGATTATATAATGTTAGGACATTTGATCATGCACGAACAGGAACTTACCTACCTTAAAATAGTGTTTTACAAGAAAATGCTGAGAAAATCACCATTTTAAAGCTGTGAGAGGACACTACATTTATCTAGGTGACAGTGTAAGGATTAATACCCTCCGCTTCTGCTGTCAAGTGAGCCGAATGCCTGAATTTTCTCACCACCGCAGCTTTTACTCTTTCAGATACACACTAAACAGCTACATGACCTGTACTGTATGTTCAGAAAAGTGCAGGGAAACCTATAGGAATTCTCTAATCTCTGGGAGTGTATGCAGAGATCATAAAGCTTTCCACTTTGTGGTGTTTTCCAGGTCCAGAGGAATGCATGCAGTATGACCCCAATCCTCAAGGCTTGGTCTTCTTCTATAATTACTTCCTCCACTTACTTTCGGGAACGGTGAGAAACTGCAGCATCGACTTGCAGAACATGCAGTGAAACAGATATTAGTGCTGTTCATTACTGGAGTTCATTAGAGTTGTGCCTCCACATCCTCCTACTATATCCTCTGTTGGTAAAAGCATATTTAAACCACATCCAGGGAACTTTTAACACATCAGACATGCTTAGTGACTATCCTCTCCTCTTTGTTCAGGGCTTCATGGAGTATTCATGGATGTTTTATGGCTACTACAACAACACACTGGTGGAGGACAGAAACTTCTCATACAACATCCCACTGGCGTACCTCTTCACTGCTTTCTCCTACTTCGCCTTCTGTTTCATTTGCATCATAGCACGGTCAGTCTGACACCAAACTTGTGTGAAATAAACAGAATGACATTTAAAAAGCCTGAGTTGAGAATTCAGTCACTTTGACTTGCTTCTGCTTCCTCTTCCCTGACTCTCAGCATGGGGACCGCAGCTCGAGTTGCTGTGGCAACGGGAGGCAGGGCTGTGGGCAACTACAGCATGATAGTGTTCACCAGCTGGGACTACGGCTGCCTGGGAGACCAGGCTACCACACTGAAGCAGAAAAACATCCACTACCGGCTGCAGGTCAGCGGGGATCTGTCCTACTTAGCAGGATGGAGGACAGTCAGGAAGAAGAGAAATGCGGTGGCAGTTTTTTAATCATTCCCTGTGAGTGGCATGCCCTCAGATGACCCCTTGTCTCTTTTCTCTTTCTCTCTCAGGTGGATCTGGAGGAGGAGAGCTTAAAGAAAAGGGCAGCTGCTCTGACTACGAAGCAGAAAGTTATTTTATACTCTCTACGTGTTTTTATGAATCTTCTTTCCTTTGGGCTCATTATAGGAGCCTTCTACTGCATCTTCTTGGCCACCGAATTCAGCCAGGTAAATGATGTGAAAGGAGAGTGATGATGCATATGTGGTCTGAAAGTCTTTGGTGACCTTTTTCCATCCCCTCTCTTACAAACAGAAAAATAGCGGGGTGCAAGGTATCCTGGGTTTGATTTATGAGTATCTACCGTCCATCGTCATCACTGCTGGAAACTTCCTGGTGCCGCTGCTGTGTGACCAGATCGCCGTGGTAGAGCGATATCCCCCCAGCACTACTGTCATAGTGGCACTGTTAAGGTTTGCGCCAGTGTTTCTGTGAGAGTATTTGCTTTTAGTTCATTTGCGTTTGTAAATGAAGAAATACTGAACGATAAATTGAGAAACAAACTATAAAGTAATTAGAGATTTTCAAAACTTGCTGCAAGTAGAAAAAAATGTCATCCAAGCTCAGGGGTGGAAGAGCTCAAAACCTTGACATAAAGTAAAAGCACCAATACAGGATTGTCTTAAAGAGACAGAAGCTAAAACAGAGCGTTTCAGAAAGAGGGGGAATACAGTAAACATATTCTAGTAGTAACCCAAAATAAAATCATGAACCTGAAAATGAACACAATATGTCTCCTTTAACTGAAACCATCTTAAAGGTTTAGAGGTGAAATCTCTAAACAACTCAGAGGCATAGAGGCCTGTGACAAGCATCAGCGATGTAGAGGCATACACCAGAGTGTGTCAGCACGCCGTGACATTCAAACAGCCCTGAGATTTTCAACCAGGGAGGGCAGAAAACACTTGACGCTTTACCACTTAGGGTTTAATTACTTTACAACACGGATTTAAACCACGCAGTATCACGACTGGTTTGATAATGACTTCTCTTCCATGTACAGGGCAGTGTTCCTTCGTCTGGTGAGTCTGAGTGTTCTCCTCTTCACCCTGTGGAGTCAGATCACCTGTGACGGGGACGCAGATGCTGGAAACTGTATGCTATGCCAATACAACTATATAGGCTACAAGGTAATTATACCTCTTGAGTGCATGTGAATTATTTTTAAAGATGCCGCTTCTTCACAAACAAGATCGAAGGAGACACCAAGTTGTGAGACAAGTACAACCCTGATTCCAAAAAAAAAGTTTGGACGCTGTAAAATGTAAATTAAAACAGAATATCAAGAACAGTTTAAGAAAGTGTTTCTGAGCCCAAGTAGTAATATCCTTTAGACAATCATGTGTCTGAGCGTCCCAACTTTTTTTAAATGAGGACTGTACCAACAGCTTCAGATAAAATAAAGAGGGACTGAGATAGCGAATACATATCTGCAGTCAGGATGATAAAATATTTGTTTTTCTAATCTAACATCCCTGTTATGGCTGTCGCTTACATGAGCAAAGAATTTCTGCTTGCACTTTGTTTTCGCATCAGCGCATTTCAGAGACAGAGTAAGCTTTAAATCAGCTGGATCAACTGAGGATTTCAGGAGATAACTGCAAAACTGCAAGAATGAAAATGAGAAAGAAACAGATCAGAGTAAAGAGAGAATATGATACGATTCTCCCTGAAATACAATTTGATCTGATTACATGAAATAATGTGCCAACATTGAGCAACACAATTTGAGAATGTAGCTGACACAATTTAGACTCCTTAACACTGAAATATTGTAAAAGAGGTTCATCTTTTCATGTTTGTGTCCTGATGCAGTGCTGGGAAACACGAATAGGACAGGAGATGTACAAGCTGACACTGTTTGACCTCCTCATCAACATCGCTGTGCTCGTCCTGGTGGAGTTTCCACGCAGGTACAAATCACTGTGGGAACAGCTGGTCAGATCACGTTGAGTGAGACATTCAGCCGTGTGATTGGGTTGTGTTTTTATGTTTGTGTTTCAGGCTGGTGGTGGACAACTGGTCCTGTAAGCTGGCTCAGTGGGTGGGTCGACAAGAGTTCGTAGTTCCCGCCAACGTGCTCGGGCTTGTTTATGGTCAGACTGTGGTTTGGACAGGAGCTCTTTTTTGCCCTCTTCTGCCTCTCATCAACACCGTCAAGTTTATCATGCTCTTCTACTTCAAGAAGGTGACACAGCAAACAATCTGCTTTGGTTTTGTCCCAAACGCTCTTCCATGTCTTCAATGCCTCTTTCCCTCCTCAGATCACACTCTTCCAGAACTGTCGGCCAGCACTGAGGACGTTTCGCTCCACCACCTCCGCCTTCTTTTTCCTGGTGGTCCTCCTGTTTGGCTGGGGCCTGGCCACAGTTGTCTTGGTCTACAGTGTTGCTGAGTGAGTGCTTCACCCTTGTAACAATAAAAACAGAAGTACTTTAGTTTAGCATTAACAGTGACAATATTGAGGCTTTCTGCAAGTCAGAAGGTAAAGCAGTGACTAGCAGGAATAGGTTTGATTTAAAGAAACAAAAAACAGAAAAGACTTTGTTAGACTTAACTGAAGTATTTCCCTCTTTCGACGCAGGATTCGTCCCTCTATGGGTTGTGGTCCTTTCCGTTTCTTCCCCAACATGTGGTCGATTGTTCCAACCACTTTCGACAGCCTCTCTGAAACTACACGTGAATTTCTCTTCTTCATTGGTTCCCAGGCATTCTCCATCCCTCTGTGTGTATTATCTTGGTGAGTGAGCTTGACTAAGCTTCCTGTAGGATCCTTATTCTAGTATATACAGGGAGGCTATATTTTACCTGTATATAATTTGATCCTTCACTGTCTGTTTTATGGTGTATAATCATGGCTCCTTTCTCCCTGGCAGTGTGGTGTTGTGTTATTTCGTGGCCTTAGCCTCTGTCTATGGGAACAGTGTTGCTCTGCTAAGAGCTCAGCTAAAACTGGTAAGTTGTTGGCATTCAGCTGAATGCTGTATTGTAAAGCAAATACTTAATAGTCACAGTGATTTCAGTTTCACTAATTAAATCTTTGGTGTACAGGAGGGCCGTGACAAGCAGTTCTTGGTCAAGCAGATTGAGATGCTGGGTCAGCAACTTCATATACCAAAACCTGGTGCAGGAGCACAAGACTGAACTTAGCATAAGGACCATGTTGAATTTTTATGACCTTCTCTATTAGGAGGCATCTGAACAGGGCTGAACACACCATATACACTACTCAAGATTGTTTCACTTGATTGTATATTCTGTGACATATCTACATTTTTATTTTGTGTTAATACAAACCATGCATATGTGCACCCATATCCCAAAATCCCTAACTAGTTTTGAGGCGTGTATTTGTAAAGTCAGTGTCTTATAATGCTTGCTGGAGTGACGCAGCAACAAAATTATTTATTTACAGATGTGTGGCTCTTGACAGATGAGGCACAGATGAGTTCATTATTAGTCTAATGTAGAGGTATGTGGTTAAATAATGTGAAGCAATGAATACATGCAATGCAAAGTTTTCCCTTTGTTATAAATGCAAATTTTCACCACGTTTGTCTGTTCATGAAAATATCGTTGTATGTCTTGTTGTCCTTGTGCTTAATAAAATGAGAGGACCTGTAGCTCCCTCTGGTGTCAAAGTCGTGGTGTTGCTGAAATGTGTAATGTTTACTTCCTGTTTGTATCTACTTGTTCCTGTGGGCTTCAGCAGCCACCAGCAAGAGCAACTTCTCTCACAGCTAGTTAAGGACAGTACTTACGTCCTGTTTTTTGTTTTGGTTTTTTATCTTGAATAGTCGAAATTAGGAGTTTGTCGTCAGGGAACGTGTTTAATGTCTCTGCTCGCAGCTGTGTCGTTTACGTTAAAGTGTAGTGTAGAAGTTGGAAAATAGCAAACCTTGGCTAACGTTAGCTTGATTGCTAAAAGGGATATCGGTGGAATTTATCTTTTATCCGTCTTCATATTTGACCAGTCTTCATCCCTCCTAACACCCCCTCTTCCTCTTGCTACTGTAGACGTTAGGGTTAGGCTAACCCTAACCCATAAATAAAGCTTTTGACCGTGCTCACTGCTCATTCTGACTCCAGTCGACGCTAGCCTGCTCAGCTAGCCGACTGCTAACGGACAGTAGCAACAGTCGCCAAGGCAACAATGAATATCCTCCCGAAGAAGAGCTGGCACGTGCGCAACAAAGACAACGTCGCGCGCGTGCGGAAAGACGAGGCCCAGGCGGCAGAGGAGGAGCGCGAGGCCCAGCGTCGCGTGGAGCGAGCTGAGCAAGAGGTAACCCCGGTGATGTCACCTTACCCACAGGGATGATGATGATGATGTTAGGGTGCTCTCTGACCCCTTTTCAACAGAAGCGAACCAAGTGCTGGTTCTGGGCTGGTGCTGGTTTAAAGTTGTTTTCAACCAAGGTGGTTCAGGTGCTGGTTCGGAGCCGGTGCCTACTCTGGAACCAGTTCTTTGTGTTTCGACAGCTAGTGTGGCATGTTCTGGGTTATCGAGCGCCAGTTCTTTGACTGTCGCTCTAGTTCCAGAGTAGGCACCGGCTCCGAACCAGCACCTGAACCGCCGTGGTCGAAAGAGTAACATGTGACCAGTAGACCTACAGCGTCTCACAATGTGCTGTGCAAAAGTCTCACCAACAACACGTTGCTCCTCAGCTCCACAAATGATATGGATACAAACTTACATGTTCTGGTATTTTCAGAATTCCTCTCATACAAGCCCTTTTAAACTTCAGTGACTTCTAATATTGAAGGTTAATGACCAGGATTGCTCACACTAAGGCTGCAAGTAATCACTGATTATCAATCACTGAAACAATTAGTCGCCCAGTAAAACAGTTTATGAACAGCGACTCAAACCATTTCAGCTGTAATTCACACTCAACAGCCATGTGTCAGTACAATCCGGTGTCACTGCAGTTTCTGAAATAGTGATGATGTTTATAGGATTTGTTTACATGGTCACAAATTGCTCATTTTAGTGACAGTCTGCACGAGTCCATGTGCAGAGTTTGTACACAAAGAAGCCTTTATTGTTCATTACGTATTTAGTTTGGACTGACAACTATTTCTCTCCACAGGCACGTACAGAGTATCTGAGAAGGAAAGCCCGAGCTGCCCTCCAGTCTGAAGGAGGAAGGAGCGATGATCATGAAGAAGAACAAAAGGGAGGGAGTGGAGCTCTGGAGCATCTTAATCTTTTTCCCCTGGAAGAGTCGTCCGAGAAGAAGGGAAATGAGGAGTATCTCAAAGAAAAGAAAGATGAGAAGGTGATGGTGCTGCTTCTTATGAAAAGTTTGTATCCAAAACGGCCATCAGGCATCGTTTCCTTCCTTATAACCCTCTGAGCCATTATCTCTGCATGTCTCAATCACGAAGATGCTTAAATAGGATGATACGGTTCCATAAAATGATATTTCCGTCCAATGGGAGTGGGATTGTGATTCAAACTCAGATTGATGAGTTTTTAAATAACTAGTGCCTGTCGTAGCTCATTTATCCATCAAGATGTTTGGGCAACACTTAATCAGTCAATGTCAAGATGCTGGGATATTGAACCAGATATTTAAAAATCAGCTGGAGCAGCCAGACTGTTCTTGTGGTCAAGAAGCACAATATATTCTGGATGCAGTCCAACCACAATATGCATACGAGCGATGTAAACAGATGGTGTGTGAGAGTCAAGGCGTTAAGTAAATACTACCACAAAACTACTATTTCAGGGCAAGGTGTTAAAATATAAGGATGTGATCCAGTTTTATGATCAAAATTAAATGTATCTGATTTTATCTTTAATGAAAAGTAAATAATTTTACTGTTTCTGTCCTTCTTTACATTCAGATGGTTTATGCACCACACAACAACTCTAAATGACATTTGGTTTTCCTTGTTTTTTTTCCAGGAGAAGCAAGAACGAGCCATTGGCTTGCTGGTGTCTCTCGGACCCCAACCAGGGACTGAGGTCACTCCGTGGTACATGAAAACAGGCAAAGAGAAAGAAGAGTTGAAAGAAAAAGAAGAGAGGAAAGACAAAGATAAGCGGAAGGGGATAAGTGAAGAGGAGAGAGAGAAGAAAGATCGCAGATTGAAAGATAGTTTAGATCCACTGAAAGATATGAAGAAAGCGCTCTGCATAAAGGAGAAAAAACACCACAAGAGCAAGAAACACGAGAGAAGAGACAAAGGGGAAAGGAGAAGCAGTGGAGAGAGGTAAGAAAGTCTGTTGTTACCTGTAATACTTGAATAATAACTTAATATATCAGTTTCAGCCCATTTACTCAGAATATTTAATAATGGTGTGGGTTAGTTTTCTGTCTTTGCTGCTTAGTTCTCTGGTTTTAAAGGAATAATTCAACATTTTGGGAAACATGCTGACTCGCTTTCTTGTAGAGAGTTAGATCAGAAGATCAATACCACTCATGTGTCAGTACAATAAATATGTAGCTGAAGCCAGCAGCCAGTTAGCTTAGCTTAGCATAAAGACTGGAAACAAAGGGAAACAGCTAGCCTTTCTCCGTAATAAGGTAATGCTCACTAATTAACATGTTATATAGATATAACTGTTTGTTTAAATTACAAATACCAATGTGTGAAAAATTGCAGTTTTCCATAACTTCCTGGAGTCTCAGCTGGTTGCCTAGCAACTGCTTCAAGCCAAGAAATAGTTTTTGTACAGATTAAACTAATGACATATAACGTTTTCACTATTCAGTGACCTTTGGAGGTGCTGGTTGGCCGATGTTTTTACTTTGGAAAGAGCCCGGCTAGCAGTTTCCCCCTGTTCCCAGTCTTCATGCTAAGCTAATCTAGGCGGCTGCTAGCTGTAGCTTCATATTTACCAAACACACATGAGAGTGGTGTTGATCTACCACTGTACTAGAAGGCACTCGAAGTCTCATGTCAGATTCCTTCTAATTAGGGTTTTCAAGGCTTGAATGTTGTAAATAGCCTCATGTAAAATCTGTCTCTCCTGTCTTTTCCAGCTCCATCGAAAGGTTACGTGCTGAGCGTTTGCAGAGGGAGGCCGAAGAAAGGAGGCGAGCCCAGGCAATAATCGACCAGAGGAACGGCAAAAGGAAGGAACCGGGGAGCGAGATAACTGAGAGGGAGAGGCCGTACAACAGTGCATACTTCCCAGAACTTGCCCGAAAGCGTCAAAGGCGGGATCGAGACAGCTGGAGAGATGAAATATTAAAATCATGAACTGTCTTTATCTGTCATTTGAGGACTATTATCTGAGATGGATGGCTAATGGACAAATATTGTGATCAGTGTGTTTACAAATGAAGCAAATGTAAAATGCCAAGAGGAAAGAAGGTAACATGGAAAGTGTGTCAAAGCAGGTGTAGAGGTATAAAAGCTTAAGAACATACTTAAGCTTTTATGTTATTGTGATTATTGGCAGCTTGTAGGCCACTTTATGTCCATTTTTGCTCACCTGATTCACTGAGGTGAGGGGTCAGGTTCAGATACAGTTACTTCTGCTCCTGCAGCGTTTCACTCGTGATCACATCAGCAGGGCAGATGGTCGCCTCACAGGGGGCCGGAGCGGCTTGCGTCAAAGGAACGCTCTGTGAAAAACTGTTTTATTGTGTTGTGTTTAATTTATATTGTTGCAAAAATCTAACTTTTTTTTCAAATATTCTTTATTACACAAAGAATGATTACAGGAAGAGATTAGTTTGATTAAACGACCAGTTTGATTAATCAATCAGCCGATTAACTCTGTTTCCAGCTTCTCTAATTTGTGGATTTAATGTTTTTTGTCATGTATTTAAGCTGAATCTCTTTTGGGTTTTGGACTGTCCCATGAAAAAAAAAAACAGTTTGAAGATGTCACCTTGGGCTCCAGGGGGAAAAAGAAATTCTCCAATTTTTGGCATTGTATAGACCAATTTATACATGTATTGATAAGGAAATGACTTGCTATTTGCATCCATAGGTGAGATCATATAGTACATGTGTGCTGTAAAAGATGATGGTAAGATGACTTTTATAATTTCAGAAAGTAAAACATTTTTTGTTTGATTTGAATTTGAATTTCTATATTTTTTATTTTTATTTTTAAAGCCACAGAGGTCCTGTTAACAGAAGACATTTAAACACGTCACAGCAGGAAAGCATTTTATGTCTTGTGTAAATATCTTAATCCTGTGGTAGCAACAGACCTTTTTCAGGCAGTTAACAAAAACCCATTGAAAAAACCTACAGACTTTGAGATGAGGGAACCGGAAGGACAAAGAAGCTGACTGATTTCCAGGTTTTAGGACTGATTACTTCAACACTTTAGAGAGCTGAGGTCATTCCTCTTCCCGTCTGCTCCACGGGACCTTATTTCAGAAAAACTTATATGTTAGTGAAGTAGAGAGACATGATTTTTTTGATCCCGTCTGAATCGTGTCATGAATCACACATATGATGTTTGTCAGTTTAAAAGATAACTTTTTCATCTTGAGAAAGTGGCAGTTTGTCATAAAACCAATGAAATACAAGACTGAAAATACGTAATTATTACACAACAGTGACGTCTCGTTGAATCATCACCAAAACCTGTAACCTAAACCTTGTAGAGCTGCTCCTGTATATTAGCAGCTCACAAAACTGGTGAAAACTGAATAGATGTATAAAATAAATATGAATGAACAGTCATGTGTTGCAGGGGTGTTGCATTTAACTGCATTAGTTGTGGTTAGCAGGGCCGTCAAGGACACTGAGGTCATGTCCTCTGTATTTTTTCTGGGTCTTTGATTTCTTAATATCTTAAAATAAACAATTATATATAGTAAAAAATGAGAAATTTATAGTTAATTAAACTTAAGTTAATAGTTATTTCACCATTAAGCAATGAAATGCTTTATTAACTATTAGCAAGTGTTCATTGAAAAGTTCTAATTGATGTTCATAATACTTTGTGAACTAATGAATACTGTATAGTCCATTTATTAACATTACTTGGATGGTCATTAGAGTTGCAACTGATGTTTTTTAACCTTTACAATTGCTTAATAAATGTTTTATGAACCATTTCATTGTCTCTTAACAGTGAAATTACTTAAAGTGACTACGATCGTACCGCTTTTGTCCAAATGGGTGCCAAAGTTTCATGTAGTCATTAAATCTATAGTAAACTATAAATTTACCATTTATTAATGATGGTTATTATAAAGTGTTACCCACGTCAGTAAGTTTAATACATTTAAGTCAAAATTGGCCGTATTTGTTACTTATCTTCTTCTTCTGTCGATATTTTAAATCCAATTTAAATGTTTTTGCTGGCAATGATATTATTTCCTGAAGATAACATTTTCTGGATGGATGGATGGTTGGGTGGAGGTGGAGGTGGAGGTGGCATGACCTCAGTATTTCTAAAATCCTGGCTCCAGCCCTGGTGGCCAGGCGTACCTAACAAACTTCATTTTCATTTTCAGCCTGGGGAATAAAAAACTGCACACTGTTTGTTTTGTTTCCAGGGTGAAGAAGCTTCTTGCTCTCTTTTGGTAGGCGCGGCCAATTAACACGTAATTCATATGACTTAATAGGATGCCATGGTAATATGCTATGATATGAATACTGAAGTGATCATTTAAAGGGATTAAAAATCCAATATGAGATCAATATGAACCCACTCCTGGGCAGCACACACACACCATTAGCTCCCAGTGGGGATATTACCACAGATTTTTTTTTTTCTCCCCCTTTCTGGAGCAGGATGATGAGGATCAGGCTGGACCATGACAATGCGCGCCGTGTGTCTGACGTAGGCTGGCGGAGGAGAAAAACACAGACTACCCTCCACCGCTGAGAGACAGATGAAGGGGGGAGAAAGGAATATATTTATTTATCCAACGGGAGAAATAGCGGGTGGTTGTTTTCAGCGGTGCTCCGCACAGACGGAGGTGATGCGTGTCGAGGAGCGGCGGGCTGAGGATGCACAATAGAGCATCACACACACCGTGTTTAATTGCGGATTAGAGCAAAGGGGGGAGGAGGAGGAGAGAGGTGGCGGGGAGGAGGAGGGGAGGGAGCACAACAAGGAAGGCGAGGAGACGCTCTTTATTATTGGGAGAAAAAAGCGGAGAGGTGGGGGGAGACAGAGAGAGACAGCGTGAGCCCGGAGACGGCACAGACCGTGGCGGGGGGACGGGAGAGAGGAGGACACCGACACCGACAGTCGGCGGCGTCGCTCGGATGGTGTTGTTGTTGCTCCGGACGCGGCGACGATGCGGCCACACTGCTGGACGATGGTAGCGGTGGCGGGGATCATGTCGTACTTCAGCCCGGAGAGAGCCCTCGGAGTCCCGCAGAGGGAAGGTGAGCGGAGTCGGAGGAGGTGGTGGAGGAGGTGGAGGAGGAGGAGGGGGGGTTGAAAACCTGTCAGTGATGCTGGAGAAAGGAGCAGAGAGGAGGAGGAGGGGGGGATGTAGTCAGTTATGAAAAGGCCTCTCCACACTGATGCTGTATTATCAGCATGTATGGCTGAGACATAATGCGAATTATTATTGCAGTACGTGGCAGCAGACTTAATGAAAACAGCAGCGAGGCTGGTCTGGTGATGGGTAGGGTACCATATTTGCATACAAAATATTAGGAAGGGGGGGGGGGGGGGTGTTTCGATCTCGGGCCTCACATCGATGGCATTTTAAAGCAGCATATACTGTGTGAACAGCAGGCTAAAATCGTCGACCAGTGCGAGATATTTAGTCTATAAATAGCCTCCGCTATGCACAGGAGATGATTTCGCCTATTAACCAGTGCTGGCATCTTTATTTTTCTCAATGTGAATATGCCCCCCCACCCCCCCTCCACAAGATCTGGCACAGTGTTGTGTTTGTGTAATGTGTGCAGTCATTGTATTGTGGTGGTATTGTTTTGATAAGAGCTGCTGGCACCGGGGCTGGTGGAAAAGGCCCCGTGTTAGGTTCCTATTTATATGCAGTGTCTGTCTGGACATCTGTCTAGGGAAAGATGAAAGAATAGCACTGCTCAGGAATTGTGCATCAGGACTGGAGTCACCGGTTTGTGTGTTTGTATGATTATGGGACCACACTGCCACAAAAGGTCATTTAGTTTTCATGTTTTGCAGGCGAGGTGATCAACAATTAGCTGTATTTCTCTGTGTGTCAGGGGCTAAATCTCCCCTTATATCAAATTTATTGGAATCCAGAGTGCCAGTTTTCTTTAATTAGCAACAGCTTGGCTCACTCACCAGCCTACACTTTGAAGCTGGTTGTATATGCTGAACACATCTTTATTTACCTTTGCGCAGGATGTGTGAAGCAATCATGTTCTGCCTGTGTTGCAACTTTTTTGTAAGCGAGACAAAGACAAGAAAATCAAAATGAGGCTTAGATATCTTTCAAATACAACAAACATCATGTTTTAGGTGTTTGACTGGAACGCTGTTCCTCTTTTTACAATATTTATCAAGTCGGTTAATTATTAAATATACTTTGAAATTTATGTATGCAGTGTTGACAATATCATGACCTTATGAATGAATGTATTTTTAGGATTTGTGTGAGGACTCAGACTGAAATTGGGATATTTTAAGACAGCAGAGACTTGAATCATAAATGTTATGATGATGTTTGAATATCACTGTTTATGTAACCCCCTTGGGTTTATGTCATTATTTTCCATAACGCAGCATTTTGTTTATTTCTTACACTTATTTTAGTTATTTGAGTTTGTAATATTTTTTTTAGTGTCAACAACTATTTCACATGTGTTGAAATATCAATAAAATGCAGCTTTAAAGGATAAGTTCACCTAAAAATTAAAATTAAGTCATTATCTATCTATATCAAGTTTCATAGTTAACAAAACATTTCTGGAGCTTCACAGCAAAACAGCGTTGCAGCGTTCTCCTAAACAACTGAAGTAGATGGGGACTTGTTTTAAAATGTAAAAACCAACCGAAAAGAAACATACAATGACTTCATACAGCTCTGCTGGTGTAATTAAATCCCTGAGAGCCCAAATTGATTGGAAAAGACGTTATTTACAGCGTCGACCAGCGGTCTAGCTCATGCACCCACTTCAGACGTGGTGCATGCTAACGCTTTCAGATCATCAGGTACAGTGAAGATTTTGGATTAAAAGAGTTGGTAAATAACATCTTTCCAAATCAGTTTTGGATCTCTGGGCTTCCAGACACTTCCATTACTCCCTCTACATATGTAGCCATTTTATGTTTTTTTGTTGTCGTTGTTTTTTACATTTTAAAACACATCCCCGTCTACTTCAGCTGCTTCGGAGACTGCTGCAAATGTTTTGTGGAATAGGAAACTTCACCCGACCTCCCATCAGCGCGGGTTGTGACTAAATTATGACTGAATACTCATTTTTAGGTGAACGTATACTTTAAAGGTTTCTCTGGTTTACATGGGGCGAAATGTCTTCTAACTACCTTGTTAATGTTATTTTCACAACCTAGAATGCTGCTTTGTTTACACAGACTTAGAAAAGATAAAGGTCATTGTTATTGTTTATATTTAATACACAAGTCCTTAACTATGTGTTCAGTGGTGAGACGGACACCGTCTGACAGTCTCAAGGTGTCATTGTTCCTCTCTCTTGTCATCTGATGTAATGTTTGACGTATTTTGGTTATGAAACCTATAGATAATACCTGAAGGGTATTTAACCACCCTGCCCTGCCCCTTTTCTTTTCTACAGATGGTTCACTTCCCACAATCGACTACGTTGAGGTACAAATATCAAAATGTCCCAATCCCTCCCCTCTCTCACCTGAGTAGTAAACCTTCCTGATTTGAGTAATTCTTTTCCAGTCTCCAACCCTTCCCAGTTAGCGCTCCTTTTTGACCTAAATGACAACCAGCCACCCCTCCCCTGCTTCTTAACTGTGTTTCCTGAGTGGAATGCCATTTCTGATATTTCCCCTTTCTCCCATGCTTTTGTCCTTACTGGAATGGTATATTATCCCACTTTCAAACTTTAATTCCAGTCTCTTTTTTCTTTTACTGGTTCAGACAATCGTTTTTTATCTTCAACTTTTCTTTACCTGCTTTTTTCCCCTCTCAAATCCCTGATGCAAGCTGTCCATTGGGGTTCTCCACTGTGTCCCAAACCTGCCGCTAAAGAAAACGCTCCAATGGTTTCCCTCTAAGCAAAACACCTGTAACAAGATTTTACACTTCTCTGATTCAGTGAAGTCTCTTTTCCTTCTCACTGACTCAAACCTAACAGTGTGCCCCCCCTTATAGAAGCACAAAATACCCCTGAATTCCTGTATTAAATCATTTCCTTGTATTCTCTCCCTCTCAGTTTCTCAGTCCAGGGCTGCTTCCCTCTCTCCTCCACCCTACGTCGTCATCCTCATCTCTTGCTCGGGGCTCGTCTCTTTTGTTCTGCTGCTCCTGACCTGCCTGTGCTGTAAGAGAGGAGGAGTGGGGTTCAATGTAAGTCTTCAACATGTAAGAGAATTATTCACCTCCCTCTGCTTTTTCTTTGTTTTTTTCACACCTATTGTGCATGCTGGTATGTTTTGTTTTTAAGTTTGACTTGACGAACTGTATGGAAATGGAAACAGTCAACAGCTCCAATTTAATGAAGTAGATATCGTCAATAATCATCTCTCAGTCTAATCTTGACTAAGCCTCCGTCGTTTGACCTGACAGTGTTGTTGTTGAGCTGGCAGACAGGGTGTCATTAGTTCAGAACGGCTGCTTTCTCATTGTCTGCCCTTGATAGTCACTGTTAAATCCAACCGTATCATTAAGTGAGAGACTATTTTATATTTTTAATCACACCGGTGTTGTGATTTTCCTGTGCTGCATACAGGAGTTCGACAATGCAGACGGGGAGGAGTGCTCTGGAGGCTCCAGTCCCATCCAGGAGGACAGCCTGTCGTCATGTCCCTCCCTCCCTGAGGTCTACACCTTGCCAGTCAGAGACAGGCCCAACTGCCCCGCCCTGCAGGATGGAGCAGGTAACAACCTCAAACAACTCTTCTTTTCTCTGACTCTGCCTCGAGGTTCAAATCCGCTCACAGCGAAGCTGAAGTGCTGTCCTGCACTCAACTCCCTCAGGGCCTGTTGCCTGAGTCACTGATGTGGATCCATTAAAGGTCTCAAACTGAGTGTACAACCGGCTGCTGAACTTCAGTGAAGTGGAAACTATGATCTGAGAAAATTCTGCATCAGTGCTCTGCGTGAGCTGGACAAGTTGGACATGTGACCGCAGACAGGGATGGTATCCGCACACGTCAGGGTGGAGTGTGTGAATTTCTGTCTCAAGAAGGGGATAGTGTAATTCATTTCAGTCCCCCTCCACTCAAAAAGGGGTTTTGCTTATTGTTTTTATACATTTTTTTGGCCTTTTCTTGCCTTTTTTTGACATGAGGAGTTCAGGAGTGAAAGGTGTACGAGAGGTAGATGGGTCACATGCTCTACCAACTGAGCCACTGTGGTGCCTCCTTTGTTTGGATGTTTGAGCTTCACTGTGAAGAATGATGTTTTCCTGCAGTTTGACACTATTCGAGTACTGCAGTGATGACGTATTTTTGTAGGCTAACCCGGAAGTTAGCATCGCCCCGGCAAGAAGCCTATGGGATTTTTTAACTGGATGTTGGATTATTGCCAAAGAACAGAAGTTTATGATACTTACATGTTTTGTTCAGGAAGATAATCTTCACAGATGAACAACATGCTAATGCTAATGCTGCATTCACTTGCTCCACGGATTTCCCGACTTGGTAACTTGTTCTTCCAACCTCGGTGTGTTCATGTGCATCATGCATGGCAGAATGTGGGAGCAACATGGCTGCCAAAAAGAAGTTGTTTTGTATTTTATCGCTCAGAGAGTTTAAACAACACGTTGACAGCTGTTTACTGTATTTAAGCGATAAGGAAGAGCAAAGGAAACAATACAGTGATGATACAATACATGACTTGGGTAAAAGTTTCTTACTTATTTTCTCAGTCAGAAAAATGTTTTTCTAATAATTCTGACAGCACATAAACGCACAGTTACGACATCATACACACTTTACTACAGTTAGAGTGAGCATAGTTTGCTACTTAAGTCGGCCTGTAAAGACTTTTCGTATTTGATGACGTTTAATGTCAACAACTTCTGTAGTCTCATTTAGCCACTTGCTAGCAACCGCTTTTTTTGAGACAGGTGAATGCTTTTTAATGCAAACGTCTCTTAAGCTTGTGTTAACCAGACACAAAACCAATTCAGAAAACCCATAGACTTTGAAGCAAGTAAACCGGAAGTGCAAAAATGCTAGCTTATTACCAGTTTTTAGGACTCATTCCTGTGGCGCTCTATTCTGAGCATGATTTTGTGACATCACAACTATTTTGAAAGCCAATTGTGGTACGAAATGCAACTTACAAGTGTGATATGGACCAGGGAACCTTCCATACCGGAATTGACTTTTAAATAGAGTGGGGGACATTTTGTGTCTAGTGATTACATTTCTAAATGACAATATTTGCAGATTCATTGATTGTTAATAAAAGCTACAGATAGATAATATTATATAAGATATATTTCTTGAAACACGTAGTAGTTTGTATTTAACTGTGCCTGTGAGCAGAACTGTAAATAATGTTTTTCTCCTGAGTGTTTTAAAAGTGATTTCTGTCTATTGTTGTGAGATATAATGTTATAAAAGAACATCAAGTGCTGATGTCTGTGTGACCCTGATCTTTTTTTATTTCTCTCCTTTCTCTCAGATTCCAAGTCTCAGTGCTTCAAAAGGCACACTTTAAACTACCTTCAGGAGATAGGAAATGGCTGGTTCGGAAAGGTAAACGGTCGTTATCATTATTGTGTTTTCATGTAAAACATGACTCACATCATAGATTTTCTCTCTAACAGCATGATGTTCTGTTATATTTAATACTGGCTACCAACCAGATTAGGAAACTTAACTCAAAATAGCTGTTTTACTGCCGGACTCCTTCTCCTGGGCACTCTTCCATATTATCATCCATCGATCTCTCCTAGGTGATCCTGGCTGAAGTGCTGTGTGACTGCAGCTCCTCTCAGGCCGTCGTGAAGGAGCTGCGCGTCAGTGCCAGCCCTCTGGAGCAGAGGAAGTTCCTGGCCGAGTCTGAGCCGTACAGGTGGGAGAAACTGCTGGAACTTGGTTATCCTATTGGGGACTTATCGCAACATTATGCAACTTTTTTACCTTAAAATAACAGCTTCAAATCATTGTGATGGTACAGTGTCTTGTAATAGGGTGATGTCTGTCTGCCTCAGCCACTCTGCCCCCCTTTCACTTGTTTCTGCACTATGTAACTTCAGTGAGAGGGGAGGATCACAGTGTTACATACATGTTTACTGAAAGAAACAAGTTTTACACAACATTGTTATGACGTAATGAGTTTTGCATTTTAGTTACAGTAGCACCTACATTACGCCTGACAAATTGTTACAGACCTGGGGTTTGTATTTACATCAGTGGTGTTGCACTGTCACACTAAAGCCAATTTCTACATAATGTTGCTTTAAAGGGACAGTTCTACTGAAAATCAAAAATACATATTTATTTGTCTTACCTGTAGTGCAATGTATTGATCATAATTGTTCTGGTGTGAGTCGCCAAGTTTTGGAGATATCGGCCCGCAGAGATGTCAATCTACTCTTGAATATAATGGAACTAGATGGCACCCAAGAAATGTATTTGACAAACTCAGCAGTGATATCTCTTCCCAGAAATCATGACCTGGTTACTCAAAATAATCCACAGACCTTACTGTGAGCAGTTTCTTGTAGGAACTATTACATTACTATTACTAGTACGCATCCACTCCGACGAGAGGCTAGTTAACTAAGAATGCCTTTAATGTTTGCATCTGATGCTTTCACGAAAACAAGTAGACACACAATCTAGCTTAAAGAAAGAAAGGGTGTATCTGCTCTACTAACTAAGCTAGGTAATGTCACAGCTCGTCCGAGGAGGAAGCCATTAACGCTTACATCGTTGTCGAGCTTCCTTCAGGGATACGTTTGGCGGGTGTAGTTCGGTAGAAAGAAAATAGTTCCTACATTGAACTGTTCACAACAAGGTCTCGAGTAACTGGTTCATGATTTCTGGAAAGAGACATCGCTGTTAAGTCTTTCAAATGGCCCTTTGAGCAACACAAGCCAGTGTGCCATCTTGTTCTCTCTCGGACAAATAGCACCACAGGTAAAAGGACAAATATGTATTTTTTATTTTGGGGTGAACTGTCCCTTTAATGCAAGACTGTGTGACTTTGCTTAACAGTAGCTACAGGTTGCAATTATGGGATAATAATAAATGTAGCACAATCGCAGCACAAATATTGAAAGGAGTTCAAGTCAGTCTGTGTTTGGTAACATTAGCTAACATTAGCCACCATATGCTACTGTACATAACAGACCCAGTAAAGCTGTATTAGCATTTGATTGGAAGATAAAGTCTGTAAGGTCTTCTTTAAAAATATTACATAATATAATTTTAATCAGTGATAAAAGGAGCAACAATAGCTCGAATCGTACCTGCTTACTGTCAGGACAGACTTGACCACAAACCACACGAACTACAAAATGTTTTGCTGTGTTTTTAGATGTATAATGTCACTGCAGATAGGCGGTAATAAAACTTGGTCTTCATGATGAGAACTGAACCGACCTATTTAGTGCGTTTGACTCAGAATCTGAGGAGCATTTTGGCTGTCCTCTCTAACACACACACACTCACAGAGGAAGCATCCAAGGACAGGGCTGTCTGTTCTTTTCCTCTATTCCTATCTCTGGGCAAAACCCACAACAACCAGCACCCTCCCTTCACACACACACACACTAATATACAGCCACAAGGGGTCATTTTCACACACATTCATATGCTGTTTACATCTCCTGTTTCTTCAGCTGTTGCTGAGGCACAAACTCTCCCCTTGTCCACTTCTCTTCTCCTCTCTCGTGTCCCAGTTTGTGTCTGATGCAAACACACCTCCCCAACAACAAGCAGAACACACAAAACACCCTTTACTCTTTTTATTTCCATTTTCCAACTTTCATTCACACTTGATTTGGTTTTGCTGCAGTGCCTCACACAAGTGCCTACTCTGTTTTTCTCACTCTACCTTTGTGTGTGTGGTGCAAAGACTGCTCATTACTATATATCTATCTAGATATCTATCTGACCATGTATCTTTGGTTTCTCTTTCTCCCCTCAGGAGTCTTAAACATCCCAACGTCCTTCAGTGTTTGGGTCAGTGCAGTGAGAACATCCCCTTCCTCCTGGTTATGGAGTTCTGTCAACTGGTGAGTACATACTGCCATTTGAAAAAGTACACACAGTTTTACTCTAGTAGAAGTACAGATACTTCAAAGTCTTGCTGAAATGTTCTCAAAGTATAAAAGTAAAAAGTATCCCTCTGAAGGACATTTCATTTCTGTGCAAAGCTTAATGAACCTCACGTTATATTAATGTAATACAAAGACTGTCAAACTTAAAGGTAGAATCAATACGATTTGTCCGAGCTGTTCATAAACGCATCAGAAAGATATTTGACTGTTGAGTCTCATTCCCAGGATGTCACATACTGACATTTTGGGTTGGTAAAGTGTCTCGAGCAGCAACAAACCAGTTCAACCCTCAAAATCCAGGCAGAGGGCTGCAGGGTCTCTGCAGATACGAGACACTAAGACGCACTGACGGGTTGAAATCAGTCTTGTGATGTGAATAAAAATATTCTATGACTCCCCTCAAATGCATTAAAACTAAAGTAACGAGCCTGTTTTTGAAAATGTAAGGAGTAGAAAGTGCAGATATTTGTGTTAAAATGTAGGGAGTAAAAGTAATTATTAGACACTGTAGTGTGTCATTTTAAGGTGAACATAATTTTAGTTTTTATCGTTTATTATTCTGACGTCTACAATTTGTGCGCAGATGATTCAGCATGTTTGGAGCCGTGCTGGTTGTCTCACTTTGCTCTAAAAACTCAAAGTGCTGGTTTACTGATAAACACTGTTAATCAGCATGAAAGCCATTATGTTTCACCTTTGCAACACTTGTCAGATGTCAGATGTTATTTTACTTTCACGAGGCTTTTACTTAATTTCCTCTTTGATTTAATGTCATCTCATGCAGATTATTTGCAGCAGAAATTATAAATTATTCGAACTCCAGGGTCACTGAAATCTGTTTTGCATCGCTACAATCTGTTTGTTTTCCTTCCCTCAGCTCGCTTAATCACTGACTGATTAAGAAAACCATATGAGTGGACTCTCAGGCCAAACAAAGACATAAGCAGATCAATTACAGCAACACGGCGAGAGAAGCCAAACAACATTGCAGTCCTTATAGACTGTTTGATAAAGTCTCCTATTGTCCTTTCCTCGCGGATATTTTTCATCCTTTTATACGCTCCTCATTTTATTTCCTTGCCCTTCCTGAAGCACAAATGACTAATACAAAGGCTGGCAGCTCATTACCAATTCCCCTGCTGCTTTTGAGGCTCTGTGATGGAAAACACCTAAAAAGGGACATATTTACTGCAGGACTCACGATAACTTTCCGCCTCTATGCTGCTGCTTGCAAGCTTTATCTATGTTTTAGGAGAATTGTACAAACACTTGGCTCACACACTGCTGGCTGAACTGGCATTAGCCCATCTTCGACTTGAGTCTGCATGCAATTCACTGCTTGTATTATTGTTGTGATGTACGAACAGGGTGATCTGAAGAGGTATCTGAGAGCCCAGCGCAAAGCAGACGGGATGACCCCTGACCTGCCAACCCGGGACCTCTTGACTCTTCAGAGAATGGCTTTTGAGATCACCTCCGGTCTGTTGCATCTCCATGAAAACAACTACATCCACAGGTCAGTCATAAAGAGGTCACGAGTCTGTAAACACGAGTGTATCTCTCAGGAAGAAGGAGTGTGTCTCTCTGTTCAATCTGACTGATTTTCCGAGGATGTGTTCTGCTCTCTGCAGTGATCTGGCTTTGAGAAACTGCCTGCTGACCTCAGACCTCACTGTTAGGATAGGCGACTATGGCCTTTCACACAACCATTACAAGGTACGTGGGTCTGTGCTTGTGTTTATGAAGAGCACATTACTTACCTGAATTTTTTTATCATTTATTTTTAACTTCAATGAACCATAAAGCCTTTGTTTTGTCACTGTATTTTGATGAAAAAATATATAAATAATGACATAATTTTCTTCCTTTGTGAAGGAGGACTATTACCTAACTCCAGACAAGCTATGGATCCCACTACGCTGGATTGCTCCTGAACTGCTGGAGGAGTACAGAGGATCTCTCATTGTTACTGACCAAACCAAGACCAGCAATGTGTGGTATGTTTTAAAGCCTGCACAGATGTTTATATACAGGGCTACTGAAAAGTGAACATCAACAAGTCTGGCTGGTCATGGCCAGTTCATGTGGGTCATGCTTGCTTATCTGATGTCTGTCTAAAGCCCTGCTCGCACAGGAATTTGTAATAATTGCGGAGGTCGTCTGTGTTCTTAATCCCATGTGAATCCGCCATGTCTGTAATTTATAAAGTGAAGATTCCTCCATATATTACCTATTTTAGTTGGCCAAACACAGTGTTCCCTGCAAATCGGCATGTCTGTGATCTGGGATCGTATTTCTTTTTAAACATCTGTTTTCTGTGGTCAGAAGAAGGAAATTTGATTGCAGCTCACAATGTGTTGAACAGCAGTAAAGTAAGAAAGTAGGCATATCAGCTCTAAACTATGTTGATAATGTCGTTGCTGAAGAACAGACACTTCTGAAATGCTGACGTTACACAGGGACATCATATCCAGTAGACAATGTTGGTAAAGATGATACAGATTTCGCTTATCCCGTGCAAATGCACCACACAAAACACCAGTGTAGGGGGGGTGTTTTCTAAAACACATGAGGTGACCTGGTAATACTACTCCTGTGCAAACAGGTCTTCAGTATACACTCAGTGGCCACTTTATTAGGTACTCAACAGCTCGGACATGAATTATAACTTTACGAAGATGATAGTGTTCAGTTTTGATTGACAGCGTCAGGGAAGTATTCATTCAAAGGTTTTATATTGTAGAAAGTGAGATTTCCAGGTTGTTTTTTCTTGCACCCTTTGTTTGTAGTCAGCACCTACTGACAAATTGTTACGGACCTGGGATTTGTATTTACGGAAAATGCCAATTTCTACATAATGTTGCTATAAAGCATGTAAACATTTTGTAGTATACACACAAAATTACAGTATGAACTTGAAAATAAGCATTGTATAGGACTTTAACTGAGGTAGTAGTTTGAAGTGATTTTGACCTGGACTGCATTGTATCAATGGTGTTAGGGGCCAAACAAAATGAACAGAAACTGGCCATTTTACGCTTCTGTAAAGGTAAAATACCTGTCAGAGCTTTTGTTCTGGATTGCATTAGATTGTATTGGTGTAGCTTATAAAGTGGTCAAGGACTCTTTCTTATTCACCTACTAAACCAATATCAGACCCTGTCTTCTTTTTAGTCTCAGTTTAAAGCTTGGATGTGTCCCAACATTTCAGCGTCTTGAACTCTTTTGAATCTTAAATAGATTTGGAGTGAACCTAAAAACACAAAGGCAGCTGTGCCACAAATAGTAAACACAGTCAGTGTGACCTCATCAGTTTGCCAGCAGTAATATCAGAGGTGCTAATAGAGAAGGAGCCTGAGCTGGACTGAACCCTCAGGCTGCGATACTACAAACTACAATCTGATGTTGAATGAACCAACAAGAAAACATTCTGGGAACAAAACACACACAAATACACATAAAACACAGAGGAAATGATGGCTTAAGATTTTAAGGAAGATATTTGTCATCTTATTCCTTTTCCAGACAATGTTTTTCTTTGTCAAATATAAAAACAACCAACAGACTTTCTTTTCACCTGTTTTTCGTATTATGCCTCTCAGTCATGTGCTTGGAAGTCAGAGCTCTGTATAAAACAAGATGTTGCTGTAAAAGCATTACATAACAAACTAAGAGCTCTGTGAAGATTTGTTATCTCTCACCATGTCTGCTTCTTTTCTTTTTTCCCAGGTCCTTGGGGGTGGTTATATGGGAGCTGTTTGAGTTTGGCTCTCAGCCCCACAGGCACCTGAGCGACGAAGAGGTGCTGACCTTCGTCATTAGGGAGAGACAGATCACCCTGGCCCAGCCCAGACTCAAACTGTCCCATGCAGACTACTGGTCAGTACTCTTCCATGACTGATTACGCTGATGAGAAGTAATAATGCCCTAATTGTGTCTCTCCAAACTTACCTCCTCTCTCCGTCTCTCCTGCCTACAGGTATGAGATCATGCAGTCCTGCTGGCTACCTCCGTCTCAACGCCCTTCTGTAGCGGAGATATTCCTCCTCCTGTCCTCCCTCCTGGCCGCTGAACGAGGGATAGCGAGGGGAAGTGTCGGGGAAGAAGACGAAGAGGATGAAGAATATGAGGAGGGCAGAGGAAGGAGAGGGGAGAGCGAGGAGTCGTTTGAAAGACGCTGGGACTTACTGCGTCCACCTGCCTTCCAGACTGCAGCAAACGAGCGGCAAAGGGAGAGGGACTATGGCAGGGACGACAGAGACAACTCCTACCCCCTGCTGGACCCTGTTGGGAACTGTATCACCCCGTCCTCGTCTGAACTGGATGACATCCTGACTGTCACTGAGACTAGCAAAGGGTTGAACTTTGAGTATTTCTGGGAGAAGGCTCATGCCAGACGAGGCTACAAACCTCTTCCTCCTCCTCAGCCAATCCCGACTGTGAACAATAACCACAGACAGTCGTTGGACACTCCCACAGTGGTGCCAGTGATAAGCGCACGGAGTCCGTCCCTCGCCAGCGAGTACTACATCAGATTGGAGGAGCACACTCCCCAGGACAAGTCGCCAACTCTCAAAGGGAAGACCCACTCCTCTTTCCGTTCTGACTCGGTTTGCCCTGGAGACATGGAGCTGGTGGAGATTCGCAGCGGCTTGCTCGGAAAAGAGCGAGTCCCTTATTGCTCTTCTGACAAGTGTGGGAAGGGCCTCCAGACCATCAGATCAAGCGAGGTTCAAATCCAGGTGCCCAACATGGGTGTAGCTGAGTTCAAAGACACTTCGAGCAGAGTGACTGACTTCTCAGTCGTCGATTTAGGGGATGATGATGAAGACGAGAGGAAAAAGAGCAGTGAGGTGGATAAAAAATCAAGTTCACAAGCCCCGGTCCTTCCTCCCAAGCCTCGCTCTATGTCCATGTCATCCGCCAACCACCTTCACTCGCGCCCCCTCCCGGCCCCTCCGCTGGGATACAGAGGACTGCCTCACTACACCATCGCTGGAAAAATCGAAACAGACCCCCATCACATGAGCAGCTGCCCCCCTACTACCTTTGATCACCTGGGGCTGCATCGGGCCCGACAGACTCTGCCCCCATCTCCGTCTCTCTCCCCCTCCCTCCCCCCGTCGAGCCATCCAATTTACCCCCAACCTCCTCAAATGTGCCCTCCACCGCTCCCTCCTCACTCCAAACCACAAAGAAGCTACAACACAGTTGACACTTACTCAAGATACAGTAAGCCGCAGATGCAGAGATCCAATAGAGACCCACTAACCTGTGACTCCGACAGAGACGGTGGAACCAGGCACTCATCGCTGCACAACTCCAAGGAGACTTCTCATTCTCGTGCAAAAGACTTTGACTCCCCTGTTCGTCGGGAAAACCCATTGCGCCCGATTTATCGCAACTTACCCCGACCTCAGCCCACAAACCCACTAATTGATCGACAGTCTTCATCCAGTCCCACCTACTCAGATGAGGATGACTCTCCCTTCATGTCCCCTGAGAGACCCAGCGGTGGTACTACTGTCACTCATTCCAGCCTATCTGAGGATGCAGACCCAGGCTGTGCAGAGCTTTTCTCCAGGGGAATGAAAAGGACTCAGTCACGCCTTGACACCATCCTGCCTACTATTTGGAAGGAAGACGCTGAACTTCAAGCAGAACGCGTGGCAGCTGCCAAGAAATCCCCCATGCATCTGTTTCTGACAGAGATATCTAGTGTGGCAGAGTCTAATGAGTCCAAGTCAGAGGCGGCATGGGAGGAGGAGAAGGAGGAGAAACGAGATGGAGAGAGATGGGGGAACTTTGTGCTGCCCAACAGAGGGATGCGTCGCTCCCGGTCGCTGATCACAGAGCTGGGGTCAGCGGGACAGTCATGGGTGCCGGAGAAACGTAGCAACAGGACAGCAGCCGAGGAGGACAGTACAGTCACTAAAGAATCATTCCAGAGGGACCTTTTCCTCACAGAAATCGACACAGGAAGGATGGACACAGATCAAGAGGGAGGATCAGAAAGTGATCCAGTGAAATACCTCTACCCTTCAGGATCCAGATTGCGACCCTACGTCTGCGCTCCAGGCCTTCCCTCATACACCGAGGCTGAGGAAGCCTATTCGAAGGGCATACGGAGATCGCGCTCTCTCCTCTCCGAGATCACCATCGGGAAGCAAGAGTCTGAACTGCAGCAGACTGAGAAGGAGCCTCGGAGAACGGAAATGACCAGAGAAGAGTTCCTGAAGGAGATCCAATCAGCAGAGACCTTCCTGACTGAAATCATATCAAGACAAAACGCTGTCGCAAACAAAAAGGAAGCGGACTCATCGTGCTCGCCCACGCCGCTGTCTCCTGAATATGAGTCCATATGCATTGACCCAAACTCCGCTCAGACCATCAGGTTTCAGTCAGAGAGCTCCATGCGAGCAAAGTGCAAAGATGATATACAAACTGAAGCCATTTACGCCCAAGTGACCAAGCGTGCGAAAAAGAGCGAGATAAAGATTTCTATAAGACCCGAGATCCCGATCCTTCATATAGGATCGAATAGACAACCTATTAAACCGGACAGCCAAGGACGCGACGGTGACCACTGCCAATCTGATGAGTTTGTGTTTTCAGAAATCATGCCCAAAAACGGTCTTCTGCACAACCAAACACTTGCATGTGAGAAAGAAGCGGAGGAGTGTTCAGATGGTCCGGCCTTACCTGCCAGAGGAGAGCACACAGATCTCATAGAGCAGCCTCCTCCTGAGTCCACTGAGAGCGTGAAAGACAACACTGTGCTACCGCGTGAGAACAAGTCACGAGTTACAAATGAAACAGATACGCAGAAGGCTGCTGTTATAGGCAATGGTGTGGTGATGAAAGAAGATGTGCAGGCCAGCAGCCCCGAGAGAGGAGATCAAACATGCGGAGAGTCTGATACCACGTCATATGAGCGTGTTTTTGCAGTGGACTCTGAATGCATCACAGCGGATGACGATATGGAGAAAAATTTAGGTTCTCGAAATCATGATGAAAGCTTTGCAGAGACGACAAGAGAAAATTTAGTTCAAGAAAAGCAGTGCCACATTGGCCAAAAGGTGCCCACTCCTGCCTGCACTCCAACCACTCCAGACTGGGACCCATCCTCTGATGTCTCCCTCGTCACCCCCACTGACTCGGTCTTGTCACCCATGACATCCAACTCTGCCGACTGCCTCACGCCTAGTGACTCATGGACGAGCAGTGGAGGAGGAGGAGGAGTGGGAAACGGCGGGTGGAGAGCTTTGGGAAATGAAACACCACATCGAGACTCTGCTTACTTCTCAGACAGTGACTGGGAGGGGGACGGGATGAACAGGAGGAGCAGTGATGGACTCATCGCCTCCAGGCCGAGCAGCGGTCGAGGAGGCGGAGGGGATCGGGGGACGCTGACAGGGATAGAGGAAAAAACTGAGGAGGAGGGAGAGATGAGCCCCTTTAGAAAGAGCACACATATTTTAGATAACAAAGGTGAAAGTGGACAAAGGAGTGAGGAAACTCTGTATCAGATTGCTTCAGAAATCTCTCACTTAGGTGATGACAAAGATATTTTAAACAAAGGGCTGGAGTCAACACAGAGAGACGATTCTGGCATTTTCCCAAACGAGAGCAAGAAGTCAACACTGCTGTGTGACGATCCCCAGGCCAAGGACTGCGTCGACTTAATTGATAAGTTGTTTTCAGACTTAGATGACGAGCCACTGAAAGGGCTCCCACACAGCACCGGGTATCCGCTAGACAACCACTTCACAGATGGCATCGTCTCTCAGATAACAGATTGCATATACCAGGACTCTGCAGAAAATGATTTAAATCTACATTCCAAGAGTATCGCTGAGACAAATATTTTGATCGAGTCTGTATCTGGCAGCCAGTCGAAGGACTGCGTGTTAAGGCCCAGCAACAATGAATACACAAGTGCTACAGAGACGGATATTGATCTCTCGGCACTGAACTCCCTCGAATGTGGAAATGACACTGTGGAATCTGTAACACTGACACCAGTTGACAACAGAGAGTCAAGATTATCTAAACTGTACGGCGTTCAAACCGCTGATGCCACACTAAGTGATGAGACCCTGTCAGTAGTTGAGCCAAGTGATGATGGGAAGCCTGTGTTTGATAAAGTGAGCCCCTCTTGGGCTGCAGAGCCCGAAGAGAGCCCTGGACTAGACCACAATGAGCTGGGTTTGAGAAACCTGCGCTGCGAGGACAAGAAGGTCACGACAGAGACGGAGAAACAGCTGGCTGCCTCAGAGCTGAGTAACGCCATGAAGGAAAAGTCGCCACTGAGAGGAGGAGCAAACCAGATGGACTCGAATAATGTGGATAAGGACTCCTGCGAGGGCCTGGACGTGAAGACTAAAGAGTTATGGATTGCCCTGGAGGAGGATGAAGAAAGTACAGGATCTGTTAGAGGAGAGTTTGACTGCAACCGTTTTTCTCAGTCGAGGGATTTACGCTTGTGGCCTGATGAAAATGACCAGTGGGCCTCTCCAGAGAGACGATGCCAGGACTCAGACCTGAGATCTGAATTTTTCTCTGGGTTCAGTAATAAAGCCTGGGAGGTCGGGGAGAGGCTCGTCGTGGGTCAGGAGTTTTGGGAGACCGAGGAAAACGATGAACTTGCGGGAAGCGAGCCTCACCCTGCCGTCCTGGAGGGCTGCGAAGAAATCTGGAACGATGAAACACAAGGAGTCACCGCGAAGGAAACGTGGGACTCTAAGGAACAGCAGACAGTCCAAGTGGTGGACGTACAACAAGAGGAAAATATTGAAAACCTCAGAGAAGTTAGCACCTTTAACAAAGAGCCGAAAAGAGATGTCTCGGATATTGAAGTAGAGAATGTAGAAACCCCAGTGCAGGAGACTTTGGAGAAAGGAGAAATTTCGTCATGCACAGAGACAGTCAGGGACAGGGCGGGTCTGCTAGACTCCACAGAGACGGAGGAGAATCAAAATTTTAACAGATGGCCTCAGAATCACCTCTGCGAGATCCAAAAAGAGGAGCAGACAGCAGCTGAGCGTGTTGACACAGAAACAGACTCTAATTTAGAGAGCGACTTCAGCGGCACTTTAGAGAGTAAAAGCGCGAGTGTTACTATTTGCATCACCGAAGCTCCTCATGTGAACTTTTCAGACCTGGAAAATGTTGACTCAGCCGTAGATTCAGAGGCTGAGACGAGACCATGGCTTTCCAGACAGTGCATAGAGGAGGGAGTGAGCATTATAAACGTAGAGGAGGGTTACAGAGACATGTCCCTTCCGTCCAATCCCAGTGACCTTGATGAGCAAGAGGAGATAGATCAGGTCGACAATTTCAGCTCCGTGGATTTTCCCAGTCCTCCACCAAGCATAGACCTTGATGTGCAAGATGATAAATTGGAGAGTTTAGACGACTCTTTTCCTAGTCCACCACCATCTGTTATCGAGGCAGAAGAGTTTATTAGTCACATTAATCTGGAGGATTTTATAGCGAGCACTGAGACAGAGACGTATATTTCCCCAACTCACAACACAGATGTCTCAGAGCCACCTGCTACAACTCAGAATATAGGAATCTCAGCCAATCTGAACCTCCCCTCTGTGCACATTACACTGGCCGATGAGAGCAACTTTACATCGGACATAGAGGAGCAGGATGAACACAATGATCTATTCCAGAAAACACTGACTGCCACCACACCTTCTCCTCAAGCCCCCCTCAACAATCTCCCTGAATTATTGATTTCTGAGTGGAAAGATCTGGACGAGGAGCCCCTGGAAGATTTTGAGAAACTTGAGCAACTGTGCTGCATATCAGGAGATGAGGAGGACCTTTTCTTGGGAAATTTGGAACTCCTGGAGTCTTTGAAGAAAACACCTGACCAGAGAGGCGGCAGTGATAGTAATACAGGTGAGGAGACATGTGGCTCCTCGTCTCCTGAGGGGAGCAGGATCGATTTGAAGGAGGACGGGATCTCTGATGACTCTGATAAGCTGGAAGAGTCCGCACCACATGTGATCCTGGACCCGCAGGACAAACTGTCACCTGAAGAGGAGAGGGATGACAGGCAGAGATCCCCGGGCCAAACATCTGAAGGCAAAGATCAGGGATCTCTCTCGAAGATGACAGCAAAAAATGGCCTCATGATGCAGGTGAGCGTGTCTTCTTTTGTAAAATTAACGAGCTCCTTATTCTGCTTTTCTGAGTTTATTCACCTGTATTTATTGCTGTGTTTTGTTGCTTCAGGTGTGCGAGGAGAGGTTGCAGTTCTCCCTCAGTGAAAATGTGAAAACAAATGTACTTTGGGGGTCGACGGTTAAAGACACCGTGACACTGCGGCCCTGGGGGGAACAAATCACAGAGAACAGCACTGAGCTGGTCCCTGTGAAAGAACAACAAGAGGAGGAAAGGTACAGAGAAGGCTGAAGTTGATAATCTGAGCACATGTAGTGGTTTCTTCTGGAGCCCTCAAAGTCCTGAAAGATGCATTTTTTTCTTTTATTCAGAACAAAACAACAGAAATTGATATCTAAATAAAATCAAAATCAACACTTCTGAGGTTTTCAGAAAGACTATTTTTTTGTAGAAAGTAATTCAAATGAAAACTGTTGAGAGCAACATCTGGGGATCATCTCAAGAAGAGATATTGATTCTTTAAATGCAATTTTTCAAAGTTGGGAGCGCCACAAAAGAAACTACATTACGCTCCATCATACTGGGGGTTGCAGCAGAAATTGCACAGATGAATATTAAAAAACCTGGACAGATAGCACCAAAACAATCTGCATGGCAAGATTATTTTGTGATTTTGGTGACCCGAGTCTTTAATATTCATGTTTTAATGAACTGTTTTGTGCTTGTCGTAGCCACGAGGAGTATGAAAGTGTCCCCAGCATGGAGCTGCACACCGAGTCTGATGAAACTAAATCTGAGCCGCTCACTGTGATTGAACAACCTGAGGTCACAACCCCTCAGCTGACTGCAAACCAGGCAATGAAAGGTACCTTCATGTTGCATGTACAGAGATAACTGCATACAGGTTGTACATCTCAACTGTTTCTAGTCGTTTAAGAGTAAGAGTCAGTTACTCCTCCTCAAGCATTTTTATTTGTTTTTGTCATGTCAAAGTTTGCTTCCATATTGATTTGTGTTTCCTCAGCCCTTCACCAGAGCCTGACCTTAGCTCTAACCCTCTGCAGCGCCTAACCACAACCCAATGTTAAAACTTCCTGCCCGTTTTGCAGTTAGCCATCCCCTCCCTCCTCTCTGCGTCACCACACTTGCACAACTTTTTTCTTTTCAAAGCAGCTCTCTTTGCGTCTTCCTTTCCTTCAAGCATTTTTCATCTCTTGGCCTGTTTAATAGTATAAGCCATCACCAGGAGTGCTGGATTTGGTAGCTTTCCCTGCTCCACATAGCTGGTGTAGGAACCAGGAGAGGAGGATCCTGCTCTCTGCGTGTTCATGAGCAGGCAGGATCACTTCTTAATGGAATTTTCTGCCGTGATTGGATAAAGTGGACAGTAATACCAGAAAATGTCTTTTCTCTTTTCCTTAATAGTGATTAACGTTGGAATATAGAGCTATTTAATAGTTATTTAATAAGAAAATAATGCTTACATTAACTTTAAACTAAACTAATCCCCTATTCGAAGGGAAAACAGACCTCTGCAAAGGAGTTTTAATAATATACAGTAAAGAGAGACAGAAAAAGATGAAATAGCTCTCTAATTGAGAATTGTGTGTTTGTACCTTAGAATAGAGGAGAGGAACCATAATAGCCATCGTAGGGTGATGAGGGGTGTTCAGTTGGTTGCAACCTGCAGCCTCACCACTAGACGCCACTAAATCTTACACGCTGCACACTCAACTACTTCTCTAACCCAGTTTGTACAAGTAGGGTCGGTTGCCCACTTCAAGTCAGATGAGAGCTGGACTCTTATCTAACATCTCTTCCCTTCTCTCATTTCACAGCTAAACTAGCTCGCCTGTCCCTCGCCCTCCCTCCTCTCGCTCTGACGCTTCCCCTCACCCCCACCGGTAAAGGGGGTTTCGGGGATGGTGCGATTGGAAACCGTATCGGCAGACGGAGAGGTCTGTCCTCGGGAAGCGACCCTGACGATGAGGAGGACGATGAGCAGGAGGATGAAAGCTCCCGGAGGGTGATCGTTGTCACGGAAACAGACGTGGACAAACGTGTCGGGCTGAGGAGTCTGCTGAAATCACCCAAGGAGTCGATGGACAGGGAGAGGGACAGAGGAAGAAATGTGTCCTTTTTTGATGATGTCACAATCTATCTTTTTGATCAGGTATTTCGCATACTCTCAATAACTGATTTACAAGAGATCATGTTAGATGTAACAACAGGAAGCCTCATTCTTTTGTTTCATTTCAACAGGAAACTCCAACAAATGAGTTGAGCAGTTCGGCGCCCACCAGTCCAGCCCCAGTGTCTGTCAAAAGCTCCAAGCTGGATTTACGTGGTAAGATCATAAACACCTCACACTCAGGATGAGACACAGAATGAGGAGGGGACATTTTTAGCCATGCTCGCATGCTATTTTCCATGGAAGCCCATTTACACCAGTTAAAGTCTGCAGAATATCACCAGAGTAACCGCTAACTACTGCTAACTGCTGTTATCTCAGTTAGCCGTGCAACTAGCAGTCTGTTTGGTGTTTACATCACTCGCACAGGAGCATTGTACTAGCATGGACTGGGGCTAGCCGATTAGCATGCTATCTTCCGTAGCTATCTCTGCAACACAATACACAGACGGCATCATGTCACAACTGCTTATTCTTCACTTCCTGTTGATAATTTTAGTTCATTTTTAAGATGCTTACATATTGCACCTTTAACTAAGATGGTGAACACGTTCAACATCTTAACCTCAGCATGTTAGCACGTCCAGAGTAGCATCACTGCTGCAGACAAGTCTTATCAGACTATAAAGATGATGTGACAAGCCTAAAATATGTTCCCTTCTAAACATGCATTATCACTCCGTCCCCACCTTGAGTCGGAGAATGACGTAATAAAATCTGACAGCCTCTAGCTCATCCCCACCCGCCGAAATGGAAAACCCTCAGTTCAACCATCTTGTCTGCAAATATGCAGCCAGAATTAATCTTCTATAATTATCCCCCTCGACATTGTGACATGTGGAACTGAGCGGGGACATAAATCCAGCGCTCAACAATGCAAGCCTAAGCTGTGTTTCCCAACACATTTTCATATGCTCTCTTGACTTCCTCTCTCCATCTCGCACACTGATCACCTCATTTCACTGAATAATGAAAGTTTGGGCTCAGAATTTCCTTCGGGCTGCGCACACATACAGAAATGAAGAAACTCCAAAATTAGATGCTTTTATGATCTCGTAGCCTTTAGAGTTGAAACATCAAAGCATTGACTGAAGAGACTTTGTCTCTCTTTGAGTTATTTTTAACTAAAATCTGTCTCGTATTGCTTCAGTGTGACTGTATTAATAGATATAGATTACAATTTTATTTTCTGACTTGTATTTGGTTTGGTGATGATGTCTCACTGCACGTGTCAGTGCTATTGAAGACACGTGTCACAGTCATGAACAGCTTGTGAGACAACCGGCCCTGGCCCCCTGTTTATGATGGATATTTGATACAGATTTAAACTGCTTTACTAATTTTATTTAATGAAATGATACTGTAGCCTGCAGATGTTGTACAGCTGTAATATAAAGGAAAAAAGAAACAGAAACAATTTGTTGTATCGGATTGTTTGGCAGATACCCTTAAAAGAGGATCTGACGAGGACCTGGAGCAAATAAACATACTTTTAACTGAACTCTGTGACTTTTCAATAAGAAATGTGAGAAGTCACTGGGGCTATAGCCTCTAGGGGCCCCCAGACTCCTTGGGGTGCTGAGCCTGTACCCAGTAGGCCTGTTCAGTCATCCATCTGTGATCCCATTTTTGATGCCTTTCACATCTGGATATTTGTGACTCAAGAAGCAGACATTAAGGTGATGAAGTTATAGAAGAGAGGTTGTCCCTGTGCTCTTTCTTACCCACAGCCTGAAAGGAATTCAACTCATTAAGATTAAAGTTCATAATTAACGTAACAAATAACCAACGTTAGTCAGAGAAAAATAATGCAGATCTTTCTAGCTTCCTATGAACTGAGGTCCAAATCATAAACTGGGTTACAACATGAGCTATAAACACACTGAGATGACAAACAAAGAGATGAGACAATGACACTCTTTAATCCACAGTATTACTTGGAGTTGTAAGATTTAAGAATAGATTTTATATTGAATAGCACATTTGAAGTTAAAGCTTAAGTTCTGGTCTCCCCAATGAATCCAGGTGAGTTTGTTCTGACCTGTTCTGAACATCAGCTTATGATAAAATTGGGGTAAAATGATGGTTTAGAGGAGCACATCTCATGTGACTGGATCTTCACACAGTGCTTGATTTTGTTTCTTCTTCCCATCAGGGCCAAAGAGCAAAGAATCAAAAAGAAAAGAGGATTTATCACACAAACCCAGGTCGCCTGTGGGGGCCAATCCAGTGACATCATCACGCTTCACTGTCAGCCCTGCCAACGACCCCCACTTGGTGTGATGTTACACGTCATTGTGGGAACCTTTAGAGCTGAACCCTCTTGGACTGGCCAGTGAATTAAACCCAACAACCAGCCATTCACCCAGAGGCTATTTTTTTATTGAATAGGCAACTGAAAGAATGAGACTCCCGTTCTAAAAGCTGGACACATTCCAGGTTTTACCAGCGACAGGATTTTGTATGACGGGGTTGTTGTGCTCCTGCCTGCCACTATTTACAGAGTTTATTCATAGCCCCTCGGCTACAAAAGTCTTTGGAAAAGGCAGCGTATGATAGGAGAAGAGGAGCCTGGAGCTTTGTAAAATCTGAAACAGATTTGACAGCTATGCAGTGGGAGTCTTGCTGTGTACCAGCTTACCTTCTCTTTTTCTGCTTCATTTTGTTGTATTATTATTCCCCAGATGTGCAGGGGAATGCACTTTCTTTAGTCATTCATCCGTCTATGTAAACGCTTGGATTCCAGCCCTCTCTTTATTAAAGACGATTTTCATTGCAGTCAGTCAGTTGTTCTTGTAGGCAGCAGTTTGGGACAGAAATCACTCGACTCCTGTATTTGAGAATACTCATTTGCATTTGTACAAATATCATAATACAAGTGTATACAATATCATTTTAGAGCTGTTTACTTTTAGATGTATTCTTAGACTGCACGAAAAATGAAACAAGCTATGCTTCTTTATACTTTCAGTTCTAAAAAGGGTTTCTTTTATTACGATTAATTTATATATTTATTACATTGTTTTATTTATGTAAAGCCAGTTTCCATGCAATATTTTATTTATTTGGTTATTTATTTACTTATTTATTAATCAATTTATTTATTTGCTTTTCTGCGATTAATATATATTAACTTAGCTATAATTTGTTTGGGACAGAATGCATCTAGGTTATACCTTCTCTAAGATCTTCATAACAAATAAATCAAAATATTTTCCCAAACGTCTTAATTGCTAAAAAAGTATTTTGTATAATTTTACTTGTTAATATATGCCAATCTGTATGGAACAATGTCCTGTAATGTGTCATTATTTTCCACTGTCTATGAATTTTTAGCTGTCTTGTCATTCTTTTACCTTGTTTAATGACCGTTAATGTAGCTTAGCATGAAAAATCAAAGCCTCTCATCAGTAAATAACTCCATTTGTTTGTGTATCTGTTAATTTACCCCATTTTCTACTAATAACAGTCCATCATGCAGTCGAGATCCAACTAGTCCATTTGTTTAGTCTGTTTAAATGTTGGTTTAAAACCTGTATTGTTTAAAGAATGGTTTTCAAGGGATAATGTATAAACAAGGGGAAATAAAAACTTCAAAATGTGAACCTCTTACTGAACTGTTTCATGACAATAAATCGTATTGTTTTGTAATCGTAAAGCGCTGTATTTATAACCAAGAACACCCATGTGCTCGCCTTCAAACACACCTTTATGTTTGTAGAGTGGGTTTACACCATTTCCCAGAAAGCCTTGCGGAGGTTGTGACGTATTTAATCTGCGACAAACGATACAACAGTTGACTGCAGATTGACGAGGAATACAGCGTCTGACGACTCGTTTTAACTTAACGCAGAAGGAGTGAGAGCCTCCATAGGACGCATTTGTTTTTGTTTCTGTAGTCGACCGGAGGTTTGACTCAAAGGTAAGTTTGTTTCACTTAAAAAGCGTTAGGTAACTCGGCCGGCTGCGTCAAGACAACGTTTGCTAATGCTAGCTAACGTTAGCTAGCCTAGACCGTACGCCAGATTAACGATACAAACACTGTGTTGGACTCCTCTTTCACTAACAGCTACATGTTCACGTTTCCTCTGCCCCAAACTTTATTCTGTGTTAAATGTGTTGATATTGTTTCATGGTCTGAACAGGACCGTCATACCGTGAGATCATGTGAACTCCAGCTAGTTTTACTAACAAACCTCATATGTGTAACTACACATGTTTTACTTGCATAAATCCTATTTTTATGTAAAGGGTTTTTTTTAAGAGTTAACAGTTAACTTGAGTGATGTTTATGTCCTAAAATGTCCAAACCTATGAACAGTTTTCACAAAAACACAAATAACAAATTACACCTAAATCAAGCATAGAAAACTTGCAATTATTTGCAGTTGTGAAACAGTGACTTTTAGTATATTTGGCTGTAATCCCTTTTAAAGTAAAGCAATTTGTACTGTCACAGGTTATCGCTTGTCAGATTGAGTCATTTAAGGGATTTTGGGGAGCTGAAGTAGTAAAAGTAACCAGTATTTCACAAGAAAAACTCTGTGGGAGGGCAGAAACAAACATGTTTGTGTGTCACAGAAATGTATTTTTGCTCTCTGCTCTGTCCAGAGTCTTTAAAGGTGCACTATATAAAGAATTGACCATAGGTTGATGTTATCCTCAAAACATATAGTATCAGTATCAGTAGAGTAACCGCTAACTGTAGCTGCTGTTAGCTCAGTTAGTCGCACAGCTAGTGGTCCTGACTTGGAGCACAGAAGCTTTGGGCCAGAACCAGCATGGTTTAGCTGGTTAGCATGCTAACTTCAGTAGATATCTCTGCAACACAGGACATAGATGTCATGACATCAAAGCTGTTTTTTCTTCCCATTAAGTTGCAAATTATAGTTACTTTTTGAATGTTTTCAACAAAGATTTTACATTCTACACCTTTTTTAATTAAATTTTTGTCCCTCTAACCCGATTGTGATTCCTTGGATTTATGTATAGTCTGATTATGCAGTCCTCCCCCCACCATATACTCAATAACAGTCAGGACCCATAATGGTCCTTGGAATTCGTTTTGGAAACTGATCTTGTGCCAAAACTTATCAAGACAATTACCTCTAACATCCTGAAACTATATGCTGCTGATTTTAGATGTCCCTGGCGGACGAGCTCCTGGCTGACCTGGAGGAGGCTGGAGATGAAGGGGAGGACGGGTTGTATCCAGAGGGAGAGGAAGGGGAGAGTGATGGAGAGGCGACACAGGGAAGGGCAGAGGGAGGGCTGGAGGACATCCCAGAGGAGATGGAGGTGGACTACAGTAAAGCTGAGAGTGTTGCATCCATTGCCAAGCTCCGCAATAGCAAACAGGTGAGTTATAATATGAGTGTGTCAGGCATGCGGATGTTTATTATAGTAATCTGTCTGTTCTGGTTATAATCTTCACTTCTTGTCTTCAGTTTTCAGAGATTATGGACAAAATTGCTGTGTATGTCGGAAAGCAGCGCATGAACTCTGAGGGTGAGTGTGACCCATGTGCATGTTTTCCATTAAAGTATGTGTGACAACGTGCTGAATGGTCTAAAAAGATACTCATAGCATTTTATTCCAGTCGGAATTTAACCAAGAATCTAAATGAACTTGTTCTGATTCTGTTGTTTGTTTGTTTGTTTACTTTTAGTCTCAGGTCCCGTCGAGTCTGACCCAGAATACAGACTGATCGTGGCAGCCAATAACCTCACAGTAGAGATCGACAATGAGCTCAGTGAGTTGACTGTTCATGGTTTTGTAAAATAAAAACTAAAAATGTAAAGGGTTTAATGTTGTTTTGATCTCTATAACAGACTTTTGTTGTGTTTTTCAGATATCATTCACAAGTTTACGCGGGACAAATACTCCAAGAGGTTCCCAGAGCTCGAGTCTCTGGTGCCAGATTCTCTTGATTACATCCGCACAGTCAAGGTGAGATGAGCTGAAATGTTTATTTGCCTTTTTAACCAAACAAAAAAATCGTGTTTCAAAATGAGAGTGAGGCTCTGACTGTATGTCATGGGAAAGCAGTTTGAGTTTTTGTTATCAATCATGCAAAGGTTAAATGTTATGATTAAAAGTAAAATAGTGGCACCTGGTTTGAGCATCATTCTCGATTTGTCTTTCCTCCTTTAGGAATTGGGAAACAATCTGGAGAAGTGCAAGAACAATGAAACCTTGCAGCAAATCCTCACCAACGCCACTATTATGGTTGTCAGCGTCACAGCCTCGACCACACAGGGGTGAGTCGACCGACTTCTGTGGTTTATCAAATTTTTTACATTTATTTATTTTCTATCGCTCCCATCCAAAAGAATGCATCCTCACTGTCACTGCTGAGGGTGACGGTCACCCTTTAAATACTTCTCCACACGTTGACTTGGTGTATTTTTGTGGTTTTAGGTCACAGCTAAGTGAGGATGAACTGAAGCAGCTGGAGGAGGCTTGTGACATGGCTCTGGAGCTGAACCAGTCTAAACACAGGATATATGAATATGTCGAGTCCAGAATGTCATTCATTGCCCCAAACCTGTCCACAATCGTCGGAGCGTCAACAGCAGCCAAGATCATGGGTGAGAGATGCAAATACACCAGATTTTAACATTTCTTTTCTTTCCAGTACAGTGAGATTACAAATGTAGATTGTCCTTGCTGTCTAACCCCAATATTTGTTTTCCTCTCTTCTCTTTCTGGTTTGCAGGTATCGCTGGCGGCCTCACAAACCTCTCCAAGATGCCCGCCTGTAATCTGATGCTGCTGGGAGCTCAGAGAAGAACCCTGTCTGGCTTCAGCAGCACCTCCCTGCTGCCCCACACTGGCTTCATCTATCACTGTGATGTTGTGCAGTCGCTACCGCCTGTGAGTAAATTAATTAACAATAAACATACATTGTAGTGTTTTTGTGCATTGAACCAATCACAGGGGCCTCGTAGCTAATACCTGTTTTTCATTCTTGTCTTCAGGACCTCAGGAGGAAGGCGGCTCGTCTGGTCGCTGCAAAGTGCACTCTGGCCAGCCGAGTGGACAGTTTCCATGAGAGTTCAGACGGCAAGGTGACCATCCAAATACACATTAATGCTGAATTAATTATGAGTTGTAAAAAAGGATTCAATTCTATAATGTTTTCTCAACCTTGTTTATGTATGTGGAGGACCAACATTTAGCAAATATCTTAAAATAAAACACTGAAGCGCTTCAAAATTAAAGCCTCAACTATTTCCATATAGTTGAAATTACACCTCTCTAACACTACCAGTATTAACTTGAGAGTCTCGAAAGCATTTTAACATTAACATTGCTGCACGCAAAAACAATAAAGACAATTTTAATTCATTTCTGACTCCTTGCATGAACTTTTTGTAATTTTTTTGCAGGTTGGTTACGATCTAAAAGAAGAAATCGAGAGGAAGTTTGATAAATGGCAGGAGCCTCCGCCGGTGAAGCAGGTCAAACCGCTGCCAGCCCCGCTGGACGGACAGAGGAAGAAGAGAGGAGGAAGAAGGTTGGGAATCTGTTAGCTCAGCACATGCATTGTCCTGCTGAACAGATTTAGAGTAAAGTGGAGAGAGAGCGCTGCACGTTGGAGCATAACAAGAAGCTTACATAACATGCATAGCCAAGTTTAGAATACCACCATCAACTCTAAATATATACAGTATAACCAACGCTGCACTTTTCTTTTTATCTGAAGGTATCGAAAGATGAAGGAGCGTCTCGGGCTGACTGAGATCAGGAAACATGCCAACAGGATGACCTTCGCAGAGGTCAGGAGATATTTTCTGTCTAGTCTCCTATAGCTGTCATCTCTTGTTTAACCGTGCTTACTGCTGTTTAACCCAGGCGATAATATGATCAGCATGAATTCTGTTTAACTGTGACCTACATCATTTGTTTGGATCCATCACATCTCATATGCAAGAACTGTGCTTTACATAAAGACACAATATACAGAAACATCACATTGGATGCTCTTCCCTTCCAGAGCATCTAAATATAAACGCACACAGATTCAATCTCTTTGCATGAGGCTTGTGTTGTTCACCTCAGTTCCTCTGGTTGGCTGTTCTAACTCCTGAGAGGACGATGGCTAAAAGCGGCTTCTGATTTCATCCATTTACAACAACAAAACAGATACTGCACCAAGACCTGAGAGACAAAAGTCTGCTCTAATATTTCAGCCTCGAGGCAGAATCGTAATTTAACCTCAGATGTTTACGGCAAAAACCACTGCAGCAAGATGAGGCGTAATGTTTTCATCCTCACAGGAAGGGAAGTTCTTAAAGACTGCAGCGTTAGAGCTCAATTTAAAAGTTGGCACACGATTCTATATTGTTTTACGTTAGTGCATTTCTGGTTGGAGAAGCGTAAGCAGTGAGACTTGAAGCTGAATTTCTGATGTGTTGTTGCAGATTGAAGACGATGCGTACCAGGAGGATCTGGGCTTCAGTCTGGGTCAGCTGGGGAAGAGCGGCAGCGGGCGAGTCAGGCAGGCTCAGGTCAACGAGGCCACCAAGGCCAGAATCTCCAAATCCCTCCAGGTAAACTTATTCATCACTCATTTTCACTCCAGCATTCGGAAACAGATGTTGTTGTTTTTATTTCAGATTCTTTAGCTTAAGTCTGAAATGTTTTGTTGTCCACAACAGAGGACGTTGCAGAAGCAGAGCATGAGCTTCGGAGGAAAGTCCACAGTCAGAGACCGCTCCTCAGGAACCAGCTCCAGTGTAGCCTTCACTCCTCTACAGGTAAAAGAAGTCCTCTTTTTTTATATTGATACTTTTAAACCTAAACTTAAAAACCTAAATATTCAGTCTGGCTTTATGTTGTGTATTATAATTTTATGGTTTTAATATTAATACTAACTTTACTATTTTACTCTATTATTAGTCTCTAAATGCATTTTTATTTTCTTAATATTCCATTTTTTTTATCAGTCACTTTTAAAGCACTTTGAATTGCATTTTGATTGGTTTGAAAGGTGCTATATAAATAAAGATTGATTGATATTTTAATTAATCGTTGTGCTCTCCTCTGCAGGGGTTGGAGATCGTGAACCCACAGGCAGCAGAGAAGAAGGTGGCTGAAGCCAACCAGAAATACTTCTCTAACATGGCAGAGTTCCTTAAAGTCAAGAAGGAATCCAAGATGTGAACACACACACACCATCATCCCGCACAGGGACAGCTGCACTCAACACTGCATCAATAGTATATTTTTAAATTCGTCCGACATTGTGTTGTCGTGTATTTTGTTTTTGACTTCATTTGATTTTTCCATTTTAATAAAATATGTGAATAAAATATGATTTCATGTCTTCCCTCGAGAAGGAAAAAATGTTGAGTTGGTGTGAAATAAGTTTGTTTTAGCCATTTAACAGATGGTCCACAGTAAATAAATGCATCAAGTCTTAAAACGTTAGCTTGAAGCTGATCTGCCCCCGCGCTCAGCAGACACACTTTGTTTTATAAAATAATCTGTAGTCAGTCAAAACCATGCTCATCTAAAATTAGTGGAAAACAAGTGAAACCATATCCTCGTGTAGGAATGACAGGACTTTACACGACACACTGACTTGTAATTTCTTAAAAGTATTTATTGAAATTTTACAATCCTGTTATAACCCCGTTTTTATGACATCTCCCATGCAGAACTGTGATGAGAAAAAATTGTAAATACGTCTTGAAATTCACATTTTATCAATTTCTTAGCTGACCTTCCCTTTCTGAAAACCTCAAAAGCCCAAAAAATAGAATCTATAAAAGGCAAATCTCATAACTTTGCTGTATTTTCCTTTTATTTTCACTTCTTTCACCCCCCTCCCTCCCAAATAAAGCCTGAAAACTAATTACACACAACAGAAAATTGTAATTGCAGTACAGATCTTGAGTTTTCATGGTTGCTTGAATGGAAAAATCTGATTCAGTTTAATACTCTCCCCATTCAAACGGCCAAGAAAAGGTGGGATCTGTCCCGCTCCAGATTCAGAACCAGATTAAATCTTATTGTTCTTCAGGATAGCACATGAACAACCACGGCAGATGAGACATTTCTTACTGGATCCACAAATTAAATCTACCACCGGACCTTTAGGATTTGTGTTTTCGCTCTACATGTAAACAGTTTATCAGTGCACATTCACTGTATAGGGTCTTCACTCCAAATATCAGGTGGTAAATTGAACACAGTGGATTTTAGGATGAAGTAACATCAACAGAAGAGAATAAAACTTGAAACTATAGGTGGGAAGTTGACTCAAACCAAACTCAGATTCATTATCTAATACGATCTGTGTATTTTGAGAGTAATTAAGAGGTGATTTGGGTACAGGTACATTCACTACGCTCAGCGTGGCCTTGTGCATCGAGGATGATGAGAATTCCTCAATGGCGTAAGAATCAAAATATCTAATAGATTAATGTCTCAAACCCTATTTTTAAGATTTATTTTACAAGTTTATTAATTTGTCACAAACATGAATGCGCCATAATAATGCATTTTCCTTGACAGGTTAACTTAAAAACATTTTATTTGTAAAGAGAGGGAGTCAGAGACAAGTTCAATTGCATAGCAATTTAATCCATGTCCAATAAGGACTCTTTCCCTGTCACAGGGAGAGGCCCTGCGGTCACTCTCAATCAGCGTTTTAAATCGACCAAGACAATATCAATAAAACTATTGATAAACGCTCACTATCTCTAATAGTGACCATATTCAACAGGCATCGTAGGGTCTTAAAAGAAGCCAGTCCTACACACCATGACTAAATGTCCACTGTACCTCCCCAGTCTAAACCACCAAAATTACAGTAAATACAAGAAGGGCAGTTTACTCAACAATCAAATCCAAGGTTTGTTTTGTGTCAAGTCAAAGGCGTTCCAGGCTCATGTTGGGTAGGTGGTACAGAGAATCTTGTTGAAACGGAAAAAGAAAACAAAACATGAGAAACATGCATGGGGTAGGCTTTCCTAATGCCACATACTGAGTGTGCACACAGACAGGCACAAACGCAGATCTCTAATGAGAGCCCTCCCAGCTCGTGCAGCGCGACGCGTTTGATCGGGCCCATGGGGCGTTTTTGTCAAAAGCAGAGTGCTGCACGAGCAGCAAGGGCTTCACGCCGAGATGCAGCCTATACAGACACCAGTCTCCATTTTAGGAGAGGGTTTCTACTACACATCACAATCTCTATCCACAGTTTTGAAGTTCAGTCTCGGAATGTCAACAGCAGCACGTTTTGTCTCTCTCTCTGTCCTTTCGCGTCCCTCTGTCAGTCACTGCAGATCTCTGTCTTCGAGGTACCTGTACTCGAAGGTGAACCCCTCCTTCTTCCTCTGGCCCCATTTCTCATAGTCGAAGTAAATGTAAGTGCCCTGGAGGAATGGCAGAGAGGAAAGAACAATCACTCAAAAGCTCAAACACACAGGACCCACACGGTAGCCTCTACAGAGGAAATGTGAACTGTGAGTCTGCACCTGTTCAAACTCGTCAGTGATAGTCTTGGGCTCCTCGTGCCTCTGGAACCACATCATGTACTTGGTGTGAAACCTCCATGACTGCTTCTTCAAAGCCTTGGCAGACAAATACTGAGCCTTGGTGCCCTGAAAGAGGCAGGACAGATACACCATTAAGCTCACAGAAAAGACTTTCATACATCACTGGGAGATGAACAGTGAGGTTTAAACATGGAGTGGGTGGGGTGAGTGTGTGCATGACTTTACCTCCAGGTAGTAGAAGATGAAAAAGAGTGTTTCTGTGGACAGTCTCTGGTAAAACTCTATGGAGTCAGAGTGGTGCGGCGGTATCTGATGATGGAAGGGCAAGGTGGGACACGGGTTCCTCATCAGGTATTGCCTTCAGGACAGAAGCACAAACAATTATAAATCAATAGCAAAAGCTTAAGGGGCAACTGATCAAATAAAGGGTTCAATCATGAAGGAAACCAGCACCCCACCATCCAAAGCAACTAAATCTATGCATGCATCCACACCCTAGCTAAAATACCGACTAAAGTCATTGTTTGGGTGTTTACGGTCAAAGTTGCATCCACTTAAAGTGCCCGTTGTTGCCACTGACAGGCTGTGGTTGTTATTCTAAGTGTCTGACAACATAATGAAACGATTCCTGAGGAGAAGTCTCGCTTCTCAGAAGAGAATTGTTGCAGCAAGACAACTACGGAAACCTTTAGCCAGAGTTGGAGAGAGGAGCTTACCTAGAGGAACTGCCAACAAGACTTTATTTAAGTCATGACTTAATATTGAACTGATTTTTTACAATCTAGTTGAGGCAACATCTGCAACAACCGCTTGTGAGCTTTGAGAGCAGGACTTCTGGTAACAAAAAGGATCTTATTATTAAACAAAAAGGTCTTTTTTGGTAGAAATAATTTCCATAACCTTGTCAGATACTTAGAATAACAACCTCAGCCTGTCAGTGGTAAAAACAAACACTTTTTGTGGACACAACTTTTGATGATTGGAGTTTCCCCAGCAGTGTTGCAGCTGCTGAGGTGATCTGCAGGACTGAGTCCAAAGCCTTTGGTAAGTATGAATCATTTACACACCAAAACCTGTAAAATAGTCTAAATCCAGGTTTAAAAATACCAGATTGGGAGGTTGGCAATATTGTAAAATTTTGTTATTGTCTACAAATTCCACGACAGTTTGTCCGTCAAAACTTTATGTCTTTGGCTCTCAGCCCAAAGCATATTATATCTTACTGAAGACTTAAATCAGATGGATGTTAGTTTTTAGGAGGACAACAATGGAGCTCTGTGGCAGAGATTATCAGATGTATCAAGCTTGAGTTACAAACGCATCACTTGTTAGTAGGATCAATTAACTGGTGGTCTTTTAATGTGATTTTTTGTAGAATAATAATATACCATATATTACCAGACTTGTTTCTTTGAATTATGTTATAACAGATGTGCAGATTATGTAATAGGCTTTCTTTTGTCCAGGAGACATGAAGATACACAGTAAAAATAAAATCAAAGACATTTAGCATTTTTAAATTTAATTATGAATGACTTTTTTTTTCTTTTTAATTACTGTAAAGCAGATTAAAAGCCCGGCACTGTGTTTTTCCATTTCTCAATTCATTAATAAAACATGGAGGATGCATCATCACTGGGTTATGAAAAGACGTGGCGCCCTCACCTGATCCTCTCAGAGTCGGAGGGGTGTGGCATGTGTGTCCACGCGGACTCCTGCATGGCCTGCTGGTAGAGCTGGTCTTTGGGGAGAGGGGTGGGGCCAAGTGGACAGACCCCGAGCGAGGGCGGGATGCTGACCTCCGACACGGACGGCTGAGGGGCGGCGGGTGTGCCGGGCGCTGCAGATGAACCAGAGAAGATATCTACAGAGAAACAAAACGACAAGACAAGAAAAAAGGATTGAGTTAGTGACAAGAATCATGTACAGACTCTCTACAGTGTTTGTACAACTAATGTTTGTAAAATGCTTAATTTTAACCGATATATTTTTCCAGGTTGTGAACACACGAACGAATACTGACCCTGTAAAATTGTACCGTACTTAGTAGTAGTTAGTTACATTCCTTCACTGGTCATTCTCAAACTTGAGACTAAGATTTTAATTTTTCCTGTAAATGTATATTGGTTGCAATTATCAATCATCACTCCTGAAAAAAACATATTGGTCGACCCCTAGTCAGCATCATCTACTAAAGAAGCTCTTACAAATAAAAACATCACTTATTATTGTTATAACACCTTCACTTCATAGTCACATGCAAGTGACAGCAGGTTACAGTGTTAAAATACGAGCTGCTTATTCTTCAGTAAGTTTGTGTAGAAAAAATGTCTGACCGTTCCGACCTCGGTCTGTCAGGTGCAGGTTGGGAATCTCTCCATCCAGGCCTGATCCCAGCGCTGCTCTCTCAGCCATCGCCTTAAGAGAACTGAGAGGCTCAGGAGCCTGAGGTGGAAAAGAGACGGGAGACGACATGAGAACAGGGCGGCTGACTCAGTAGAATTAAGTTGAGGAGTGAGGAAAACCTCATTATCATGTTATGGTCATTAAAGTGCGGAGCATTAGGAAGAAAATACCAGTCCAGAAAATGAATTATGCAAACGACTACTATTACAGATGCTACACTGAGAAAACAACAATCCTCTTTCTCCTGCGTGAAATTAAAGACATGCAGCCAGCAAAATTTAGTCAACATGACCTGTATGTACTGAGCATCATATTCAAAAGAGACAGGATCCAGTTTTCTGGCACAGCTGACATATTTTAAAACATTAGGCTTCTGGTTTTGGTATACATGTGGCCCAGGGCAGAGCTTCATGGGCAGCCTGGGATATTTTTAATAATGCTATTTTTCAGCAGAGCACATCAACATTCTTCAATCATGTACCAAACAAAAATACCTAAAGAAACTACCAATGCCAGCATGGTCATTTGGTAATAATCCACACTGGAGTTGCAAAGGGTTGGTAAATATCCAGGACATTTCCAAAAATGAATCAGCTCACTTATTTTAAGTTCAGCTGAACTACACTGTTGATTTCTGTTTGAAGGGTTTTCAATTATTTCAGATTGTGATTTAGTCAAAGGTTTGTTTCTTTCCCCCATATAACATGGTAAATACAGTCTGAGCAAATAAACCCTTATATTTCCAAGTTTTTTTCTGCCATTTCCCCAGATTTCCAGTCAATAGTATCCACAAGTATCCCCAAAGTAGCAAATTCTGACTACTCAATTAGACCCTCCATCAAAACTCTGCTCGGCCCTTACCTTGAGGCTCTCGGAGGCCTGTGTATAGGAGTGAGGCCCGTTGAGGAGACTCCCTCCTCCAGGTGTGCTGTCTGAGAACGAGGGGGACGGAGAGCTGGGAGGCAGCGTGATGGAGCTGATTAAACTGGGACCATTGTCCATCCTGCACCGAGAGAGAGAGAGAGAGAGAGAGAGAGAGATGAGTTACCACATAAAGAATGAGAAGAAGTGTGCAGATTTTGCAGATCAAGCAATCAACGACGGATAACTCACGGCTGACTTGTTGAAGAACTGAGAGATGAGGGTTGGCTGCTTTGTGACTGGCTCGGTGTGCTTAGAGCGGATTCTGTGGAGCTCTCTGCCACTACAGCACTGTAACCTGTGGGCAGATGAGGTAAAAGTTAAAAAACAAACACTAGAAAGAAAACACAATGTTGACTTAAACAAATAAAGAGTCACACAGGGCAAGCGTGACAAGCTAACATACTTGTGCTTCCATTTTGCTTCAGTCCACTGGGTGGTCTAGCAGGAGCAGCATTCACCCCTACTCCTCCAACCACGCCGACATTCCCTCCATTGCCTCCCATCATGCCAACTACTCCGGGGGTAGTGCTGACAGAACTCGGGGGCACCTGAGAGGCGCCGGGGGCTACATTTTGCCCAGGAACCAGACTCAGAATACTCCCACTCAAGGAGCTGTGGGCCGGGCTTGAACCTAGCAAACCGAGCCCTGTCCCCGCCCCGTTGGTGGTGACTCCACTGGAGCCAGAGGTGGGGATGGAAGTGCTGCTCTCCACAGAAATGCTGGACTGGGTGGTGCTGCTCAGACCCAAGCCTCCTGATGCTGCTGCCTGAGCGTAGGGGGCAGGTGTGGAGCCCGAAATGAGCCCTGCCATTGTGTTTAAAGAAGTGGGGTGGCCACCCAGGCCTAAACCAGCCATTTGGTTGGTGCTGCTGGTACCCGTCATGCCAACTTTGCTCAATCCCAGCCCCAGGCTGAGTCCCAAACTGGATGTCGGAGTGGGCCCAGATGTGGGCTGAGACTGAGAGATGGGAGCAGATAAAATAGGTGTGGTGGGCGTGGATAGAGAGGGGGCAGTTGAGGCTGGGAGAAGAGGGTTGCTGGGCGGGCTGGGCGTGTTGTTTGAGGGAACAGAAGGTTTTGTCTGAGGTGGCTGCTGCTGTTGCTGCTGTGGTAGGATTGGTGGCGGTTGTTGTTGCGCAGGTTGATGCTGATGTTGTTGCACTGCGCTGCTGAAGCTCCCTATAAGACTGCTGCTTGTGGGGACCGCAGAAATGCCTCCGACTACACTCGCCATCGATACAAGTGAGGAGGACGAGGACGACCCAGAGGTGGTGGAGGAAGAGAAGGAAGATAGCAAGGATGGCGTGCCGTTCTTCACAGGTGACTGCAAATTAAAAAAGCACCAGAAAAAAGATATTTCAGACAAAACTGTCCTGAGGGCAGCCACAGCTGTACAAAGTCTACGAGGAGCAAAGTTAACTGTGAGCTACTGAGGCCCAAATATGCAGGAAAGGGTACAAACTACATCAGAAATCTCCAACCATGGTCCCACAGAGAAAGCGTGTGTTCCTTAAACCCGGCCACCATGATTCTCCAGGACCAAGGATGAAGAGCGCTGTACTAAACTGTTCAGCTACTGGCACAGCACAGATGAGAGCCTCTCACCTGACTAACTTCACTGTCCGTCGATCGTCCTCTTTTCTTATCGTCCTCTGAGTTCTCCTATGGGAGGAGATACCTTGATATGACAATCCACTTTTGACACGTTGATTCAGCGGATTATAACACAAAGGGTCTTGTAGAAGGGTAAACTCAATGCAAAATTATGTCGGAAACATTAACTTAACACTCTGACCCAAGATTTCATTAAACAGAGACAGGAACTTACAGCAGTGCAAGTGGCCGGGGATGGAGGGATGGGTGAAGAGGAGGTGGTGGAAGTGGGAGTGCTGCTGGAGTGGAGATACATCTCATCTTCCACGTTGCCCTGACCTGACGGAGAAGTTGCGACTAATGCTGCAGCTGCAAGAACAAGAAAGAAAAGAGACAAGTGATTTTGTTATCAAAGCCCAGGATGTTCACCACCTCAATGAATCAAAACATCATCCTAATGCTCCACAACTCACGGATGTCTTCCAGGTCTAAGTCATCATACAGGAACTCGTTCTCCTCAAAGTCTGGGTCTTGGGAGGAATCGATGTAGTATTCGACATCGTCTTTGATCTTCTGTATTGAATCCACTGCTATCGAGTCGTTGTCCAGCATTCGTAAAATGGTCTCCAACATGCGAATGTGGAACCTATGCCTCTCGATCAACCGCTTGAGCTCTTCAATACGATCTTGTTTCTACATGAAAGAGAGAGGAGACAAGCATGTGGTTTACGGCAAACATCGAAGCTAATTTATTTACAGTGGATGTGTAAAACATCCTCACAAAAATGAGAAGGGAGGACTTACCTCTTTGTCACCTTTCTTTTTTCTCGTCTGAACTGAAAGAGACTCCACCTCACTTTCAAACTGATCCACCTGCATATTTAGAGTGTCTATCGTGTTCTGCAAGTAAAGAGGAAAAGGATGTTAATGGATTTGATTAAAAACTCTTCCTGAAATAGATTTCTTTATCAGACTGTTTTATTTATTAATACATAGTTAATTAAAATCTTAGTTAAGTTCTTGATAAATAGATTTTAGTAAGTCTCTCTTCTTGATTTTTTACACTTTTTCTTCCCTCTACAGCACAAGGTAGAAAAGCTCATCAAGAAACATTCAGGCAACCATGACGTACAACATGTATCGATAATAGAGGATGTATTACTGTTAGCCACTGTCCCGTTTCCTCCTTTTCCCTCTGAGCTGGATCCACTTTCTGAGCGAGCCCCAAGCCTTCTTTGGAGTAGGCTTTTGTTTTTGTTTCCCGTTCTACAACCTTGAACCGCTCCATTTGCTGAGGAAAGAAAGATAGCAAGTGATTTGTGAGCTGGGATACATTACAGAGGCAATATAAACCTGAATGAGCAATTGAGGGAGAAACATACCGTCTCTATAAGTTTGCGGTTCTCGACTAGCTGCCTTTTGTCTTTTATCTCGTTTGAGGCCACCCATGTTTTTATCTGATCTCTCAATCGCTGGGAAGACAGATGGTGTCAATAATAAATCACATTATCACTTTCAAAAAGACACAAAGGACAATGTGTTCCTGAACTCGTCTTACCTGTAGTTTTTTAATCTCTTTCTTGAGGTCAGCCTCGTATTTTTCCTTCTGGTTTGCATTGGCTGCATTGTGGAGCTACAACATAGACAAATAAATGAGACTCTTTGTGATGCATCAGTTTTGTGATGGACTATCAGACAAATGCAGGATGCAAGAATCTCTCACCTTTTGCCAAATGTCTTCAAACTGTTCTACACCTTCTGCTACTTTTTTCAAACATCTATCGATTTCCCCTGTGGAGATGAAAGATGTAATCCAACATCACTGCATGTAAATATCCACTAAAGTTCTGGATCTATGTGCAAGATGCCAAGCAGCTCAGTGCGATGGATCCTGTGCAACATGAGTTTCACCAACAGTCTTACCTTGAAGTTTTCTCTTGTCAGCCATGGCTCTGACTACGACAATGTCCACATTCCGTCTGCCACAAAGTTAGCTATGCACAGAAACCCAAACGTGTATGAATACATCGTTCAAACAATACACAAATTCCTGCAACAGAGCCATCAGCACATCGGCTTCCTCAGAGTGGAACTGACGTTACTCCAACTAGCTGGCCAGTAAACGTTAGCTGCACAAATAACGTTATCTACTCACAATTTACAGGCGCTTCCTACACTAACTTCCGTGCACCCGTTTGTCTATCGTTATGTTTTCGTGAACGTAGCCGATCATGCTATCACCAATATGACTGACATGGTTGTCAGCTAAAATTAGCCACCTAGCCTGCTAACGTTATTGAGCTAACGTTAATACTAGCCAGTCTCTTAGCTCGTCCACCTCGCTCGGTTACTATCTGGCCCGCTTCACAACAAGTACCACGGAGCATATAGATGGTCATATGTCATATTCATGCATCATTATTTTGGGGTCCAGTTTAGCTTTCATATGGTGGTTTAGCGTTGTGAAAGGCACAATATATCAGAATCCGTTCTTATCGTTAACCTGCAAGCTAATATAGCTAACATTCTGGCTAGCTAATGCATAAAATGCTAGCTAGCAGCTTAGCTAGCCTGCTAGCCAAATTTAGGAAAAAGGGAAACTGGGTCAACCCGAGCATCTAGATTTATACTTGTTTACGACATTTACCTAGGGTATGGGCTTTCGTTTGTCTTTTTTCAAATACAGCCAGAACTAATTCCAGAAAGTCTTCTTTACTTCCAAATTGTGTTTTCTTTTCGACAAGCTCGCTCACTGTAATGTAGCTGAAGATGGACGGTAGCTAAAATCCCACCTCCGCGTTTTGGCTCCGCCCTAAATCGAATCCACGACATCTGATTGGACAGAACTCACGCCTGTCACTGAGAGACATCCGCTAGACAGACACAAAAACCACAAGTGCGTCCCATCATCTCGTTACTGGAGCATCTTCTCACTTCATCTTTATTATCCCTTGAGGTGGATAATGTCACAGATTTTTAATTAAGATAAATATAGATTTCCACAATCATTCACGGTTACAAGAAGCTTGAAATTGATCTCCATGACAACTGAGGAAACTCCATCCTCTGTGGAAGACTGACATGATTAATGACTTTGAAGTGGGATGTTTTTTGTTGTTGTTGTTGTTGTTGTTGTTGTCAAATCAAAGAAACTAGGTGAAGACACACTTCTTTTTTTTATTTCTGCCTGTCACAATTTCAACTATGGTTTAAAAACAAAAGAAAACACACATATCCAACTGAGTCTGCATCAGTTCTTTAGGCTTAAATTGTTGAGGCAGATGTGAACACATGAGTGAAAACAAGAGTTTTTAAATTTAGAATAATAAAAAAACATCATAAATAACACTCTGCAATTCTTTAATACTAATCGTAAGTCTGCTTGCTGATATAAAATCATAAGATCATCATCAGAATCCGGGAATGTGTTGCACAGTTTGCCACAATATTGTGTTGTCATAAACTCTGAGTACAAAATATGACAAAAGAAAATAATCTGTACAAAACAAATGCATATATGTACCAGGTGAATAACATTTCATTTGACCTTACATGATTTCAATCTGTTCTCAATGTTCAAGTAAAACTACAGACAGTGCAAAACCTGGCTAAGAGATCTACTGAACAGTTAAAGAGTCTGGGTGCTACTTCATCATCATCATCATCATATCCAGGGCAGTGCAAAGATCAGTGAGACAGAGAGGTTGGGCTGGGCATTTCTCCAAAATGTGTCTCTGCCAGCACTGAAATGTCTGGTTCAGTCTGCAAAAAGAAGCAGAAACACGAGTCATCAGGAAATCGGTTCTTCCACACAGTCACAACTCTGACTGCCGACATTAAGGGGACCCATCTGCATTTACAACTTCACACACGACACAGATAATAAGAAATTTGTTTGAAAGGACGGCAGCACTCCAGCAGAGTTCTTCATCTACCTGTTGGTCTTTATCCTTTTCTTGTCGTGGGATTCGGTGCCTCCTCTTCTTCGGTCCAGCAGCGTGATGCAAAGCTGCAGACGAAGTGGAACCAGACACACCATTGAGCTGCTCATCCTCCACTCCTGCAGCAGGATCTAAATGGGCCCCAGACTCCTCCTGAAACAAGACAATGTTAAATGTAAAAGGCATTAAAGAAGCTATATTAGTACATTTATTTATTATGACCTATTTATTAGGACCTAAAGCTCCAACTTAACTTTGTATCATCTAAACTGGAATACAATAAAAACTAAAGTGAATCCTGCATTGTCATCAATTTTGTTGAACGGGTCCTGTGTCAATATCTAGATTAAAGACCTCCGTCCTACTACTGATACCATGGCATGAAAGACAAAAAAATACTTGCTGCTTTCTACTCATTTCAGAAAGAAAAACAAAAAAACAAAACTGATACCGGGCTATCTAATTCTCACCTCTAGAAGTATAGTGAGCTGGGCGTTTCTGTAGTCATCCCCATGAGCGTCTAAAGTCTTCATGAGAAATCTGTAAGATAAACATAATCTTCAGATGGGCTATCAAGTCGGGAAACGTGTCAGAAAATTAAAGAAAATGGAGATACTGTACCGCCTCTCTTTCTTCAGGCGCCTTGTTATTCTTTGTACTTGGTGAAGGCGACCAAGGATCTTCTGATTCACCTGGAAAAAGACACATTACAGTGTGAGAAGGAGCTGATTACAGATACATATATTTGGTAGTATTAGTTGACATGTTAGGAAAAAGTTTTCTATACATATGTTACTTAATAAAACAACACAGAAATAGAATAATCAGGAAAATTCATAGTCTTTATTTAAAAAAACATCATATTGCAAATGCCTCCCTGTCTGTTCTGCACCTGCTCTGGCAGTAAAACAATAATATCAGCTGATCTGGAAAAAAATATATTAGAAATTAAAACATAAGTGCTGCACCAAGAAACTAAAGTCAAATAAAACCCATGTTCACATTTCACAAGTCACACAGACAGGAAGTGTGTGCAAGATAACACACATATTTGCATGCACACATGCAAGCTTGCACACACCTGTTCAATTTCTTTACATCTCCTGCTCAGAGCCAGATATTTCCTCTTATCGAGCGCTCTTCTCTCTTCATCCTCTTGTGCTGTGCTCTCCAGCAGCTCATTTCCTCCCGGACCCAGCTCCACCTGGAGAAAACAACGTCCGTTTCTGTCTTGTGTTTGGCTGTCTGTGTGTTTTTGGTGGTGTGTTTCAAATGAAACAGTGGAAACTATTTTAATTTAATGTCGTGGCAGTATTATTGGTACTCAGAAAAACCTTTTTACAGAGATCTTTACTGTGTGTTAATGGTGTCTTTATGTACCTACTTTGATCTGACATACCTCTCCATATTATTAATGCACACAATACCAGTCAACTCTCGCAGATCCTTTCTCCAACCGTTAATCTACCTCAAAGAGTTTGTCATTATCTATAAATTAAGATTTTGACCACATTTTGGCAGATAGATCAGATTTATGGCATATTTAAGTTAAATGCTGGATCAATGGGGTGACTGTAGCCTCTTTCTTTAAAGTCAGGGCTAAGAGGTGGTGTTAAAACTGGTGTACTGGTACAATTAGTACAAAGGCAGCTGGATACAATTCTTCTCATGACATTGTGGCAAAGAGAGGACCGATGACGTGTTCCCACTTACTGGCATCAATGTTACTATCACCATAACTGTGATCATTAACATTACCTCTCCTGGCCCCAGCTCCACACCGCCAGGCTCCAGCTCAGCCTCCAGGATGTGTCCTCCAAACAGAGGAGGCAGAGCCAAACCAGAGAAATCCTCCATCATCTAGAAAAGAGAAGATTCTGTTTTCATATACATATGAAAAAAAACTCTGAAATAGAATAGTGTATGCACATACAGTATGTACAGGTATAAATTCACAATGCAATGATCCAATCTGCTTGTTTGTTTATTTGTCTTGTACTGTCTTGTTTTGTTTTTGTTGTTCCTGTGTCTTTCATGTTGTTTTGTGCTGCAGATAGATAGATAGATAGATAGATAGATAGATAGATAGATAGATAGATTCACAATGTCTGTTATACAACCAAAAAAAGAGATGAATACTGGTGATCATTTTAAGCCTCTTGCCTCCTATTCACATAGTTCACATATAAAACTGAAGACACTGTTTTCACTGTGGTAACTTGTGACGCCCGTTTTTAAACATGAGAATCAGAATCACACACAAGGAGTCTGACTGGTTTGTTGACATAGTTCCAGGAACAATTCACATGAGGAAATTAAATAGAAATAAAGCTACAACAACAACAAATCTGAAAAAGATAGGTAACAAAAACAACAACAACAACAACAACACAGAACTATTATGTACAAACAAGAGGGTGTTTTTACAGACAAAATGTTCGTGTAAATTGTAAACGATAGAATTATTATTTAATGGTTAGTGTAATAGATTACTTTATATGCATAATACAGGTGGTTATGTGTAGTTTAGAAATGTATACATGTCTATAAACTGTATATACAGCGCGCTTAGATTCATATTTGACAATGATGGTGACGATATGTACATAAATAGCGACGTTTTATCGAGTAAATTATAGTAATACTGAAAATAGTCAGATAATCGGAGAGATCAAGCTCTGGTATCAGCAATGACGTATTATAAATGTACCCAGTACTTACATTTATAGATGAGTCCAGAAACACTGGTGTCTGCTCCCGCCGGTTCAAGCTCCACTACAAACTGTCCAGTTTCCGGTTCACACAGTCAGTTTAGCTACGAGCGTTTGCGAACATCATACAACCGTTAAAATCAACCTGTACATCACCTGGCTGTGCCGAAATCAAGTACAAAGCAGCGCTACGACAACTCCTCATTCACAGCAGTCGCTGGACTACTGTTTTTATGCGACGGACGCAGAAATTATACGTCGGTTTGCAGTTACTCCATTTCCCAGGATCCCCCGCGCGGCAACTACACAAGACAACATGGCGGGTATGTGAACGTTTCCCATTTTTTGTGCATCTGCCTGGTGAAATTAGCTTTAACAAGACCTCCAGATAGCATAAATAGACGATTTAAGGGTTTAATGTAGCGCTAGCTGGACCACAGAGTTGTTTCAACACAGTGATATCCATCCGAGATAAAACGAAAAACATGACCTTGGATGTGTTGCTAACGGTGGCTAACGTTAGCTAGTCGTAGGTTGGCTGTCTGATGTGGAGGATGTTAACCTGCCCGGTGTTTTGTCTGCAGGAATCGGAGCGTTCCTGAAGAATGCGTGGAATAAGGAGCCTGTGATCCTGGCGTCCTGTGGTATTGGACTGTTAGGTCAGTGACCAGCCTCATACATTTAGCTCATGTCAGTGACAGCAAGAGAGCACAACCTTTACATTACGTACACATACTTGTTTAACACTGGCAAACCTCAGCTGACAGAATTCACATTTCAGGATAAAGTATTTACCAGCTGCCTTTTTATAAATCAATTTAAGTTAAATTTAGTCAAAAGCCTCATCATGAGGTCAAATCTACCTGAGAACATACAGTATATTATTAGGGCCCGAGCAGGGAACCTGCAAGGACCCTATTGTTTTTGTAGTGTTTCTTATTATTATTTGAGTTAACAGTATTATGTTTACTACTGTTATACAACATGTGAAGGTGAATATGGTAAAGGTTAGATAAAAGAAGGACACCAAAAGCACCTCAAGATTCAATGGGGTGTCCATTCATCTTCAGACTCCTGTGGTTGGCTGTACCAAAGGTGAGGGCTCATAGTGACCGGATGCTGCCTTACAGTAACTTTGTATTTCTCAGCACCAGACAATGTGTAAGCCCTGCAGGGAACTTGTATGAGCCAATAAATTGATTCTAAAACTGAAATAAGTGTACTTTAGGATGGAGTAAGGCGTCTCTCTGTCTCTCTTTCTTTACCTCTGTGACCGTGAATATGCAGACACAATACTAATTAATATATTATATGTAAAGTTGACTAAACCTTTTCTTCCTCAGGTTTTATTATTCCATTCATCAGCCCCATCACAAAGTATACAGGAATGATCAATGCGTCAACGCCATTCAGCTACCCTGGTAATGCTGTTGTTTTTATTTTTACTGCACATTCTGTTTGTCATTGAAAGCTCATTACTTCAACCTCCGTTTAATCAAATATTAATGCTTCTTTTTATTCTCCTAATGCAGTCCCTGTGCGAGATGACGGAAACATGCCTGATGTCCCCGCACATCCGCGTGACCCGAAAGGAAACAACTTGGAATGGCTTAAAAATCTATAACTTCACATTCTCAAAATCAACCCACGTGCTGTTCTTCTTGTTCAAATGTGTCCACGTATCTGCTCCACTTGTCCCAAAATAAAGATTGTCTATTTAATTCTACGTTTGTGTCGCATTGTTTTGTTTTGAATACATTCAGTACATTCATTTTTTACATTATACCATTTCATAAGTGTAATTGTCTGAATTGACCAAGACTTAAAACTAGAACCGCTTGTTTAACAGTGTTTTGTGATTCAGACTTTGAAAAATTGGTAACTAAAAATGACAAAATTGTCTCTGATTTTCTCCCCTTAGACAGTTGAAATTTGAACTCAAAGCTGAAAACTTCTTTAATCTTTTCTTAATTCTTTTCATATGCCAGTTAAATGGCCTGAACTTGACCTAAGACAAAAAGCGTGGTTGTTACACCACCATCTCGAACACCCACAAATCTGAAACTAATCGAATAAAATTTTTCTGTCAGAAAACAGTGTTTAGATCTGTTTGATTTAGCGGAGCAGATCATGAGAGTTTTGAAACTAAGCTTCTGCACAACCCTGATCCTTGAGAAGAGGCTTAACTTACCAAAGCTGAAATCAGATTAACAGTGTTTAAAAATGAATTCCTTGTTTCATACCAGCACTTTTCTACTTGAGTGAATAAGAAAGGCAGAACAATATGTGGAGTCTCTTCACAGCCATTTTAACACCTTTGTCTCTGCTCATATGCATCTCCACAGACATGCTATATTTGATATTATGCAATAATACTGTAAAGGCACATTAAAAGATAAACATCAAGAGAAACGGTGAACAATAATTTCCTTCATAGAACTTTTATTTCACAACACGTCAATATTCAGTGTTTCAGGTAAAGAATGTCTTCTTCAGCAGTATTCATCATCATAATATAATATCTTCTGCAGTCACCAGGATTTCATGTCGTTGCAATTCAGAGAACAGACTGACGGTCTGTTTAAGTTGCTTCATATTTTGTAGAGAACCAAGAAAATGTGTAAACTGAGTGTGCAATGTTAAAACAATATTTCACTTTGGAAGAAGAGTTTTGGACTTTAGTGGCATCGTTCATCGAATCAATTAGTTAACAAATATCTTTTAGACATCTACACGTATACTTTATGTACACACATGCATCCTTTAACTGTAAATTTGTCTGTTAAATTTTGCCGTCTTATGTTTCATATCTATAATATTCATATTTTTAATAAAGTTTCCAAGTATTTCTGACAACATATTTCACAATTCAGACTTATTTCTATGTTGTACATATACAAAATACAAAATTCTTCCTCTGTATCAATAATTTCTACACTCAATTTCACACACTTTTCATTAAACGGGCAACATGTAATTCTTTTTTTTTTTTTAACCTAAATTGTTAAACTGAGGAACTTCTAGACGAGCAATGGGCTCTTTTTGATTCCACCACACCAAAACTAAAACAAATAGCCTGTTCTGCTCTCATGTTTACACGTACAAATGTAAAAATATGACTTTGAGGTACATCTAAAACTCAGGTTAGCTCTTGAAAACTGCTAAACCTTGTATCAAGAGCTCTGTACCTGTTTGTTCATAGGCCTGTTAAAAAAAGTGCGTAACGCACTCTAAGGGCTTAATTATTATTATTTTGAAATATTTACTATATACTGTCACTTTCACTCTCACTAATACTGGCCACTACAACAGCCACCAGATGCTCAAAGTTTTCAGTCTGGTTGAATCAATATTCTCAGTTTAAAACACATTCAGGGATATGTAAGTGAATATGTCATTCTGTGTTTGTAAGAGGTCTTATTTCCTGTTCAGTTGGAATACCATGACTGACAGATGTGCAGAGTTTCCAGTATTGGCAGTTTTCCTTCTTCTACAAAGTCAAAATGTTCAACCAAAGTGAAATATCATTATAAAAGGAAGTCAAATAAAAGTCATACAATCACACATGTTTTAAGCACTATATACAAGCATGAATAAGCATTAGCTCTATAATTTTGCTGTCACCTTTATAAACTAAGCCATACTGCTCAAAGTAATAATATATGCTGTTAGAAATGATTTACTAGAACCCTTGTGGGCAATATGTTGAGTCTTCAAGGTGCTAAAAGGTCACAGAAACTCACCAGGAACATAAACCAGATACAAGTTTTTACCTTCAAACCACAGTTTTCTAGAGGCGACTACAGAGCTACAGAATATTACTTTGGATGTCTCTAGTTTACCATAAACACTTGCTCAGACGTTGGCCAACTTCCCGTATGCTTTCTTCATCACTTTCATAGATTCATTTCCCCAATAAAACTCAATCCTATCGTCTTGTCTTGGCTTTCACATCTCTCTTAAAGATTCTGCTCAGTTTGGTTGGTAAACATACAGCTACAATCAACTAGCCTAGATGTTGTCTAGCTTTTGATTTGGGACTGAAAGGGAATCAAGAAGACATCAAATCCAAAGACTAAGCCCGCAAATCTCTCATTCTTAACACTTTGAACCCTCCACGACTTGCTACTTTCTAAAAAAAAAAAAACACTTCTTTCAATGATAACACCCTCCAACCGTTCAACTATTGACTGTCACAGTTTGTGTCTGTGAAGCTCATGAGCTTGTCTTGCTCTGCATCAAATAAGTATTCCACTTAAAAACAAACAAGTCCGACTGATCAATCATTTGAATAATCAGATTTAAGGTAGAATATGTTTTCCTTATATGCATTTTAAGTCCAGGTAAAGAGTTACAAAAATCTACATTCATAAAATACTAATATGTAGCCTTACAGCAGCAGAGTAGTGTCGTGTTAACTGGAATAAACATAAGATATTACTGACAGGGACTTGATCACTCAAACAGCACTGCCCATGTTCAGTAATTTTAACATAAAAATGACACAAAAACAACTCATTGCGCCAATTTCATTGAAATATTCCAAGTCTCGACCAAACAACCTGATTTAAAATAGAAAAGACACTTTGAATAAATTTAAAAGTTCACCTTCTCTGAAACCGAGAACAACCTTGCAGCTCTCCTAAAAATATAATATTGTAATAGCACTTTTAGAGTAGGAGCCTGTCCTTTTCCCATAACACTTTGTTACAGTGAAAGTTCACAACCTGCAATTAGGAGCCAGTCCCTAGATCAGCCGAACACAGAAAACCTTTCTGAATATGGCACAATAAACAACAAAAATCTAGATTCTGGGTTATGCAGAGAAAAAATAGCACTGTAAAACAAAAAGAGAAATAAGAGGCATCTTACATACGCCTAAAAATGTTAGTTATTCTGGACAAGCAAGACTCAGTATATCAATCTCAAACACTAAGCTAAGCAAAGCCTATGGCCTTTCCTCTGTTTCATAAAAACTAGATTTTATTTCAATGCCCACGTTTCACTCAAACTGAATTTTCAGATATTATAGTGGACAGTTTCCAGTTTTTTTTGTTTTTTTAAGTAGTTCAAAACTCACTGAACTGTAATCATATTTATAACAGATCAGCCTTTACACACTAACCTTTTATACTTTGATTTGAAAAATGTTCTATTCCTGCACATGAAACACAATCTGTATTTGATTAACTTGCAAACACAGAACGTACAAAGTAAAGTACAGTTTAAAAGAATCAACATGAGCCAGTGGGCTGTTTCCAGGATTCATCCTGAGGTTTGATGGACTGACAAACCACAGAGAACAGGATCGCTGCTGCTGCTGTGGGAATAAAACTCTTACTCAATGATGGGAGCTGAGCGATCGTTGGTGACAGTTTTTCTGAGTCGGATGTGAGCGAATGGATTGCTCCTGAAAGGAGGAAACAAAAAAATAAAGGTATGACAATAGCACATTAATAAACTGGTGATTAAAGGGGTGCTCCGGCAACTTTTTGTGGTAAGAACAGCAAGAAATAGGTTTATAAAACAAGCCTCCCTCCGGAGCCACTTTCCCGAGAAGATTGCAGCACATAGATGTCATCGATAACCTCATGTCTCAATCACGTGTAACACACCTGTCAAGCTACTACGTTAGTTGGTAAATTTCTGCTGCACTTTCTCTGCCATTCTTGTGCGACAAGCTCGCTAATAGCTTTAGCAAAAGCAATAAGTTACCTGGTTGGGGAGTGTGGTGGAGAGGCCAAATCTGAGGTGATCTGTAATGTAAAGAGGAGATATTTTGACTAAATGTCCAGGATTATGAGGCATCTGCATATCTTCCATGAAGAGCAATCTCCTCCCAAAGGCTTCATGTTTCTGACCTTGTTGCTGTCGGCCATACTGTACGGGCGTGGGCGGAAGGTGCTGACCCTCTGGGGAGGAAGGGAGCGCTCCTCCTCGGACTCGGGGGTGAGGGCTGGGAGACCTGCGGACCCCAGCTTGTCAAGCTGGCCTGTACTGGTGCTGTTCGCCTTAGATAAGAAGAGAGAGCTAAAGGAAAGGTCACAGACGGAGAGGAAAGAATATACAAGAAAAAAGACAGAGGAAACATTATGAGAGTCGAGAGATGTTGGTTTTGTGTTAATACAACAACAGCGCTGTTGGTGTTGGAGAGCGAGGTGAATGTGTTGGGACGGGCCGATGGAAAGACTGAGAGGGCAACAGTAAGTATTATTATGCAGTTTATGAGCTCCTGTGCACTTTCTGTGTATCTGGCATGAAAAATGTTTTGATTTATTGAGAACACAGATGGAAAAGGAAGGGTGTCTTATTAGTTTCAACATGAAAATGTAACTTCCTACATTTAAAAGTATCGTGATATACAGAGTTGTAAAACAGCTAAAGGGAAGTGAAGGAAGTATTTCTGTCATGAACAGTGTCTAAGTTCAACAACAACTTCAAAACCCAAAGATTTCAGTGTTTGTTCTTCTTGGACTTACTTCTCAAGGTGATCCATCTTACTGTGGTGTGGCTGAGTGTAGGAGAAAGGGAACCAGCCTTTCCTGTGAAGGAAAATTTTACTTTACGTGACTGTTTAATAAAATGAGAGCTTCAAGCAGTAAGACAGCAGTGTTTGTCATGAAGAAAACTCTCTTTATATCTCCTTAAATTAATATATATGTTAACCTGGTGCCAGGGAGAAGCTTGCACACAACACGACATATGTGAAGTCTTCTGAAGCAAGAAAGAAAAAGCTGTTCTAGTTAGTGCGAGCTAGAAAGGAGCACAAGGTTATCGCCAGAATTTAATCTTGACATTTCAGGAAGACCCAGCTTCATTCAACCTTGTCTTATGGCATGGGGCCATTTCAGAGTCTTCTAATCTTAATGCTAAACATTGCGAGGTTCTTTCGAGTCATACAGAACATAATTCAGTGGTTTTCTCTTCTCTCCATCAGCGTGGGATTTTTAACAACTTACCGACCAGTTCGTTCATTTTGACCGTAGTGCCACCCGTCTCTGGGCTCAGAGATGAGCAGGGTGATGTTGTCGCCAGGCAGGAAGTGCAGTAAGCAAGCTCCGCCCCCTAGACCACCGCCCTCTGATGCTCCAGGAGTGTGAGAATACATGGCTTCCACACGTGTCGGTCCAGATAAAGGCAGCATCCTGGGGAGACTGGAGCCTTAGTAGAGGAGAAAGAAAAAAATGTTTAAGATTTTAATGAAATCCAACCCTCTGTGATACAATTAATGGCCGTTCAATGTATTCATGTTCAGTGATTGTGTCTATACATGATGGTTTTCATTGTTAATGGCTCGGTCCGACAGTCTCTGGTTGGATTCAAATTGCCAACTCACGCACAAGGGATTTGAAATGATACATGCATGTAATCCAGTGTTACTGTTTAGTATTCACTCTCCTATCTCCATAAAACAAGCATTTGGTTTTTCCTGCGTAACCACCGGTGTCGCCAAATCAATGAGGCCTAAAATGTTAAAGCACCTATAAGGAACTTTCATTTATTGTTGATTCTGGCGGCCCCTGTGGGCAAAAGCTGTATGAGCACCATCGGTGTTGTAAAGATTTGTAAGAAAGTCAGTCTTCTCAATGATGGTCTCGTTTGCTTATGTAGGTCATATATAGAGGCATCAGCATTTAACTGTGTTATGTGGATAGAGACTCATCACATCATACCCTGAAAGCCGGCCAGTCTCATTTCACTGACAGGTCTCCTTGGCAGCGGAAGCGTCGCTGTTGCACACATATCAGAGGCCTTCAGCAGCCAGGGATTATGTGAGGGTGATGAGGTGTTGCTCCCTCCTGATCCCACCTGTTGGTGCAGTAACTGCACAGGAGTCATGGCCCTGGAGAGAGGAGCACTGTGGGGCAGTGGAGGACTGTGAGGAGCACTGTGGGGGATGGGGAGGGTCATGCCCTGCAAGGAGCTGCTGGTCGGGGAGATCTGGCTGAGCGACATCACCGTGGAGGGGATGAGGCACGGGGAGAGGTTGGATGTGGCCATGAGGTGAGAGCTTTGCTGGGCTGAGTTGCTGGACGTGGAGGGAGTGGATGCAGTGGGACTGGCGCTGTCACTGGTGCTGCTGTCAGGGAGGGGGCTGGCTGATGCACTGACGGGTGTGCTGGTGTGCTGAGGAGACGCTCCTAGTGATGAAGCTCCAGCAGCTCCTCCAGTGGCAAGAGAGCGGAAAGTCTGGGGAGAGCCCTGAGGAGGACCAGTTTCACTCTGGGAGGAGGAAGAGGGGAGCGAGCGTTGCTGCTGGGAACGACTGGAGTCTCCGTTTAAGAGAGGAGGAACTTCTTGAACAGAGAGCCTCTAAAAAAAAAAACAAGGACAGATACTGTTAACTAAAATACAAGTCCCTGAAGAAACTCTAATATTGTCAGTGTTCTTTATCAATCAAATCAAAGTACACATCTAAACCAGTATTAAACAAATGATCTGACCTGTTCTGGCTGAGCAGAGCCAGTCTTGGTGTGGCGGAGGACCTCAGCCATCCCAGCAGCCCCTGAGCCTGGAGGTGCAGTGTGACGCAGCAGATTCAGAGCGCGCTCCGGGAGCTTCGTGGGCTGAGAACATGACTGCTGCCAGGATGACAGTTTCTGCGACAGGAGCTCTCTCACCTAGGTTAAAGAGAAAACCACAACACTGTTGAAGGACAAGGCTGCAGTCATTTAGCAGAGTTATTTATTTATTTTTAATCTACTTTATACTCCATTGTTTTTATTTTTTTCATATTGGTTTTTACTCCAGTAAAATATTTATCCTGTATTTTAACTTTTAGGTATAATGCATTGTTGTCTTTGTTGTCTAACTGTTTTGTTCTACATCTCAACACAATTGTAAATGAGCATACGTCCATAACATAAATAAATTACATTTACTTGTTACCATTTTTTTGTTTTTGCTATTGTTAACAAATCCCTGAAAAGACCAAAAAAAACATTTACTGACTTCCCTACGTGTCTTTAGCCCCAATTCCATTTAATCCCACTGAAAACACAAATCTTGAAAAATGGGTCCTACATATTTATGTAAATTTTTCATGACAAATCTCAGCAAAACAGCTGGGTACTGCAGTTTTTAGCATTTATTGGGGACCACTTTCAGAAACACATGAATACACCAGGTTCTCTCAGTATTTACAGCACCAGGACGGCGCATCACTTCTTGTGGCAGTGTGGCTCATTTATGTGTTTTAATTTTTGGACAACCATGAAGGTCTGTGACACAGAGGGATCAGCCATATCAGTGTTTGAATTGTTGCATTGGGGCTTGAAGACAGAAAGAGGACATACTTATCCTTTAATTTCAACAGAAAGACCAACCACTCAAAACATCTGGATTTTAAAATCTAAACATACAAATGCTGAAATGTTACAAAGCTGAACCCCTAATTAAATGTGAACAGATCACCTTGGAGTGGTAGTTTATGAGCAGCTTGGTGACACAGCACTGTCGGTCCACCAGGAAGCAATATCGTCTCCTTTCCTCAGTGAGCGCAGACTTGTAGCCCGTGGCAACCAGTGCGTCCAGCTCACCTTGGCGGCGACTCATCAACTCCACAAACTTAAGAAAAAAAGTCAAGAGATTTTAGTGCCAACTTGGACATCCTCACACATGCAAGCACAGCCCTGCCTCATGTAGTGCTAATAGACGGAGTGACCTTTAATGCACATTGTAAGGAAAGAGGAAGAACAGAGAGACCTGGAGGAATGTGTGACATCATATCCTGTTGCTGCACAATGATAACGAAATCCAAGTCATAAAGCGCACTCCCCTTTGCCCTGGTGACCTTTTCTTCCACCCTAACCCCCCTCCTCACCTTTGATTTCTCATTTTTACCCTCCAAGTGGCTAAATCCTTTCACCCTCTTATATTCATATTTCTTCCGGTACTAAGGTGCTTGTTTTCTGAGAAATCAGCTGAGGCAGATCTGCTCTTTAATCTTGTTCACACTGCCCTATTTCTTACACAAACGCTCACATAACTCTGCTTTTTAATCTGCTGTAACGCTGAGTGCGATGTTTCGTTTACATGCATTTGAAGGATTTCGGTTTCTCAAAGGAAAGAGGTCACTGTGTCGTGCCGACTTCAGATTACATGTTTGTGCATGTTGCTCTTTGCTTCACTTACCTGCATCTCTCTGTCTCCATATTTGTTCGGGTGACGACTGCCCTGGCTCTTCCTGCGGAGTTTCTTCAGCTGGGACTGGCAGCGCTCGATAGACTCAGATTTAGACCGCCGCTCGCTCTGATACTTCTTTAGGGTGGCCTGAGAGGAAAGCAGGATAAAAATAGTCAAAGTTGGATTTATTCAATAAGAATGAAATATGGTTTGATAGAGTAAGATGTAAGGTTTGAGTGTGGTTGCCAAAAAATCTGATTTTATTAATCTTGTGAGTGTTTAATCCAATGACCAGTTAAATTTTACAATTATTTGTATGTATTATTCCATAATTTCCCCAGTAAATCCATTATGAGGCTAAGTGCGAGCCTCACACTACCTCACATTCCAGGCAAATAAGTAAAATGAATATTTTAAACTAAGCAAAAATCCAGCAAAAAAAATGTGAGATGTTTCAGTCAACATGTTAACTTACTGTGAGGTATTTAATATCCAGCTCCAGCTTCTGCTCCAACTGGGCGAGCAGCTCAGAGTGAAACAGCTTCAACTGTTGATGAAAACATCCATGTGCAGCAATTATACAAAGTATACTAACACTACAACATCCACATCTTCCCCAAAAATAAAAATGAAACTTTAAGTATTACAGGCTGAAATAATATTTTCTACACAGCCTCAAGAAATGGTACTCTGGAGCTGAGTCCAACTTGAGGAAACTTCATAAAATTAATTCAAATTCACGAGCACATCCAGTGCTGTAAAAAGTTCCCAAAAGTCATTTGTGGGCTGCATGTTACCCAATAAATTGCCTCCAGTTATGTCACTTGGTGTTGCATTGTGGGTAATGTAGGTACAGCAGAATCAGAGATATCACCATTTTTATTTCTTGCATTCTTCTGCCTTTTCAAAACCTGGCGCCTACATTACCCACAATTCAACTTAGCCACAGAGTGACATCACTGGAGGCAATTTGTCAGATTACATGCAGCTTCCTCTGGAGCCACAAAAGACTTTATACTACTTTGTTCATATATGCAGTAGTACTCCTCAAGACCTGTAAACACACTTTTAATGATGAAAATGGGTGCAGCTGCCCTTTAAGTCCAATTATTGAAAGAAAATTACTTTTGCTGCTAAGTGCATTTAATATCAGATACTTTAAGTACTTATACTACTAGTAGGAGTATACTAGTACCTCAAAATTTTGAGTAAATGTAACATTCCATCACTGTAAACATCATATGGTATTTAAAAATAGGTTTAACATCCAGTCAGACGATCACGATGTCATTATTTCTTAAATAATTTGACTCACCACATCTTCCAGCTGCACCTGAATCTGTCTGTGGACCTCGGCCATCTGAAACAGTGTGTCGCCTGTGAGGAGCAGTGAAGCACAACAGTGAAGACAATCAGTAATACACAAGACTTTCAGATAATAAAAATAATCAGCTTCTTTTATTAGATACAGTTCAGAAACAGTACTGTGTTTTTCTGTGACTGAATGCTATTTTACATTTTACGTGTTTCTTCTTGTCATTGTTTTTACTTTTCTTTGCTTTGTTTGACTCTATGTCATTGTCAGGATAAGATTTTTTCTGTACTTACATTGCTCTACAAACTAATTGCAGGGATATCACAATCCAGTAGCTCATTATGTGGCAGCGGAAAATTGGTGTGACATAACAGATAATCGGCCTCTGGTGTTGTTGAATTTAATTTTATTTGCCAAAAGGCCGATAGCTGTCAACAAGGTGAATATCAGACGATAAATCAGTGCATCCCTTACTAAAATCTGTGCTCTAACAATGGCTGCTCACAACAGCATCAACATCAGCATACATGCAGACGACACATCAGTTAAAATGTTGCTGTTTGAACACAGTTTCTCATGTACAAAGTGTCGGTCAGCTGTGAGTCTCTCCCTCGGTCACACAGCGCTGTAGTATGTGGTGGCTGGCATCTCGCCCTCCGACTCTCCTGCCTGCCTCCCCCGCTGTTTTCAGCATTACAATGAGATCATGTGGTGTTGTTAATCTCCCAACAATGACCCTACTCTCTCCCCTTCCCTCTGTTCTCTCTCCCTCTCTCTCCACATTTCCTCATTCCCTCTTGTCTTCATCCTCCCCTCTCCGACACACACACGCAGCAGACTATTTTGCAACTTCTCTCCAGCTGTCACGTCGACTCTCTTCACTTTATTATGTGCCACCGCCAATTTGTTTTTTTTATTTGCTCCTCAAACCCCGGCCCGTCTCCACCAAGCCGCCCACTCACCCAGCTCTTTGGAGCCTTGGCTGTCGCTCGCCAGCTCTCCAAGTTTCACCAGAGCGTCGAAGTACCCTTTGGCAGCCACAGTTACTCCTGAAGAAGAGTACATTTTAGATTCAGTGACGTAGCTTCACCCAGATAAGACGACACAATCAAAGGCCTGTGTTTCACTAACCTGTCAGGGCTTTCTCGTAGTGTTTCCCCATGGTCACAAAGTTCTTCAGACTGGGGTTGAACTGGTCCAAAATCCCCTGATGCCAACAAATAACAGGACATTTCTAACTATTTCACCACACATCGTGCTGTTTATGATTGTGTCAAACAAACATTCATTCATTAAATCAATAAAACCAGATCATATCCTTAGGAATTTCACTTTTAGGGTACCTTGTAGACATTTTCTGTCATCTTGTTGACCTCTTCTGTCCGAGACATTTTTCTTTCTCAGTTATGTCCTGTCACGATACGTTTTTATTGTCTTTTCTTCCTCCTTTTCAGGTCTTTAAGCATTAGAGTAAACAGCAACCTCCTAAGAGAGAGAAGACGAAGGAAAAACGTAGTTACGTGGGAGGTGATCCATCAAAACAACTCAAAAGGAAAATCCCCCATAACTTGAGGAGGAAGCACAAATGTCAAACCACTATTCTGCACACAATTTGATTATTTGATTAGTCAGTTGAGCGAATTAATCAAAATTGCCAAACATTCACTGTTTCTAGCTTCTTATATGTCAGAACTCACCGCTTTTCTTTGTCATAAATGATATTAAACTAAACATATTTAAACAGATTTCTGGATAAAACAAGGAAAAACAAATAATTAATTGATTAATTGTGAAACTGCACATCGATTAGTGTCAGATATTTATATAAGTATGTGAGTATGCGACTAAATGTTACCTTTAAGGACTAACTCCAAGATTTCACTGTACAAATCTTTTCAAATCTCCAAATTTACAACCCGTACTTGACTATGATGGGCTCAATGTGTGAGATTTAAACCAACCGGAGGACTTTAAAGGCCACTGAACCATCACAACAAGTGCTGAGGATGTCAGACCATCTTGTATCTGAGGGCAGCAGCAGTGTTATTTTCACATGGATCCCCTCCGTGTCTCAGCTGCCAGCTTCCACATTATCGCCTCCCAACATTGTGGCAACCCAAATATTTCCCCAAGATTCGAGTGCCAGACGAGTTCTACCATTTCAGATAAGAACAATGGGCTCCTCCAGTCCGAGTCACAGGTGTCAGAGCGCTGAATAAACACGCGACAACAATGTTTCCTCAGCAGAGAGGATGATCAAGAGGGGGACTGGTCCGGGGGTCAAAGGATTTCCAGTCTGGGTTTAATCGCAAAAATGCTCCCTCGATTTTCCCTGCAGCCCTCCTTTGTTATCACAGCAAGATTACAGAGAAAACGTTGACCCAGATCAACTAATGGTATATGACACAAAGAAAACATTTTCAAACTCTTGCTCATTAAGGCCACCCGGGTGCAGTCTGTAATTTGTCAGAGGAGCTGGACTAGTCTGCTGATCTGCAGCAATTCTGTCTTTTTTTCAGCCTCAAGTGCTTTATAACATTCTTTGAAATGATGAATTGAAACACTGACGCGAGATGAAACGTTTATTTGTGTAAATTCTCAGCTTTAACTCTAAGAAATAAAGTGCTGTTTGTTTCAGGATGCAACAGGAACAGTCTGCAGGTGGTTGGGACACTGATACAGAAGGTGCATTCATGTGCTTTGGCCTCTTTAAATTTCTTCAACTGGTTTGGAAGCAAACATTTAAAAAGCACGAATGTCACTCAAATCTGTAAGGATTACTTGAGTCAACAATTAGTCAGAAGAAGAATAACCGCAACAATTTTCTGATAATCTGTCACACATTTGAGTCCTTTTTAAAGCAAAAATGCCAAATTTAAACCTGACAGCAGTGAGGATTTGCTGTTTTCCCCTGTTTTATGTGATAGCAAACTGAATGTCTTTGGGTTTTTTGGACTGATAGTTGCCCAAAACAAGCAACACATTTTGGTTTTCTGACATTTTGTAGTTGCAGCCATAATGTCACTACAAAATTTTAAATCCCAAGAAATTACAGAATGAGATTCACCAAAAATAAAAAGATTCATGCAGGAATAATTGTGCATTTCTGGTAGTTTTGATGGTCCTGTTTTAGGATAAAATGCCGCCAGACTTCTTGCATTTCTTTGAAGATCAATGAATGGTGTAACACTGCAGCTAAAACAGCACTCCAGTGCTAAATGAGCCATTTCTTCCACACCATCTCACCTCATTTCAACCACTACATCAAAGTGAATCTTTGAGGCACATGCGAAATAACCCAAAAATGACAAGTTAAGTACACCAAACCTGCCTTAAAATAGAAGTATAAATAGATCAGATGCTACACAGTGGATGTTTGCCTGAGTATAAAATGCATTCTGCCATTTGCCCACACAGTGCAGCTCAATAACAGCTACCTGTTGATCCCCAAACTCTCAGCTCCACTTCCATTTGTAAAACAGTCACAAATAAATCAGCTACTTAATAAAAAAAGTTACATACCTTTTCAGATCTCATTGTGGGAAACGATAAAAGCTTCCTCCGCGTCTTTGAGTGTTAAATGAACAGTACAACACCCCCTCTTTTCTTCCTATTAGGCTACTTTCCCTCTCCGTTAGTTAGTGGGGGGTTGTTTCATCCAGCAGAGCACTAAATCTCAACTCCCCTCCACCCCTTTTTCACATGGCCCTCACTCTCTTTTTTCCTCCCCTCTCTCTCACACTCACACTTTCTCCCTCTCTCTGCCTCCCTTTACTCCCAGGAATCGGGGTCAGATATTTGGTGCCGTTCAGTACCTCTCCTCATTACTGAGCCGATTACAGACATGCCTTCACGCCCGACAAAAAAAAAAAAAGTCCAGTACAGCACCGACACAAACCCCCGCCCAGTACAACCAGCAGCTCCCTGCCGTTGGAAAACCACAGTCAGCCTCCCATTCTATGTCTGCCTCGCTCTGTCTCTCTCTCTGTCACTCGGGCAGAATAACAATGAGCCAACGGGACCTCGTGTGAATAGGAGCAGGAGGAGAATAATGACTTGAACTTTTTAAGCCACAGCACAGGCAGGCCTATCACTGGCCTACATACACCCGGACCATCACCATGTTCCTGCTGCTCCCCCGTTCTCAGAGGGGGGACAGAGGAGGAGGAGGAGGAGGAGGAGGAGGAGGAGGAGGCCCCTGCATGGACTCTTCATCTACTGCTATAAACTGCTGGAAAGATTAAAGGTTATTGTAAGAAATAAAGGGGCTGGAGAGGAGAGTTTAAAGTTTAAAGAGGTCACCAGAGGAGGGTTTAGTTCAGTCAGTGGTGGGAACTAAATAAGTACATCCACTCAAGTACTGTAGTTAAGTATAATTTGAAATAGTTTTACTTAAGTATCTCAACTTTCTGCCTCTTTACATCTCCACTATGTCTATTTGACAGTGGTGGAAAGTAAGTAAGTGGAAAGTACTAAGTACATCTACTCAAGTACAGCACTTAGGTGCAATTTAAGGTAGTTGTACTTAAGTACTTCAACCTCCTGTCACTTTATATTTACACCACATGTAGTGGTGGCAGTTAAGTACAATTTGAGGTAGTTTTACTTAAGTATCTCAACTTTCTGCTACTTACAGTAATATCTCCATTTCATGTATTTGACAGAGGTGGAAGTAACTAAGTACATTTACTCAAGTACTGTACTTGTACACAGCTTATTAAATATGCACTACGTTTACAGAGTACACGACGTCAGGGTTCTCAACAGCAGCCACAGCGTGTCAATCTACTTGTAGTTTTATACTAAATTCAATTAGTTTACTCAAAGTAGCTCCACTTTGATCTGCTACAACATCAAATGTAAGATAGAGTAAAAGTGGAGAACAATGAGCTCCATCATACAGAAAATCAAAACATTTTGCTAAAAGAGGCAAAAAAAAAATTATTTTGCAGCTGCAGAGTGGCGGTGATATTTCTGTGACAGTTTTCACAGAAACACACTCCACATACTGCTGACTTGACCAAACTATGAGAATAATAACATTATATGACTCCTGAGCATGGTTTGCATGTAGATCCAATCAGTAAATGAACACAAATACTGATTATAACTATCAAATAATTTTAGTAGAAGAAAGTATTTCCACCTACAATGTAGCGGAGCGGTCTTGGGAAAAGTGTCAGAGCTTTACAACTGCACTTCATGTACATCCTGTATATATTTGATGTTTATTTTTGCTCTTGAGCTCCGTTCCTACTTAATTTCCAGTGACATGAAAATAACCTTATAAGATAACGTCACATCACTTGGAGGGAACCTCATGTGTCTGAACCTCAAGCTGTCATGTGTTGCAGTTGCAGGTTTTCCCCAGGCGGGGGCGCTAGTGTGACATGACTCCCTGCAGCACTTCCCTTGCATGAGACTGAAGAGCCAGTGTGGTGCAACAAGTGCAGACTGTAGTCACATTTTACTACAACAGCAGAACCGTGTCTTTAAGACCAAAACAGGCAGGTACAAAACTCATTACCACACACACCTTTATAAAGACATGTCATTTATCATGTCGACAATTTAACGCAATTTGGATAAAGAGGATACATTTAGTGCAGCTACCGTGTAAAGCATCCTCTCTTCAGGTGTTACTTTGCAGTCTACACTGTCCAGATCTTACCTCATCACTGGAGATCATCGCCTCTCCACACAATCACAAACACAACAGTCACTAACATTGTGTGACTGAGCACATCAAACCCACATTAAAGAACAGATCATAGTGTCTTTACTCAGCAGCAGGACTGTCCAGGACCATCATCTCTCCCTTAGAATAGACGAGACGTCTTCTCTCTCCGTCATCAGATCGGCCTCCAGTTTGCAAGCCACAGCAGGCGGGTGTGCTCTGTGGGGTTCTGGGTCACTTGGTTCCGAGTCGAGGGGGAACATTGGAGCGTCTGTGGTCTCGTGTCCTTGGACCTGAGCCCTAAAGCTGTTTGTGTCGGCTCGCTTCCTCAGGGCCTAATTCACACGCACTAAGGAGATTGACAGACAGCAGAACTCTGCTCACACTGACCTATTAAACAATTAACATGACTTATTTACATCTCTCCTATCTACGCATCTATCTGCCATCATGTCATTACGAGGTGGTTCATCAGACACTCTGAGACAGGTTGTGAGCTGCTCTGAATTTAGATTACTAAGCTGATCTTTACTTCACGTTTTGCCTCGGACTGAGTCCAAATGTGTCACCAACAGTACAAACAGTGTTTCAGATGAATGTCCTGCCTCATCTCAGTGCGTCATCAGAGACCGTTCACATCCAGCACAGGCGGACCAGTCAAAAGCTGAAAAGTACATGTAGGCTCTAAAAGTACAAATATTCTCTTGTTGAAGTGCACTGTGAGGTAAATCCATATGAAAGAAAAAAAGTGTCTCGTTATTAAAAGATCCTTTTAATAACAGGATCCTCTATCTGCCTGCTCATCTCTGTGTCCAAGGCCATTTGTTTTGTTGAAAGTAACTAAAAAGTAGTGTATTAATTACTTTATTACTCTATGCAGACAGTAATATTGTAACGTAATATATTACTTTAAAATGAAGGTAACTAGTTATATATCATATATTGTATTTTGAAAGTAACTTGCTTATCTGGCCTATTAAAGCTAACAATTGAATGACCTGTGACTTTAAATGATGTAGATGCTCTTTTCAAACACTTTGTGATTTCATGATGCTACAAAACACAACACTACAATGAGAGTCTAATAAATATTACAAATAATATAGATATGATTTTTCAGGGTTTTGCAGACTTTTTAAGCAAAACTATTTGTCAACAAAATTTACACTATATATTTGGACACTTCCTGCAGACTAAGCTCTGGCAATAAATTGGCAGACGGATTACGAGTCACAGAGCCAGGGTGCAAACTTTGACTCCTCACCTTACTCACTCCAACTTAATCCCCGATAGACAACGTGCGTCGAATGAACTGAGAGGAGGTTAAGTTCAAGTTTTATCTGCCTGCTCTGGTTGTTACAAGCTGTCGACTGTCAGGGAAAAATATTCACTCAACGTCTACTTACTATTTTTTGATAATGGCAGTAATTTAAGATCTAATCAAACAGTGACAGCAACTTTGAGCTAATGAAAAAGTAGAAAAAACAGACTAAGATATTGAAATCCTGTACTAGTCTTTCAAAAAAGAATATAAAAATGAATTAAATATAAATTTTAATTAGATACCTGTAGGCCTGACAAGGTACAGTGGTGGTGGTGCCCGATACATGCCATTCGGTCTGAACCTATTATCTAATGTTAATGTAAGTATAAGTGTCTGAGCCTGTAATCAACATGCTGGCTCCATTGTTTGCGTGTTGTGTGATTTTCTTTGACCTGAAAGCAGCCATCTGCTGTCCCGCCGTCACCGCCTCTGTGGCTGTCAGTCAGACTGGAAGAGACGAGGAATTAATCAGGCCAATTACTCCCATGCTGAGATCTAGGTGAGCAGTGTGACGTCGTACTGGAGGAGCTGAGCCAATCATTGTGATTGTAGATCAGGGGTCACATTTTTAAAAATTAGTGTTTGTGTAGGTTGTCAGAGTGGAGTCATATCATCAACGGCAAATCTATACTTTTCAAGAATTAATGAAAAAGACGGGATGAGATGCCAGAAAGTCTTAAGAGTCTGACAGGAAAAGAGGTGTGGTCTTCCAAGAAAACCACAACAAAGCTGAAGGAGGGGAGGCGTGGAGAAGAGACAAGAGAGGTTGAGACAATGAAGGAGGGATAGAAAGCACTGAGCTCCCCTCTGCTGTAAATCTCTTCAATCTGATCAGTGTGAGAGGCTGACTAACTCACCAGACTACAACAAGTTCACAGTGTGGATACACAAGCTGCACTCACAGGGACGCCAAGGTAAGGATGCTTTCTCAATGTTAAGTTAACTGGAACAGAGTGTTAATGTTGTCTTATATTACCTCAACGGTTAGTTAAGAGCCATAGAGAGGTGTTGTATTTACCTTTTAGAGGCAAAGACAACAAAACAGTCCAGAAATGTGAACATCTTGTTAAAAACAATAAATGATAAGTAGTTAATTGTTAAGTTTGTAAAAAAAAAAAGCTAGTAACATGTTTTTGGGGATGGTTTGATGATGGCTTATTTTTGTTTATTCATTCTTTCCTTAAACATGTAACTTACACAGTGAGTGAAGCCAGTTGAGGGATCCCCAGTGATGTGGTTGCCTGTCAGATCTGACTGAATTAAAGGACGTAGTTAGAGGGATGATGGATGCTTGCATCAACATGGTGTTTTCAACTCCAGTACTGGTGCTAGAACAAGTTTCATATGTTTCTGTTTTCTCAAAATGTGGTGTCAATGGAAAATTACTTCATCTTAAATCATTTAACTTTACAATATAACATATTTTGATTGATGGATGTTTAAGAAATAGGCTGCAGAGATTCCAACTACTGTAAGGGGCAATAAAAAGTAGGAATCAGAAAATACATACGAAGGGTTTAATTGCAAAAAAACGTCTTCCTGATTGTTATTTCTGTGCTTTATCAAGTTGTTTTTGGGTTGTTTTGATGAGATATCTCTCTTTTTTTAATTTCCTTAATCATGTTTTATAAATTGTTTAAGGGAATTTTAATCAAATTGGTGTTGTTTTTTTCATTGGAGGAAAGTCTTTTATCAGTTTTTGCAAATAAACTCTTCAATATCTTCACTCACTGTCCCAATATGTGAAGCTAGCCATGACAATGTACTAGACTGTTTGTGTGTAATAATATTTTAAGGTCGAAAAACTACTTAGTGTTGCTTTAAAGTGTAAACGTGAAAAAAACGTTACTATATAATAAAGCAGGGATGAACAGTGGCATTAAACCAGAGACACGAGCAAGACTTTTTGTGATGACTTTGTGTCCAAACAAATTCAGGGAGAAGCAGCAACTCGCCACACAAAATGATGCTGACATTAATCTTGTAATGCAGCTGGATGATTATAGTTTTTCTCATCCAGAAAGAAGCTTGTTTGTTTACAAACAGATGACTTCATTTTGTTAACTGTTTTTTAATCACAGGTCTAACTGCCGTTGTCAGTTTTTAATTTAAGGACTAATCGCACTACTTAAATATCCACCTTGACCATATGGTGCAGGGATGGTGCACGACCCCAGTGTTCAACACGGATTACCACCCACACACACAAGAAGCATGTAAGGCTGAGAAAGCCCACTTATCTCTCGCTAAGGAAGCACAACAACTGCTTGCAATTAGGTTAATTAAGTGACCTGTGGGTGGTAATAAACCTAGGGCTAAACTGTGGAGATTGGGTGTGACACGGTTCTGCACCTCGACCATCTGTCTCTCTTCTAAGCCTCGTAAATCACAACTGCAGAGGCAGAACATGTTCTTGTTCAAGGCTTGCCTCCCCTTTATAATGATAAGAACGCTACTGCGATCTGAGTGATTCTCAATTAAAAAGCATACAATTATTTTTGTTTGGTTTCTGCAGCACAATTAATCTTGTTTGGCATTAGCTTTTGAGGAGATTCCTATGAAGGCAGACATGATCTTTGTCATGCAAATGAGTATATTTGTAAGTATTTTTCACTGTTTCATTATTGATAAAATGCAGTTAATCATGTATGAACTATCAACACAAACACACACACATTGTAGAGAGGCTGGTCACTGTGAGCAACAGGTGGTCAGCGAGGTTTAGCTGCCACATCACGTGTGTGCCATTTTCGAAATGTCGACCCTGTATAATGAAGGACGTGTTCGAGTAGAGAGGACAGCATGCCTTTATGATATAGACATAGGGGATGTAATGGAAGCACTTAGACTCAGTGTAACGTTTGGGGGTCATTTTAGGATCCAGAGTATATTTCCACCTGTGCTTTAGTCTCCTATACTACTTTTTATTATCATCCACCAAATTGAACTCATGAATTTATACCCTTGAATAAAAGTTTGACTGGATTATAGCGTTCCAGAAAGTCAAAACCATCAAACTAACTCACCCTAAAGGTACCAGCAGAAGTCCCTGGTCCGGTCAGGATGTCACACCTCTGATTTGGACTAATCCTTGTCTGGGCAGGCTTTGGTCGTTCTGGCTCATGCCTATGCCATGTAAGGTTACTGGTCAGACAGACTGCAGCTAACAGGGGCCGAGGACGTCACACTGAGGTGTTCATCTACCATCACATCCTGCTGAGAAGTGAAGACCTTTATATCTGTCAGCTGGTCCTAAAAGTGTCTCTTCCTGCTGTCGCTTTTGCTCAAGGGAATGGACACTTACAAGAACAGCAAAAAGCAAAAACAGACATTTTTTACTCTGTCTGTTTACCTGTAGATACAATTATAGGGTACTGGGACAAAATATTGGTAGACTAAAAAGAAAAAAAGATGCAATCCAAATCAGCAGGAGCCTTATAAGCAGGAATAGAGCTGAATCAATACTTCTCTGACAGAGCAGGAACAAAAAGCTGAATTCCTCATTGCACAGGTTATTTTATTGTTGTGTTCACCCTCTGTGGTTACTTCTAAAAAAACTTCATATAAAATGTGATGTTTCATTTTGCAGGTTTATTCCATTCCTCACAGACGGAGAGAGAGACGAGGCAAAATCCAGAATAAAACCAATTCCCTAGCGTGACAAAGACGACAACATTCTGAAGACAAAACGGTGATTTCGACTCACAGATGAGTGGATACTTTGTGGATGGACATCTTAGTTATACCTGATGTCTGCTTTACAACAACAGAGAAGTCAACGCAGCCTTTACTTCAACTGGCATCACACATTTTGAAGTGAAGCCAAGCTCCTTAGTCTTACCAGCTGAACTGTGGATGGAGATCATGAGTAACTCTCAGTCTCTCCACCTGTTCCTTCTGCCCATTGTTTTTTATTTACTTTCACTCCTGTGCCCCGCATCTGCCAGTTCAGGGTCTGACTATGACTACGGAGCCCACCCACGCTTTGTTTGCACCCCTATTCCCATGGATGCAGACCCTGCCTGCTTCCCTGCAGCAGGTCCAAGCGCAGGACCAGGAACGGGCCATCAAAGTGCACCTCCTGCTGGCTGGTGGGGGGCGAGCGAAGAAGCCAAAGCCACCATCCTCCACCTGAGGGAGAGCCTTGTCCAGCAGAAAGAGACCATCCTGGACCAGAGGGAGACCATCAGAGAGCTGACAGCCAAGCTCACCCTGTGTGAGGGCCTTGGACGGGGCGCGGTGCCTCACGACGAGCACCACGGCACGGCCTCGCACTCCCATCACGCAGGGGGGGGCGGTCATCATACGTACACCACCGACAACGGGCACTATAGCAACCAGCATGGTCACCATGGTAACAGCAACCTCATACCGGACTCACCTCACTACCCCTCGGTGGGGGGGCAACGATCTGATGGAGGCCACAGCAGCAACAACCAGGGGAAGGATAAACATGTGACACCAGGGGACTTCACATCATCGCCAGAGCAGATGGAGAGGATGCTGCATGCGCTGAAGGAGAGGCTGGAGAACCTGCAGGTGAGCAGCAAACTTTTTCAACTTTATACTGGGAAATTAACATTACTATAGAACAAAAATATAGAGGAAGAGCATAGAAATGAAAAAGTGAGTTTTAAGGAAATATGTTAAAGCTGAGGGATAGAAAAAGAGTTGGATGTAGGGGGAGGCTCGTGATGTGCAGCATGCCCATATATGGCTCTTCCTTGTTTGGACACATTAATGCTGTCGTCACCGGATTGTTCGGCGAATAATCAAGTCCCAAAGCGATGTGTCGGCTAAGTACTTTAGACAAAGGAACAATGACTTACTTAATCGCATAAAGCCACTCACTACATTAGCAAAAGAGTCACTCTGAAGTCCCTCAGTGGGCAGCAGCCAGCTCAGAGGATGTAAGATAGCTTATGGTGGATCGACTGTTAAGTTTTGGTGGAAATGTGGATCCTGTTTTTTCTCTTTAGTTTTAACTGTCTTGGCACATTTATCTGTGCTTTCCTGCTGTCTGTCCTCCTTGGATCGTGATCACAGACAGATGTCAGGAGCTGTGAAGTGTGTAGGAGGGGTTGGGGGCTGTTGAGGGCGGCACGGGTCTAACATCAGCAGTAATTATCGTGATCTCCCTTGACACACTGGTAATCAGGGCACGCACCAGGACAAAGCCTGGATTACCTGAGAGGAAGAGAGGCAGAGGCAGATACAGGAAGACGTATAGACCTGACTATTGTATTTGACAAACAAAATTATTGGTGAATGTAGGAAGTGTTCTGTGAGGCTTGTAGGTGACATATAAGCAGATTTTGTGTCCCTGCAAAACCACCACGGACACCTTTGTTCCCTCTGTTGTAAAAGACAGGAAATACTCATTGTTATCAAGACTTCACCTCACCTTTGTTTTTCACCTCAGCAGAAAAGGAACACATCCATGACCTACTCCAGCTCTCTGAAGGAGCTGCTCCAGAGGAAGATCAACGCTCTGGAGCAGCAGCTGCACCATCGCACCTCCGCCCTCAACAGCCCTGACCATCACGATGATGACGGCAGCCACAGGAACGACGGAGACCACCACGATGATGACGATCACCACGATGATGGACACTCCAACGACCACAAGGACGACCACAACGACAGCGATCACAGTCACGGCGGGAACCACACGGACCATGACGACGACAGCCACAATGATGACCATCACGATGCAGACAGTGACCATGACGACCACGATGACAGCCACCATTATGATCATGATGATCATGACGATGATGATGATGATGACCACCACCACAGTAATGAAGCAGACAATCACAGTTACCTTCCACACACAGGATACAGAGCTCCAGGGCCACATGTTGGTTTCCACTCCAATAAACTGGAAACAATGCTCAACCAGCTGCACCTCGCAGGTACACAACCACTTAAACATGAATCTAACATTTTCATAAAACAAAACGGCAGTGACGAATATTTCAGAGTTCATTCTTGACCTGGGAAACCTTCTAAAAGAGCATTTGAGATCTTAGGTTGTTTTGTTAACCGCTGTTGGTCGAGAACAAACTGTGACTTTTATTATTTTTAAGTCAACGTGGATGCGATGTACCTAAATTGCTCAGAAAAATGTCAATTTGAGTTTCTACAATACAATTTCATGAAGACTAAACTCATTCTGCTGAGGAAGCGTGTATGAAACGGTAGAAAGCTGCAGAAAAGTTACCAAACGGACTTCTTCTTTCAAAACAGGTTCCAGGAAGAAATCCAAGAGTCCTGATGCCTTCCAGATCAGCTTCCCCATGAGAACCAACTACATGTACGGGCGGATGAAGAGGACTCTGCTGCAGGAGATCTTCGCTCTGACTTTGTGCCTTTGGATGAAGGCAGGCGCGGGGCCCGGCCTGGGGACGCCCTTTTCCTACTCTGCCCCCGGACAGGCCAATGAACTGGTGCTCATCGAGTGGGGGAACAACCCCATGGAACTGCTGATCGATGACAAGGTGAGAGGCAATAAAAATTAACTATTTTACACGTTGACGTTTACAGCTGAGTTGCATTGTGGGTAATGTAGGTCCATGGTTTTGGAAAGGAAGAAGTGTGCAATAAAAAAGGTGAAATTTCTGGTTCTGCTGTTTCGATTTCAATCCTTTAATTTTAAACTGTGCATAATGACTCCAACAGACGTGCAAAGCTAGACCAGTGGACTGGTTTTCGAAAATGTTTTCTCGCCTACATTACCCACAATTCATCTTAGCCAGAGTGACATCACTGTAGGCAATTTATCAGAACTCATTTTCCTTTCAGTTTCTTACTGTGAGTGACAGGAGATGTGTTTCTTTTCTCAGTTTTTGGTTATTTCACATTAGGTATTTCTATATTTTTCTCTGTGCTCGTCTCACTGGTTTGAAGTGGGTGGGGCCATGTTAAAAATAGGTGATGTCACATACTTCTGTGAACCAATCAGGATTTAGAAACATTCAGAATCTGATGACAGTCGGTTGTTAAAAAACCACATCAGCTGAGTTGTGTTAAACTCCTTAAACAATATCCTTAAGTATTATTTATAAACTTTGACTGTTACCTAGTGAATCAAGTATGAGTTTACATGAGGATGCAGTTACAAGTTTTCTGAGTCTTATATCTGAGTGTTTTAGAGGCTCATTCTGGCTTACATCTTTTATTTAAAAGCAGATCTGAAAAAGATATTTGTCCTGTGTGCCTGCTTCTGTACTTGACTGTATTATCCTAGGATGTATATATATTAGTGTCTCACCATCTTCATTATCCCCAGGCTGTGACACTCCCCCTGTCTCTGGGTGATGGGAAATGGCACCACGTGTGTGTGACTTGGTCAACACGGGACGGACAGTGGGAGGCCTACCAGGATGGAGTGCAGAAGGGGTCCGGGATCAATCTTGCCCCCTGGCACCCGATCAAACCTGGAGGGGTCTTCATTCTAGGACAGGAACAGGTAAAGACAAAGACACTCATTCTCAATGCACGTTGCAGTTGCAGAAAAATACTGGCTTGTATTCAAGAAGCCTTTTTTCATTTTTATTGTGGATTCAGTTTTCTAAAATGAGTTTCTTTAAACAAACATGATGAAAACTCCACATTCAGGATAACATTTGGCCTGACCACTGACCACTGACTGCTTACTGTATATATTATTTCAGATTTTACAAAATCTTCAAAACAGAGCAATTACAACTCTCACCATTGACTGTTCTTTGCCCTCTCTTCATCAGGACACTCTGGGAGGCCGTTTTGACGCAACTCAGTCATTTGTGGGTGATATGGCAGACCTGCACATGTGGTCGCATGTCCTGACTGCCAGCGACATCTACAGCCTGGCCTCCTGCGGCAGCCACCTCAGAGGAGACGTCATTGCTTGGTCCGACTCGGAGGTGGAGCTTCGTGGAGGCGTCTCCAGATACCCCTTTGAGCCCTGTCACTAAAAGGCGTTGACACCAATGAAGAACTTGGAGATATCCTGGAACATACTGAGAACATTTAAAATGTTTCACAGCTGCAAGATTAAAACAAAAGTCCCTTTGACTTTCAGTCATTTTTCAGGATGATCACTCAGTGGCACCAACTCCTCCAAACCCAGCATCAATGCCTTCCTGAACTTAATCAGTGACTTTTTCTTAAAAAAGAAAAATAACAATACGTTCAATCTGTGTTTACAGATACTGTATAGGGACTTAGTGGTCTTGGGCCTTAGGTTTTGGACTCCACTGTAATCATGAGGTAGTGTTTTGTTTTAAACAGACAAGTGCTGTATGTGACATATTGTCATATTGTTAATAATACTGTAGGGTCTGTGTGTTAAAATGAACGGACCTTACGTGGGTTCTGTGGTGGTGAAGTGTTGTTAGTCTGAATGATATTCATAGAAATGTGCTGAGAAATCAATTTGTAATCTGGATGATCTTTTTTATAAAGGTTTAAACAGGAAATACAGCTAATTTACCAAAGAAAATGTAGAATTGATTTGTGTTATCCTGTATAATTTCTATGTGTCATAGATAGATCGTTGTTTTGTTTCAAGGGAAACACTGAAAAGCCTGTCAGACAGAATCTAGTGTTTTTACAGCCTCTGCTGGTTTAACATGGACTCTCGGCATGATATTATAATCCAGCAGTGCGGCTTCAAACAGTAACATTTTATTATACCTGTTTTTTAACAACTTTTTACATCTGTTTCTTCACTGAACAAATCGCTGACCTTTCTCACTTTTTTTGTCTCCAATAAATTAGATCTATCTTTTTTGAAATGATGTGTTTTGTGTTACCAAGTCATTGCACTGTGGCTTTTTAATGTCTGAAATGATCTGGCCTTGACTGTATATTTGTTATTGTACTGTATATAAAACACTGAACTCCGGCCGGGTATCTTTGTATGTAAGTTGTGTGTTTTTTTTCTTCAAGTGTTATGAATGTAAATAAAAGTGTGAAAGATAGCGTCTCTGTTGGGCTGTTTACTGGTTATCATGGACAGCATTAATCACTTTAACTTCACCTGCTTCATAAGCGTACACAGACGAGAGACTGGAGGGAAATATTACAAACTCTGAGTTTCTGGTGAGGTAGCTGAACACAAATACACACATAAGTAGCTGCTAGCTAGCTTACGGCTAACGTTTGTACAATTGCTAACGTTAGCTAGTTACTTTACCTCTGCTATAACTCCTATTTTGTATTATTTTCTTATTTTAGTTTTATCTACCTATATTATTAGATTTATCTTACCAGTTTTATCAGCCAAGGAGACCCTCTTAGCTGTGATTAATCCTGTCAGTGTGCTGCTACAACAGTCTGGTTTCCCTGATGCCGCTGGGTTGTCGGAGAATTAACGGTCCAGCGAACAAATTCGCGCGAAGGAGACAGTTCGCTCTCTGTGTTTGAGACCTCGAGGTGGAAGCACAGTTGTTTTTTTGTTTGTTTTTTTTATTTACAAAATTCAAATCTACAAACTGTAAAGCAATTTATTATAGGTTCAAATGTGTAAGAGTGAACAGACACTTCTTAACACATAAAATAAGACATGGAACATCATCAGAGACAATAAAATATGGTTAAAAAATGTAGAAAATGTAAAACAAAGTTATCATAAAAGAAATGAAAATGTGAAAATTAAAGATAAAATCAAAATGGATCAAGGCATTATATTGGTGATGTCATTTCCTAATAATATTTAGAGATCTTTTGGTCATTTGGAATATAAAGTGGGATTTCTTTATAATAGCATGTGAAGATGGGTGGGTTTTTATACATTTAGCCTTATGAATAAAAAAATGTAGCTAAGATTATCAAAACATCAACCATTATGTCTACTCTTGTGTCTTTTAATAAGATCTAAAACAGGCATTGTTGTGATTTTGTTACTTACGGGAGCACAGTTGTGCTTCAAGATAAGTGCTCAAATCTAATCTTATTTACAAAGCCATTCTTGGCAAACTCCCTTTTCTTGAAATGTGGAAATCTTTGTTTTCTAGATGTTTTGCGATTTATTGTTCCCAACGTCAGAACTGAATTGGGAAGGGAAGCTTTTAGGTTTTCAGCACCCACTGCTGGAACAATCTACAGACTGAACTCAAACTCCAGAATAATGTACAACTGAACAGCTTTAAAACTACGGTGAAATCAATTGAGTCGAGGTTGACTGTGTGCAAATGTTTCATCTGATTATTATATTATTATATTATAGTGCTTTTTCTGTTTATTTGCTGTTGTAACTCTGTGTTGTTGCCGTTCTTGGCCAGGTCTCCCTTGTAAAAGAGATATGTGATTTAATTGGACTAACCTGGTTAAATGAAGGCTAAATTAAAAAAAAAATAAAACAAGGCTTTAAAACATATTACAATTTCTAAGACTTAGAAAGCTGCTGCAGCTGCAAATGCCCACATTATTTATATAAGGTTGACTTGACAGTTAAAATAGAAGACAAAAAGCCAGAAGAAATAACAACACAAACAACAAACCAATCATCTCTTGTTTACCTTTTATTGTTACACAGTAGTTTACTGGCACCAATGTATCGTGGTTTTCCTTTTGCTACATTTACAGATGATCTATCCATCTTCACCTCACAGTAAATAAAAATAAATAAATACAAAACACAATTTCTGAAAGAGGTGGCTCTGGGGTCACAGGAATCAGAAACAGAGGCCCAGTTTCAGTCTGATCATTTCAGTGTTCATTCTTTTGTTCTAATGGAAACATTTGTTGTCCCAAACTGTTTTTTTTTTGGCAACTTTGCACTTCAAGAATACCCAGAAGGTGAAGGCCTACAGACAGTCCATGTAATGTGTAGAAGCACTAAGATGGAGATACAAAGTTAAGGTTTTTGTCTGGTTGATGAAGAATAAAAGGCAATCCTAGATTTGTATTTAAAGGACCAATCACTTAACAAGGTCTACATGTTCTGATCACAGAGAAAAGACTTCATTCAGCTTCAAACAGCACAATCCTTGAACAAATGAATCAAAACAGTACCTGCCGGTCAGAAATTGTTAGTGCTATAGCTGGCACTGACCAGGTGGTGGTGTTATGCAGTATTTCTACACAGTTCATGGTTCATCCTTCAGCATATTGCAGTGCGTGTGGATCACCAGTAGAGGGTGCTACAGAGTATTGGAGTATTGTCAGTCAAAGTAACAGCATTTTCCCCAAAATGCTAAAATTGATAAAGTGCAGTAGACAATTATTTTTACTACCATCTAAGAATGCCAATTCAATAAACTACTAGAAATAAGTTTATGAACTGGATGTCAAGCAAATCTATCACTGGACACAAATCTAAACTTGTTACTGATTCATTACATCTGAATATTTTTACTATCATATAATGAATCAAAGCTTTGTTAGTGTTCCATGTTTTGTTGTCTTCTTCATTTTCATCACTGTGGTGTGATGGCAATTCTCAATGTCAGCTTGTGAATATCTTCCTCACACTTCAAGTGGACGCTGAGCAGCCAATGAAGCAAAAACTGGACGTTAGTTTAACAGAGTGTGAGACTTGATTACTGCTTGTGCTTTAACTGAGTCTGTTTTACTCCACAACCAACAAAGTGGTCAAGAGATAAACCAGACTACGAAACATCTCCTAAATATCTTCTTATTTTCCAAATAAACTACAATTAAGACAATTTACTCTAAGCATAAATCAACTTCCATATTTAATTACATTTTTCAAGGTCAACAGGGAACACTAACACTTCTCAAATCAGTGCACTAGCATGATCAGCGATGCATCAGCCCCTACGACTGACGCCTCAGTTTATCAACATGCAGTCCTACAGTAGCTCGTACAAAAATCAGATCTTAACAAAAGATAAAGAATAAATTAAATCATTTCTATGTGTATCGTAAACAAATATGCTAACATCTATTTACAAAAAAGTATACATTGTAATGAGCTGCCTTTGTGATTTCTTGAAAACTCACTATAGCGGACAGACCAGGCTCTAACAGTTACATGTCTGACAGAGTTATTACTTGTGAGAGAGATGTCGGCGTTTGTCTTGTAGTGTTTGAGCGTGAAGGAAATGATTTGTGGCATGCGAGAACATTGCAAGAACATGATGATCGTTGCTCAGTATAGTGTGATAAAGGATTTGTTAACAAGCTTCCAGCCTGGAACTACGGTTTTCTCTGCTATTGCTCAAACATGTTGAGAACGTGCTAAAGAACATATACATATTGAGTCAGTGAGCTGAAAGAAGCAGCTATCTGGAAGAGAAGCTGCTCGAGTTTGTCTCCATTAATTCTGCAAGTAAAGAAACCGTTTTGCCTCAAGACTCGACCATAATTGAAGAACAACAGTAACTTGGTGATATAAACCTAGTGTCAGTATAAACAGTAATGAACAGTGACATTTTCCTCACATAATGCTAACAGTATCTAAGTGTAGACAGTAGTTACTTGTATCAAAGCCATTAAGAGTACTATAGGAAGCAATCTCAGTATTCTGAAATTATTTGCTGCTTTGTTTGCATCTTAGCCACTTAAACTGAATCCTCCATCCTCTCTCATCAATACTAAATGAATAAAAGTGTTGTTAGTGTTTGAAAAGTGAGTTCACATTTTGTCTGGGGGTAAGCACAATCAAGAAAGGCCATTTCTCATTTAGGCAGCATCAACAGATGTGAAAAAAGACACAAGAACTGAAGCTGCTTGCTACCCTGAATAAGACCATATTCACACTAATGCAGATAGACATCAAAAAGATGCATGTTTAGAAGATTTTCAGAGGGTAGTCCAAAAGTCTGCTGTGCATACTAAAAGGCCAAAAGAATCGAGAAATATTCAGCCAGCAGCCTTAGGGCTCAGACACAACAAACCGACATAAACTAGTGGTGACGAAGGCTGACTGTTCCCGCTCTCGGCCAAAAAGCTGCACCTCAACACACTGCAATGGCTACAAGCCGACTGTGGATATACAAAGCGTTATGATAAAGCAGTTTTTTGACACCGCTCTCGCCAATATAGCCACTTCTAATTGAGAATATGTCTGATAAAAAGCTGCAAATGGCAGTGGCGAAGTGGCAATCGCGTAAATGGGTCAAATAATGGATATTACAGCGACAGGCTCAAGGGGCTTTCCCTTTCCTTTTCCATTTTGCTTCTTGGGCACTGATTCGCTTAGCTGAACAGCCACCGCTGTTTCTACATGCTCATTTGGCCAATAATGCAAATGGTGCGGGACACATTGCAACAACTAGGGCCACAGATGCTGGCACTGACATTGGCTGACGGTTGCCCTGGTGTGTCAGGACCCTCACACAACTGTCTGATGTTTTGTTTGTGGTTTACAGCTGAAGAAGAATAAAGTACAAAGGAAATAAGACGCACAGATACCTGTGATAACAACAATCATAACACTTGTGCATCTTCCTCATTCCCAGCTTTGGAAAATTTGTCCACAAAGTTGTTGAAGTGTGGATTAAAGGTCAAAACCAGAAAAAGGTGGTTACATTAGAGTGAATATGGTCTAAGACACGTTTCACAGACGACTGTGGTGAGAAGACGGGACAGACGGTGTGCTCTGGCTGTAGTGCGTCAGGTTGTGTATAACAGCAGTAGTGTAAGAACCAAGAGAAGAAGAGGAGGAGCCACAGCGGGTGAGCTCTTCACTCTGAATGTCGCTTTCAAGAGTCTGGTAGACAGGATAGCAAAGAGTTGGATGATGGTGCACTGTAACAAAACTTATGAACAGGTTGCAGTGAGGAGCAGGGATGAAAACATGTGTCCAGTGTTGGAGGAAGGGATGAGGAGGTCAAAGGAAGACAGGGAGAGAGCGGAGGAATACTCTACGGTTGTTCCTCCTTCTTCTTCAGTGATATACGTTTCTTCCTGGCAGCAAGCATTTCGTAGAAGGGATCAACACTGACAGCAGATCTGTATAAGAGACAAACAGAGTAAGTGAATTGAATATGAAAATAAACAATTAAAAAGGTACATGTATCATCCAGACATTAAATTAGGCCCTTAAACAAGCGGCTGCCCAGTGTTTGTCAAAAATATCTCACTGGCGTACCACATTAGCCTTCATTTTTCTATTTACGTACTTGATGCTGTGAATCCATTCGTCCTTCTCTTCAGGTGTGGGGGCAGAGATACGGTACACCATGTGGTTTCCCTCCACTACTCGCCCATCAGCCTCTGTCTTACACGCCTTGATCAGCTGACCACGGTTGTTGGGGATGTACAGCTCGAAGCAGTTCTGTGCGGAGAAATGCAAAGATCGTACATGAAAATGTGGAAATTATAAATACAATAATTACAATTGCCTAATTCTGTGCATCAAAAATGCAAACTTACAGGTTTTCTTGGGTCTTCTACCTCACGGATGCTAAGGTTTTCCAAGGGAATGATACCTCGCGGTTCCTTATCCTGTGAGAGAAACACACCACCACAGCAGATTAGGGCTAAAAGACAACATTCGAAAAAGCTTTTATTTTATGTTTTGTGTGTTTAATCAGTCACAATAGCAATTTTAAAGTGCAACAATGAACATTATTACTGCTAAAAAACTGTCAAATTGATGGGAACTTGCAATTACTTTGCACAAAAAAAAAAAAAAATCACCTCATATCCAAAATAGTCATCGTCATGGTTTTAGCAGCAGCACTCGTGACTTGACCTTTTGGCTCAGTGCGATCCTGATCGATACTGATGCCTTTGTGGAATGTGTGCTAGTTGTGTGTTTGTGTTCGTCCCGCATTTGTAGTTGGTCTTTGGAATGTCTTATCTTGAGACGAGACTGTCTTGTGTCTCAACAAAACCAGTTTTTCCACTGGAAGATTGCTACAGTCATGCATCTAATCCTTGAGTTTAGTAACTCCACTCCCTCGAAGATACAGTACATTGTTGCTAATGTTTTCCAGCGGCCTTGTAGCTCCTGAACATTACCACATTTTATTCTTTAATTCTCTTTTTATTTCCACAGAAAAGCCAATGTAAATACAGCAATATCCTGTGACAATTTAATAGAAATATGCCTCATGGACACAAACACTTACTGTGGTGTATTCAAAGTAATAAAGGCAGTTGTCTGTGAGAATAAACCATCGCCGTTTCCAGGTTTTCACTCGTCCCCCTGAAACAAAAGAAGACAGATGATGAGTGAGAGGAGAAGAAATAGCTGAAAGGATACTACTCTACTATCTCTACATGCTTACAGCTAAATACATGGCAAATGTTTTCTACAACTTTATGACTACAGCAACTCTGTCAGTACATACCTCCTGAGAAAACAAGCAGCGGTGGAAATCGCAGGGAAGAAGCAGAGACAAAAAGGGACCAGAGGATTTAGGGGAAGACCGGGGACAAATAGACAAAGAGAGAGACAGGTGGGGTGGAAGAAGAGATAGAGAGGGAGATTATATTAGTGACACAAAGATCACAGGCCCCGCCATGCAAAAGAAAACAATCAGATTTTTAGACTGCTGTGACGCAAGAAAGTGAGTCTCTTATCAAAATGCCACGACACTGTGAGCTGACGATTCAAGTGGAGGCAAAGAGCCAGCAAACCTCAGAGACAGGAGCAGGTTCATCATAGCACAAAGCCTTGAAGAGTACAGTAGCACACAGAACACACCACTTTCTTTAGTCAAAGGACATTTACACTCCTGATACCCGCAACACTGACATATTAGATTTGTGATATTCTCTAAAATCTGTGTTAAACATGTAGAAAAGCAAAGCAGGAAGACCTCAGTGGCATCATCTCACCAAGTTTAAGAAGCCAACCCTCTCTGTCGGGGTTGAAGAACGTGTGCGTCAGGTCGTTGCCGTCATCCTCGGGGATCTTGAACGGCTCATTTTTAATACTTTCGTAGAGATTCTGGAGAAGATAAGATAGTAAAATGAGTTCACCAAGAATCTCTTCAGTAGGTTAATTTTAGGCACTTAGCTGCCTTAATGTAGAGCAACGTGGAGCTTATCGTACTCTGAGCAGGTCCTCAGGCAGGTCGCCCCCCTCGTTGATGCCTCGATTCATCGAGATGAAACGGTCCACTCCAGGTTTGTCCCTCACATTTGGGTTATGGAGGCTAGTGTTCAGCATAATGATGGCAAATGACAGCACGTAACATGTGTCTGCAAACAGGAGAGACATGTATTGATCAACACAAAGACTAAAATGTATTATTAAACATATTTACCTTAAAGCTGCTTGAAGTGATATTTTTTGATTAAGTGTTTAATAGGTCTATACTCCACTAGTAATCACTGTTATAGAGTGTCTGGTCAGTAACCCATGTCTCTCCTCCCGCTGCTCATGCAGTACAAGAGAAAATACATTTTCTGGTATCCCTGCCAACTTTATCCAACCAGGACAGAGAACTCCATAAAGGGATGGTCCTGTCTGCTCGTGAACACGCAGAGAGCAGGATCCTCCTGTTTGTTTCTATGTCTACGTTCATGTATGGAGGGGGGAGGGGATCGCAAACTGCAAAACGGACAGGAAGTTAGCTAAAACGACAACAACACTTAACAACACTTAAAGCAGCTCTTGTTGAAGCCCTAATTAAAAAAATACTTCTTTCTACTACTAATCACTCTTGAAGTACTGCCTCCTGGTCGTATGCCTCCAGGCAGTTGCTGTTCACCAGCAATGGTGCTGAATAACGGCCAGGACATTTTTCGCTGAACATTATGTCGTCACAGTGAAGTCTACCTTTAACGCTTTGGATGTAAAATGTCATCACTTCATCATTTTATCCTATTAGACATCTGTGTAAAATGTTTGCTCATAATAATAATAAACAGTTCATACATGAGCTCGACTGGACATTTGTGCAACTTTGAAGAAATTACATCAAGGCATTCTTAAGATACTGTGTTCACAACCTGAAAACACAATGCCTACGGCCATGGCTATCGCCAGCAGAGAGATGTGAAAATCTGGGAACACTGAAGACACCTCATCTCAAACAATTTAAGGAAATAATTAGTGAAAACACAAACGCAAAATAGTCTAAAAATAGTACTAAAAATCAATGTTTATATGAATTGGCAGACTGTGTGGCCTTACAGATCATTTCTTGTAAGGGGCTTGTTGTTCTTGTAAGTGCACACCTTCAAGGAAATGTCATTTCCTGTGATCCATCACAGGAAAATAAAGTTTGATGTAGTGGGACATCTCCCAAACATATACATCCTACAGTGGGTACATTAGGTAGGCTACTTGGCCTGTAATTGTGAATGTGTTTGTGTTTACCAGTGCTCTGGAAGACGCCGGGGTTGCAGTGGCAGTATCTCTGAGCAAAGGCCTCCATCATTCTGTCAATCTTCTGGGCCTCACCAGGCAAACGGAAACTCCACAGGAACTGTCTGCAGAAAAGAGGTCAAGGTTTGGGTCAAGTAAGAGAGAACAATTTCTGCAATCAAGGCAGTATTACGCTTACTACTGCTCTCTTGCGTAAGTCTTCCCTCCCTAACCTGTTGGAGCAGTGAGAGTGGGACTTTCCGTTGATGAGAAGGTTTGTTTACCAGAGAGTGCCAGGACACGATCAAGAGATTTTGTCCTTGATTCAAAGACAATAACAAGCCAAACACACACAGTTTACCTGAGGGCCTGGACGAGGTTGAGATCAGTGAACTCATGGAGGTCAACGAAGGCCTGAAGAACTTTGATGTTGAAGTCATCCCTGCAGAGCAGCAACAGAAAGAGCATGGTTACAAATAGCTGACACGGAAGGAAAATAAGAACAGAAGATATTTTGAGAACAAGCACCTCTCTCCAAGGTAATCTCCTATAGCGGTCTTGTTGAGGCCCTCTCCTTTGTAGAGGAACTGAGCAATGTCCTCTGAAGTGTGTCTGAGCAGCTCATTCTCCACCAGAAACACAATGCCCTGCAGAGAGGTGGAAGAGCTCGTCACCACACAGCTTACAGAGAGTAAAGACACAGTCCACATGTACAAATATCAAAGAATTACCTTCTTCGGGTCCATGTTGAATTTTTTCCTTCCCATTGCCACGTGCCGACTTTTCTGTAGAGTTTTGCTGCAAAATCGTGAGAGGTAAGAAAAAAAACTAAATTTAGCAGCATTTCACATCAGAATAACAGCTTAGACTTGAAAATCATATTATTGCAATATTTAAACCATTTAATTTAATATCACACATTTATTTATTACATATAAAAAAGAGAAAAGCAGGAAATCTCCATATTTGAAAGGATGGAAACAGTATAACGATAAACCTTTAATCATATTAATTGGTGATAATATTTCTGTCAGTCAACTAACTGATTAGTCGACTAATCATTGCCACTCTATAAGCACTAACAACCGTGAATTATGTTCTAAAGAAGGCAATTTATCAAAGAATCAATATCAATGACACAATAATGTCAGCTGAAGAACCACAACACTTGTATATAATATGACGCGATTAAAAAGATGACCATGTATGAAAAGGTGGTATGAACATCCAGCAGCACAGACGGCAGTAAACTCTGGACTAAATCAAACCTAAGATGTTTTTAAAAGCTGCTGGATAGGCTGATGTGAGCAAACATCATTAAGAGAGCTCTGTCGGTTTGATACTGGGATGATGACGGGTTCAAAACAAAAAAATATGTGATCAATGACACATAAAAAATGAAACCAATCGCAGCAAACAGTTTTAACAGTAATACGTGTTAGGGAATGGTGATTGAACCTGTGCACACTGTGACGATCAAAGTCAATTTCTTTTTACTTCTTACCTGCCCTCCGTGCTGGTCTCCAGTCCCTCCACCTCCAAAATTGCCTCTCTTAATTCCTCTCTGAGCCTCTGGATCTCCTGCAGCAGGACGCCCTTCCTCCTGCGGATGTCCTCCAGCTCAGAGCGCTCCTCTGGGCTCAGGTCTACTGGGACTGTAAGGGAAGAGGAGAAGAATGACTCCATCGCTGCTGCTGCAGATATAACATATTGTAACTGTACCCAAACAACCTAAGGAAGACTTATTAATATTCTACAAAACCCCAAATACAACTATTTTGAGAACTGCATTGTTACTACAATTGGTTCTGACTTAGTCCTTCTATCAATATCTTACAATAGAGAGGCGTGGCAGAAGTGGGATAGTAACATCAGTAACTGAAGCTCAATATAAAACACACAATGGAAAGACAGTGGAAGACTTGCAAATGTTTTTCCTTCACGTCACTCTTTCTCGCCCCGCATACTCTTACTCTACACTCAGCTAGCTCATATTTTGTCAGTAGAATTTGATGCATGAGAGCTTCAACGCTGCCCATTGACTGAGTTGTGATATGCTCTAATAAAAGAGCAGACAAACACTTCTTGGACGCAGACACCAACACAGACAGAGGCACAAGAAGATGACTGTAAAGCTCAAGTCAGACAGCCAGATTTCATTTCTAGAGGTCCCTCTCAAACGTTCTCACCGCAAGTTAACAAGTGGGGTTTGGTTTTAATTGCCAGTTCCAGCCCCTCGCTGGTAAAAACACGTGTTAGTTCAAAGCTTAGTTGAACAAAATCACAAAAAAATATTTTCTTGTTTAATACTTGTGGTATTAAGCTGAGCACTTAGTTTTTGTTATATGAGCTGGGTGTTGAGATATCCCCTCTGAGACTTTAGGCACCACAGCAATATAATAAAGGTGATGTATTTCCGTTTGATTTGCTCACTGTGAACTGTTTTCATTGTAACTACTTTGTGCTGAAGACGTAGTCCACATTTATAGTATCCACAGTTAGGTACTATAACACAGGGCACCAACACCTTTTCCACAGCCAAATTCAAGCACTTTTCAAGCATTTTCAAGTTTTTCCAGCACACAACATCTGTAGTAAATTACATATTTATACACATAAGATGCAAGCATCTTTCAAGCCTTGAAAATACCACATTAAAATTTAAGCATTTTCAAGGATTTCCAGCACTTGTACGAACACTGTGTAAAATTTAAACTGAATGGCAATTTTATGGAACAAACTCTCCTAAATATCAGATTTGCTTTAAAAAACACACCTGCATGCATTAGGATAATGTCTATTCAAGTTTTAATGTTGCTCTTTTATATTTTGTTTTATCTGTCTATGTTTTTTAATTTCCTGTGTGCTCTTGAATTCATTAATTTTATTGCATTTCTCTAACATTCGCTAGCTTTGCATCTATATTGTACAGTGCCGTATTTTGTGAAGCTCCTTGTAACTCAGGTTTTGAAAAGCGTTATAGAAATAAGGTGATTACTGTTATTATTAAACAGGCATCTTCTTTTTCAGATATTGTAAAATCATATTTGTTTTTTCATGGTTTTGAAGGCTGTGTTACAACTGAGTTACACAAGTAATTCACTAAAACTTGACTCTACCTGTCTGGTCGACATGTCAAATGGTGTTTCTGAAGAATGCTGCCGTGTAAATGTGATCTGACAACACAAACAAACTTTGATGGACTGAAACACTACGCTACAAGATGATACCTATCTTAAATTAAGACAGACGTGCACTAAATCCTATATTAATACATGTTATACTAAGTTTTTGTGAATTTAGTCAGATTGTAGGAATTACACCACGCAAAACGTGGTGTAATTCCCCAAGCAACTGCAGTGTCCAAAGCATAAACTATAACCACAAATTTTAATCAACACATATCTGATATATTGAACCAAACATTATAGTGTAACTTTCAAAACTTGAGGGTGTTACAGGGTTGTTGCATTAGACTGGATTAATGTAAGAAGTGTGGTGTTTGAATGCTCTATGAGTCACATTCTCGAAGTTGATGTATTTGCACAAATTATCGTGATGATTTATTTCCTCCACACCACCCAGATCTATAGCTCCAAGCAGCAGCATGTGATCAGCTGTGGTTGGCAGCATCCAAAGGTTCCCAGACCAGTGTGTTTACTCTGCAAAAACAAACAGCTGCTCTAAAACACCACCAACCACGCCCACAGTCTGGATTAACTGTGCTGTTTGATTCATACTACAGAAGTCAGGGTGCTGCTAACAGGAGAGGGACCGTTCAGAATAATCAATGCCCCATTTTAACAAGCCCTCGTGTAGCTCGGATGCCGATCAGAGTGTTAAATGTCCACCGACGTTAGCCGAAACGTTTTAGCTCCGAGCACACAGTGGAATAATCAATATTTAGTTGGCGTCAGGCTAAGCTAATGCATCTTCGTGGCTTGATTTAACATACATGTGGTATCCATGCACAGGCATGCTTCTTGGAAAAGGAGGCAGAAGGCATATGGTCAATCACTTCCATTTAGTTCAGCGGGATGATCAGTGTGTCACACCTGAGCAAATAAACTGAGCCATTAGCTACAACTAGCCACGGCTAGCTAGCGATAGCCTATGCAAATAGCTAATTAGTAAGCCCACTTACTGTAGTCCAGGTCATCCATTTTTGGCGCTTTACTTTTAGGCATAAATATTTCAGAGTCGACTGTCATTCAATATCAGAAAACTAGGGATATATGTATAAATATATCCTCAAAACTAAAGGGAAAAAATAGACAACCCCTGGTGTCGAAATGTTGGGCCGGAGACAAAGAAGGTGGCGACACCGGAAGCGGTGTCAGACTTTCGGGTAGTCAAGTTCCGGTCAGTTGTTTTTCAAAATAAAGCCAATTATATTTATTAAAGCAAATATAAAACATTGATGAACAAAAGTCTGTTATTACAAGTACATGGTTAAACACTGATATGTTCCTGTATTGGAATGTAGTCATTTCGTATTACCTAGTCTATTCACAAACCTTTCTACATTATTTTAAATAAATTATAACAGTAAACTGTTGTCGGGTAGCTGGACACAAGCTTCTTAAGGGGATCTAGGAGAATATCTTGATAAAGATATAGACATTTATCTTTTTCTACTGAATTAGATTTTGTACCCTTTATGTAAAAATAGAAATTTTATAAAAAGGTCTGTTATTGCAACGATATGAAATACGAAGGTTCAAAAGAACAGTTAGACCTTTAAAATTATTTACTGACTGACTCTCACCACAATGTTTCTTTAAAAGCTGTTCTGGAGCTTTTGATTGTACCAGATTGTGTTCATTATAAATTAGATTTTGTACCCTTTATGTAAAATATAAACGTTATTCACTAATTTGTGTATATATATTTTATATTATGATAAGTAATATATGATTTATTTTTAAAAGTCAGTTGTTGCAAAGACACAAAATACAAAGACACCCAATTAGACCTGTGTATTGCAAACCTTTATCTGAATATCTGAATATCACAATCTAGTAGCTGTTTTGGGGCTTTTGATTGTACCAGATTGTCTTTATCTTCAGTTGTCATGGAAAGGTAGATGTGCAAATTTCCATTTTTTCTGAGCAAATGCTAAGTACGTTTTGTCCACCTTGGCTCACAAGTTGAGATTGAAAGTTATTTTTTTTACCTTTGAAACAGCAGTTGTCAATACAATATCACCTGAAGGTCTGTATTTAGTAGCCGTCTGGAGCTTTCGATTCCAACTGGGCAAGACCAAACGTCTACTTACCAGTATAAAAATAATATATTGCTTTTGCCCCTTAATATTGGGCCTAAATCACTAATAAATTTCCCAAAATGGTCATACAGCAAACGAGAGGTTATATCATCACAACTACTGTATATTCATATTGTGAGAACATCGTTAGTGACTGGTTGTTTGTACTGAGTTACCTGCCTGAGGGACCAATCTACTGGAGTAATGACTGTTACTCTGTTTTATGGTTATCTCATTTGTTTGTTAGTATACTGTGACTGAGAGGAGCGGAGACAGGCTACATTTTGATTTGTGGGAAGTAGTTTAAACAATGCTATAAGATATCAAAAGAATGTTACTGATAAAAGCAGCTTCCCTCTCTGGATGAGCTATTCTGACTGTATCATATGAATAACAAGGCACATTGATGTGACAAAAGCACAGTAGATTTGCTCCAGACAGAACTTTTCAAGTTACATTTATTCAAAACCATATACAACTATTAACTGTACATTGTATATGTGTATATGTTCATCATTTTAGTAATAATTACAAATTCATTACAGGCAGTCCACGACAGACATCTTAATGGCATTATCAATTGAGGGTTTACACCCCGACATTGTCAAATCAAATTGGTTTATAACACCATGGCGCCATGTTTAGGAAGGTAAACTATTATAACTCCTAAACATTGAGAGAAAAAGAGAAAAAACTCTGTGTATAGATTCTTCTATTTGGTGATGTTACAAGCCTAGACTCAACATGTTGTATTCACATTCTGTAGCTGTGTGTAAGCACAGTGTAATCATGGTAGACTAGCTGCATTGTGCACTCAAAGGGTAAAAAAAAAAAAAAAAGAAGAAAGAAGAAAAATAACAGCCTGGTGAGCAAAGAGTTTTACTCAATTTTCTGCAGTCAGGTTTGAACAGTTCATGATCAACAGCCAGAATGTACAGGCTTATCATACAAAGGCATTAATTTGTCCAGGCATGAGATACAATATGTCGATGATGACCCAAGCAGTTGGCACATGATCCCGCTGATTGATACACTGCACATGCTAATGATTTATTCTTTTGTCCAGAGTATATCAGCAGGTTTTATTATAACATTTCAAAAATATTAATTCATAAAACACATTTCTTAGTAGGGCTCCAATGTCTGCAGCTGTTATCATCATTTGGAAGTACTTAAATTCTCAAGTTATTCTTTATCACTTACTTCAATAGATTGGCTATGCTGCTGGATAATTTCTCTTCTCATAACTTCTGATTTATCTCTTGATCAAAAGTCTGATGTGACAACACAGAGCTGCTGGATTTTAATATTGTGCCATGATCTCTCCACAGCAGTATTTTAAAGCGTCTAAATGATTTTATCCTACCTTTATAAAGCTATGTGCGTTCAACTTTGAGGCATTTAATTCATTTCAGCTAGGAATGTAATGTGATCCATTATTATAGTATCTGGACTAGGCTATTAATACTAGTGCATCCATTTCTAGAACAAAACACTGCATCTGATTCTGCGTTAGATGTTTCTAAAAGTTAATATGATTTCTAGTGTTGTGAATTTCTGTGCTGCTTCAGCTCCAGTCATTGTGCAAAATCAATGCACTCATTACTACCCAACAGAGGCAAGTAATGTCCTCTACCTTTCCGAAGATGATTATTCAGAGATAGTGATGTATTGTAGACATAAAATAGTGCTGAGGGCTATTGTGTGTGATTCTGGAACATTTCTTTAAAGTGAACAGTCTAAAACCACTGACAAAGAAGCTCGCTTTGTCCAGACATTTTTATGTTCAATATGTTGCAAAGGCTGATATCATTGACATCATCATCGTGCATCCACTGGCTAAGAAAAACAGGCAGATTATGTAAAAATGTCAGTAATGGTCACCGTTCAACGGTTCCATAGCTCCTACTAGTGTAATGACCCCAACAAGCTTGATCTCGCTGCTCTACATTGAGTCACTTGCATGGACAAAATAGTCATTAAACAATGGAGAGAAGCGTGCTCAAAGATAACAGTAGGCAGGTGGGTCTACCAGGTTGTATTTATGTAGTGGACGGACTCTCTGATAGGTGGCTAGAGATTACGAGGATTTGGGTTTCTTATACAAGTAAGAAAGGGTAAAGGTACAACTGTACTGTCCAGTGTCAGATAAGGCATTCCTTCTAGGAACGGACGTATTTATACTCAAACATTTGGACGTTGGGGAGGGGTTTAGGATAAAGGGTGTGGACCAATTTTAAATGGGGTGTTGGCCCAAGTGAATCTCAATGTGTTTTTATAGCATTTTATGTTTAAGAACAACTTTCTCTGAATTTAATCCGATTTCTTTCCATCTCATTAAAAGGCAACAATCAGGTAGTGCTTCTCTGCATGCATACTATGCATACATCCAACACATGCACTATCTGCACAAAAAATCCCATAAACATTCGATTGTTCTTCCCTCTTATTATCCCAAGCTGTGCAGTTTTCATGCATCTCAGGGTACGCGGAGCGTAATCCGACAGCTGTGCAATGAGGCGCATTTTTCATCCATTTTCAAATTTGCTATTAATCCCTGCAGTCGTGCTCCAATGATGCGTGGCTCGGTGGGTTATCCCTTTCATTAAACCCCAGAATAGCAGTTTCTGCAATCCAGGCTATTTTAAGTCTCTCAGATACTCCCCCCCCCCCTCTCAGAGTATAGATGACAACAGAGATTACATAATTCAGTAGAGTGCTGTTTATCTGTCAATCAGCTCAACCAATCCCTGATTAGAATCTGGTAATCTTCACTCCAGAGTCGCCGACGATGAGGCGAGCCATGGAAGGATGAACCTGTGAAATATAGAGAGAAAACATACATTAACAGTGAAAAATCTCACAGTAACTCATCAACGTAATTTCACAGCATTAATAATGAAGAAGCTTACAGTACATCAGCTAAAGATGCAACACACCTCTCTACTGGCTGGACAAAATTATCATTTGTTATGTCAACCATGTGAATGATTAACAATCAATTAATAATTCTAAGTTTATAAAGTACCTGCTTTTTTGCCATGTCATCACAGTGCCAAACAAAATTCAAAACATTTCACATAATTCTGCACAGTCAAGTCTTTTCTGGAGGACATAAATTAGATGTGCCGATATATTACAACAGTAAGATGACATGGGAACTTAACAGTCTTTTATATTTTACATTCGTTTTGATTGACTATAATCTATCACACTCCTGCAAAACATATCATCGTTGCATGAGCATGTGGTTTGTGTATGTGTGGATGTAGAGGGAATCAAAAGCCCCGCCTTCAGTGTCAAACCTTATCTAATCATGTACACTCACTAAACTCAGATTACAACATTTCATGATAAGTATAGCCACTATCAAGGGCCCTTTCCCCCTTTCTGACCTGCGCTTGCAGTGGCCCATAGGGCACCAGCTCTCCATCCACAGTGAGCGTCCCCCGTGTAGACAGAGGCTGCAGCCTGAAGGCCCTGCAGCTTACATGGCTCACATACGGCGAGCTGACGGAGTGGTGGGTTCCTCTTTCCATGGCAAAGAACAGTCTCAGCAGCGTGGCTCTGGAGATCCCCGCCCGCACAAAGGTCAGGTGGATCAGCCCATCGTCAAACCTGGCCTGGGGTGCAGCATGAAGATCAGCCCCGAGGTGGGTCTGATAAAGGGCCAGGACCAGGACAAAGTCCCCTTCGATGGTGACCCAGTCTCTGGTGGGAAGGGGCTGGTCCAGAGGGGGTAACAAGTCATCCTTAGGGACATTTAAAGGCAGTGAGAACGGACGGTTCTTTTGGGGTCCTGCTGGCTCGGCAATGTCAAAGTTAAAAGATGAGGACGGTGTGCGTATAGACGGCGAGGGCGAGGTGGAATTTGGGGTGTTCGGACGGGGGACGAGGTAGGATGAGGAGTGTGGGGAGGCACATGAAGGTGAAGATGGTGGTGTGGGAGAAAGAGACAAGGAGAGGGAGGGGAGTTTAGGGGGGAGGGAGTTTGAATGGGAGTGCTGGAGGAGGGAGAGGGGCCTCGGGCGGGAGGCGTTCTGGTTTTGGTCCAGGGTCTTGGGCTTGTAAGATGAGAAGGGAGAGTGACGAAACGGAGAGGAGATGGTGAGAGATCGCTCACGAGCAACGTCCAGTGGGTAAGGTTCTTTCTGGTAGTAGGTTCCATTCAGATCCATGTCCTCGACCCCGTATGAAGGGCCAGAGTCTGTGTCGGCCTCCTGACTGAGAGGCTGGCTGAAGAGAGCGGCGGCTATCTGACTCGACGGGGCTGAATTCTTTCTAAGCGTCTGTCTGGCTTCCTGAAGGCCATCTTGGTAAGTGAAACCACCCTCTGGCTCTTCATCCGCCTCTCGCCCCATGTCGACCCCACACCTCTCTCCTGCACGCAACGCTCTCTCCCCCTCAGCAGAGCCGCCATTGCCTTCCCCATCCTTCCCCCTGTCCTCGTCCTCCATCTCACTGGAGTCTTGCTCCACTCTTCCCTCATCTTCCCTTTCATCCTTGATCCCCTCCAACCTTTCCACCCTTCCCATACTGCATTCATCCCTTTCATTTGATTCTGAACTCGTCCCCGACCTCTCCGCTTCTGCTTCCATCTCCACCTCCCTCTCTCTGTCCTCCGCCAGGCTGCTTGCCCTCACAACGCCGGTTCCTCCTCCCCTCGCCCTCTCTCTTCTCCTCTCCCTTTCTCTCTGCCTCTCCTCTTTTTCCCTCTCTCCCTCGCCCCTGCGCAGGCTCCTCTGTTCGCTGATGCCCATGTCAGAGCAGGTGCGATGGATGGGCGTTCGGCAGAAGCCCTCCAGGCCTTCTGTGATACTGCGGGAGAGGGGTCTCCTTGGTGGAGGAGGTGTGGCATCTGGTGATGCGGTGCAAATAGAGGGAGGCAGGTAGGACAGACGACCCTTGTAGGAACGAAGAGAAGCTATCCGCACCAGGGTGCCTAGGGTGAAGCGAGCAGAGCCCAGGCCACGATACCTGGAATAAGGAAAGATTTCAAGTAAAGTATCTTTAAGTGATATTGTGTGAGAAATAGAAAAATGCTTAGTCCAACAAAGCCAACAGTGGATGTTTCTCACAGTATAAGCAATCCCACACCCACCTCTCACTCTCTATATCCACATCGGACACAAAGCCCCAGGCAACAGAAAGGAAAGAAAACAGTCTCCTGGGTGCTGCAGTACGATTGTTGTTGGATGGAGGAGGACTTGTCGTCACAGAGACAACATCCATGGGTTTGACACCGCCTCGACAGAGCAAAAAGCAGCAGTTCAAAAGGAGGGGCTCCCGAAGGCACATGTCATACCTGAGGGAGATTTAAAAAAACAAAAAAAAACAGAAGAGGACAAGAACACCTCATGTCAGTTAAGATAAGAACGGTTCAGACAACAGGTCAATACAGAGTCCTTCCGCTATGCAGAGATAACTGTAGATAACCAGGTGGTGAAAAGCAACGTTGTGTTCTTTTGTTTAAAGACAACGAGGTGCAAGTTCAGAACGAGGTAAATCTGTAATTATAGCTGGATAAATCCACATATGCATAATTAGTGAATCTCTGTTTATGCCAGCAGTCTGTTTTAGTTGATAAAAGTAACATTTTAATACAACAAACTGTTTAGCAAGATGGATTGTAAAATGTATGATACAAGAGTTCAACACGGGGCAGAGTCTCATAATGCTGAGCTCATAAACCATTTTTAAATGTCAAGGGGTGAACAGCAACCTATGAACATAACAGGACTGATTATCTGCAGACAGGGACTAAGATAACAAAATGCAGATAAGAGGTATGACTTTGATTATTCTTATTTACCACTTTTTGCTGAGTAATGCCCTAGTTCCTCAGCTTCAGAGTTGTGCAAAGGACACACAACTCTCACCTTCACAGACATGAATGAGATACTCTTACCCTGCATTATGGTTGATGGAGCCAGCCAGTGCATTCCCAGAGCCACAGGGCAGTATGCCGACAGGTGTTTTTATTGCTTGTTCCCAGTCAGGGCGCTCCATCAGCCCATTAATTACCTACAGGGCCACAAGGAATTCAGAAAATCATATTGATGGACACACTTAAAGCTGTACATGTATGTGATGCAAAAATACCTGTATATTTTCATCTTAAACAGTACCCACCTCATGCAGCAGGCCATCTCCAGAAACAATGATGATGCCGTCCCACTCTGGGAGTGATAGCTCTCTGATAAGCTCTCTGGCATGGTTCTGGCGCTCTAAGACAGATTAATTAAGTCAACAATTGTTAGATGTGTATGTTTATGTACAAACCCAATTCCAAAAAAAAAAAGAGTTGTGACCCTGTAAAACTTAAAGCAGAATCTGATAATTTGCTAATATTAATGTGCATTTACACTCAATTAAAAACAGCATGATAGCATCATGATTGTGTATGAAAGGGGCATCCTTGAAAATGCTCCATTATTGTCAAGGTGAAACACAGGTGGATTTTAGTGCACAGGCTCAGGAATGCTTCGTAAAACCTGTTGTCCGTAAACACAGCTTGTTGCAAATGATTGAATTCTGTTTTATTTACGTTTTAAACAGCATCCCAACTTTTTTGGAATCAGGGTTGTAAATGTTTTCTCTACCTAATCTTGCTTTGGTGTGTTACCTGTCTGTATAAGGTTGTAGCTGATGTTGGCCTCTCTGATCATTGGCAGGATGTGGGTCTGACACCACTGCATTGCCTGGCCTCTCCCACTGAAGGGATTGACCAATAACAGTAGTCGCCTGGGACGAGGTAGCAGACTTCTTGAAAATTCTGTTTGAAAAAGAAGGCAGAGTATGAATAAGTTAATACTCACACAGTTTTTTGTTCAGAACAAAGAAAAGGAACTAGAGGTTCACTGCATTCAAAGCACGCCAACGGGGAGCTGTCATTACACAGTGTTGCCCAACCCTGGACTTTGAGTGCATTCAACCATTTGAGCCTCTTTTATTTCACCTCACAGATCTACTTCACACTGCACAATGCTGTCGCTCAAGAGCGTGTCTGTTAATCATTTAAATTCAGATACATGGTACAGAACAACATTTAATATCAGAATATAGAAATTAAACAAAACAGCTGTGTACAGAGGCAAATTATGTATTATCCGTCCAGTTGAGGTAAAGAGGCAAGAAAACTGAGACACTCTTCTCTCTCTCACCCTTCCCTCAGCCCAGGTGTGAAGCTTTGAATAAATAAAAAGCATCTGAAAATCAATCTAAGATTTAGTATAGTGTACAAGGATGTCAGTGGTGCAGGGAAGGAGATGAAATGCCTGCACTCTCAGATAATCCTGGATTATGCAACAAACTGCAGCAAAGCAAATTAACAGGAAACCCAACTGACCACAGCTATAATGCCAATAAGCATAAAAATTCACCAAACAAAGTCATTCAGAAATGAAGTGATGAGGAGAGCAAACTATGACGGAGAGAAGAGAGAGAATGAACGAGAAAAACAGGGTAAACTGCAGCAGAGTATGAATGAAGCAGGAGCAGACGAGAGACAAACTGACTGGGAAAAATTAAAAATGAATGAATGTTCTATCACTGCTGGGAGAAAGAGACAGTGAGTGGATAGGTAAAGACTGAGGAAAACAAAAAAGAAGATTAAAGAGATTTGAGAGTAAAGGATTACGTTTACAGAAAAGGAAGGCAAAAGGAAGATATGTGAGACGCTAGGAAAGTGTATGAGGTCATGGTGAGAAAAAGGTAAACACACACACAGTAGACAAAGTAAACACTGAGCGGGGCCTTGCTATCTGCTTGATAATTGAAGCTGGGGGATACAGCGCATGGGAAGGGGTGCAGCAGCCCCACCCTCTTTGTCTCCACATATGACACTGAACGATGCAGACCGTGTGTGCAGGACAGATAAGGACAGAAAAACAAAGAAGTATTAGATAAATAAAGTCTAGAATAAGATGTACTTATGTGAAACAAACAAACAAAAGTCCAAACTAAATACTCTGAATAATAAATCTCACAGCCTCTTAGGGTGTATTAGTGCTAATCCCTCTTTGTTTTTTTGCTACATACACTGAGAAAACGCTTCACCGCTCTTGGTACCAATTGTGTCACCTGTGACAAAATGTGTGTGCTGTACATACAGAAAGGTCTGTGGTCACTGTGACATGAAGCTAAGTATAGCCACATTTACAAAGGAGGCATAAATCAAAGCAGTGTGAGGCAACATTGTGCGGTTTCATGTAGTGAAGGACAGGAATTCAGCTCTTATTCACATGGACAACCTTAAAGGTCAGGCAAAGAAAACGACACCATTACCTGCTCTAGACTAACCACAGTGCCCTTTGATAAAGCCATGCACTTAAACTCAATAGTATATCAATGCCCAGGACTCCTTAATAAAAGCAGTGTTTCCTCTACATTCATTCAGGAGTGGTGGACTACCACAGTCAAAACATTACCACCACAGCTAGATAAAATGAGAAACAGGTTATTATAATCTAGATAACAAAACAAAAACACAAATCAAACATGAGGTCCAGTGCATAGAAGACCTTTAAACATAATTAAATAACTAATGTATAACTAAACAAACGTAAGAGCAGCAGTGACAGACGTGGAGCAAATACCATAAGGATCACTGCCAAGAATGTCTGTATACATTTTTACTTCCTAATATTGGTATCAGCATCGGCCCAAAAAGTATCAGTCAGTAATCTATGCAGTGGAGCCAATGGGCTTCCACAATCACCTGTATGGCCCTGCAGCATGTCAAACCATCTAACAACAAGCACCCAACATGGACAAGCCAGCCTCTAGTGAGACACACTCACCTGTGTCAGCAGTGACGGTCACATCTCTGAGAAGACATTGCACAGCAGCCGACCACCGCTCAGCTTCAGCCCTGCTTTCCGCCAGGTAGGCCCTCACCTGCCTGCGCCGGGACACCCCTTTCCGTCGTTTGCCTGGCGGATACCAGTACAGCACCAGGAGAGGGGGCGCGGGGGCACGAGGGCAGCTGCACCCCACTAGCTCAGATAAAGGCAGCAGGAGACGGGCTTCCTTCCCCGGCCGTGGTGACAGACGCTGGATATGTATGTGAGTGTGGGTGAGGGTCAAGGCATAGTTGGAGGCCGGAGCCGGAGTGGGGGAGGCAGCAGGGGAGAGTCCCCCTGGACCACCAGGGCTGTTGGGGCAGCTGTTATTGTTGCCGTTGCTGCCGGTTCCCCAGCTGGCAAACTGGCCGTGAAGGAGGGCTTCTGCCGTGGACGGTGAAGAAGGCTCTGGAGATCGCATCCTCAATGCTGAAGCGGACACAGTTTCAGGAAAAAGTCAGTCTTACAAGTGTTTTTTACTGCTGGATGCTTGAAGAGTGAAATTTGGCAAAAAAAAATTCCACCACAGCAGGATATGCAGGGAAAAATGTTTCTTAAAGTCAGTCTGAGAACTTTATCCCTGAAATCTCCTCAAAATCATTGTCCCTCTCCAGTGCTTCAATTCAGAGATAAAGTCACCAAAAAAAAAAAATCAGTTCTGAGTTTCTGTTCCTGTTTGTCCATTTCAGAAGAAAAATCAAAGTCTTCCAGTTTAAAGGTTTTTCTGAGTATTCATCCAGTGAAGATAGGAACTACTACCAGTCTTTGCGTCACAGTTAGAAAGCTCCCATCACAGTTTGATCTGAAGAGCCGTCAGCTTCTACAGTTTACTGCCAGTGGAAAAGAAACACTTCAACAAATTCAACAACAACAACAACAACAGGACTTAGACATGAATATTTTCCATTACGAGATCAGTCATTTAAACAAAAGTTTTCTTCACAAAGATTGCATAAGTAAAAAAAACAAAAAAAAAAACACTTTACATTACAACATAAATCCGCCTATTGTGATAAAAACATAAGGCAGCTGAGCAGCTACTACACATTAACAATAAATCTTTAAATAATTACACAGAAGGACAAAACTGAATCTTCATTGCTTCGAAAAAAAATTAAGAATGAATAAGACAAACACACCTTGTTTAGAGACAAGGAGGCTACAACAATTAAATTAAATTAATACACAAGTAAAGACCTCTGTAGAGTATGCTGTAAGATAAGTGCTGGCCAAAATGCAATTAATGCCACAAAGATACGATAAGTGCAGGCTTTAGAAAAGACCTTTGATACCTCTATTGCTATCTTTAATCTCTGATATATACGAGGCAGACGAGGGGAGTGACAAGGCCAGACCTCTAGACAGTAGTGTGATACATTAGAGTTTCATCCAAAGAAATACACAAGCATTTACTTCATTATCTGTTCTCCGCAAGAAGAAGAGGGTGAACACCAGGTAAGACAGGTGGACACCAGACAACAAACAAATAAAAAAAACAGAAACAAAACAAAAGACGAACAAGGAGACAGTTCCAGGACGGTCCTTAAGTTTATGTCATGGTATTGTCCTTTAGTCAAACCTCACGTTCCCTCCCGGAGATCTCTGTTCCTGAAAGAGGACAAAAGGAGGAGAGGACGAAAACGATCAATTGCAGATGTGGACAAAACTATAGCAGAAGTTTAAGGTTCACTTAAACGCACTTTCAGGGCAGATGGGTAACGATTTGACGTAAAGAAGGAAGTGAAATAAACGAAATAAATCTAATGAATTATACTTCAGATTCACCTGAGGTTTCACCGTGCAAAGGTGAATATTTCTGTATCACATTTAGCGTACAGAGGCGAGCGGTCACGATAAGAGGAAGAGATTACAGTTACAGGGTGAAGCAATACAAGATCCATCAAGCCCCTTGACCTGAGGTGCGTCTTTGCACAGAAATGACTCACAGTCACACATCCTCAACAGCCTTGCTGAGACGTCACATTATTTTGGACGAAAGGTTGCATGAGATTGACCACATCTGGTTTGCACATGCATGTTTAGGCCTTTTTTCTACACAGGATTTGGACCTGTTTGTCTGGATCTACAATTTCTTCTTACTCACCAGCAGTAGTTCACAGCTTCTCGCCCGAGACAAACTGTAACTGAACAACTTCTGGCTGCTCCTTTTATGCCGGCTTAGCTCCACCCTACAATCAAGCCTATTCACCACACCTGACTTGGCTGAATCTCACTGACAGCCGCTCAGCTTCAACAGTTTCACAAGAATTGACACAAAAAGATTAAATATTTCAACTAACTCTCCTCACAGAATGCCTAAACACTGGATCAACAATTTCTTCTTACTCCCCGAGACAAAATGTAACTTTTGGACGAAAGGTTGCATGAGACTGACCACATCTGGTTGGCACTTTCATGTTTAGGCCTTTTTTCTACACAGGATTTGGAGAAACATTTTCTCTTTCACAACTGAAGTCTAGGATTGAGATTTTGCTAATTACTGACCTGAATGGTACTAGATTATAGAGGTTTTGCAACACGCATTAGTACAAAATTTCCCAATCAAGAAATAGGTGCATAAGGAGAAACATAGTCTCTCATGGAAAATGATTTTGACTAGTTTAATGACTTTTGAAAAAGGTCTCCCTGTATGTAATATGGATCATAATAAAGTTTCATTCATTATTATTATTATCATTTTAGGAAACAGCTGATCAATTATGTTAAAGGCCAGGGTCAAGTTTATCAAACTTCAGTGGTCAAAGTACAATTATTGGACTATCACCGTGGAACTGATCACATCTTTCTGTCAAGGTTTATAACAGGCAGGAAACATTATGCAATCTGTGGTGCAGACACAATCAATACTTGGCTGATGTCCTGTCTTGATTAAAAAAAAAACGCACACATAAAAGGACCTCACTGATGCCCATTGTTGCACCTTACGTCCTTGAAATGCAGGGCGGGGACACCCACAAATAATGTCAGCGGGCTAATTTTGTCTCCCCACACAATGAGGCTGCTGTTGAGTGACTTCGGGGTATTTTGGGGCTAGCTTATACTCTGAACTCAACAGCATTCACATACTTACTCAGGCCACGGCTAACACACTTAACATCAGCGCTAAGAGCTTTTCTAACAACCCTGATGATGCAAAGTAAAAGCTACGTTTGACCGTTAAACTTTACCGATGTCATCCACCTAATGTTAGCTAGCAGGTTGACAGGCTGTTAGCCAGCTGAAATACTTCACCTAACTCCAGTTTTAGCTCAAGTTACAAGATGAAGGCATTTTCATAAATGTTGCAGTCTTTTAAATTGTTGTCCAGAAGCAGAAAGTGGTTTGAGTTGAAGACAGGAAACGAAACCTTAAATCAAGGATAGCAAACGCAGGCTAATGTTATGAATACAGTAGCTACTGTAAACTGCTGCCAGACAAGCGCAACACAGCGTTGTCAGTTAGCATTGGCTAGCAGTTTGCTACTTAACGTAGCCCAAGTTAAAGCTAACTTTCAACACTATCACTTTATTCTCTTGAAAGCCACTCAGGCATCAGTATGGGTACACTGAAAACTCATTTGACTCATGTATTGATTGGTTTGATGGAGGTACCAAGTTAGCGCAGAAAACAGGAGATGACAACGTTAGCTAACAGGCGATATGATCTGCTCTATCAAGCCGGATAACAAAAATTCCCAACTTTTAAGCGTGATATTTTCGCCGGCACCAAATCAGGAAGAGACCAATTGAAATACAATACATTTAAGCAAAAAAAATAGCCAAGAAATTTACCTCATCTTGTCCCCCCTCTCACGACGACAAATAGTCGCTTGCTTGCCTTGAAAACTGTGGCTCGGTGCAGGAAGTGCCTGGAGACGCAGCAGCAGCAGCTTTGAGCGGCGGAGAGGAAATCCAATGGCGATAAGGAAAACACTGCAACACCCACCGACATTCTCCAATCATTGACAGACCACCACTTCCTGGCCAAGTCACTTTTTCTCCTGACCAACTCTTATCGATAATGATCAAAAGATTGGTGACGTCAGATAAATTTTAACACTTCAGAGCTGGCCATTGAAATAAAGGGTAATAAACAGGGAATGACTTGTACATTTATTTATTTATTTTTTTTGCTATATCCCAGTCCTCTACTGTGATGTTAACCAGCTGCTTGAGTTAAATGAATGTCACAGACGCATGCATTTTCAACAGTCCAATAATAAAAAAAACACAAAAACAACTCATTTTGTACAGTCGATCTTTTATTCGTATCAGATTGTATGGAAAACAAAACAGACACTAGTTCTTGTAGCCACGGCTGGCTCTGCGACCACGAGCCCTCTCGAACTTCCTGCCCTTGGAGCGGATGTAGGGCCTAGAGGAGAAAGAGTAATTTAGTATAAGATGATGACATCACAAACATTCACATAACTACAGACAAATACTTGAAGCTTTAGTCACTCTCTACCTGAGCCCTCATTACCAAAATTGGTCATCGTTATAAAAACAACAACAACTTGAGTGACAATTACTCATCCAGTGTTTATGTTCTGACGACACATTGTTTGTAAATTGCTCATACAATTGCAGCTTAACAGCAGTGAGTTTCTTGTTTTCAAAGCTCTGAGGCAACAACTCTATCCAATAACAAATGTGAGGAGTTTTACTATGATATAATGAAGATTTTGACTGAAAAAGGTTGACAATGGTGTTCGGATCCTCTTGAAATCATGGTTATATTAAAGAAGTGTGGCTGTGGAGTTTATTTACTTTAACACAAGATATGACATGTAAGAGTAGGAAAAGCACAGTTGGAAATGATTAAATCAATGACTGACATCCATTAAGCTGCTTAAATCTCAAGGAACTGGTATTGTGCTTTCTAGGTCACTGTCACAGCTTACAGTCATCATTAATGTTAAATATAACACCTTGAGAAGACCCATTATCTGCTCATAAATCTAACTACATCTGCACAACACACTGTAACCATGTATGACAGCGCTCAATAAACTAAGAGCAACACTTATAATAAAGATAAATTTGTTTTGGTGAAGTGCCAGAATTTAACAAAAGATCCTGGCAACAGGGTTTTTCCCAACAATCGGACTAACAGGGCCAACTTTCCTGGTACACTTGAACAATGCATTTGGCTACTACCTATTACGGACAAGTCAGCCAACCAAATGCTGTAAATGATCGCATTGACCAGACAAACCTGGCAACTAAACATCTATTTTCCTTCACAAGGGAGACAAAAGGAAAAGGTAAAGAGGAGATAAAGGGCAAGAAATGGAGGGAAACGCAGACAATGCACGATAGAGTGCATGTGGCAGAAACTACAGTCAGTAAATGCTGAATGTGAAGACAAACACACCTTTTAACTAATTTCCAGGCAATTTAGTAGCCCAAAATTTTGATAAGAGATTATAGTTTTACACGTCAACCGTTTACATACTTGGTGTGGCTGTGAGGAGTTCCAGGAGCTTTTCCAAAGTGCCTGTACACCTGTCTGCCTTTGCGGGGTCCTGGAGGGAGAAAAAAAAAATGTTAAAGGTTAAAAGCAGTTCAAAATGTTAAAGCATCTCAAAAACAATTTTCAATTTATATATTTAATGCCAATATTTCACATTTAAAAAAAAAAACAATATGCACATTTGTACCTGCTTGTGGCAGAGATTAAAAATTAATCCAAGCGTTGTATTTTGGCTCAAATTACACTTTATAAATATCTTAGAGTGGCTAGGTGACTAACATTTCCTTTAATTACAGTTCTGATAAAGTAATTTTAAAATAATAGTTGAGAGAAAAGTAATATTGTTAAACATGTACTTTCTTTTGTGATTCTTGATTTACTGGTCTTTTTTTAAACGTGTAATAAATTGCAATTTAACCACTTCTTTGTTTTTGGCCTCATGAAATAACCATATGGATGAGCAGACTGTACAGAATATATCTGAACCGTTGTACTGATAGTTGACTAGACAACGGTTCAAAGATAACGGCCTGATACAGCAGATACCAGACACCAATTCCTCACATTGATGGGGGATTGATTCACTAAAAACCATCACAACATGATTTCTTCACAAACACTTGATGCCGATAGTCGGCATTAGGTAATATTTTTTATCTTTAAATAGAACCCTGTCACACAAAGCATTACCAGAGACACATTTGGGTTTCACCCTGACAAATGGAAACAAAGTGAGGTCAGCAAAACTTACACATGATGACAGAGAAATTTGAATATCTACCATTTAATTGCCAACAACCAGGCCAGACTACACATCAAAACCTGCTTTCCTCACTCAAACAGTATTCTTATCTGCAGCATAACAGATCAAATTCCCTCACAAGAGCAAAAATCTACATCACTCCGCAACACAAGAGAGCAGTAGTCCAGTGTGCATTACCATGTGGTAGCATCATCAAAAGCCTTGTTAAAGCAACTAAAACCTGCCAATGTGAAATTACAAAAAGTATGTGGACTACAAACAGTTCTCAAACAACTATTCATCTCTCATCCCTGCAGACACCCATCTTAGGATAAAGGCAGCAGGAGTATAATTTAACATGGGTATTCCTAATGGCATTATATAGTTATACTGAGTAGACTGTTAAAAAGGACCACATTTGAAATTTGTACCAACGGAACAACTATATCTACTACAATCCTGTCACAATATAATTTGAATGTAAATCTACATGTTTGGTTACCTGACAGCAGCACGGTGCCCTGTCCTTTAGGAGCAGCCAAAGCCAGCTGGTCAAAGGTCATCACCTGACCACCTGCCTTCAGGATCCTGTGGCGGGCACCATCGGTAACTCTCAGAGCGCAGATCTGTGGGATAAACAGAAGATGAGGACCATCTCAGAGAATGCCAACAACAGTGATGCGAGAGGATCCTTTATGGACTGAAGTAAAGCCTCAAGAGAAACAGCAACAGGTGAAGTCTGCCGTTCTGATAAAGAGGCAGGTTACCTTCAGTTTGGGAAGATCCTGAATCCTGACATCATCAGTGACTGTTCCCACAACAACAGCAGTTCTGTTCTCACGGCCGGGCATCTTCATCTTACGGATCTGGTTGCAATGGAAGCAAAGTGAGAAATTCAGCACACAATCACATGTCTGAACAACTTAAAAGGGTCATACATAATCAATATTAAACTGGTATTACTACATGGTCTGGTTGGTAATTGGGCAATATGATGCAAGTTAAGTGCAGTTATTGGCTTGATAACATGAATAGGGCTGCACAATATGATACAAAAAGAATAGACATATTTTAAGATTATCTGAGTCACGATTACTGGGATGTCACTTTTTCATTGAATCATAATGCGACAGTTGTTGGGGTCTGTATCAAACAAACATTTACCACATCTGGAGGACAAGATCTGTAAGCTAGGGCATCGTCATAACGCTGTTTTGTTATATTTTACCTTTAATAAAATTACACCTATGACTTGGATATTACACATGCCCACAGTGCAATTTCAATAATATTTTGATTAACTATGCAGCCTGTGTGGATAACATGATGCCTACAATAGCATTTCCTTCCTTCTTTCCTACTACTAAAAAATAGACACTGACCGCTATCTACATTTGTTAACCTAATCCCACCACATCACAAAATTCAGGGCCACTGGGAAGTAGAAAAGCCTAATGAAAAACCACCAGAGATGCAGCAGTTCAATGATCTAACTACCCACACCTTAAATCAGGACACCTACAGATACCATCTATTTATGATACCACCGACTTCCCCTGATTTTAAATTCTGTACACCTCAGTGCACACAACTCATTGCATCATTTTTATGCAAGGTCACACGAGGCCAGGGACGCTGTGGCACTTAAAACATCTGCCCACTGTGACTGAGTGAATGAAACTGATGGTGGGATTTTAGAAATCTTGACAGACACTGTATTGAATCTAGTCTAATCAGATCTGGGGGATCGAACTGGTGCAACCCCTACAATCAAAAACTTACACCGTTAGTGTTGGGCAGGATGAGAGGATAGAGACTTACCAGACGGGAGATGGAGATGGGGGGCCTGTTGGTTCTGCTCATGAAGAGCCTCCTCAGGACGACCTTGTTGAAGGGAGCATTGGAGCGACGGGCCAGGAACCTGTACAACTGTAAGAACCAAACAGGGTGGTTAGTAACTTTATAGGATGAGACCATGTAGTGGTAAAAACATGCATATTATCAACAGATTTGAACGTTCAAGGCTTAGAGAGGAATAACTGTGCTGCTGCTGATATCATTCCAATAAATCTAGCATTAAGTGTGACTTTAAATTACCTTGACCAGGAGCCTCAGATAGATATCCTGGCTTTTTGGTTCTTTCCTGTGCACCTTGCGGTCCTTGTTGTGCCTGATGTCGACTCCCTTGAAAAGCACACAGAAGAACATTAATACAACAATTTCATGCAGTTACAAGCACCACATGTAAATGTGACATTAAACATCCTGTATAACAGCAATGACACCCATTACATCCAGATTCAACTGAACAGCTTATATTGGAGTCTACCACTGCCAAACCATAGGTATGAGCAGCATTTAAAGCATTAATTAAATGGTTATGTATCTTGAGATAACTTAAACAGCTCTAATTGTCATAGTGCAGGCCGGTTCACACGTTGACACTCCACAGCTAACATGAGCTACACAGCTAACAAGCTTACACTTTTACGTATGGCTGAGTTTTACATTTATAAACACGATAACTTTTAGGAAACGTATATTATTGTTTTAACATAATATTCCGCATTGTGACCACTTTTAAGCTCGTTTCTGACCCACATGAGGTTGTGATGTGGCTGCCTGTACGGAGCGAGCAAACAGGTTAAGCTAATCCGGTTTACATGGTCAAATAACACAAAATCATGACAGGACTTCAACGTAAATGATGTCGACAACTACTTATGATTGCCATTAAAAATACGGGATGCTTTAATTCAGAGGATGACCGTGGATAGTCAGGCTTTCGTATTTTAAGTTTTCTACTAGCGGTACCTACCATCTTGGACTCAGAGCGAAAAGGGAAAAGGAAGAGCTGAGGTCTCGCGATAAACTGTGCGCTGAAATCTCGGGTCTCTGATTGGCTGAAGGGTTAGCGCTTCCTGCTATGACCAAAATCAAAACATGTGGTGATCCATGAGGCTGCCTCTAGTGGCAGAGACCCAGGATGATCCATAGTTCACATGCCACCCACGTTATTGCTGATTTAAAGGGTCATTTCGTTTTATTTTAAGAGTGGCTGTATTTTCAACTTTTATATTTTTACCATAAATGTTTGTTTGTTTCTAGATTTTGGGGGAGAGTATTGCATTCATATTCAACAACACAGGGAGTGTCCACAGAAAATACAACCCCGGGGAGGGTTTTCTTTTTCAGCCCCCCTCCCTGCCCCAATAGTTTTCACACTGTCCCTGATAAATTATTGCATTAAATGACCTTTTATAGTACAAAGAATTAACAGTCTAGTCAATAATAGATAGATTGTTCTTCCCATAACTGTCAATTGTATTTGATAAAAGGAGTTATTTACATGATTATATAATCTGAATGAGTGAATGAAATGTACAGACTGAAAAAAAGACTTTTTACCTTTTATTAATTAAAGAACAGCTTCAACAGTTATTCCAGTATGTGATTCAACGACACAGTGTGGCAGAACCATCGTTCTCTGTGGTCACAGAGGTAACACCACCGTTATCAGCAGGAAAAAACTCATGCAGAGTTGCATTATTTAAATTTGTAAATCTTATTTGAGATCCTCCCTTGTTTCCTCAGTAAATGTGATGACTCTGCAACTGAACTCTGCCTTTAAATCATTCTCAACTGATGTCACTGTGAGTTGCAAACAAAAATAACACTTAATAAAACATCATCATCATCGTCACAACGTATTTGTAGAACATCAGTGTTTAGTCCCTTGTTATTCATTTGAATCAAAAAACTATCAATAAAAAGGCAGAAGGAAAGAAAGAAAACCTATTTAGTCCAAAAACTTGCATCATGAAGCCAAAGATCTTAAGTTTATTCAGGTTTGTGGCCCCGCTGCTGTCTGAGGTGACACAGGTAGATTGTGAACGTCAGAGCGATTCCTCCCAGAAACACTGTCCGAGCCACAGGTGGGACCAGGGCAAAGTTCACTGCCTGAGATGGTGGAAGAGATGACAAGAAAATAACATGTGAATCCGATGTGCAGACAGAAATTGACCAATGATGGGATAAATACAAGAATATCTCACCTGCATTGTGGACCAATACACCACTCCAGCCTAAAGAGAGGAACGGAGGGTAGAGTTACACATACACAGACAGACAAGAAGATTTATCACAAGACATTTGATAATTATAGAGAAAGGGCAGCAGCCTTTGACTGAATGTGTACCTTGTAAGATATCCAGAATTTCTGTCTCCAGTCTTCAAGTGGGTCATCTTTGTTTTCTAGTAAACTTAAACCTAAAAAGTAGAGGCAGCTGTTAAATGTTTGATTGTTTCTTTGTTGGCTCCATCATTAAGAAACACATGTATTTTTTTAGTTTTGTCACATGTGTAAGATGCAACACTTCATGTTCTGGATGCATAATTCTATAAAATTTCAGCTGTTCATGCAAAAATGTGAAATTTGTCTACAAGCAAACATACAATTTATAATTCTGTACATTAACATTTTGCCGATAATCAGTGACTAAATCAGCACTGTCTAGTGACTCAAAGAGTTTACTGTACATGTTACATTAACACAGACACATCTTACACTAGCTGGGTAAATAAAAACATTAAAATAACAATACAAGTAAAATAAATGGCATAAATAAAGTGAAAAATGTATAATTTAAAACAAATAATACTCTTGTTTGATTAGTCTTGCCAAAATCTTTTAAGTGTATGGAATAATAGGGACTCTTTTTTCTATCTGATACTGACTGTTAGTTTGATTTAAGCCATATTCAGTCTGTCTTTGTGAAACCGGACACATATTACACATTTCTTTTCATAGAATTTCCGAGGAAATAATTAGGAAACTGTAGACACACAAAATAAAGTTCTACCAAAGTGTTTTATCTAATTATATAAGTATATGAGTGCAGAATTTAGGGGATTATATGAAATAAAACCTGGGCCTGTTGGGAAAAATAGAGTTTGAGATAATAAAAGCACCACAACAGACACCAGCTTTAATCACCTACAATAAAAGACCAAAACAGAAAAAAAAAATAAGCACAACAAATGATTCAAATAGGCTTTTGTAACACACTCACCAATATAAAAGGCACTGATGGTGAGTGGAGCTGCAATCAGCTGATCCACCACAACTTTCCCTGTCACCGCCTTCACTCCGCCTCCCGGCAGCATCCTCTCCAGCCACCTGAGCCAGTGGTAGTTGAAGTTGGCATGGAAACAAAAGCCGACGGTCGCCACTCGGGCCGTCTGACACCAGTCGATGCCAGCTGGATCCTCAGACGTGGATCCTGATGTGTGTTTCCCTCCCAGCACACTCTGCTGTATGAGGTCAGCAGAGGCGAACAGCGTTGTGTATCCCAGCACGTTACTGATGTACGGATGAGCCTTGAACGCAGCCCAGGCCCGGTTCATGGTGATAAATCTGAGCAGAGAGAGGATTAAAGCTGAATTCATTTATCATAAAGACACTGGGTATGACTGATTTACATTATGAGGGGGGCTTTTAGATACTTCAAAAGGATGTTAAAGGAAAAAAGCAAAATTGAAAATGCTGAACCATTCTACTGTAAGATATGGCTTTTTCCCAAGAGGTATTTAAACCTACCTTTCAGTGAAACTCTTCTCACCCTCTCCTTTAATTTACAAAAATCAACAAGACACAAGCTCTTTCCTGATTGGTTCTGTTGGACGAGGAGGAGCTGAGATGGATCTACAAGCGAGGGAGGTTTTCTTCTCACCAGGTCAAAGTTCTGTGGATGTGTGATAAGACCTTTATCAGCCCGCCTGAGAGGAATCTGAGAAAACACCACCTGTGAGGAACGTTAAAGAAGTGACCCATACAGCAAAGATCCGCAGAAGACAGTAGAGAAGCTGTGAAAAACAAATCCTGTCAAGTTATTATACTGAATTAAAGGGCTGCAGCTCCATTAGCAGTGGAGATGAGCTTCTCATATCTCGTCACTTGAGTCATTTACCGTGAAATGTGAGCAGAACAGTGAATGTCACTCACCACAGATTTTTCTCATTTGCTGAAGTGTTGAAATTGAGACCACAGCAGGAAGTTAGCCGTGCAGCTCTCCAGTCAGAAGCACATGTGGTGACACTATAAATAGAGGCCACTCCCGCAGAAAGGCTTCCTTGCTTTGAGGAACATAAATAAGACGACTTTTCAGTTTATTAGAGTAAAAAACAGAAGACAACTGGTTGCATTGGGATAAAGTGTCAACTTGAACTGGAGGTGGTTGATTTTGTCTCTAATAAATAGGATTTTATCATTAAACAAGTCCATAAAGTTGTTACTACTGAGTGTTACAGGAATACAAGGCTCAACAGAGCTACAAGATGTTTGTAACACAACATAATAGTGCTTACTCAGGGATCAGAGTTCAGCTAATCGTAACTCAGTTCTTCAAACACTCACAGCAGACACAACATGTCTCTGGTGACCTGGAGTTGCACCAAACTAAAGCTATTCTGGGAAAATGTAAATGCAACCATAAAGATATTATGTGGTATTTCATTACAAACAACTGTGCTGTGATGTACTTACAGGTCAGACCGAGGAGGAAATACAAAGAGGAGACACATACCCGACAAAAATACTGCTTGCAGCCACTAAGAAGCTGTAAGACATGATGTTAATTCGGGCGGTTGCACCAATAACACTGGATATTTCTCATCTCATCCAAATTAAATAAACAGATCTTTATAATAAAAAAAAGTTTGATCCGTCATTGATAATGTTCAGTTAAGTGTTTGATGGAAAGGATCCTTGACAGAGTCATTCTGGGCACATAAGGCCTTATTGCCACTAGAGGGCCCAGACAGAGGAGAAAACAACTGCCTACCTTAAATAATGTTTAACATACATTTTAAAATATTCTAATGTTTGATATCTAAAAAATTTGAAAGAATCTCCAGTCTAAAACTTTATTTCAATGTTTACATATTTATTTGGTTCATTTTTAAACACACACAACATCAGCTATACTTGTACAGGTACATGACTAACCAATTCAGGTAAGTGATTGAGTTAATGAGCATAATAATAATAATAATAATGTGTAATTTGAGTATTTTTGTTTGTTTACCAAATATCAAAATGTACCTATAGGGGAGGCCTGAATAATACAGTCTGCCTCGAGGAGCCTGTCCATTTAATCTGGCCCTGATCTTGTGTCTTTTGAAGGTTAAGGAAAATATATTTTAGACACAAATTGTAAAATTGGATCATTTGCATGTCACAAAATGCCGAACAAGTAATTTAACTGTTTAATATGTAAAAACTGGAAATGACGATGCACATGAATATCTGATGGCATATTTTGTTCTGTGTTGGTTACGTCACATGTTGAAACTCAAAAACAATTAGAGCATTAACTAAAAGAAAGCCCTGGAGAAGACTTTGTATCTCAACGGGACACTGGATGTAAAAAACAAACAAATTAGAGCTGCAATGATTAGGCGACTGATCGTTTCAGTCATTTTTCAAGTAAAAATGTCAAACATTTGCTGGTCACACATCTTAAATGTGAGCATTTGCTGCTTTTCTTTGTCATTTATGACAGTAAATGAAGAGTCTCTGGGTTTCGGACCGTTGGTGGGACAAAAGAGACAATTTGAAGATGTGACTTTGGGCCTTTTACACATTTTTTGGGACAATTTATTGAATAATTACTTGCGATTTGTGAAAATAATCATCAGACTCATCAAAGTAAAGATGTGAAAGCAAAAATCAAAAGATGCACATAAAACTTGTTTGATTTTTATTTTCCTCTCAGTCTTTGTGGAACGGACAGCCTCTATTCACCCACCTGCTGCCATAGATATGTAAAATTCTGTATTTGGAAGGTGAGCTATTGAATTGCAAAGGTCAATTAAAGCCACTAGCAACCATCTTAGCTCTTCCCTCTGAGAATGTGATAATGAGGGCCAGAGTTTAAGCTGATCAATTAAGGGCTTGTTAACTGCCTCAACTGGTGCGTTTGTGTCTGTCAGTATTTAACAAGCCGCCTTTAGTGCTGCAAACAATGGAGACGTGTGCCCACACCTCCACGAGCCGTTGACTTCTCACATAATTGCTTCTTTCTTTTCAGAGCCTCTCATCGTGTCTCACTTCCTCACCCTCTATCAATTTGTCAAGTTGGGTTTCATTCATCCTGCCGGGGTAAAAAGGGAATTTGTGCATTTGCATTGAACGCTTGTGTCACTTGACTTAATTTGCTGCAGACGCACACACAGACATACAGGAACAATTCATGTACCACACCTCTCTCTCCCTCTGAAGCAGCCTGCATATGTCAAACTGAGTCCTCACTGCAGTTTGGCGGAAGACTCAAGAAGACACACAGCGGCCTGAGGAGGAACAAGGTAAACATATATTTATACTTTTTTTTAACTTAAAGGTGCACTGTGTAAGTTTTTTAGCCTGTCTACATCCGAAAAATCAAAAAATACAAGCCTGCTCTGCTCAAATGTTATCAAATACAAATGTAAACATACAGCTTTACAGTGCATCTCAAGCTCATGTTAGTCTGTCTTTTCTGTAAAGGCCTGTAAAAAACCTGACCTTTCCTTTACCTTTTCATAAAAGTAGCAATACTGCAAGATAATAAGACAGCATTGAAGATGTTAAGCAAATATACCCGTGTATTAGCAGTCAAATGTACTTAAAATATAAAAACTACAATTTTTATGTAGAAAATGGCTCCCACACTGTATATATTTATATGTATAACAATACACACTATACTGTTTTATATACTATATTCTAACACTATGCAACTGTCTGGTGCAATCCAATGTCTTTGGAGTTTTTCATACTTTTTAAATATATTGCTACACTGTGTGTTTTATTGTTACTATGGGTGCAATTATCACGTGCAGTTGTCCTTCTTAGTCACATCTGTATCTGTATTATTCACATTTTTGCTTTATTTTTTCTGTTATTCTATTTCATCTTTGTTTTGTCTCATTTATTTTTTGTTGAAAGGTGCACTCTGCAGTTTTGGGGAAGATTTTTTATCATAAGAGAAAGATCTTCATTGACTGATTTTTTCTATGCCTAAACAAACTAAATTAACAAAATCTCTTTGTTTCATGACTGAATAAACAAACTGATCTTGAAGGACAAAGCAATTTCATACTGTTTTACTTTGTTTATATGTGGCGGACCCTGCCACCTTTCTAGCTTCAAACAGTGTTCTGGGGACCTTATTTTCCTTTTGAGAAGAGCTTGTTTATTCAGTTATGGAAAAGAGGTTGTATTATTACCTCATTAATATTGTGAACATTAAAATTCTTAGTTTGAGTGAATTTCTACGGTGACGGATCAGTGAAGCCTTATCTTATCTTATCTTATTGCTGTCATATTATTATATCTGTAGTTTTGCCATTCAGTAGCTTTTATGTTGCAGCTTGTTGAGGTGAAGCCAATGTTAACGTATATATTGTACTGTAGATTGTGTATTCTATAAGCTCAACATAGCTTTTGTTTACAGTATAATAACATTATCTGCAGAGTAACTAGTAACTATAGTTTTGAAAAACAATTAATTTAGTGCAATATTTACCTTTGAAATGTGAAGTTTAAAGTAGGAAAAAGCTGCAGTAATGTAAAGTACCTGAGTAAATCTATTTTGTGCATGTCATTTAGAAATAACAGCATTTCTAAAACTGTTTTAGAGAGCTCTGTTGTATTGTTGATGTTTAAAATGCATGATAAATGTTATTGAGGTCAATGGCTTTGAAGGAAATAACCCTAACCCTCCTTCATGAAAATGTCCTGAATCTATGATTACTCAACTAAGTGTAATTTGGACTCTCATTCACAGGAGACGACTCCGACTTTACTGAAGTCCATTGTCAGTGTTCATGGAAATTATTTGTCAAGTTACAAATAATGCTTGAAGTTCTCTTTAAAATCAGACGAGCACAGAAACAGATCATACAAAAAATAAAAGTCAAATCAATGTCCTTTCATTTTTTTTATTTCTCTCATCTCTTCACTCCAACCCTCCCTCTTTCAGCCATGCGGCCATCCATCTCTGTGACTCTTGAGCCCGGGTTGGAGCGAGGGGTCCCGTGGGGTCGTGACCTCTACACCTTTGTGACTTCAGCAGCAGGTCACATGATGAGGACACTTCAGAAACCTCGCAAGAACCGACCGTCCAAACGACAGGTCAACCACCGGCGCTTCCTGCACAACATGATTCAGAGGTGTGTTGGAGCGTCACAAACCAACTGATGTCAGCTGATATTAAGATGAAATATGTAGATGAATATATTTCTGTTACAAGTTTATGTGTTTTTTTCTCTCCAGAATTTTCGAAAATGTTTTCTGTTGTTTTTGTCAAAGGTCCAGTTCGTAAGAAAGTTGATTCCCAACATGTCTTTACAGTCTTTGTGCTAAGCTAAGCTAAGCTAACTAGCTACTGGCTGTATCTTTATACTTAAAGGTGTACAGTGTAGTTTTGGAGATGAGATCTTCATTGGCTGCTTTTTTTTATGCCTAAACAAACTCTCTTTATTTTCATGACTGAATAAACTGAATAAACAAACAGACCTTAAAGGAAAACACAATTTTACTTTGTTTATATTTGGCGGACCCTGCCACCTTTCTAGCTTCCAACAGTGTTCTGGGGACCTTATTTTCCTCTGAGAACAGCTTGGCTATTCAGTTATGGGAAAAATAAATATTTCTAACTTTGCCTTATTACTTCATGAATGCTGCAAATATTAAAAGTTTGAATTTCTTCTCCAAAACTACATAATGCCCCTTTAATGTACAGATAATTTCCCCAAAATGTTGAACTATTCCTTTCAGGCTGCACATTTTGGAAACTAGTGTTGTTCTGTATTTCATCTTACTCCTCGTTGTCTCTCTCGACAGAAAGTTTGCCGACATAGAAGCAGCAAACCACCGGCTGGCATCTGCTCTTTATTTTAAGGAGCCGGAAAAAAACGTGACCTCTCTGCCGTCACAGGAGCCTGAGACACCTGACCGGTCAGGTAACCCCTCTGGAGGTGGTCATCTACAAGATCCTGATAAATGCAGCGGTCACACAGTTGCAGATGGCATCTCTAAGTCTAACCTTGGCGTCTCTATTGGCTCACATGAGGCTGAAATCAGTGAAAAGAGGGAGCTGGACTCGGGACATCTTTGGAAACGACACCCCAGATCACAGCCCTCCAACCAGAGCAAAGGAGGACAGAAAAAAGCGAGTAGAAACCACAAACTGGTTGAAGCCACATCTATGAGCTCCCCTTCAAACAATCACCATGAGGCAGAGCTCTTTCATACTGAGTGTCACGATGATCAAAGTTCATTGAAGTCAGCACACAGCCTCTCAGACGACTCTCAAACAGCTCAACAGGAGCCTGGTCTCATCCAAAATGAAGACGTGTGCCCTGTCTTCTCTCCAGAGCTCTCGCCGTTGTCTCTCGACTCTTGTGACTTCACAGACATGTCAACCTGCACAGAGGTCCAGAGGAACATCGCTGACATCTCAGAGGCTCAGTGGACAGATATCTTGGATTTTTTCAGTGTCGGCAGTAAGGAACTAGGAGGCTGTGTGGATGTGGAAGCCTATTTTGAAAGTATCTGTGCATGTCAAGGTGACGCTGGGCAGGAATCCAGTGCTGAGGTGGAGGATCTGCACTGTGAGGCAGGTGAGTGCAGATATGATTATGGATACAGCTGTCATGCAGATCAGGGACTGACCACTAACCACTTCCTGAGACAAAATGAAGACGCTTCAGAGACAATTATTAACAGTTTTAAGCCGTCTGGCATCATCAACCAGCTACAGACATCAGTCAACCTCCACTGCGACGCCTCTGAGCTGCAGACACATCAGCACCAGCAGGAGGAGAGCTCCTGTATGCTGGTGAACAACCAGAACTTTACACCATTTGACGGTGTTGCTCAGTCATTCTCTGCCCCGCTTCTTATTCCTGAGCATCGTCCCATACCAACACTGCCACACGAGGATGACTGGCTGTTCACTGACATCTTAAAGGACAGGAGGTCACTTGACTTTTGAAGGAGTTGTGGGAAAGAGGTGCACCATCTCTTCCTCACTGAGGTGGTTAAACACAAGTATGCTCCTTATTTGAATGTTTGAATGTCCTGATTTGAATGCGGTTACTAATCTTTGGTCTTGACAATCTGAACTCAGCAGGAGCGTTTCAGGATGTGCTCCACAAGTCAAAAAAACCTGCTTAAATCTCAAGCAGTTTATTTGTAAATGCTGTGAAACTGGAGAAGGAACCGAGCAACCAGGAATAACATATTGCACATTTGTGTGTCTTTGTCTCGTGTGCCTCGGAGCTAACAGGCTCTTGAATTTCTAACGTCAAAAATATTTCATTCATCGTGGTGACTTGATGAGTTTGGATCTTTTCTTTTCCTGACAGGTCTAATCAGGCTTTCAGACTCCCACAGTAACTCTCAGCTTTTATTTAAATGGAGGTGCACTGAAAAGATATGCAAATGTAACTGTAATTAGTCCTCACTTGTCTTATTTTTTCCCACAAAAAGAACTGCTGCTTGTGAGAAAAAAAGATATAATCTGAACTACAATTACATGTTTTAGTATTTTCAATCAATTTACTTTGCTTGAGATTCAACCACAAATTCAAGATCAGAAGGAGTTTTTAACTGTTACTTCAGCTACGTACGAGTCTCAATCTGTGTATTGATTACAGTGATATTAATGCTTGAGTATAACATGTGAATGTTTAAAGTAATGAAAAATGCTCATAATGCCAATAAATGATGATAAATGCTGTTATAATGTTAATAACTCGTCTTTTCTAATGTGTGTGAGCTTCAGTATCAGTGATGGAGAAAGTATTAAAGTATGAAATATTCAGATCCTAAAAGTGGCAATACTGCAGTATAAAAATACTCCATTACAAGATCGAGTCATGCATTGAAAATGTTGCATCAATTACACAAATATCATTGGCAAAATATACTTAAAGTATTAAGTAAAAGTACTTATAATGCAGAATAAAGTGAGTGTAACACACTATATATGAGACAGTATATTATTTGGTTAGCGTTTTACAGTTGTAGCTTTGTTTGTTTTCTACTGTTACAAAAATGCATCATATTTTATTAATAGGAAATACTCAAGTACAGTACAAGTGTCTCAAACTTTAGTACAGTACTTTATGAAAGTACGACGTTACTAAGTATGTGTGCATGCCCAGCTTGTGATCTCAAAGAAACACACAGAAACACAAAGATCAAAACCAACGACATATATTAAAGGTAACCCCAGTCAGATGTTTTATAATTACAGCATCATTAACAAAAAAAAGGCTAAAACATTAAAACACATTTGTCCAAAATGTTTCAAGTTGCACAGTAGCCATAAACAAACACAGAGAGAAAAGTAACACCTCAGAGAAGCACCGGCCTCGTCTCTTGCTACAGACGAACAGACCTCGTCTGTCCTCGTTCCAGCAGTTCGATCCACGCGTCTTCAGATTTTGGTCTATCAAGGCGCCAACAAAGTCGCCACGTTTAAGCGTTGATACGACATTCTGAGATTACGACATTTAAGTTCAGAGTGACAGACTGTATCGTGGTGACACGTGATGTCAGCTCATTTGGCTTAATGCTGTCGGCCTCTTTGAGATATATTACAACTCGTCAAAAGGGACGCAACGTGCCGACGATGTCCGGCTGTGTTTACCTCCACGGGTCATGTGTAAAGTGCAGCATTTACACAACATCTTAAAAAAACAAAGCGTCAAACAAATCCTTTGCATATTGCTAAGATAAAAGAATTGTACATAGAGAAAATAAAAAATAAAACCCTTTAATAGGGCGTTAAATATATGTCGTCAGTAGTCAAACTCTTTCTTGACCCAACTGTTTCGATCATTCTTCACCTGAATCATGGTGAACCTGGCATGGCGGAAATGAAAGCTTAACATGTCTGAAAATATGGATACACATGGGACGTACTGTAGTCATAATGTACACACTTGTTCTTGTTTTGTCCGTGGAAGGCCTTAACGTTGCATTGTTTCAGTAAAATATACACCTGTTCATTGAAAACAGAAGGAGGAGGAGGGAGCAGTAATGACAACCCTGTTTACCGAAAACTACTGATCTGGTCATTAACAGTAAACAATAACGTGATCATCAATCCTTTGCCATGTACCATACATAAATATAACCAGGATAAAAAGAAAACATTCAGAAGTTCCAGAAACGTTTGTGATTTCAGCGACACAATCTTCATCTTTGTTCAGCTCCAATTGAAAGTTAAAGCGCCAGTGACATTCTTTATCATTTAAAGGAATAGTTCCTCACTTTGGGAAATGAGACTTTTTTGCTTTTGTTGTCAAGAGTTAGATGAGAAGATTGAAACCACTCCCATGTCTGTACAATAAATATTAAGCTACAGCCAGAGGACTTTTAGCTTAGCTTAGCTTAGCTTAGCTTAGGACAAAGACTGGAAACAGGGGTAAACCGCTACCAGCACCTCTGAACTCTCCGTTTTTTATGTGAATTTTGTGTCGGACTACTTTTTGGCAGGGTGCAGTGCCTTGAGATGTCGAGACGTACTCAGGCACTCCCTGTAAAACCACAACTTATTTTTACATGACATTGTTTGTGAGCTTTAAGTGCTGGTAGGTGTATTTTGTTGCCAGACAAACAGAGCCAGGCTAGCTTTCCCCCTTGTTTCCAGTCTTTATGGTAAGCTAAGCTAACCAGCTGCTGGCTGTAGCTTCATTTTTATCGTACAGACATGACAGTGGTTTTGATCTTCTCGTCTAACTCTCGACTTTACTTTACTTTCAAGACCGTGAAACTATTCCTTTAAAGCATTTCTATTTGTGTGTATGTCAAAAACTAGACATCACATGAACTTCCTGGACAGCCTTAAAGCTACGACAGGCAAACAGGTGCTGTAGTTAACAAAAAAAGAAACAATCTGAGGAACATGGAGATGTTTCACCTCAGGAAAAAATGTCTTTAAAATCAGGTTTGACAAAAACATCTTCTCACAGCAGGGTCATCAAGCTGCTTGTGTCTGGTTGACACCACACACGTACTTTATGTCATTTTGAGTTGATAGCCAGGGTAAAAAAAATCTACTTTTTCTTCTACTTGCATCATAAAAATTCATTCCTCAGTGCCTCCATCGTCATTTTTTAATCTAATACTACTAGAATCTGAAAATGCTTTGAGTCTCGTGCTCAGTTATTCTACAATCTTCTACACAGGAACTGCGAGCAGGGAGTTTATTCCACTAAGAACAACTCCAGTAGAGTCACTGAATGATAGCAGAATACCTAACCAGCATCCACTCCTGTCATCTACTCTATTCTACTGCTACTCTACGTTTACTACAATTTTAAGTCCCTTTTTCTCATCCATACGCCCACCATTTGGTTAAACACAAAAAAGCTTTGTTTGATCAATAATTTACACAGTTAATCAGTAAAAATCAAAATTACAATGTACAAGATGCCTGTCAACATAAAATGTGATGTGTTTATCAGTCGAAAATGAGAAAAAAAAATAAGAAAATTGTCACCATTTGTTCGGCTTTGGATAAAAAGATCAATGAATACAGTTGTCAGCAGGTTGTTTCTAGTCATGTTGCTGTAGTAGACGCTTAAACTCAAACCAGTTAAACCACCAGAAAGGACTTCCATGCAAATTCACCTCTGAGACCTGATGCTGTGACGCCAACTGAAACTGAAAAGTCTGACTCATCGCGGCCAGCAGGAGCAGAAATAATCCGACCGACATGCTTCCCCCTACAAGACGGAGTCGTACAGAAAATAACCAGCGATCAGTAACTTAAGTTCACATTGGATATAAATGATACAAATTTCTGAAGCAATATGTTAAAACTTTAGTTAAAGAAACTATCTAATAGCTAATACCTACTGCTTTGTCTAACAACATACTGTTTCTAATCTACAGAAAAAGGATTTATCACCTAAAACAACTGCTTTTATCGTCAGATGTCTGTTTTTCTTTTGACAAATTATATGAAAATGAGATCAATATATTATACAACTATGATCAACCATTTCCAATAAAAGTTGAATTAAATATTGGTTACTAATTGCCATTTCTTTTTTGTTTACTCACTCTTTTCTCTTTCGTTTGCTGGAATTTTTGCACCGAACACACACTCCTAAACAAGATGGATCCTCCGCTCTGTGTGTGTGACTGACGTCTCTCGTTAACTACTTTATGTAACACGTATATAGATTGTCTTTCAGAAGTATTTTTACCCTCCAGCAGCCCAGATTGTATTTGATCATCAAAGGGTTAAACATGGCTTACTTTAAAATACCTCCTAGTGTAAAAGACATAACCACCTTAATAATTTCTAATCACTGTACAGCAGCAAGAAATTAGTTGATAATATTTCACTTTCCCCATTGGAACTCTGGGAGATGTAGTTTAGTTTCTCAGAAGTGCACTACAGAGATGTGATGTAGAAATTTCCAGTCTTTGTTGTTTTATGACACAGTTTGTTACAAAATCTTTGTAAAATCAGATTTTTACACTTTATCTGCTTGTCAGTGAGGTTGTTTCATAGTTATAGCGCCTGATGTTTGCATCCTAAATGACTTTGTTTACCTTTATAAACTACAGTGTTATGTACTATGTGCGTGTCACTCCTTCACCCCTGAGTAATCGAGGCTGTGAGAGGCAGATGTGTGTGTGTGTGTGTGTGTAAGTGTGTATTTTATGTGAGTCCACGTGCGCGTCACTCTGTGTTATTGACGCTGTAGGGCGGTGGAGGGTCCAGGCTGTGTTCAGAGGAGGGAGTCGGGGTCCCCGGGAGCCCGGAGGAGGGTGTCGGCGAGGCAGGGGGCTCCTCCGAGTCAGAGTTCTCCAACGAGAGGTCGTCGACCAGCGCTCTGCGTCCGCGCAAAGACAGGGGCAGCGGAGCACGCCTGGACGAGAAGAGAGAGAGCGTTATAGTATGACCAACTGGAAATCACTGAGTGAAGTGTGAGGCAAAGATTTCTCTGAAAAACTAAATATAAAATGACCCCCCCTTTCCCACCTGGCTTTGGAAAAAGACTTTGTGACAATCCAAAGCATGATAAAAATATATAAAAAGGAGTAATGGTGAGAAAGACTTTTTAAACTTGTCCGATTAAGTCCCCAAGATACTATTAGTGGAAAGAGAAAAGTCCTCATCCTTTAAACTTTTTCTCTTCCATTTAAGCAAACTGGAAATTCAATATCAGTCACAAACTTGAACACTTTAAGAATGATTTTCTCTCTAAAGATGTTCGTAGCCACTTTTTTTTTTACTTTGTAGTCATCAAAGTAGGTAAAACTAGGCTGGGCTGGGCTTTTAAAAGGAACATCTGCTGTTGTGAAAAGGTGAATATCTGGTCCTTGAATATAATAAGACCCGACTTTTCAATTGTACTTCTCTACTTGCACAATGTTGTGTTCAGGTAGCCTTTAGTTATCTCAGTGCTTTCTCACCTGTAATACTTCACTTTTCACAGTTTGCTTTGTATATATTGTTCATAGTTTACCCTTTGTTATGGTATATAGTGTTTTTAACATTTTTGATCCTTTAGATAGATAAAGAACCGTTAGCTGCATTAGCTAGCCACACGCCAATGTTAAGTAGCTACGGTTCATTTTTACAATCTGTGCTTGGAAGAGCTGCCAAAAATGATCGGACCGAGGTACACTGTCCTGCTCCTACCTCATTGCTGGGTAAGGGATTTCAATTTCATCTGCCTAGGAAGGCCTTTCTTCATTTTAGCAGCCAGCTAGGCTAACTGACAGGCTAACCTCGCAAGTTAAAAAACACCTCTGTGATTATCAAAATGATCAAAAATGCTAAAAACACTATATACAAAAACGAAACGTAAACTATTAACAATATAGATGAAGTGAAGCTTGAAAAGTGAAGTATTTTAACTACAGTGCACGTCTAAAGCTATGTCTTATAGCTTAGAGTTAGCAGCAGAAAAAAGGATGTGCAGTTCGTAAAGTCAATACACGTCACATTACATTATGCGGGTGGAGGAATGCCAGAAAAAAATATAATAACATGTACAGAAATATTGTCCTGTATTTGGCTCAAAATGGTAGATCAACCAAATAATTGCTTTAAATAAGGCTGCTTTTCATTTCACCATTTATAAAGATGGAAAATACAGAAATCTCGTTCTATATGAACTGTACACACACCCTTCCACACACCGACACACACAGATAAATAATAAGAGTACGACACACACAGTGACCTACCAGTCAGGGAGGCTGAGTGTTGGTATGACGGAGACACATGGACAGTTTGTCAGTGTTAGATGGACACAAACGATGCAACGAAAGAGCAAAGCAAAACAAATCATATAAAGTTAATGAAGGGGTTGAAAACAAACAAAACAACAATAAATGATGATCATTCAAACACAGAAAATGGACACGCACACACACACCAACATACACACATGTGGCTACCTGAGCTGGCTGCGGAGAGAGGTGATCTCTCGCGTCATGCTCTGACCGCTGTCGGTGAGCTCCTCCAGCTCCCTCTGCAGCTTCCTCTTCTGGGCGTTGGAGCGAGAGTTCTCCTCCTCCACCTCCTCCAGCTGCCTCTTCAGCTGCTTCAGACGGACCATCGACTTATCCAGCTAGAGGAGGAGAGAGGGAGGGGGAGGGAAAGGACAGAGCGTGTTGCAGAGGTTGGGGAGAGACATAGAGGGTCGGAGGAAAGAGGGGAAAAAGAAGAGAAGAGAAGGGGACGGATATATAAAAATAGAAATTAGTCTATGAGCGGGAGGACTGGTAGGGATCAGGAATCAGATTAAACCTGGCAGATTATCACAGATGATGTTTTGGGAGGAGAGTCAGTGTCTTTGCTGTGGTTGTGGGATTTATTTTTTAGAGTGGAATGGGCTCTACCTTCCCAATGAACACGCAGATGCCGGGGTAGGATTAGGATTAGGTTGGACTGAGCCGGATGAATCACTCATTTTAGGATGATTTTTCAACACTCTCTTTGTGCCCTGGGGCACAATTAGAGCAGCGAGCTTAGCTGACCTGACCCCCATGAAATGATTATTTATTGCTCTGTCCCAGGCCAAACTATGCTGTGTATCTTCTTATGGCTCACCTTCGCTGATAAACCGCTCATTTTCTTACCTGTTCTCTGTACTGGTCTGCGTGTCGTCTCTCGTCCTCTGCCTGCATCATCACCTCCTTCAGTTTCTTCTCTGTCTTCCTCACCAGCTTGTTGGCAATGGCTCGTTCCCTGAGAGATGGAAAAGATCATCATAAGATACCTGTTGCACCAAGCAATACAAGACATCGTTCAAGGTAAAACATCACCTTTGAGTTTGTGTTTTAAGGGTATCTGCTCAAAATAAAAATGTGCATTATGTATTTTGTACCCTGCAACATTAAGATTGGTTTTATTTTAGATAAAACATAAACATATATAAATATTCCACATGTATGTCCCATTGTTGGAAACTATTCTTATTATTCCAGAACTACATAGAAAATGTGTTTTGTCAGTGATTCATGAATTTTGTGACTGTCTGAAGTTTGGACTGTGAAAGATGCTCTAGCTGTTTTGACATTTTTGGACTTTCTCTGTTGTTTGGAAATGTGTAAACTGCACTCTGGTCCTTGCTTGTACAAATTGCTTGCTTGCTTGCATTCACTGCGCCTCAATTTGGGGGCTGCATCCTTCGACGGCTGCATTTGAAGACTGCATGTGTCACAGTGGCACGACAAGGCCGTCCCATTTCAAAGGCCCCTTCGAATGCAGCTTTCATTTCCCCTTTCCCGGGATTCGTTGTGTCGTGGCAAGGTTTGGATTTGTTTTTCCAAAAAACTATGTTGGACACACGGAGCGAAACAGCAGCTAAATACACAATATTGGGTTTCAAGTCCATCAAGTAGCTAACAATACAAATGTTAACAACGCAAGGGACCCCAATACTGTTAAGGTTGCTAGGCGACAGGAATGCTGCTTCGTGACACAAGGGTAAGGTTGGGGAGAGCTGGTGATGTGTATAGGAAATTCCCCGTAGACTAGACATCTCGTTTAACAACACTCAGCCTAGGCCTGTAGACCGCGCCCTTCAAAGGATGTGGACCCCGAATTGAGACATGGCTACGGTGTCTTGTAAGCCCCATAAGGTTTGGGCAAATATGCCGTTATATACATGACACAACAATAACAAATTTTATTCATATAATATAAGTTGTTTACAATTATCTTAATGGCTCAGTTTTTTGTGGGGGTGAAAAAGGAAAGACAGAGATTGTGATGGACATGAAGTGGCCTTAATTCTCTCCCCCATTATTGTCATAGACTGATTATGGGTGTCTTTATAACATATTTTGTATTTAAATACATTTGTGTTTGTTGATTTACAGGTACTTCATGACTTTTACTTCAAATGAGAGAGAAACTTTCATATATAGTAATCCTTTAAGTATAAAATTTGTATTGCCCCTCACTATTTTGTTTGTAAAAATAGCAATACAGCAATCTTTTTTACTTTAGGTTGATAAAGGTATTTCTTTCAGGTGTATTATTTGTACTAATGCACGTGTGTTCCTCTCACTGTCTCTCCTGCTCCAGCTGCTCCTCCATCGACTCTATCTTGGCCTCCAGGGCGGCGACGCTGAGCCTGTGTTTGCCCCTCACTGCTCCCTCCATCTCTCCCAGTCGGGTCTTCAGCTCCTTGTTCTGCCTCTCCAGCTGCTCCCTGGCTGCCTCTGCCTTCTGCGCCAGAGTCCTCTCTCCCTGCAGCTGCACGGTCATCGTCTCCACCTGGACCACGAGCAGAGCAGCAATCATGATGTGAGCTTTACGCATGTCTGTAGTGTGTGTGTGTGTGTGTGTGTGTGTGTGTGCAGGCACATCTACCATACCTGTAGAGCCATCTTCCTTTGTCTCTCTGCTACCAGTTCAGAGTTACTCTGCTCCTCCTCCAACTCCTCCTCCAGCTGACTGACCCGTGCCTCTAACCTCCTCTTCTCTTCATACAGTGCATTCCTGAACAAAAACACAATGTTAGTAACAGTCCACATAACAACACACTAGTACACACGTAGTACATCTTATGGAAACTGATACTAACTTTCCAGTACTGCTGTTGACCATCTCATCAGCCATCTCGTCTCTTTCCTGCTGAGCCTGTCTCCTCTGCCTCTCCGACATAGAAAGCTCCTGCATAGATAAATGTACAGGAGGTTAAAAGTCACTTAGAGCCACCCTTCAAAAGTATTACATCTTTAATAGCAGAGTACACAAACCTCAGTGAACTGAAGGACTTCAGCTTCCAGTGTTTGGATCTTCTTTTCGCTGTCTTTCGACTGTGCGATCACCTCCTCCCGAGACAACTTGGTCTCGTCCAACTCACGCAGAATTTCCTTCATTTGACCCTGTGACAAAAACAGATTTCTTTGAAGGCACAGAATGTAATTTATGCCGCTAGGGGTCTTTTAATCAAAACAATAGAAACAGAAGACGTTGAGAAGTAGTGTGGGATCATAGGAGCTGCTGTCCTCATGGTAACAGCCACCATTGCAGGTGAAAATCTATCTGAGGTGACTCAGACGAAGTAATGTTTTTTTTTATGTAATGTTTCACTGACTTCCTTCCCCTCTCTCTGACTTAACACATCTTGTTGCCCTGGAAGTTTAGTGACTAGAATAATGTAAGTTAACAACTCAACATTTAGACATTTTAGTGTGGAAATGTTTCATATTATATCTTTTATATCAGGCCATTGACAAGTACAGAAAATCACTGTTTATGTGTGGGAATATTTCTGTTTTACCTGCAGCCTCCGCAGCTGCTTCACAGCCTCCTCTTTTCCACGGCTGGAATTCTCCACCTGGGCCTCGGCTTCCTGCAGTTCTGCTTCCAACTGCTTCTTGGACGACACGGCCTGAGACCTCTGACTCCTCTCCTCCTCCAGCTGGATCTCCAACTCCCGCACCTGGCAAACAAAGGAAAACAAATTGTGAGTAATTTGAAGAAAAGACAGAACAGCAAGAACACTTCTGTGGTTTCCTCTCTCTACCTGTTTGCTTAGTGCCCTCCTCTTCTCCTCTCCCTTCTCCTCGTTAGTGCTGATCTCCCTCTCAAACTGAGCCTTGAGTGCCTGCAGGGTGACCTCCAGCCTCAGCCTCGAGTTCTCCGCCTCCGACAGCTCCTCCTCCAGCTCCTGCGTCTGAACCCGCAGGTTCTGGGCTTCTGTTTCTAAGCTCCTGCGGGTACGCTCCAGCTCGTGAACCTAACACAAGAGTAGATACGAGCCGCTGATTCACTGACGACCCAGAAAGAGAAATAGCAAAGGAGCCCCGAGAGGAAGATTCTTACGTTCTTGCCGACATCATCCTGCTGGTTTACAAGCTGTTCCATTTCCAGACGGAGCTGCTTGTTGGCCCTCTCCAGCTCTTCCCTCTGGTCCTGGGTCTCCTACGCACAGAAATCAGATGAATCACCACAGTGGCAGACATATCACAAATGTTCTTGTATTGTCTGCTCTCAGTTAGTTTACCTGCAGGGCTCGGGAAAGTGCCAGACATCTAGTCTCCTTCTCTCTGCTGTCTGCTTCTGCTTTGTCCCTTTCCTCTGCCAGCCGAGCGCTTACCGACTTCTCCTCTGCCAGACACTGAGGGGGTGAAGGAGACAAAAGTTAGAATCAAAGATGTTTTAGGAAAGTTTACTCAGACTCAGACCGATGAGTTTCGAACCTGGTCGAACTTCTTCTGCCTCTTCTCTAGGGCGGTGCAGTTCTGTCTCTCTCTCTGCAGGGCGAGCGTCATGTCCTCTATCTCCTCCCTCAGTCGCTCCCGCTGCCTCTCCACTCGCTCCTTCTCCTCCTCCTTCTGTCGCTCCCTCTGGACAGTGCTGTCCAGCTCTCTCTGGAGTTTCCTGCGTGTCTCCTCTCCGGCTTCCACCGCAGTGTTCACCTCCTCCGACTGCTTACGGAGCTCTGCCAGCTGCACAGGTGGAGCGGGGAGGGGTTTATACATGTTTTTTTTGTGTGTGTTTTGCAATGCATTTGATTGGTAATTTTGGTCACCTTTTACTGCTCTGAACCATTTTCTGTAATAACATACTGTAAATGAATTGATTCATATCTATTCATAGATGAAGCAGCAGTTTCAGAGTCAAACAAAGCCTGCATGAGTTTCTGATTTACCTGCTGGGTTTGAGTCTGGATCTGCCGGGTCAACTCTTTGGCTCTCTCCTCCTCCTCCTCCAGTCTTTCCATCAGTCCGTTCTTCTCCTCCTCCAGCGCTCGCACCCTCGAGGCTAGAGCCATCTTTTGACGAGTTTCATCCTGCAGCGATTCCTGAGAGAAGAAGAGACAGGAGTGTCAACCTACTGCCAACTGTTGACATTCTCTCATCTATAGGAGGAAGTGCTTAAAGTGTCTGTGGCTGTAACCCAAAAGCAAAACCCAACATCACATCTGACCCCACCCTGGTGTGTGTTTCACTTTGTTACCTTTGCATCATTCAGCTGACTCTCCAGGCTGCTGACCTCTTTCGATAGCCGAAGGGATTTAGTGTCAGCAGAGGACAAATTGCCGGACATAGCCTCAATCTCACTCTGAAAAAAGACAGAAAGAGATCATGAAGGTAAATCCATCAGACCAAATACAAGAGGATCTCTTCACTGCAGAGCCGGAATTTCTGATTTTGTGAAGTGCAAAACATACAAAGCAACACCTCTTTGAAAAGACAACAATTCAACAACTAAACATGTAAAAGGAGGGTTTATATCAGATTTGTACCTGCAGCTTGTGCACTCGGTCTTCCCTCTCCTCCCTCTCTCTGTCAGCCTGAGCCAGTCGGGCGTTGAGCTCCTGCAGCTGACCCTCGGCCCTCTTGCGGCCTCTTTCGCTCTCCGTGCGGCCGGTTTGGAGGCTCTTGAGCTCGGAGGTCAAATTCTGCCTCTCTTCCTCCAGCATGCCCTTGGCTTTCTCTAGCGACTGACGAGCCTAAAAAAGAACAACGATGATGACGTGTCATAAGCAATGCTGCATGTTTATACATGGATGTTTTTTGAATGTGTGCTTCTCTTACTCTCTTGCTGTTGTCCAGCTGTTCCTGGAGGTTGTCTATGGCTGCGCTGTGTTTCACTCTGAGCTCTGACAGCTGGACCTCGTGGCGACGAGTCTCCTCTTCAACACATCGCTGGAGGTCATTTAACTCCGCCTCTCGACGAGACCTGTGTAGATGGATGGAGAATGAGGTCAAAAAAGCATTCAAAATATTTAATGGTAATACAATTCCTCTGGCTTTTCTCATACTCAAATTTGATGATAAATTATGTTTGCATCATTTACCTTAGCTCCTGCTGAGCAGCTGTGGTGTCTAGTGTGTCCTCCAGCTCAGTTCTTAAAGCCTCGAGCTCCTCGCCCAGGTCTCTCCTCTGTTTCTCCGCCCTTTCCCTCATTCCTCGTTCGTTCTCCACTTCCTCCTTCAGCTCAGACACCTGGGACATGGCCTCCCTCAGCGCCCTCTGAGCTTCTGCACGACGCGCTCCCTCTTCCTCCAACCTGATAGAAGAAAAGAAAGACGGATAAATAAAGGGAAGGGTGTAGTGTGAAAAATCTGTGACAAGCCTTTATTTGTGTCACTGTCTCGTTTCTCACCGCCCCTGCAGGGTGGTGATCTCCTTCTCCTTCTGAGCCAGACTGCCCCTCAGCTCGGCTGAAAGCATGCCCAGGTCTGACAGCTGCTCTTGGGCCTCCACTGACTCATTCTCCATCCTCCTCCTCCATTTCTCCTGCTCTAAGCGGCCCTGCTCCTCACGCTTCAGGCGCTCTGCACAAAATTATAGAAGCAAAAGATCACAACAGTGAAAATATTGAGTCAAAGTTGGGAAACAGGGATACTACCAGTCAGCTACTTATAAATTATTATTTCTATTGACCCCCGGGAACCAGCCAGTAGAGCTGAAATGATTATATTCACTGACAGCAAGTTTAATAATTGATTGATCATTAAAGTCTTTTGTAAAGGTAAAATGCCAGCTTCTCAAATGTGAAAATGTGCTACTTTTCCCAGTTTTCTACAATAGTAAACTCAACATCATTGTATCGTTGACAGCTGGTCAGACAAACAAGGCATTTGAATATCTTAACTTGGTCCACAGGGAATGATTTCATTCTTTTCAGACAGTAAGACAATCACCAAACAATTCATTATTTAAGAAAACTTAATGATAATGAAAATAATTGTTGATTACAGCCTTGTAGGAATAACACTAACTCACCTGAGGTTTTCTGTGTGTTAATTACTTGACACAGAAAAATTAAGAAATGTGATGTTAATGATGGGTTGGGAGGTTGCTTTGTTATTATAAGCAGGGGACTAAAAATTCCTTTGTACCAACCACAATTGGCCTCATTAATGGACTGTTGTGAGCCTGTCTCCCCAGGACATTGTTGTCTGGAGCTTCAACGTTGTACGTAATGTATGATTGAATGTGTGTTGTTGTTGTTTTTGTTTGTACCCCATTTTTGTGTGCTTTGCTGGCTGCACGCCAAATTGCCCGCCAGGGGGATAATAAAGTTTTCTAAGTCTAAGTCTAAAGTGTTAGATTTCATCAGCTATGGCTAAAATGATGTTGACAATTATTTTGCTTAATTCTGATATTTTATTTTTCATAATTTTGACTCATTTTCAGGAAAGAGGAAGAGAGAGAGAGAAAGAGGGTCTTATATGTCTTTAAAATATAATAACATGGCTCAGGTAGTCAAAGCTTACTTCTACAATCTGGAACTGTGACTGCATCCAAATCAAAAGGACTGATCAAATGCTGTTACACTTGTTGGTTTGCTGTGGAAGAGGAATATTTACCCTCGAGGTCAGCAATGACAGCTTCCTGTTTGTTCTTGAGTTTGTTCAGACTTTTGGTTTTCTCTTCTTCCTCAGTGAGCTGATCAGTGACTTCACTCAGACGCTCCTCAAACAGTTTCTTTTCCTGCTCCAGAAAAATAAAAACATAGCATGTGTGAGTTGTAGTTAAAGTGAAAGAATTAATCCAACATTCACACACACGATGACAAAGTGTTCAGTTATGCCCACCTTGCTGAATCGGTCTCTCTGCTCCACTGCGTTTAGCAGGTCGGTTTCCAGACTCTTCACTCTGGTCTCCAAGGTGACCTTCTCCAGCAGGAGGCGCTGTCGGGCACTCTCCTCCTCCTCTAACTGCTCCTCCAGGTCCTGATAAGAGAGGAAGATTTAATAACATGCAAGGAGGGGAAAGATGGCGTTAATTTAACTTCAGTTTCCATGAAACTTTATAGACTTTCTTCAGCTTTTTTACCTGTATATTCTGCTGCATCTTCTTCTTCTCATTGGTCAGCTGCACACCTCTCTCCTCCTCTTCCTCCAACCGAGTCTCCAGCTCGCCCAGCACCTCCTCCAGCTCCTGTTTCCGGCTGGCCAGCCTGGCCCTCATCTCCTCTGCCTCCGCAAACAGCTCAGCCTCTGCCTGCAGCTGGTCAGCCAGCACTGACTTCTCCTCCACCAGCTAAAACATGACAAAGTGAGGAGGAGGAGGAGGAGGAGGAGGAGTGATGAAGAGGCACTGATTCATAGCAGAGAGGTGGACAGGCAGCAGAACGAGGTGGAGGTTTATTTACCTGAGCATGTTTCCTTTCAAGCTCTCCGTAGTCCTGCTCCGCTCGGGTGAGATTATCCTTAGCCTTCTGGAGCTGGGCTTCCCTCACCTGGATCTCCTCGTCTTGCCGGGTCACCTGCAGCAGGGGCTTCACCTGGTTGGCACAGAACAAAAGGACACAACCAAAGAGTTAATTTCCTGCATCAGGCTGATTTTATTTGTCTTTCTTTTGTCAAGGATCTAAAGTCATTGCAGATGTTGAAACATATTGTTTCTGTTGCCAGGTTATAATCCAGTTGACTTTGCTTTGGGTACTAATTTTGTGAAACATCATCCTTCCTCCATCTCATTTCTATATTTTTACTATGACAACTTTATGCAAAAGAAACAAAATCACAGCAAAAAAGAGTACTTTAAAACAAAGCCATGACAGTGATCACTTGCAGATGGGATTATTTGTATATTTCACGTCTATGCTGTAATGTAGTCGTGTGCACAGTACCTTGGTGAACAGCCGCCACCACTGCCAGTTCCTGAGTTTGAGGTAAGCGGCACAGTTCCTCTGCATCACCCTCATAGCGCTCAGCTGCTGCTGCTTCTTAGTAAAGGCTCTGAGACAGAATAAATATAAAACAAAATCTGGTATTAGCTCTTCTTTACCCACAATAAATTACATTTTTTTTCACTGACATTTACTAACAATGAGTGACTGGAATAACAAGATATTGTGTTGTTAAGCACAAAAGTAAATAACAAAGCAGTTTTATTACTCATTAATAGGGACACTTTTTTATGCTGTAATATTTTTAATGCATCATATAAATCACTTAAATTAATAATCTAATTAGTTAGCCTCCATTGTAAAAATATAACTTCATTATTTATGTTGCTTCCAGGCCTCCATAATATGCGCCAGATACCTGTCAATGCTGTTGCAATTCCTGAGTCACTGATAGGGGCTGACACATGATTAAATATTGATGCTCCTTTAAGAGCGAAATACAAAACTGCCTCGTAAATTGCAGAAAGTGAACGCTCCTCATAGAGAAACTTCAGCAGAGTTGGATGTTTGTCTTCTACGGTCAGTTTAGTTTTAGTTAGTGAACAAGTGATAGTTGATTGGCAGAAGACTCAAGTTTAATCAAGTCAATAAATGAATAAAAAACATTTAAAAATTACAGCAATTCAGTCCGGTCAAAAACACCAAAACAACCTGTGATGTATTAGCCTCTTTGCTAAAGCTCTTACTTGCGTGCGAGGTAGCCTCTGGAGACGCTCTGGAAGCGTATGATGGTGTCAGTGATCTTCAGGTCTCTTTCTTCTTCCAGGTGAGCCAGGACTCCGGCTCTGAAGAAGACTTTACTCTGACCCACCCTGAACAGGTTGTGGTCCAGTTCCAAAGCTCTGATCTGGACGAGGAAACAACGATTAGAGATGTCCACCTTTTCAATTGTTGAATTTTGTTTGCTTACAGCTAATGAAAAAACGACTCACCATGAGTTCTGATGCCTGTTTGCCGTCCATGAAGGCACGAGGGATCGCATTAGGAGTCAGGATCTCATACCTGGAAGATAAATTGGATTTTGTAAGTGTTCGAGACACAAGACTGAGGCGGTGTTGGCAGGTTAGCAGAAGGTCATCAGCAGGTGACAGAGAAAGTGCTTGATGAAGCATTTAGTGTGTGTGTGTGAGTGAGTGTGTGCTTGTGAGAGAGAAAGAGAAAGCCAGATGGTTATGAAAGGTAGTTCATTGGTGACTGTTGAGACAGACAGACAGACAGTTCAGACACACACCTCTGCCTGAACTCCTGGAATGGGATGCGGTTAGGGAAGCCTTGTCTGCAGATACGGATCCCCTCCAGAACTCCATTACACCTCAGCTGGTCCAAAACCAGGTGGGGGGACAGCTTACCGGCCTGACAAAGGAAAAATAATGGAAATTTGTAATTATTTAAGACATTTATTCCCCGTTCCACCAATTTTCTTGTCTGTTTTGATTTTAAAAAGTGTCCACCCGGATCCAGTCCTGCTGTCTTACCCTCTTCTCATGGTTGGGGATGATGCAGCGCAGGAAGTTGGGGTTGGTGTTCCTCAGCGTGGCCATCAGCTTGGTGAGAGACTCCTTGTAGAGCTGACCGACAGTCCTGAACATTCCCTTCTTCGTCTTCAGACCAGCTGCTCCGAACGTGACCGGCCCGCTGTTCTCTCCCGACGACACCTGGTCCAGACCCACGATCCTGTCCACTGGATGGAAAAACAGAACGGGGTTTCAGATTCAGCAGCAGGTATCAATTCAGGGGGGTGAGGAGTGTTTGCCAGACTTGATTGATGTCATGGCAATATGATTTCACATCTGTTATTAAGTCTCTGGACAGATGATATCAGATGGTGGACAATGGATTTGTAGCTCATTAGAGATGCAATCATATGACTATTTGCTCGGTCTAGTGAGATACGCCTACGCAATTTTAGCACAGTGCAGGTGTGAAACAGGTTTTCTAGCTTAACTTTGAACATGTCAGAACTGGCAGGCTGACGACAGTTTGCACGTCAGTTATTAAAAACAAGACCATGATGAGTGTTTCCTTCCTGATTTGACAGGTGTATTGAGTGATATATTTGCAGCAAGAAGTAATGATATTGCCAATTACACAATCAGCCAAATAACTGATGTTGCTATTCAAATGTTAGTGCTGCGAGCCAATATGTTGCATCTCTAGAGCTCATTCAGGATCACATTTCTGCCTGCACACAGTTGGATTTCATGAATCCGCTCTAGCTGTTTGTGGCAGCACAACTCTAATGTGATCCTGAGTGTGTTTTTGTGACTAATCGAGGGCATGCTGCTACCTTGACACGAACTGTCAAATTTCTACAAAACCAAAGTGAGTTACTTATTCACAAATTGAAAAAGCCACATCAAACGAACACAGCACTGACACTAAAAGCAAAAAACTGGTGAAAGTGCGAAGAGAGAATGAGTGAGCTAACAGCACTGTGACACTACAGCACGAACATCAACTAAAAAATAACACTAAAAGGCACACGGCAATCAAAAACTGGGCAGACAGAAGACAAAGGAGCGATGTCAGCGTAGGTGGGAGTGAGGAATGTGAGTGTGACACCCAGAGGAGGAAAGAAACCTACTGTCGGAGCCATTAGTCTGCATTGTGGCATAGGAGTCAAAGAAGTAGACACGGGGAAGAGTTTGGATATCTGATGCAGGAAGACGAAAAGATGAGATGGTAGGAAAGAACCAAATTATTGAGAGGGAAGAAAAAAAAACAGAGGGAAAAAGGCCGAGGGCAAGCAAACACAGGAGAGAACAAGAAGGAAGAAGAATAAGAAAGTGAGAGACAGCAGATAGATGGAGTAGTTGCATGATAGAGAAAGAAAATAGAAATACAAGTTAGTTCCTTTTTGCAACAGAAGGCTTAATTTTTCTTAATTTGACAAGCTTAAAAAAATACAGGCCGTGAAAATTAAAATGAAACAACATTTTCCCATCCTGGACACATGTGAAGTGCATGAATTACAGGTTTACTGGACATGGTAGTGAATGCACAGGAGAGTAAATCAGTCTCACCTTCCTTCCACAGCTCTGATACAAAATGATCAGACGACTGGTGCAGAAGAGAGGCCACGTTGTCGTTCAGAGGGTCCATGTTCTTCACCAGCCAATCATTTGCCTTGTAGTCCACCTGAGAGACAAGACGGAGGGCAGGGGACATTTTAGATTTGGTTCCTTCGTGTGGGAAAGATGACGGACGTGGAGGATTTTAAAACAAACAAACAAACAAAAATAAATAAATAAATGCAATACCTTGCCAGCATAGTGAATGATGGAGAAGTCGGCTTCCCCGCGTGGCTGCTTTGAACGGAAGAATTTTGGATGGCTGCCTTGCTCGCCGGACAGCTTCTCTACAAACGAGCGGTCTGTTGCCCGGGGGAACCAGCACTCTTCATCCAGCAGGGCCAGAACACCAGGAGAGTGAGTCTAACAGAGATGAAAAACACAGACACATTTTGTTGTGGACTTCATTATTCAAGAGGAATCAAAGCGGAGTCTGTGTTTCTATTAATCTTCTTTTATTCCTTCCTCTGCGGGTGTTGTTAAGTGAACAGGTTCTGAGGGCCACAGGTGGCAGCCGTGGGGCGTTATCAAGCTATTTTTCTATCACCAAACAATCTGGACTGTCAGCATCTATATCATCATTACTTAAGAGGTAAAATGTGTGTTCCCTTATGTAAAAACAGAGTGTGTGTACCGGTTTCTCGATGAGGTCAATGCAGGGCTGCAAATCCAGGCCGAAGTCGATGAAGTTCCACTCGATGCCCTCCCGCTGGTACTCCTCCTGCTCCAAGATGAACATGGTGTGGTTGAAGAGCTGCTGCAGCTTCTCATTGGTGTAGTTGATGCACAGCTGCTCGAAGGAGTTCAGCTGCAGAGGAGATCAAACAAAGACTCATTAAATCAATACATTTATGTGACCTATAGAAGAACATGCTCAAGCTTGTATCTTAGTGAGGAAATTAACTGATAACAACCCACATCACTTCATCCCATCATGCTTGCCCGAACCTAACCCTAATTGGTGTTACCTGTGCTCAACGAATGACTTTTATCACTTTATCACAAACATTTTAGAAAGAAATCTGGGTTGAAGTAAAAGTCCAGCATCATGCCTCAATAAATTACCTGGAAGATCTCGAATCCAGCGATATCAAGGATCCCTATGAAGGAGGCTCCCTGTCTCTGCCTGCGGTCCAGAGCTCTGTTGATCCTGTGGACCAGCCATCTGAACAGACGCTCATATGTGGCCTTTGCCAAGGCCTCCACAGCAAAGTCAGCCTAGAGGAAGAAATATAAACTTGTACATGTACTCTGCATGGGCAAATCTGTATAAATATCCGTGTGACTAAAATCTTACCTGTTCTTTCGTCTGGGCCTTCTGCACATACTCTCGACCCACTTTGATCCTGGGAGTGAGGATGGCCCGTGTGAACTCCAGCACGTTGATGCCCAGCAGATGGCACAGTTTCTGAGCAGCTGTGTTGTCAGGCATCGAGGCCTGGTCCTGGTTCTTCTCCTTCATGAAGGAAATATTCCCAAACTGGAGCACAGCGGAGATCACCTTCAGCATGGCTGAGGAGAGGGAAGACAGGGGGAGGGAAGGTGATTTATAGCCAGGCTCAAACACGGAAAAAAAAAACTACTTTCCCTCTTTTCTATCATCCCCTGTCTTACACAGCGACTCCTCTGGGATGAAACCCATTATAGCCATGGAGTCCATGGTCTGGGTGAAGTTCTCTGAGTCGCTCTGACCAGGGACCGGGATGGAGCCGCCGGTGAGGAAGCGGTACTCATCAGCTGTTCCTAAGAGTAGGTCCGCTAATGATGGGGGGAAAAGAAACAGAGAGAAAAACATGATTTTTTACAGCACTGTAGTTATGCAGCACGGCAGTATTTCATTACCACACTTTGGTTGACCTTTGGCTCACCTCTTGTCTCCTCTGAAGTTCCACACAACAGCTGGTAAAAGATGTGGAATGTCCTCTCGTCTTTGGCCTGACGGGTGGCCCGGGACTTTTCAAGGAGGTCTGGATTTATATGGTCATGGACATACACAGCTGAAACTAGTTACATCATTTTTTAGTCCTGCTCTACTTCTAGTGATTTAGTCTTTAAAATCAGCATGATGCATCATATTAATATATTTAAACTTTAAAAGACACAAAGGGTCACAATAAATAATTAAGTATTCTGTAAAAGAGGCATCAATCTTAAAAACACGAAAGACATATAAAAGGATACAGGTCTCAATGTTGGCACCAACGATGTACCCCGCCACGTCAAAATTAATGCGGATGAATTTACCCTAAAGAAAGAAAAAGTAGTTTAATGTTTCAATTAATCTTCAGGATGCAATAAACATCCTCTGTTTGTGTAATGTCTACAGTATAATCTGCTCTTACAAATCTCGAAGAGTTGTCATTCTTGACAGTCTTTGCGTTGCCGAAGGCCTCCAGTATGGGGTTGGCCTGCAGCAGCTGCCTCTCCAGCTCGCCCTGAGACACACAGGAGACATCAGATCAGCTTCACAGAGAATACAAAGACACTGGACTCAACAAAAGACTTCCGTAGGGCCTGTCTACTAAAATGCACCATTAATCCACTGATCGGTTATGTAAAACAAAAAAAAAATGCGTGACTCATCCTTGAAGAGCAGTGGCACTAAATGGTGCATTTTAGGGCCCAGAATAGCATCCACACCACACACCATTCCCAGGAACAAATGATTCTCAACCTCACTAAGAGTTACACGCCTTCATTTGTTAAGTAATCAATAATAAAAGCATCAATCATGTTTCATATTTAATTTGTGTCTTTATTAAAAGACAATCTCTAGAAGCCGATTAAGGAGAGTCAGTTGAGAACCACCGTTGTAGAAAAACGTGGGCAGTTGGAAGCTGCAGCTTCAGACGCTAACATCATACACACTCTGCATATTGGCTGACTCCAGCTAGCTGCAATGCATTACTGCAGTTGTCGCATTGCCAGAGCAGCAGCTGTTGATGCAGCAGCAGCCAGTGATGGGGAGTTACTGTAGCTACGGGGGCTACAGGGTTTCTGCAGTGCTCACCAAATCCAATATAAGACCTTTTCGATGGAATTTAAAACCTATATTAGTCAAAGTATGACGGAAAACCAGTAGGGACAAGATGGCTGACAAATATTTATGAGTTTTTATTGACATCTCTATTGCATTTTGTCCTTCCAGCTACATATAACAATAATTCCTAGTAGGGCTGCAGGATAGGGAAAATTAACTACATTGTAATTATTTTGACAGGTATCTCAGTATGATTCATGATCAGAGGGAATGATAATTGTTGATCACAATTTTAAAGACTATTGATGACAATCATGAAGATGTTACTGAATAAACATGTTCTCTGACACATTGCTGTTTTTTCACACTTTTAAAGGTGCACAAGACATTTTAATCAGAAGAGAAATTTTTTACCTATAGTAGATGAGCTTCAGAGCAACCGTGGTCAGCAGTAGTGACAGTTAACACTTGCATAACGTCTCCTAATAGCCAACAACTACTTTGTACAGTAGGCAGGAGAAATATTCAAGACCCTTGACAAAATTTAAGACTTTTTTTTATATCTTCCAAGGCCTTTTTGTGAGCTGCAGATACCCTGTTTCACTGTAAAAACTGTCAAGGAATGCCAGCCAGCCAACACCAAAGGCAGATACACAAACACACACACGCAGACATACACAGAGCAGAGGTCAACATATTTTATAGCAGGCAATGTGTACATGATACACATTGACCAAACCGCATATTTAAGTGTTTACACGTGTTCACATGTCAAACACATACATATGGACGGCTGCAACGACACTCCCACAGGTGAATCTGCACTCATTCAACACACATACACACACAAAGTTCATGTGATTAAAACCATCTCTACAGCAGAAATGCCTCTCAGCTCTACAGGTAAATGAAAACCTGTGGTGTTTATATGTAACAGGAAGTAAATCCCACTGAGAGGAATAGATTAAAACTAAAGACCCAGAAAGCCAGGAATCATTCAGATAAAAGTCTAAAAGAAAAGCTCTATGCACAGAGGACATGTTTCTCGTTATGAATCAAGAGACTCGTGTCAGCTCTGGTCAATACAGGGAAAGTTTCAATTCTACAAAATGTGACCCCCAGTGAATAAACCCAAAGTTGTCTGAATACTTTCATACTCACATATTGCATACTCTGACGAATTGTGGGGGGGAATGAAGTTTTAGGAGGGAGAAGATTGGGTGGATGGTAGAACATATGGATGGGGTAAACAAACAAACAAAAAAAAGACAAATAAGACAACAATAACAACAACAAACAAAGAAATACAAACAAGCAAAATTAAATATACTGTACAAGCCTTGGCTGTTATGAGGAACCACATCATTACTGACAGTTAAAGGTTCAAGTTACTCAGTCTGTTGGTTAGTCAGCATCATTGCGGAGTTCATTGAGCAGGAAATAGGACGGGACAAAAGCACAGGACAGGACAGCAGGATAAAGTGAACTCACCCTGTTCGCCAGAGAACTGCCTCTTGTTAAGGACCGAGAGCCATCCATCTGAGCATGCAGGAAAGAGAGATGGACAATGCAGAGAGAAGAGAATGAGGGGAAACAAGTGCAGGAAGGAAGGAGAGTAAGCAGAAGTGCTGAGAAAATGCAGAAAAGGAGGACTGAGTAACAGAAAAACCCACTCCAAGATGAGGTAAGATTAAATTAATTGCACCTGCAGCAAACCCATCTTATAATAAATAATTAAAGAGGACAGTGATGTAATCGAGGTTCTGTAAATTGTGATTGGGTTAGGGAAGTAACACAGTGGATAGCATAAAGCTCGGAACTAATTAAATCACCACAGAAAACACTGCAACTAATGTAGGTCATATATGGTTAAAGGTATAGTTCAACATTTTTGGAAATATAGTGATTCACTTTCTTTCCGACAGATGAGAAGATTTAGATACCGCTCTCTTGTCTCTAAGTACTGAGTTGGAGACAACAGGCGATTAACTTAGCTTAGCATAAGCACATTGGCAAATACATAGACACAGAGCCTCATCTGTCCTGTTGTGTTATCTCATGACGACACCTGAGGCAGAGACGCTGCTCAATCAGCCCTTAACTGGTTTTAAATGGTTACTGGGAATTCTCTCTACTGAACTCAACATGACGGGAAGAGTTTAAAAAATGTCAGTCATTCATTCTTGTATAACATGTGGTTACTGTCAGCATCACAACAAATACTCATTAAAAGGAACCCACTAACACCCACTAACATCTGGCATTTGTCTGCAGTAGTGATCGGCAGTGATGGAAACACAACAATGAATTGCCTATTTTTTGCATGCAGTACAAAAATCAAGGAAAACTCCAAATCGTCATTTTATTTTTTCTGTTTGTTTAGAAACAGGACACAATGTGTTAATTAGTGAGCTTTACAGTATAGGTGTTGCTAAGCATTTTTTTTTTTCATTTACTTTGCAAAGAGCAAGGCTTGTCGTTTCCCCCTGCGTCCAGCCTTTATGCTACGATACACTTTTGCAGCACTGTTGCATTTGATCTGTATCTGTATCACTTCTTCACTTTCTTCATCTTTCCTGTTATTCCTGTTCAAGAAATGTTCCTAGAAAGCTCTTCTTCTCTTTGTACAATGTTTTTTTCTGCCTGCTCTTCTTTTATTCTTACTTCTGTGGTGTCTCTACTTTGACGTACCTGCACAGCTTCTTTGTTTCTACCCAGAGTGCCTTTATGAGAGGAGGCGACGTGAGCCAAATACTGGATGACTTTCTTTGTGTTCTCTGTTTTCCCAGCTCCAGACTCGCCTCTGGAATACACACAAACACATACACGTAGGAAATCGGGTAAGGAACACACATACACACAATAAATACCATTCTCTTTACAGAACAGTTCATCTTAAACACATATGGTTTCATTTTTCAATGGTATATATAAGCATTTTAAAAGGGCGAACACACAAGAACAAGTGGCCAAACACACATTCATCACACCAGTAAATATAGAGCCCATGCAGCGCATTTAAAGCCACAGGTCTAAACAGAGAGCAGGTGTGGAGGATACAGGCAGTGTCACTATTGTTGCTTTTGGAGAAGAACGAAGGAGAATGGAGTAAAAATAGCAACTGTAAAAGATCTAAAAGAAGCAGACGTCTTCTTGTCCCACATATTCAAGATGAACCTAAAGTGGGATCCTTGACAATGACAGGAAGAGTCTGGCAGGAAGGCATGATGGCAGCCCCTCACTCAAGCAGGTAGGTAGACAAACCATGGGTACAAACAGACAGTAGGATGATTCACATTATGGCCCTGAGTTTTTGCTAAGATGTGATTTTTTTTGTCCTGATTCTTTAAATTCATGTTTGAAAAAAGTCTGATAACAAACAATCAGTGTGAATATTAATATGTTCTCAACCTGCATGTGTGCATTTAGGGCTGCAAGATATGATAAAATAAAAAGATACTTGGTTAACAAGGAGCCTGACAACTGAAATAACGGTTAATGTGATCTTGAACCAGAAATGAATGTAAAAGATAATGTACATTTTTATCACCAACATCCCTGTATATCTTCTGAATTGATTATGTGACCTTGTGTTTTCTGTGTTACAAAAATTAAAAAACAAAGTATATAAAAAATTCAATAAATTATGCAGCCCTAGTGCATTTCCATAAAAAAAATCCATATCTTACATGAACTATGAATATCAACAAATGATACACATGCAAGACAATTAATCATGGAAATCGATTAAATATGGTTAAGAAGGACAAATAGTGCTAAAAGGCAGAATTGTAGATGTTTTATTAGCTGCACAGTCGGCACAGCAGAGTGCTTACTTTTAACCCTCACTTTAACATTGCCACGTTCTTAAAAGGTGCAATATGTAAAATTGGCCACCTTGAATTTATACTTCCAACAAACAGGGGCAGCATATCACCAGAGTAACTGCTAACTGTTGCTAACTGTATTTTCTTTATACATCATTGACTGTTGCAACTGTTAGCTTGTTAGCTCAGTTAGTCATGCAGCTAACCAGACTAGCCAGACTAGAGTTGGTGTTGATACTGCTAGCACAAGAGCTTAGGGCCACTGGGAGAAAGAGGTTTTCAGGCCCACGGCTAGCTGGTTAGCGTGCTTCAGTAGGAGTAGTAGTAGATGAATAATCGGGTGCTTCTTGTCTATGGTGTTTTATTGTATTACAGTTTGTGTCTTATGTTGTACCGTCTGTATTTTCTTGTACCTATTGATTATTGAGTTTGTATTTACTCTTCTGTATTTGTTGTTGAGTTTTATGTGTTTAAAGGTCAATCTAGGGACAGGCATTGCAAATTAGTTTAGGCTATAAATGTTGTACAGTGTGGCACCATTTTATGCTACATACTTGTCCCTATGCAAATGAACATTAAATAAATAAATACATCTGTATCTTAAATTTCTACATTTTTTGATTGCACACCAGTGAATATGTCAATAAAAACCATCTAACTTGATCCACACCTGCTTGAAAGTTGACTACACTATAATTACATACATGTGTGCATGGAGGCGCATGCACACAAAAGACAAACAAAGACACATGAAAGGACACAAGGTAGCTATAGTACATGCAAACACACTGCCACAGACATTCTCACTGTCAAAGAGAAAATCACAAAGCAGTCACAAACAGACACACTGGCGTCCCACAAAAGGCTACTCACGTGCAGAGGATTGACTGATCTTCTCTGTCTGTGGAAGAAAGAATGCAATGTGAGAACAAATCAGAATAGGTAGGTAGATAGTCGATTTGTCTGACTGTTGACAAATCATGACATACTTTGCCAAACTGTAATTGCAGCTTCTGTAAGAGACATCAGTAACATGTTTCTAAATTGTTGGCACGGTGTTCAACATGCGGTTTATTTCATAGCTGACAAGACAGCAAAGTCATTATCAAACAGCTACCAGGATCTCTATGAATGTCTGCGCATGTTGACATATGATTCCTTGAAGTAACACACTGTAAGGTCCTGTATGGGAGAACCACTTGTTGGCTCAAGTTACAACAAGCCTCCACCCCCAACTAACATGAAGTGCTCTGGAAGCCTCCATAGAGACTCACACCTCAACTTTTGATAATACATATTAGATGGACTCACTCTGACTCTTGTCATGTCAATAACCTCTTCACTAATTAGCACTGTAACGAGAAACAGGTCACTGGCTGAACTGGTCTCTCCAGGCTCCCAGACCACATGACACTGGTAGTGAACGGGTGGACATTGTTTCCAACACCTGTATTTGGCTTTTAAGATTCCCACAGCTTGAGTCTGGAAGAATTCATACTGGTCCTACAGGTTCACTGTGGGAACACACCTACAAGCTGCAGGGTGACGAATACATAGACACAGAGTCTCATCTGTCCTGTTATCTCATGGAGACACCCTGAGGCAGAGACGTTGCTCAATCGGCCCTTAACTGCTTTTTAAACGGGACCTGAGAATTCTCTCCGTCTTGTCTCATGAGCTCAACATGAAGGGAGGGACTTAAAAAATGTCTGTCATGCACTGCTGTCACAAGTAATGTGGTTACTATCATCAGCACTCCTGCTTGTTATGAGGAGTGCCACACCTGGATATCTGTGTTGGAAAAAAATACTTTCTTGCCTGTTTATATTCACTTTCAAGGCTTTTGATAACATAGACCAGTCAAGAATGTACCACACCCTCAAATAGCGTTCATAGTGTGACTTAGCGAGCAAAGATCACAGACAGGATTCAGTACGTTTCAGCCCAACTGAGCTGATAGCAGGTGTGTGGGCTAGTTACACTGTCAGGGTTGGTCAGGGGTGGGAGGTCACAGATAGTGTGTGGAGTACCTTGTAGCATGCTGCGATACGCGGCCTCTGATATGGCGTAAATGTGAGGGGGCATCTCGTGGCGCTTCTTGCCCCGGTACATCTCCACGATGGACTCTGTGTAGATGGGTAGGTTCTTGTAAGGGTTGACCACCACACAGAACAGCCCGGAATATGTCTGGAAAAACACAATATCAGTTGGTGGAGTCTTTTACTTACAGACAAATACTGCTAAAAGTCAACAGCATCATTTTGTTTAAGTTCTGTTTGATCACCGTATATTTTATTAATATCAACACTCTTTGCAAATGCTCAGTCACATGAGTTAAGTGGTTTGTGCTAGATTCAAGAAGACTGTCAATAATTGTGGGGGCCTTGACTTCTACTGTTTGACAACTGAAGGAACAGTATGATGTTGTTAAACTATTGCTTCAGCAGAAAGTACAGCAGTAAACCAAAAGAGGTGTGAAGTGCTGAATCAACTAAATCAAGTAAAGGACATGAGCTGCACTGAGCTCAGTATATCATACAGGTCAGCAGCAATCTCCCTGATGACTGACTATGACGCAGGTAAACATGACACCTTATTTGAACGCTCAGAGAACTGTCAATTAAAATCAGTCATCCATTTCCAGACTAATGGTCTACCTAAAAAGAGAATACGATGAAAAATGGATGCACACCCACATAGAAACAGTCATCATCACAATTTTAAAAAAAAAGGTTTGTAACCAGAATACACAAACAGACTCCTTCATCACAGAGCCCACATCTCTGAATGTGCAGATCTTTGTAGGGGTTTATGAATGTACCAGTTCATTCAGAAAGGAAATTTTTTCCTCATGAAGAGGAGTTTCTATCCTCAGGCCATCCGGATCCTCAACACACACACACACACACACACACACACACACACACACACACGCACACACACGCACACACACACACACACACACACACACACACACACACACACACACACTTGAAATACTACACACAGTGTTTGTTTCTGTCGCTTCACTTGCGCACCAAGTCACTTTAACTGTAAATACAGGTAGTTTCTGTATAAGCAGACAAGTCAAATCCGAGCCATAAAAACACACTGACACCAGCACCTGTAGGGGCAGCGACACCAACAAGCCACCAGATTAAGTGCTTCAAATGCCTTAAGTGCATAATTAAAAACATCCGCTTTGCTGCCCAAATATTTCAAACCTACGGAGTAACCTACAGTGCTAAGTTAAAAGTGTTATGGAGGCGGACAGCTGTGAGATATGTGCTTTGCTGAAATGTGGTTGTTCTTGTCTTAATACTTTTGAGTCTTTTGTGAGAGGGGAGACAATTCAAAAGACTGTCAGCTGGGTGGGAGGGGTCCTTTAAAACCTTAATGCCTTTATGTTGTACTCAAGCCTTGTAGATATTTACAGTACAATACACACCTCTGTGCGGCCCAAGCGGTGTGTACTGTATATATAGTTTTTACCTAACTTTATATATAGTTTTCATCTTGCATGAGTAATTTTATTTCATTTTTCTTGAAAGTCTTACACATCCCCTTCATTTAACTGCATGTCTTATATCTATCTCTGTGCATGTGACAAATAAAGAATCCTTGAATGTAAATGCAGCCAGTGACTACACCTTCAACACATCCAGACATCAGTGCTGTTAAAATTTGTCCCAACGGTAGTGAATGTGTCAAATGTATGTCATATTGTAATACGCCTCTCAAAGCTATTCCAACTATTCTACCAGGCTCCTCTTTGGCCACCTCTTAATCTTTCCACTCAGCTTCATCCTCCATCATATTAGCAGCTCAACTGCATTTAATTGCCTATATATTATTCTGCTTTAATTGCACACATTATGCTTCCTGGGTCGGTTATCGTTGGCTGACATCACCATGACTTCCACTCCTTTCTATCTTATCTTGCTCATATCTTTTCTGCAGGAGAAACTGGAGATGCCTCCCACTGCCACCACACACACACCGACAACTTTGTAAACTGACTCCTCACCTCTCTTACCACCCTGTATCAGTTACACAGGAGATGCCAGAGGAGCTGACCGCTAACACATGCATGTACACAACATTGCAGCCTGAATGTGAACATGTGCATTGGCGTGAGAACCATGTCCCACAGACTCTTTATTATTCGCTGTTTTGCCCACTCACATAAATCAAGCCAGAGTAGTATCTCTCTCTCAGGTTGTGCAGCACCGAGGCTTCGTTGAGGCAGGTGAGGTCGGCCATGTCCTCCACTTTGCTGAAGCGTGGGGGGTTCATTCGCTGCACCTCCTCCCTGGACAGAGTGATCCGCCGCTGGCTGTCTGTCAGCTCCACCTCCACCTCATCGCCGCGCTCTTCCCGAATGCTGGCCGACTACAGGTAGAAGGAGAGAGAGAGGTTTATAAAAGACACTACAGAAGATGAAGGAAGAGAGAGTTTCCATTTCCAGAGACTTTAAACTTGGTTGAGATCGATAAAACACCACAGTGGACATCACGTCTGCATTTTAACATCGTCAGCGTCAAAATTTCACAATAAGGTGCCAAAAAAGCTTTGTCGAGAAAATCAATCTCAGAATAATCTGTTAATAAAAATTGATCTCTTGAAAAGGTTAATGTGAATTTAATAACTTCCTGCATTTAAAATGATGCTGTTTAGCAGCCTCAGTTCCTCTCAGAAGTCTTAAATCTTGGATAATGCACCAACAACAAAGAGCTTCCTGAACATGTCATTAGTCATCCTAATGAAAGTAACTTTGACTAAAAAAAAGCTGTAAAGAATAGAAGCTAACAGCTACCTAGAAGGTTAAACATTAATCAAATAAACTGCTGTACCGTAGATTTTTTGTGCACTGGGCTAAAAAAAATCACTCTATTGTAAACCAGTGTTTGAAATGAAGCAAAGATTGAAAATGTATTTGTGAAAATGTTTGTCAGAATCTCTTCCAGTGAGCTTTAGAGTATGACTGGTCATTGTGTTTGACAGCAGACAAGAATAGACGGTGACAGAAGAAGATAGACGCTCTCTTGTCATGCTGTTGGTCTTGTGCTTCGAGGACAGGAAGTAGTGACCTCTGGTTCTGACCAGGTCACAGGACTCTGCTTTGCTTTATTCTCTCTGCTACTTGTGATGCACATCACACAAAAATATGTGCGTTTCTGTGTTTGCCTGCGCGTGGGTGTGTATTAGTCACAGACTGAACACCATGCTCAGAATATGAAACTGGATGAAAGTGTGCACGTGTATATTCAGTTTGAGTGTTTGTGTCTAACAGTGCCATTCTCAGATCATGACTGTAAAATGAAGTCAGCGTCTCTACAACGGCCTCTTTAACATTAGGAGGCTGAAGGAGAGTATTGTTCTATTCATAGAGCTCTCTATGAAACCAGTCCAGCACAGAGAGGGAGACTCAGAGCGAGGACATCGAATTCATATGTCACATCCTACAGTAAGCGCCAATGAAAACATGTCGTGTGCATTATGCAAGCGGCAAGGAAAACTGGAACAAATTAATATAATGACAAGTGCCTGATGATCATGGTCATTAGGCCTAAAAGCATCAACGAGATTCTAACAGGACAAAGAAAAGCATGGAAAATAAGGCATTGTAAGGGGGATAAAACCTCATAAGATATGATAACACACACATACAAAGATGCACACACCTTATGCTGCCTCACCGGTTTGACACACCTTCAGTCAAAGGCACACACTCAGGGCTAATTATTCACCAGAGGATTAATACTTAGATAATGTGCAGCAGGAATGTGGGAACAAGTTGTAAAAAAAGTTCCATTCACCCCTGTAATTCAGCTGGTTTAAAGCAACATTATGTAACTTAGGGTCATAGTAATGGGGTAAAATGTGTCTCTGTCAATCCTACTTTGCAGCCTGACCACGTATTTGCACTATGTAACTTGGCTGGGCGGGTAGGATCTCCAAGTCACACACCACAAACCATGTTGGTGACATGGAATCATATTTTATAGAGAAAACATTTTCTGGTTTGCCCTCTGATGTCCTCCAGTTGCTCTGCCTCACCTCTTTTGATTTCTACAGTTTCCTGGTGAACAGATAGCTTTACTTGTGGCAAAAGTAGCCGCTAACTGCTGTTGACTGCTATGAGCTAGTGAACTCATCTGACATCAAACCTGATTATATCATTACAGAAACCTCAGTTTTGGATTTACGACAGTGGTGTTGCACCAAATAGCATAAAACACCAATTCCTACATGATGTTGCCTTTCAGCTCTTCACGTCCAGTGCGATTTTATTTAGATGTTGGCGCTTGTTGGAAACAAAAACCAAAATGTTCATCCACTTCAACACCCGCTTACCTCAAAGCCGTGCTTCTCTGACGGCACCCACACCAGCCTCTTAGCTGCCCAGTCGGCCTGGCTGGCAGCGGAGAACACAGCATTGGAGGTAGGAGACCCTGGCATTGCCCCCGATGCGAGGAAGCGGGTGACATCGTTGGCACCGCCCCCCGTTGGCCTCGACATGGTTCTACTGGCACTGAGTGAGAAAAGAATGGGAGACACAAGAAAAGTGAGTCCAACTTGAGCCATTTTTTAGTTACAGGCATTGTGCTATGTGTGAGGTTTGAAACTGGAGCGCGTTGGGTGATGGACAGTGACACTGATGTGTTTCTGTGTCAAGATACACACTCATATACTCCATGTGCACCCACCCACACGTAAAGTAAGCAGTAGTAGCACGCAATAGCCAACTGAGATTGGGTCAGGGATGGCCTGATTGAAAGACACAGCAAATCAAGGAGAAGAAGGGAGGAAGAAAGACAGAGAGATAGGTGGGTGGAGGGGTGGAGGGATGGAGGAGAGCGAGATACATCAATCGACTGAGTAAACTGACATGACAGTGCTAGGGGGAGGGATAGCGAAGACGAGGAAATGAGGGTGGGACAGCAGTGAGGAGAGAGGATAGAAATGGACTCAATCTATTGTTAACTGAAAGAAAATGAAGCATCCTTCTTTTCTACAGGCCACTGGACTCAGCAGAGATGAAACTCTGGTGAAGCCCTCACTGAAAACTAGTGGAGCCAAAATGTTGATTCGCCTCAGGACCCAGTATCCTGCGAAAAAGGAGGTGACAGCAGCTAGAGGTGGTTACTAGCCTGAAACATGAAGGCAATCCCCAGTCAGAGTGATTGTTGGGCGACAACAGGATGTTTCTAGATTTGCTCTGACAACTGAGAATGTATGCGCGGCAATGACTGCATGAGAAAAGTTCTCTTGGTAGAGAAGAACTTGTGACTCTTAAACTTCACGGAGGTTAGGAGGAATGACATTTGTTACAGATTTGCTCTGTCCAGAATGGGATGTGGACAGAGTTGAAATGTGAATAATGCTCAACATAATTTCACAGAGCCTGAAGTGACTTCTTCAAATTGATTCTTTTATCCAAGTTCTCAACTCAAAGTACCTTCATTTACTATCATAAATGACAAAAAAAGAAAAGACAAGAAAAGAAAAGAAAAGAAAAGAAAAGAAAAGAAGGACGGAAATCCTTACCTTAAGAAGCTGGGGCGAGCAAATGTTTGTTCGGTTATTGTAATAGTTGGTAGCTTATTTTCTTTCGATTGACTATTTGATTAGCTCTATCTAACCGATGAATGATTTAAGGTATATTTCACACAAATATGGGGAAAATTCACTGGGCCCAGCTTTTCAAATGTGAATATTCTGTTTTTCAGTCTTACATGTAAGTAAACAGAATATTTGGGGGTTTTAAACTCATACTCAGACAAAAGGAGACAATTTAAGATGTTGCCATGGTCTCGAGAAAATAACCCGTAGTTGAATCAATCACAGCTGACAGATAATAACTTTGTGACTTTTAGTACAAGGCCATTGTCATACAGCAGACTCTCAAATGTCTTTTTTAGTCTTCTATAATAGTAAACAGAATATTTGTTGGTTTCTAAACATATAGTTATAAGAAGAAGACATTTTAAGATGTTGCCATCATCTTATTGAACCTTTGTTTGGCATTTGCTGCTATTGGCTGACTTTCAATAGACCAAACAATGAATCAAGGAAATAATCTGTAGTTAATCAATAATTTAAATTTGCAGCCATACTGATAATAACCTACTGAATGTCAGGACAGGGCCATAAACATGTATTATGCAGCTTACAATCTAATTAGTAGACCAATAACTGAAGAGAACCCAACCTTAGACCAACCATATCTATATTAAAGAAAATTACTTATAAGCTACTGCATCTGGGAGACTGAAAGGTTCTTTAATGGATAGGTTCTTCTCAATCTCTGGAATCTGATGACCTAATTTAATGTGGCAACCAAGATAGATATACAACTTAGGAATGAAACCCTTCAAGCTGTCTAACTAAATCTCTGAATGATGCTGAACAATTGTTAAAGGATCAATGTTCTGTTTAGCGATCAAAATTTGGCTTAATGGAGGAATGAGCTGACACATCGTCCTCTTAAGCAACCACATGGGGTGCAGCTTAAGTTGGAGCAATACGTCAACTTTGATCCGACAGGTAGGCTATTGTGACAGCCTGTATTGTGAGTGTGTGTGTGTGTGTTAACTATTAGGCGTCTCCATGCCTCAACAGGTATGTCATCTGGCCTGATTCCTTTAATGCGTCTTAGTCGGTCTCAGTTTTTTCTGCTCTGTCTGTTCATGACAGGGCCTGGTCCCCAATCCTGCGTTAACAATACCTGTTACTCCAATATAACTCTGGGTGTGGAGTAGACATGATGACAAAAGAGCCGGCCCCACCCAGCCACTCAGTATGGAAAAAATGTGATTCCACAGTGGCATAAAACAGCTGTGCATCTGGCCTTAAAGGCTGGTTCAATACGGAAAATATTTTTCTTATTTTTAACAAAGGAAAAGACCAACTTCTGAGTTAATTTGTTGGGGACCATTTCCAGTCCATTAAAACATACTGTAGAGAGTATTTACCTCACCAGGACAGGGTATGTGGGTTGTGTGAATAATTTGCAATTTCCATGTTCATGGTAATGAAGAAACTTGTCACCCATTGTGTCAGTGCGACTGATTGATGTGTCTTTAATAGATTTTGAACAGCAGTGAAAGCCCACAGAGGATTGAACTACGTATCAGGCTTTGAGGCAAAACTTAATCATCATCATGAATTCATTGTTGTTTTTTTTGGTCTTTTTATAGGTTTTGCGTACAGTAAGATAAATATAGAATAACGCCAGCCTTAGCCTTAAAATACCCACGAGAAATCAAAGCTAGGGAGATGAGCCTTACACTCCCAAGATGTGGACGGCTACATTATCAATGATAGTAAAAAGATCACAGTCATCATAAACCAATTGTTGAGACCAACTCTCTGTCAACAGTGATCCCAGACTTTGCATGCAGACACTATAGCTGCAGTGTGGGCTGCTGATGGGTCCCCATCAATGCTAATGATTCCTCTGAAGCACAGACTTTACACACAGGTTGTCGCAGTACAGCCTGGCCTGAGCAGCAAACTCGTCCTGCAGCAGCTGGAGTTGCCAAAACCTGCCTGCTCTCTTCCATAGCAACACCCCACAGACAATACCTTGTGAGTTTCAACTGAGGTCATCCACTGCGGGGGGTCTTGTGGTCTATATGTGTGTGTGTGTGTGTGTGTACAACTAATGTGCGGGTGCGTGCAGTGATTGTGCGGGTGGGGGAGCTGGAAACGCCTTTTTTCTTCAGCTTTCATGCGAAGTGCCTCGGTGATGATATTGTGGCATCTGCGCACTTTATCGGACAGTGAGGAGCGGTGACATTATTAAACCTCTGGCTATGATAGTAGACAATTACAGTGCGGCTGCAGAGCAGAACAGGGGAGCGCAGCTGCGGTGTGACCCCTATAAAATCACCTGCATTTTAGGATCTGAACAAAACAGACTGGCGAAGGCAACCACACCTTGAACATAAGACATGAACAATCACATGGGGCCCAGCCTTTAATTGACTCTGTGAACCGCATGCATGTGGCAACCACAAAACCGAGCCCCCTCCGCTGAGGATACGAGCTAGCTGCTGTTATTATTAGTTTTTAACACAAATATCACAAAAGGCCTAGCTAAATGTTATAATTACACGGGTCGAAATCTTTATAATATGGCCATTAGAGAGAAACAGTTGCCAGACGTCAGGTCATCTCGATGTAAGCCTCTCTTCGAAGGCGTCACTTATTAAAATCAAACCATCATCAACGGTCCCACCGACACCAACGTCTCGTTTTTAGCCGTTATCTCACCGCATTTAGACGAACCTAGCAAGGTTAGCCAGCCCCACTGAAATATGATACACTCGCTATATTACATTGGCTATTTACGAGTTGGATTAGAGTAAAGGCAATTAAATCTCTCACCTTCTGGTTCCGCTCTGAGTCGTGGGTAAGGCTGTGGTGCGAGGGGAACCGGGGTGAGGCTGTTTCTCGGGTATTTTCCTGCCTGATAGGTGTGTAGCCTACCGCATATGCGGCTTTTATCATTGCACCGCTCCTCCGTGGAGCCGCACTCACACTTCTCGGTGAGAATAAAATAGACGGCGAGCAGTGAGGGCAAGGCGACGGCTTCAGGGTTTCCTGCTAGCGGGCCAACCAGGGGCGAGAAGACGGTTTTCAGTCAAGCCTCGGAGAGACACAGGTCCAATGAAAATCTACAACCGAGCAGAAGACCCGCCTCATGAATACGACGAGAACTTTCCGCCCCAAAGCTGGCATGAGAGGAGCGCGGTGACGAATGGCGTTAAAGATAGCGCGAGAATCTCCGCCGTCAGCGAATGATTACCGTCAGGGGGCGGGGCTAGGCGTGACTGACGTGTCGAACAACCAACCGGAGCGCTGCAGCAGGTGCCTGTGCCGCACTCTCGCGCTAAACTAGGGAGATTTGCGCGCCCTTTGTTTACCACTCAGCTGCGGCGAGTGTCCGCAGACACAGATCTGGGATCGGATCTGCTCCGAGTCACATCCAAACACAGCAGACGGTCTGCTCGGAAGGATCTGACTCCAGGCGCGTGATTCAGATCAGCACAGCAAATCCGAGTGAACCGTAGTACCCGAGGTACCAGCCGGGGTTCTGGGGCTGTTTACACCAATTAAAAAATGTCTTACAGCTAATCGCGTAGCCGATTTAACATGCCCTATGGAGGACACATAATCACCACACAAAACACACAACTATGGCGTGTCTCAGCTTTAATGGAGTACACTCCATGTAATAATGACCGTGACATACAGTTGAAAGCTATGTTTAAAAGACAGTAAGTGGACCTTTAGCCCACACATAAATAATAATAATAATATATATATAAATAAAAATAATAAAAAAATAAATGTGTAATTGTGGCCATACCCATCCATCTGAAGCCAAGTATTTAACAACATGATTGCAACATATTTTTGTAATCTTTAGCTTGTCACAATTAGAAGTTTTGAAAGTGACAATAAGCAGAATCAAGCCAAAAAACAGGATAAGCAAATCTTTATATTTTCTCGGAACGCTCATTTTGTAGAGGAATTACATGTGTTATGTTCCTTATTGCAGGCTGTATATCATCTCCATTCTTTTGGTTTCTTCCAATTTTTTCCCCCTGCTACAAGGGTTTCTTTTGTCGAAGGGGCTTTTTCCTTACTCAAATCGAAGGTCTAAGGACATAGGATGTCATTCACTGTATAGAATGCAAAGCCCACTGAGGCAATGGGATTTTTATTTTAGGCTAGGCTATATGAATAAAATATGTGGCTTGATGTGACCACAGGTTTATTATAGCGTCATTACTATTTTCACAATAGGTGTTTTATTATTTTGATTTATCAACAGTGATAGTTTTTTAAAAAAACAAAAAACTGTACATGTCATTTTGACAACTGTTGAACAATTTCGTCATTACAAAATATTTATAGTTTTGTTTGCATTAGTTTAATCATTTTTGTACTTGTTCTTGTATAAAAAAAATCATATTGTTTTCAAGGTTTAGGTCTAGACTGTATTCAGTGACAGACAAGGACTATCAGTGAAAATATAGTTTTTGCCATTTTACATAACATTGAGTATAATACTGTGAAAGCAATAATGATAAGGCTAAGTGTTGAACTACACTGTCCATCTGGATGACAAGGAGAGCTACTAGGAGAACAAATAAAGAAGAAACAAATAATTGCAATTCAATCGCTGTGTTTTATTTGCTCTACAACACAGTTCAGTTTCATTTGGAAGTGCTCTGTGCCTGAGGCAGCTCTGAAATTACATTTCAATGTTGGAGCAGAGAGGTTTCCCCTTCCCTTTAGAAAAATAGCCTAGGAGGGTAGCTACAGCTTTTTATTGGTTTCACCTCACTACTTCATTAAAAATATATGCAGTATTACAGTATACCATGTATTTTACACTATGTATATTATAAATACCTATGATTAAAAAAAATATTATGTGTGATGTGAATTGTGAATAAGCAACCAGTGAAATAACCAAATAGTCCATCTGTCTGCGCTATTGTTGTTAAAGTGGTGGTGCTGAAAGGTCAAGTTACATTTCGTGGAAGTGGAGGCAGGGTGAACGATGTGACCCTCCATGCAGCCTATAAATAAAACATGGTGGCCATAGAGGAGAAGCGTAAAGGAGGACACAAACATAAAACAGCATTAACACTTATTGTAACAGATAATATGTTATCAATACCTTCATCCCCCCTGAGGTAACCATAAAAAATCTTTCAGTAACTGGAGTGAAACACTGTGACTGATGCATTGAGGTTAACCTGTGCTGATCCTGCAACACTACTGTGCGGCTGTAGAGCTTCATTAGTGATATTAGTCTCCATGTGTGACATTTGTGCAAAGTACAAAGAACAAGTTCACAGGTTGTGCACTGGTCAGGCTGATTATTGGTCAACACTTAACATCATGTTGCACTCCTGACACTGAGTTACATTTCCTTTACCAACAGCCTCTGTAATCAAATACTTAAATATTCAGGTGGCAAAATTTACTGCAAATTATTAGAGGATCTAAAATAAACAAGAATGTTCCAAGTGCTTTGTAATATAATTAAAAAGTGCAACTATTACATATCCTATAATACAATACAGCTAAAAGCATCTTGAAGTTGTTCCTGCATGCTTATAATGAGACTACTCAGTTACTGAGGAGATTCACAGTCATTAATTTGCATAGAAACTTTTGTCAACTTAGACAAATGTTGAAATGATTGAAGGAACACTTGCATAAGTAGCGCTATGCAAATACACAATGAAAACAGCACATTTTAAACATGAAATGAACATCTGCAGATGAAGGGCCAGTTGCAAAATCTCTTGTTTCTTATGAAGGCACCGCTCACTACACTGTTCTCACAACTTGTGTGAGAAACCAACTATAACACATTAGAATTAGAGTTGGGTGTCACATGATTTTATGGGCACAAAAATACAGAATGATTTGCAATGACTGTGGTATAGTTTCCAGTTCAATCCTTATCCACTTGTCCAGGTGTTTTATTCTCAGAGACATAGAAAGGGCAAGCCATGTCATCTCATGGTCAGAACGCTTCTGCACAGTTCAGCTCAGTTCTCCTCTCATGATGTTGGAGGTGACTGTGGGCCTCCAGTGCACTTACAAAGTCTTTGAGAGTCCATACCTTCAAGGGTCTTCCAACACTTAAAGGATTATAAAGTCATAGCTCAGTCGCTAAGTGCCATTTCCAACAGCAACAGTGCAAAACAATACAGTGTGGTTGATTTTAGCAACAAAAAACATGATAAAATCATGTAGATAGTAGTGCAAGAAAGAATTTATGGTAATTAACTGATCTGGACACAGACATGATCATCGTGAATCACTGCATTCAACGCTATCATGCTTCTTCTGACCACATGCCATTCAACTCAACACAACGTGTTAGATTAAATAAAGCAAATGTTACAATCAGTGAAACTTTTTTTGCATGACACAGAGAAAAAAGAAAAGCCAAAAACAACAAACAGCATGTAACATGGAAAAGAAACAGCTCAAAACCGCTGCTTGTTTTCAGCTGTTTCTCCATGTTACTGTACGAGTAGCCAAGCCTCATATTCAACTACATTCTCAACAGCCCCCTGCTCCAAGCTCAACGTATTACAAAATGTGCTCTATACATACTTACCATAAGAAAATAAAGCATTAAATGATAAATCAACACAATAGTGGAGGACATTCCTGAGTTGTACCTCAGTAGGTACACATCCATTCTTTTCAATCAAGAGCCTCCTCACAGAGGCCTCAATTGTCGGCAACCCGGAGGTGCAGTTGCAGGTTAGAGCCACAACGGGGTGCTGTTGTATCTTCTGTCAGGCAGACAGTAAAGCCAGATGATTGTGTTGTGGTAGTGATGGGCCAGATGTGAGACTTAGCAGACAAGTTTTCAATAAGGTTGGAAGATTGCCAGGACCAATCAGACAACTAGGTCAGTGTAGTAGCCCATGTGCCCTATAGGCTGACCCCACATCTCCCATGGTCTTCTATCTCTCCACATCCGCTCTTTTTCTCTGTGCAATCTTATTTGTAGAGAAGTGCTTCTATAAATCTTGCAAACCTTTTAAAATTCGGTGGGGTCTCTTGACTTGCTTCTACTCTGGACTTCCTGTCCTTAATCCTGCCACTGGCAAATCCACAGCCCTATCTACATTTAATCCTGTCTCTCTTGGTCTACCCCTTCCTACCTGTCCAACCCACTCCTTTTTGCCTGTTCTTCTTCTAAACCTCCAGGATAACTTCTTGTTTCTTTTCCCAGGTCAACTTCCTTTCTTTTCCTCCCTTAAGGCCTCCTATCCCACATGTTTAGTTGTAGTGGAGATGTTCTGCCAGTGACTGCCTTCGGGTCGGAGGGGAGGGACACTCAGGGTCTTGGTCAGGCTCATCATCAGGGGATACTAGTTGCAGAGCCACTTCGTTTTCATAGCAGAATGACGAGCGAGAGCTTTGAATGTACTTCTGCTCAGCAAGCTCTTTAGCACTGCATGAAGGTGTGGTTGGGATTTCATATGTCCGATGGAAGAACGAGTAGTCCACCTGGAAAAAAGACAGAAGACAAGAAATTTTCAATACATTTTATTCGTATGCTAACAAGACAAGAGTCTACTCTGTGAGGCTGTGCTTTGAGCTAAATGCTAAATGCTCACAATAACAATGATTGTTGGCTGATGTTTGGCAGTTAATGTTCACCGCGTTCACCGTCTTAGTTTAGCGTATTAGCATGCTAACATTTGTTAATCAGCAATAAACACAAAGTGCTACAGAAGCTGTTGGTTTTGCTGGTGTTTGGTCAAAAACCAAAGAATTGGATATATTAAAAGTGAATCCTATTGATGCTGCTGATAGACAAGTCAGGGAATCACCATAGTTAAGACATCATTGCCAACCCTAGAGCCACATCACTACTGTGGCTAAAAAAAGATAATACATTCCTTTTTACTATAGTGAAGTATTAGATACCACTTCAGACATTAAAGGTAGGGAAGAATCCGTACACATCCCTCTATCCTTATTTTCTGACCTGGTAGCAGTCTTTCCTCTCAAAGAGCACTGGTTCGAATCGGTGTCCCCAGAGGATTTCCGATGCCAGATAGGAGCTACGGCACTGTGTGGTCATGGCTGTGGCCTCCACCATGCCCTCGAGTATGACTACTACCTCCAACTCGGAGTCATTCTCCAGGGTGTTTCGGTCGATCTCGTAGAAAGGCGACTCGTCGTTGATCTCGTGGACAATTGTCACTGGCGAGACCAAGAAGATGCGATCGGTGCCAGTGTCAAAACCCACGTTGATGTCGGCGTTATCCAGTGGGAGGAACTCTCCTTCTTCTGTCACCCTTGACTAAAGGTAGAAAAAGAGTGAAAATGGAGTCACAACTTGGAACATGAAACTTTCCACATTAGTTGCCATTACGTTGCAAAATTGATTTTCACATGTGGGAAAATTTCAAATGGAGACTAGATTGATTTCCAATATAAAATAAAAAAACAGCCAAAGGCAGGTAGGACATGATCCAGTAACATCAAATTAAACTGTAATACAGGCTTAAAATGCAACGCCATAATATAGAAAAGAGGAAATGTATCTGTCATTTTAAATACTGACACCATTTCCAAAGGTCATCTGAGAAAAACATTGGAAATTAAATTTCTTAACCTGACCCAAAAGCTTAGTATTGGTTATTATATTCAGCAGAATTAGACAATGCTTGTCTGTATTCATACCACCCATGCATAGGCTTATCACTCACCCAACCCTTACTATGGAATAATTTCCAGTAGCAGTATTTAGAATTGTATTTCTTTGATCCTCGGAAACGTAATCCCATCTGCCCTGTTTGAACTTTGATATGGTCATGCTATTAAGAGAGATCAAATTGTCGATGCTGTAGCCTCAGTGTTCCACAGATTCTGACCCTCTGGACAACTCTGGCAGCATACACACATGTACACACACACACACACACACACACACACAACTGCGATGACGACAAAACAATCACAAAAAAAGGAAGCATGTTTAAAACTACCCTGTAAGGTCAGACAGTAAGGTAAACATAATCATGTATATGGTACAACACTCTTAACACACATACAGTACACACAAGGGAAAATGAGATGACGAAGGACAATGGTTGTCAGTTAAAGAATTGTGGGCAAGTTAATCCATGGTAAATCTTCCTAACCCCTGAGGGAAAATAAAACAAGCTCTCATTAACGACGGTCCACAGAATACAGGCCAGATGGTCTCAGCGCTCTCTCACTCTCTCTATTGCAACCTTTTTTCCTCTCCCACTATCTCTCATAGCAGCAGCCACAATTTTTTTGGTACTCTTTTACTTTTCCCTGTCTGTTTTATCATCTCCAATGTATGTCGCTGACCCTTAAAAAGGAAAAAGCTTGTCTCTTTTATCATTGCCATACTTTCTGACTCCTTTCTTTTTTTCTTCATGGTCTGTATACAGCTTCCTCCACTTACCTTCAGTAGTTGTGCTCGAACATGGGCCTCTACCAGGTGGCTCTTGCGTAGGTTTCCGACCCTCCACATCATGCAGAGTTTCCCGTCCCTCAGCGCCACCACAGCCGTTTCAGAAAACACTAATGTCTCGTTGCGCTTCTTGGGCTTGGCAATCTTTGCCATGACTGCCCCGATGATGAAGGCGTCAATAATGCAGCCCACAATGCACTGCAAAACGACCGCCACCACCGCCAGGGGACATTCTTCGGTCACACTTCTGAATCCGTAACCGATAGAGGTCTGCGTCTCCAAGGAAAAGAGAAAGGCTGCCATGAAGCTGTTCACTTGGAGGAAGCACGGCTCCACAACCACTGCCTCTCTATCAGGCCCTCCTCCAGACCCGGCCTCTCCGGATCCCGGAGAGGAGCCTGAGCTGGGAGTAAGCCGAATGGAGAGGTCCCCATGCGTGGAGGCAATGAGCCAGAAGGCAAATCCAAAGAGCAGCCAGGAGAGAAGGAAGGAGAGGGTGAAGATGACAAGCATCCAGCGCCAGCGGATGTCCACACAGGTGGTGAAGAGGTCGCTTAGATAACGCTGGCCCCTCTCGCTCATGTTGACGAAGGTGACGTTGCAGCGTCCGTCCTTGCCCACAAAGCGTTGTCGGGGCCGGCGGCTTGAGCGCTTGGTACGCCGGCGGTTGGTAGTGGAGGGGGAAGAGAGTGAATTCTGGTCCGATGATGACCGGCCTTTACCTCTGCCTCCTCCACTACTGCCTTTTCCACTCTTTAGCCCTGAGCACATTCCTCCTGCTCTCACCCCGCCTTCTCCTGCATCTTCTCCAACTGACTCTCCAATGGCACTCTGCCTCCTTGCATTGTTGGTGTTGCTCTGGAGAGGTACAGTTTTGCCGTTCAGAGCATGGGTCGGGGATGGGCTGCTTGGGGTCCCTGACCCCGTTGGACTCCCCCCTGCCCTAGCCGTATCTGCAGCACTCTGTGCCAGCCTCATGACCTCCTCCTCCTCCACTGGCCCATCCACCACAGCACTGAAGCGGCGTTTCACGCGTGCCGCTCCCATCATGTGCTATAAAGGCTACTCTTTCTTATGGAGCAGTTCTCAGTTACTCAATATTCCTCAGTGTGCCCTGGTTTGATTGTTGATGATGTTGCACCTTGATACAGTCAATTAAGTGTGTTGAGCTAACAACAAAGTCTGTCTTTAATCCTTTTTAATGAAGAGATATTAGCCAGTCTGTGGTGGCCAACCAGACAATAATTGCCTTCAAGGCCATTGATCAGTCCCTTGTTTACTTTCCCCAACTCATAATGCTGTTTCCCAGTACAGTCTATACTTTCAGTGACAGATCTCTGAGCAACAAAGTGGACTTTCTTGAAGTGAGTCCACGGGGACATTCGTTAACAACCAATGTCCTTGATACTCACTGAAGTAAGTAAAGTGAGGTGAGCTGAAAAGAAGGATGTCAGCAGTAGCCCGAGGAGTCTATTTTTTTGACAAGGAGTGGGAGGGCTGGATTGACCTTGACAGACATTACAAAAGCATGCAGGATTGATTCTGTTCAGTTCAAAACAATAACAGGGAAACCTCAAGCAGGTATCTGCTGATAAAAGCTATAAACAGATAATGCAATGGAGTAGGAAATATGTCAAGGATATAGAGCTCATTACAGGGTACCTTCTATAATATTGTGACAAGATGCATACAAGACAGACAAATCAAATTAACTTAAAATGGGGCGATATGATCAAACAATTTCCAACATGCAGTCAAAAAGCATAAAAACATGCCAATTCTTACGATCAAAGTTCGTCCCAGTTTCACAACCCCTTGGTATGGGCATGAGGAAACAAAGAATACAGTAATTTCAGTAAATCAAACGCATAAAGTTCAAGGAAATGTCATGTTTGCCCAACAAGAGGGTCCCAACTGAAAGAACCAAGATTTGTTTGCCATTTCCTGCACAATCATGTCACTGCTTTAACAATTTCACAGCGTCTTTCAAAGGGTCTGCATATCTGTTTGATGGCCATTGTCAATTTTGGTGAAGACGTATTTTGTGTAATGACTGTTGCGTGGATAATATTGACCTGAACTACACGGCTGTTAACAATCGCCTGCAACAGTTAGTCTCTCAGAGCAGACATACCTCATTACAGTTCAGCATTACGGCTGAAAAATCGCCTATGCCTGACGAAAGATAAGAAGAAGGGAAGAAAACAACAGAGAGAGATTACTTTGATCTATCTCCAACACTAACTGTGTTTTTAACTTTAAGTGGAAGATTTATGTGGAGGGAAAAGGTAAGCACACAGGTCACCTTAGGAAGTCTGCTACATTTTTCCACAAGTCTGGTGCCAAAGATGATAGATCAGGTGTATGCCACAGAGGGAGAAGAGCTGAGAAATAAGGTGGCTGAGAGCTTGGTGGATTGTAGTCTCTAACTCAGCATCTGTTTGAACCAGATCAAAAAGAGGCTGCTTGAACATCAAAGAGAGTTTATGCAAACAAACCAGAAGATCACATGTAGATGTATTATGAAAATAAACAACATGCAGGGGAAAATTTGAAATGCACCGTAAATATTATCTAAAACACATGCACTAGCATGAACATTTCCTCAATATATAGAAGTAATTATTAAAAACTGACAAAAGATGAAATAAAGCAAAAATAAAGAAATGTGCAATTATATCAGACAATGAAATGGTATGCTTGTCACGTATTTACCTTGCCCAACCATTTCCACAGAACTCAACACAACTCTTCCACAATTAAATCCTGACAAGTATACAAGAGTATTCACATCCAGTCTCTTTGGAACAATGGACAGAGAACAAGACACAAAAGCTACTGCTAAAACTGTACAAGTATTGAATAGGACATTTCCTTCAACAAATAACAGCAGGATAGACAAAAGTCTACAACAAATGGAAGTGGGGAAAGAGATCCCTCCTGAAGTGTGAGGTGACATAAGGGTTCATCTTCGCTTGTTAGTTGACCTCCCTTTATGAAACATGCTCAGAAAATCATTGAGCTTAGGGGGAAAAAATCTCAGGAGAAGATAACAAAAGAGTCTGATGGTTTTTCTTTTCTCTTTACTGAGATGTTTGTGGTCTGTTTTGCATCCCGTCTTGTTTAACACAATGCCAGTCTTGAAAAGAAATAAGAACAAACAAAAAAAAAAAGTAAGGTCATTGTAAACATTTACAAAGCTGAAACAGATGATTCATCAGTATATTCACATTTCATTTCAATTAAAATCTTTAGTATGCTGTATATGATACATATCTAACTGGCTGGTTATCAGAAACCTACCTTTTGTAGTGTACCTCTATGGTTTTTCTCATGCAGTCCTTGAATTGTTACTGGATTATTTTATCGATCAAGTATGGTGGTATGGTGTTTTTTTTCTATAGACAGTCTTTCGCTTGAAAAACCAAACTCTGTCATGACAAATGTAAAAACTTCATGGCAGATGGAGCCTGTGAATGGAAACAAAGAGAGAGAAAGAGTGAGAAAGAGAGAGAGAGAGGTCATTTTCATTGTTTGACATTTCTGTACTGTACTATACACTATATACTATAAAATTACACTGAGCTTTCTGAAGTGCAGCTGATGTTCATTACAACACATTTCTGTAGAGGGATACAGAACTTTATAATGAGAACAGGCAAATTATCCTGTTAATAAGTCATGTAAAAGTTCTGAACTACAAGTCCCTTATTTTGGGTCAGGGAAACCAAGTGGCACAGGGCGGGTGATCTTTGATAAATAAGCAATAGTGGATTTAAGCCAATAGACTGGAAGAATTGCAGGGGATTTTCTTGGGCAAAGGTTGAGACTGGGATTGTAGCTCAGATGACGGACTGGGATAAACCGGGACTCCGGGTTGGTTTGGGTGAAGAGGTAGTATGTCTTGCTGTAGAGATGGCGATATGCTGTGGATTACAGCTGCGCTCGTGACTCCGGTAATCTCACCGATGGTTTTGCTAATCCCCCGAGGACTTACGTAAGAGCCACTACTGTTATAGAAAGTGGTAAGAAAATCTTTGAACACACAGGTAGGATATTTTATGGCATAAACAGGATTTGGGATAATACAGGAAATAGGAGAATATGTCACTGAATGCAACAAATGTCCAGTGTAAATATAATGTTCACCTTGAGTCAATTGGAAGTGATCAATACTTTTACTAGAATCTGAGACATAACTATGTTGCATGATGTATATAAAAACAATGTGGTGGATCTTTTTTTGCAAATATAACTAAAATAGCGTCAGCTCCTGATTGTCAGAAAGTGATACTAATTACACACATTAAACTGATATATAACTTTGTATAATTCATCTTCCTTAGATTCATGATCACTACGTCAGCAATGTGCAAATACCACAAAGGTGAAAATAATGCAAACCAGTCCAGGATGTAATAGGCTCAACCAAAATGCATGAATATAACACTACTAAGGCTATTATTGCACTGCTAAATGTAGAACAAATGGTGAAGCATTATCAAGGAAGCTTGACACGGAAGAGTAAATTATGGAGGTGTTAATTTTCACAAAGTGATAAAGACAGATTGTTCCAGGGTTGTGTTGCTCAATGTTCAGTTAATGAACAAATGTGTGAGGAAGAGAAAGTCCTGACCTTGAGGCCTCTGCTGTAGCTCCTGCCAACACTACCAAATGAACAAGCTCTCAGGTTTGCTATCTCTGTGATTGGGTTAAAGTGTCGCTGGACGACTGACGACAGTAGCCCGAGGAGGTGATGAGGGAAGTGTGTGTGTGTGTGTGTGTGTGTGTGTGTGTGTATAGACAATGTAAGGTTGCACATGTCCTTGTGTTGCCTAACCTTATCGTGGTGAGGTGGCAAATGTCTCAAATGACTTCTTATATAAGAACATTCATGTAGGGGTGTCTGTGAAAATTGTCCATGTGGAGTTGTTGCTTCACACTTCAGGACCCCCAGAGCAGGATCTCATCTGCAGTCCTGCCTTATATGATAAAGGCTGAAATGTGATGGGGCTACTGATGTTTGTGACTCCTTTGAGCAAACTGATCTCCTGCAGCAAACATCAGCCTCTGATAGTAGATTATACAGGGGTCAATCAAGAGTTTTGAATGAACAACAGTTCACCTACTGCAAATGGACATTTTCATCTTATACAGTCTGTGATTTAGCATACATTTGCTATACTGAGATATTTACTGATGTTCACAATTAAAGGTACACTATTTAGTTTTGGGAAATATGTTTAAAGAGAAAGATCTTCATTAACTGATTTTTTTTAATGCCTAGACAAACTTAATAAACAAACTTTCTGCATAAACTGAATAAATAAAGACAAGACAATTTCATACTGTTTTACTTTGCTTATGTTCGGCGGACCCTGCCACCTTTCTAGCTTCAAACAGTGTTCTGGGAACCTTATTTTCCTCTGAGAACAGCTTGTTTATTCAGTAATGGAAAACATTAATATTTCGGAGTTTGTATTGTTACCTCATTGATACTTTAAACATTAAAATTGTTAAAATGTTTAGTTAACACCTGCTTAAAACAAAGACGACATGTAGGCTCATTCAAATATCTTGGCTTGCTATTTTCTCCCACTTTAAACAGGAAATATGGCCGAGCTGGCGTTCTTCTTAGAACTAGGACCTCCAAATCTATATGTTAAAGCAGTGCATGCATAGCACTACATCAGGCTAATTACCTGTAGTAACCTCCATCAGCCCAGTCTCATTCCCACCTAGTCAAATATCGATGTGCGTTGCCCAAGACTTTTCTTTAAAGTAACACTGGAAGCATTTGGTGATAGATAAAGCACACATGAAATTATACGTTATTTATCGGCAGTGACTAGGGATGTTAATGATTAATCATTATTTCACCAATTAAAAACAGACAACCAGAGATGAGTACTGGTACATCAAAAAGTAACTTGTTACAAATTAAATGCTACTTGCAGGTAATTTACTTGCTTATCAAATATATCAAAATAAAATACAAAGTACTGGTATGATTAAATGTATTTAATTAAAATAAAAGCATACTATACAAACTGATATTATTATGTTTTAGTCATCTAATAGCCTCAATATAGGTTGGATTTTGTTGGGCCTGTTGTTGAATGGCGACAGACCAGAACAATACAATTAAAATAAGGTCATTATTTTGTGTTGTTCAGTTTATCCGTTCTTTTAACTTCTAATTTAGCCTACTTTGATTTTGCATTGAACAATTATCAAGTCATAACGGCGCATCAAAAAGGGCAAAGCCTAGGTTACTACAGAGTCGACAATATGAAAATACTCTGCATAAAACACACAATAACATCGACCGAATAACAATTATCCATATGCATCACATCCACAAATTCAACACCATGACAATAGAACAATACCAATATCATATCTACTGTAGAAAGCACCAGGGCATGATATTGAACGGTTTTCATTTGTTAGTTAACATTTCTTGGTGGTATTTTTTGGATCATTCTTAATAAATTTTGCTTTTAAAAAGTGACAAGGACAAAATCCTCCATTTAAGAAAGTGTTGGGGACATGTCCATAGTCTCCCCAGTGTAAGTGAGACCTTTGGTTGGCCATTTTATTTGCAGATATTGACTGATCACAGATACAACAAAATTGGCGTATATGTTGTCCAATACGTGCTGACTTCTTTGACAGAACATAATGCGGAAAAAACCCTTTCACTACTCTTATAATAACAGAAAAAAAGGCATATTGTCAAAGTTGATTGTTAAACTGTATAATATCCTGCCTCTATTACATATGTTTGTCTCAACTGTTTGACAACCACATTTGAGTATCCATGCAAAAAACGTATGTTTAATTACAAAGAATATCGGAAGATATTGATGTCAGATTTTTTTCCCTCCTCATATTGGCATTGGTCCCCAAAATCCAGTATCAGTCGAGCTCAAACTATATTAACCAAAAAAATGTACAGCAATACAATTACCTTGGCAATTATGTTTCAATTCTCCAGCAGGACCACAATAATCCACATTGACAATTTATCTTTCTCTCTTTTTTTATTGTGGGTCTCTCACCATGTATTCTCTCTATGGCACCTCCCCTGTCCTCTTTCTATCCAGATTATCTGACCATATTAAGGTGTTATGTGGTCAGATTAGGTCTGCAGAGAATATGATTTCAGTGTCATTGAAAAAGGCTCTGAATAAACCATGTACTTCTTTGCCTGTCACCTCCTGTGTCACATGTGATTTGTGACCTATTTCCTGTTTTTATGTTCTAAAAGCAAAAGCATAAGTAAAATAATGTTCACAGGATAATGCTGCTCTTTGTGTCATTAAATGTGGTTGGATACTTTCATGATGGTTTAATTAACACTGTGCACACAATGTACAAAACAAAACCCTCAAAAGTGACCATCTAACTATAGAGACATCAATACTTGTTATCGATCAGGGGAGTTAGAAACCAGGGCGTGTTTCTCTCTCATACTGTGACATTGCTCTCTGCTTTGGGTCTGTTTTCTACATCTCTTTATTATTCTATTAAATTTTACTTTACAACACAGATTTTTAAAATGTTTGATGCACGCAAAAGGGCTACTGCAACAGCTGTAATAGCAATGCATAAAAATATAACAAGCGCACAGTGACCTTACAATGCTGCAGTGACCTTTTGCTTTAAGCCTATCTGATCAATACAGTTCTAGTGTCGTGTTGATCTGGTGGCATCATTCATATGTTGCAGCTGATAGTTGCAGCACCAGAGTACTGAGCAGTAATGGATGTTGTGTCATAAAGAGTCAAATCAAACCTTGAGTGTGTCTCCAAAGAATTGTAATTTAACATCAAGGGTCTCAGTCATGTTAAAACTTTCCTTATCGTGTTGCTTCATATTTCAAACACATGCACGTTTTTGTATTTTAAACAGTTTGAAGTTGAATGGATTTTAATAGTGTTCTGCTTCTTTTAGCTCATTTACTGTGAACAGCATAGATTTTCAGACAGTTGAAAAATTTCACCACATTTCAGCAAGGGCTGCATGTTATTGGAAAAAAGCAGACATCGCAATATTCAGGTTTTCTGTGATATACATATATTGTGACAAGAAAAAATACAGGTATTTTCACCAGTTAACTTAAACAGAAGAATTATAATGTTAACAATAACTTTTGGGTAGACAATCCCTGCATCAGGCACTTACATACAATATAATTGCCTTTTTCATGGTCTATTTTATTTTAAAGTGTATTCATCTGGGATGTTTGATGCTTTCATATCTCATTAAAAACAACACTTTGACTAACGTTTACCTGTTAGGCCAAAGACTACAAAGAATGACAGCTTGAGTCTGCTGGCAGTTTGAACTGTCTGGCAGTTAGTCCAAGATCTCGCTGTTGTGTAGATATTGAAGACGTTAGCAAAGCAATAAAGTACAGAAAATAAGCAAAACAAATACGTCAAATAGGTTGGACCACTGTGTTCAATAAATATCTTTAAATGTTAAAGTTATGGCTGAAAATAATGACAAATAAACAGGTCTAGAGTCTGCTTTGTTTGTATATTGATCAAGAATGATTGTGGTTCACTGTGCATGCAAAGCCTGCATTTCACTCACAAGCAACAAACTCCCATGTATTCAAGAACCTTAAATTGGACTAAATTATGTAATATTAGACAGACGCTGAGAACCGTGTGAGTTTTGCTTTTGTATCAAGCAGCAAAAAAGTTAGAGTTAATTTTCTTTATTTGACATCACACATCTTGCAATGTAACTATTGTACTTGCGTCTATTGCTATGCTGATGCTGAAATAATATATTGTGCAGCCCTAATTCCAACACAGTCCAGATGTGTCAGTAAGTAGGCCTGTAATGATAGCTACTTTTGCTGGACAACATATTGTCAAAGACAAAATTGCAAAAAAGCAATTGTAATTTTAAGACAATTTTATGCCTCTGATCAGGGTTCAAGTTATGTGGGAGCCAGCGGGAGCTAAGCTTCCATAAGGAGGGGTCTGTGAGGGTTGCTGTAATATTACCACTACTGTTATTTTAATTCAACATTCAAAATGTATTTTTCAATGTAACATGTGTTAAGTGACAATGACTGCACTTCACCACCACGCCACCATGGCAGAGCTCCAGGGTGTGACTTAACATTTTCATTGGTTGTACCAGTGAGCCTGATATTCAGCAGTTTATTTTTTTTCTTATATCATGTGATTTAAATGAAGAAAAACATGTAGCACCTTTATTCTTATTGGGTGCACCTACATTTTGTGCTGGCGCCCCTAAATGAAGGGTTATGTATCAACAGCCAATATTATCTATATAAAATATGAAATAGAAAGCAGTAGCATGGACTGGCTACCATGCCGCAGAAAAAAGGCTGCTGCTGGCAACAGCTCCTAACTTAAGTTATTTTAGAAACCACCAAAGAGCAATGAACTTCAAATTATTAATATTCAAAGATTGGCTATGAAATATAAAAGAAATATACAACTATCTTAAATAAATAGAATATAAATAACACAACCAGAATTATTAATCAAATGTGAAAAGACTTTTGGGAACTGCACCCAAGTCTTAAAATGGTAAGCAAAATCTTGCCAGTTATTCTGGCATTATAATGGCTAAAATGTTGGTGACATTCTTATGCAAACAAACATGCATGTTAACACGATGGGCAATATCAATAAGATATGTATGAAAAATCAATAACGTTAATTATTGAGGTAGGCCTAAGAAGTCTTGAAGTAGTTATTGTTACACAAAAGTATAGATGAAACAAAGAAAATTGTGAACACCATGACATGGTAAATCTGATGGTGTGTGGTTAGTTAGTTAAATACTGTGAGCTCTGACCGGGGCAAACACAACCGGAACAACACACACACTCCCAGACACTCCCAGACACACACACAAACACAAATTTGGAGTCATCTTGGCGCCGGGCCTTATTCCATCTAATTGAAACTTTTCCACCATCGTCCCTCCTTCAGCTCTGTGAAGCGTTCGAGGTCATTGTGTGACGACGACCAAATGTTAATCTGGGGAGTTAAGATGGTGCAGGTTGCAATGTGACAGTTTAAACTCGGCACAACTCTTTTCTAATTAAGAAAATACTCAGAACAACTCAGCTATTCTTTTAGAAATATTCATATCGAGTTACTCCATAAACAAGTGTACTGTCATGGAGACTTTTTGTCTAGTTGTTATCCGATAGAAACACCTTTTACCGATTTAGAAAGCAAATTTCAGTATAATTCATGACAACAGAACCAAATTAACATTCTGTCATCACTCAACAACAATGACAAATTTTATCATGTAATTTATAACTTAACTTTACCTGCTGTATTGGTTTGAATTACAATGACTAAAAGTTTCCATCTTTCTAGGTAGTCACAGCTTTTGGATTCTCGCCCTACCACTGCTCAAGTCTAGAACATATCATGACTGTATCAGCTGCATAAAGTCCATCTTTCCAAGAACAGCACAACCGAATGATGCTACTTGCATATATTTGCATTTGAAATGTGGCACAGATGTGTCTGGGCTCCTGAATGTTCGGTTCTGACGTGGCTACCAATTTCTAAAATACAAGTGTAACTGAAATATTCTGCAAATGAATTTGACAACATTTTGAAGGTGGAAAGAAGGGGCATTAGTCTGGGCTAACCTTTAGAGTTTGATGTTGTAGCATCATTGTTCAATTCTATAGGAAAAGTCTTTGCATGTAAACATGTAATAATTTGAATGTCAAATGGTCATAAATTGAAAAAATGTCAAATGCATATATTAGAGCAGTTAAAAAGTCAAACATTCTGCAGTTGAATTGCAATATTAAATCACTCTTTTCTGTGTGCCTCTGTTAGTGTGTTTCCCAAGTTGTACCATTGTTATTAGCATTTTCTTAGCTTAGCTTCCTCAGACGCAAGAATGCAAGCCAGCTAGCATTGTTTCAAGCTTCTGAGGCTGAACAAAGTTAAGTTACGCACATGTGGTATGATAGAAAAACATTTTAAACCCGACACAGGGATGTATGTCGGTGGCGACAGGAGACAGTTTCCTCAGCTGGGTGAGACAATTGGGGGTTGCCGTCTGAGCTACAGCGAGAAACAGCGATGACTACAGTTGTGAGCTAATGTGCATCTCTGCCTTAGGGCAACTCTGAGGGGACAAATTAACTCAAGTTCAGAAGCACATGGCCTAATAACCTGCCCCCCCAGCATCGATGTCATCGTCCAATGTGATGTTTAGCGTAGCTATAACGCTTACTTGCTAACTGTCTTGGATGCTAAGCATTGGTCAAATAACTTATTTTGAATAATGGTTCCCTTAAAATGATCAACATTAATAAAATATCATGCTGAGTTGACTGAGGATCGATTTACAACACAAAATAAAGTGTAACAATGAGCACTTTATAAAGGAGATACAGCTGCTGTCATCATACAATCCTGTACTCTTTAACCCATGTGCCTCCCTGAAAACCCTCAGCAATATACTGCCATTTGAATTAACCATGTTTTATCCACCAGTGCTGACATGGCTGCAATAAATGTTTAAAACCTATTGTGTATACTACCTACTGTACATTTTGCAAAGAAAAGTGTCCCTTCAAAATGACTATAGATGTGTGCTGTACACTGTTTCAAAACACTTTGTCTTAGTTGTCCAGAAGCAGAAGGCCACATCATTTTAAACCCTATCTCAAAATACAGCTGTGTTTTCTATCAGTTCACAACTGACCACAACAAAAAAGGATTAAAGTCTAAATCATCAGGGCACACCAAGCTCTCTGGCCTCCTTATCTGTTCAGTACTCTGTCATTACTTCAATGCTCACTGTTCCCAAGAAGAAACATCTTTTTAGTTTTCTTTATCTACCAGTCGTGCACAGTACATGCAGTAATTTCAAAATATGTAAACCTGACCAAGTCTCATTTGGAGCTAATAGCAACTCTACAACCCAAGATCACAAGTAAGAGAATAGAGTCTAACAGTTTTGCTGATGGGGTAAAACACCATGATTTTCAGATTTTGAGTTAAAATACACGAGTTTACCTGTTTTGAATACACTGGGTACCACTTTAAGTTCTCAGACCGCTCAAAGACAACACAACTGTAAATGCCATCGATAAAATAACAATTTTACTGGCAAAAGTGGTGTTTTGACAACTTGTCACGCACTAAAATTCAATCAGCACTTACCCACAGCTGTCATTTCCCTCCCGTTGTGACGACGTCAGTTTATTTCACTTCCGTTTCTAACTGAATTTAACGGTTCATTCGTTTAAAAGAGTTCGAATCCGTGCGCGAGCTGTCCCGTGCTGCCGGTGCTGCCAGCTGTCCGCGAGCCCTCAGGTGGTGGATGCGCGCGCTCACGTCGCGCTGCTGTCTGTCCCCAATCAAAGACAACCACGCGCCTCTGCGGACTGCCAGAGTGACCTTGTCACACCACACTGTCTGATTAATCAATGGTAAATTACAGTTTAGCTGTGTGATACGCATGGATTATTGATCCCGGATTAGTTCCTTTATAGATTAAATATATATTTTAATTATTTAAAAAAAATGAAAAAAATGATGTGTGATCAGTCAAAACTTCATCGTTACACGAATTGCCAAGAAGGACCAAACAGCCTAGCTAATATCTTTTATTTAAAGGTCTAAATTATTATTTATCTTAAGTTTATTGTTGATCATAAAATATAAAATGTTACTTTTTTATGTATAATTCTGGGCTCATTAAAAACACGTTGTTAGATTTTATTTTTGGCTATTATTTTTTATATTCTTTATCAACCTCATAGGCTATTCTTGTTGTCTGTTCACTTAAAAATGTCAGGCTAAAGATCTGTTCCCGAGTCCAAGGGGACATCTTAAAATGTCTTGTATTGTCCAACCAACTGTACATACTACTGTACATAATTTGAGTATTAATATTTTAAAAGAAATGTATCAAATCAATTTTATTTATATAGACCAAAATCTTTACAATTTGTAAGGATTGTACAATCTGTACAGTAAGTGACATATAAAGTAGATGGGTTTTTTTTGTTTCTCTGGCTAAAAGTAACAGTTATGTTCATTACTGATTAATGTGTTTCTCAATTTAACCAAATAATTGTTTGGTTTTTGTTCCCAGAGCCCAAGGTGACATCTTAAAATGTCTTTATTGTCCAGCCAGAGAGTAACTATGCACATTTACTGAAGTATTGTATATACTACTGTACATAATTTCAGCATTTCCATTTTAAGACACCTTATCCACCACATTTCAGAGGAGAAGATTGTACTTTTAACTCTTTTCATCTGTCAGCTTTAGTTACAGATTACTTTTCAGACTGAGATTTTTCACAGAAAATTTATATTGAGTTTCTAAAATGTCCTACTGTTAGTGGTTGAACTGACAAATGACAACATACACAAAGTATCACACCTAAAGTCAGGTCCATCTCAACCAGCTACAACATTTATAGTAATGTTATATTACAAATAATCAGATAATACAGTAGGCTATATGATAATGTACAATGAAAGTGCACATTCTGCTGCCTAATGTGAATTACATTTGTCAAACTGAATTTTCATGTAAGATGTAACTCCAATGATTCATTTAAAAAAAGGTTGGATCCAAAAAATAAGAATCTACAGAAGCCCTAAAGGGCCATGCATTCATACATTTTATTTCCTCCGTTTTCCCGTGATAACGAGTTAATTTCATTTGTTTTCTCGAGATCTCGAGTTATTATCTCGAAATAACAACTGCCGTTTTCCCGAGATAACAGGATAATTTTCTCGAGATCTCGAGATAACGAAACTTGGTTTCCCGAGATAACGATATAATTAATTTGAGATCTTGAGAAAACAAAAAAATAGTGTAATATATTAAATCATTGCAGGAAACATCATTCAGTGTAGCAATGTCAGAGGAGCAGGAGCATATAAATCACCGTGTCACATATCTTTTCATTCAAGGCCTGACACAGGCTGAAATATACCTTGCTATTAAAGATAATATACACATTAGTGTGTGTAATCTAAAAAGACGGTTAGCAAGGCTTCAGCTATATTGGCGGTGCAATCTAAGTGAGCCTGATGTCGTCGTTAACTACATAGCTGACCAACTACGAGGTCCCGGGCGTCTCCATAATCTCAGGCCTATCATATCACAGTCATTATCTCGAGATATCGAATTAATTATATTGTTACCTTGGGAAAACAAAGTTTCGTTATCTCGAGATCTCGAGAAAATTATCCCGTTATCTCGGGAAAATGGCAGTTGTTATTTCGAGATAATAACTCGAGATCTCGAGAAAACAAATGAAATTAACTCGTTATCACGGGAAAACAGAGGAAATAAAATGTAAGAATCACCATTTAATTTGTATCAATATAATAATTATGTTAATATTTATTTAATAGGTTTGAGAAGGTCTTTCGGTCTCTTTGGTGTGTGTCTGTCTGAGAGAGAGGGACATAGTGAAACTTATACAACATGATTTGGTAAAACTATCCTTAATTACAACCACGCTAATAAAGCTCATTTGTAAATTTTAATTTCGAAGGCCAGACAGAAGGATAGAGTGAGAAAAAGAGAGAGAGACGAATGACTCGTGACTATAGCCAGATTACTGAGCTACCCTGTGTGTGTGTGTGTGTGTGTGTGTGCGCGTGTGTGTGAGAGAGTGAGTGAGTGAGTGAGAGAGAGAGAGAGAGAGAGACAGAGAGAGAGAAAGCCACAGTGTGTGTTTACTAAAACTTAATCTGATTTAATCTCCGTCCAGGCGCCCAAGATGTGACCTATGATGTCATGAGCTCTGTCATTCTATGGAAAAAGGGATTAAAGACGTAATGTAGCAGCCACAACAATCAGCCAACAACGTAAACATGTAAACATTTGGATATCAAACACTGTGTATGTATTTAAAAAAAGTATCCTAATTGTCACCATAAATCTACATAGTGTAAATCTTAATCTGTGTTCACAGCACATATGACATGGCAACAGATGCAGTCAGCGTTACACTGATTACATTTGCAACTGGGCACCCTCTGTTATTCCAAATTGCATAACTGTTTGTGTATCAACTCTAATTGTAATCGACCCATGGAAAACTGTGTGGGAGGAGGGGACAGAGGCTGAGAGAGAGAGAGAAAGTGACGGGGGAGGAAATGATGATGTCAGACTTTGTGAATGATAAGAGACACTACACTCAATCAATCACTCTATACTGGTTTGGTTAGCTATACTGCAAGTTTAAAACATGTTTGGTATATGAAAAGGTACATGAAAATCAATTTAAATTATTTTTTTTCAGCCTGATAGGAAGGGGGTCAGAGCGACTTGTTTTTTAAACACACAGAGCGACAGGGTGCAAGTGTTTTAGTTGCACACAAATAAATCCGTCAAGTGCGACATTAGTTGCACTAGTACCCCTGAAATTTATCAGGTCAGATTGAAAAATGTATACAAATATTTTTTAGAAAGCACAAATTGGGTGTGTAGACAGTTGCCTCTAAACAAACATACACCTATAAACATATTTTCTGTAGATTAGATTGTAAACTTTTAAATCAATTAACAGTTTTTCTTATGCTTCAGTAATATTTCAGGTTGATGTATTTATTAGAGTTTGTCAAGCACTTTAAACATCAGCACTTTGTAACTAGACATTTATCGGCACCTTTATGAGTGTTTACAATCATTTACATGATATGTGAAGAAATGTGATTTAAAACCAGCCCAGTTACCAGAATATAATGTTAGCAGCTAATGTTTCTGCAAACCACAGATGCATCCAACGGTGACATTATTACCAGTTGGGCATATCACATGCACATTTTATGCTTATTAGCTGACTTTCACATCAGAAGGTGGAGTGATAGGGGATGGCAATAAATGGTACTAGGCTGCCACGACTGCAGTCCAAGTCTTTAAGGACATTTCCAATCCATTTTATTGGTGACCAAAACCATCTATTTTTCATGGGAAGTCAGACGATCTCCAGGTGTTTTATTGGTGACCAAAACCGTCTATTTTTCACAAGAAGTCCGACGATCTCCAGATGTTTTTGTGGTGAACAAAACAGGTATTTTAAGCCAAACCATGACGTTTTCCTAACCCTAACCAAGGGTTTTGCTAGGTTTACGTTATTAACTCTCTGCTCATTTCCTGTCATCTCTCTACAATAAGTTCTCAAACAAAACGTGTGAAAAAAACTTTTAAAATGTGGTAAACTCTGACTGGAAGTCCACGTGCCATGTAAATAAAGCTTGACTTGATTTGATTGTGGTAAAGCTAAAATAAACAGGGAGAAATATGTACATCTGGATGAAACTTTCCTTTTTACTTGTGTGACTAGAAATGAAGCATAAAAGCACCAGCAGTGCTCATTTCTAACTGCTCAACAGTGAGTCAACGTTTCCACTCTTCAGCTTCAATCGTGGGGCTCTTTCACAGTGAATCATTTAATGTACAACAGTGATCTGGAAACATGATATGATGTATCTGCAGCAGGGTGGCAGTGTGAGGAGGAGGGGGATCTGCATAATTACTCCATCATTATTATTATTGGATGAGAAGGTGGGGGTGCAATACTTACTCTGAGCCACCAGTGGGCAGATTGAAACAATTTTTGGCATCCATTAGGGAGCCGGCATAGTTAAAGATCAGTGCCTCAGTTTAGGACTTGAAAGTTTTCACTCTTAACAGGTGATTAGGGAATCAGACTGACCAGAGGCTACACACCTGGTCACTGAGGGCCTAATTACAAGCCATGATTTAAAATCAGCAGCTGTGCAGACACTTAAGGAGGAGAACTTCACACCTGAGGGTGTTTTTGCGACTTGAAAGATGCCTATCAGAGAAGACAAGAGAGAAACAATACCTGCTTACACGTTTGATTTTATAGAATTTCCTTTAAAGTAAAAGGCTATTTGGGAATTATGAGCGTTTTCTATGAAGTAAAAGTGTGATTTAGGTCATTTTACAGTCTATTCCAATACTTATTTTTCTACACCTATTCACAGGAAAGGCCTTAGTAAACTGTCTTGCTTGGTGAGATAGAGTCCATTTCCCTGTTGGCTGCTTAGACACTTGCTGCTATGATAACGTTTCACATGCGCCTGTGAAAGGCTGATCTGATTTCTGCAGATGGAGCAGCAAACTCAGGCTCAGGGTCCAGTAACAGGTTCCAGATTTTGCCACGGTCACACAAGGTCCAAATCTAATGCTCCGTGATTTCATATTGGTTCAATGTGTGGTGTCTGCCCTCTGCAGATTTCCTTCAGGGGCCAACACAGAAGACAGATCCTCTGCACTTCAGACTAGGAGGATGAAGTGTTCGCAGATCCTCTCATGTCAAGAAAACTGCTGAATCACTTCAAAAACAAAGGACCACTCACCTAAAGTAGATCTGTTTTGTTGTTTCTCTGGCTAAAAGTTACAGTTATGTTCATTATTGATTAATGTGTTTCTCAATTTAACCAAATAATTGTTTGTTTTTTGTTCCCAGAGCCCAAGGTCTCATCTCATCTCATCTCATCTCATTTTCTTTCCGCTATTTCCCTATTGGGGTCACGGGGTGTTGCTGCTTTTATCCCCCCTTTTGGGGGGTTGCGGGGCTACTGGGGCCAAATCCAGCTCTCACCGGGCGAAGGCCAGGGTACACCCCTGGATGAGCAGAGGCTGCCTTGCAGCTTGCAAGGTGCCAACTGCACATCAGGAGCAGTTTAGGGGTTCAGCATCTTGCTCAAGGATGCTTCGGCACGTGGCTCAGTTCCGCCCAGGGGAGCCGGGGTTCGAACCAGCAACCTTCTGGCTGCTGGTCACCTGCTCTACCCACTGAGCTACAGCCGACATCTTAAAATGTCTTTATTGTCCAACCGGAGAGTAACTATGTACATTTACTGAAGTATTGTACATACTACTGTACATCATTTGAGTATTTCCATTTTAAGACACCTTATCCACCACATTTCAGCGGAAAATATTGTACTTTTAACTCTTTTCATCTGTCAACTTTAGTTACAGGTTACTTTTCAGACTGAGATTTTACACAGAAAATCTATATTGAGTTTCTAAAATGTTCTACTGTTAATGGTTGAACTGAAAAATGGTAACATATACAAAGTATCATAGCCAAAATTAGGTCCATCCCAAACAGCTACAACATTTATATTAATGTTTTTATTAACAATAATCAGATAATACAGTAAGCTATATGCTAATGTACAATGAAAGTGGCCATTCTGCTGCCTAAAGTGAATCACATTTGTTTGCGTATACTTTTGTACTTTTAAAGTAACATGACATCTTTTTTTGTATCAAAGTATTTTACATTGTATAATATAACTTCTTTTATTTAAGTAATAGATCTAAATACTTCTTCCACCACAGGGTTTTCCATCATATAAAGCTAAGGAACGCAGAAAAACATTCACATTTGAAAAACTGGACACTTACTTTTTGCATTTGCAATCAAATTGATTATTATGATTACAAAGGATGCATGATATGGATTTTTTCAGCCAATACGATAACCGATAACTACCAGCATTAAATGACTGATACCGATAAGATAACCAGTAATTTCACATTTTTGTATTTTTGTAAAAAAAAATCCTAACCTGTAGTTTTTGCACACCTGAAAGTCAGAAAGGCTCAGATGTAGTTAAGATAGATAATTATTACTATTTATACATAATTGCATACTATGTACTATAACTGATGAAATACATTTCCCAGTATTGGGCCAATATCTATCGTGCATCACTAAATATTATTGATTGATTATCAAAATAGCATTATTTATTTGAGCACTACTATTTTCTACCATTTAAACAATCACATCTTACTTAAATCATATTCAAAAGGCAAACTGAGACATACAAAACAGTACAAACTCTTGGCTTGGTCTAGAAGGAACAGGAGAAATTTGATGTGTAACTGTAAAGACAGACAGGCGGAGGGGTGGTGGTGGAGGGGGATCAATAACTCATCACAAGTTGTGAATCAGCCTCCAACCATTTGTCACACACAAGAAAATGTCCGCCCATTTAATCAAGACTACGAGACTGAGGACGGTCAACCGGCAGGCAATCTGTCAATTTGCTCAGAAATGGGTAAGCTAATTAATGAAATGAATAAAGAGAGCAAGGACAGCCAGGAAAAGGTTAGGGAGCTGATAATGTTTACGTGTTGGCCGTTTGTCAAACTGTGGCTACCCACTGATTGGACACGTTACAGCCCCTTCATTTGGGTGTGCTGCATAAATAGATGAAGATATACAGAATAATAAAGACTGTTTTTTCAAGGGAGTGTGGCTGTGAGCTCAAGCTCCATTTTGTTTTTACACGCTCAACCTCTTGTGAACTCCCAGTAGCACAAAGACACCTCAGGGCTCGTTTGGCCCCATGATTCCCAAACATCTGAGAAAGCCCAGAGTATAGTATGTGGCAGAACATTAGCATACAGTTAGTACATCGAAATACATCAGAATAGACTTATAATCCACTCAGTGCCATAGTCATGTTCTGTAAAATGTGTCCACTGTGACACTGAATCATCTGGAGTAGCAGAAACTTCCATTAAAAAAACACAACTCTTCCCATGAGGGAATTTGTTGTATATACACCTTAGCTGAACGTATTCATTGGCTGGTTGACCAACAGAAAAACTATCTGCAACAATTTAAATAACTTCAGATCACAAATATACCATACTTTTGTTTGACGATTTTAAGTATGCTGGTGACCAAAACAAGCAATTTGAAGATGTGACTGTGAACTCCATGATAACGCGACAATAATGATAAAGTAATAAATAAAATAATCTGAGGATTAATTGATAGATAGAAAAACAAGCAAACAAACAAATATTTAGGGCTGCAGATTTTTTCTCAATTAACGATTGGTTGTTTGCTCAATAAAATGTCAGAAAATGTTGAAAAATGTCGATCACTGCTTCCCAAAACCCGAGATGACATCTTCAAATGTTTGTTTTCTTTCACAACCCCAAAGTTTTCCATTTACTGTCACACAGGAGTAAGAAAACAGAAAATATTCACATTTAAGAAGCCGGAATCAGAGAATTCAGACTTTTTTTTCCTTCTGAAATTACATAAATTGATTGATTTAGTAGGTAACAAATAATCTATCAATCAATTAATGATTGCAGTTATTCCTTTATTTCTTTTCAAAGCTTCGTGGGGATCTGTTAAGAAGTTTTTTGTGTAATCCTGCTGACAAACCAACCAACCAAGAAACACACACAGGTGAACATAACCTCCTTGGCGAATGAGCACATGAGTAACTTTTATATGCTTTCATCTTCAGACCTTCTATTTTTGCATACTAAAGATTGATACGGACTAATCAACAGTGGAAACACGTGCACTGCAGGTCAAAGCACTAGAACAAAGCCCATCCCTCAGGTAAATGTAATTAGAAATTATATAATGTGTCTGCACGGACAGAGATGGACGTGTTCTGACAAAGACAAATAAACAGCACAGTTCTCAGACACTTTCACTCTCCTCTCCCCCCCACTCCCGTTTTTCCATGTTTGCGTGTTAAAGTTAAGCAATATCCGTTTCTAAATGTCTGCTTTCACAGTTCATAATCCCTCCTGCTTCTTTTTTCCACTTGAATGTAAATTTGAGACCCGGAGAGCACCTGATATCACTTCATTAAAAAACTTTTTTGCCACCTTGGCACTCATGCCTCCTTCTACATTTCCATCTATTAAACTGTAATACCTGTCCCGTCTGCTTGTATGAGGGAGCCTGGGCTTCTCATGCCTTCATGGTCCCCCCACACCCCCACCCCCCATCCTATTTTGGCATGCCTGTGCCAGGTATTTGTTCAAATTCCTCACACCCCGTGGGGATAGGTATGTCCCCCCCTTCCACCCGTCCCTCTCTCGTCTTTACTGCCTGTCTCTGTCTATCTTATGTACGCCAGCACATGTACGTGGACTCCCCACCACCAACATGCGGCGCTCAGCCTACACATTTTACAGGGCTAGTCACAACTAAATCATTTCCAAGTTGTCCAGCCTCTTGATGCTGGCACAACCACAGCTGTGGGTTATACAACAGCCGGGCCAAAAACAACTCGGTGGATAACAGGCGACTGTAAGTTGCTTTTGATAACTGCTGAAAGACCCGTTTATTCTGCGATGTTGTCAGACTTTACACTTATTAGATCTACCAGTTTAGCTTTTCTCTGACATGGACAAATGTTGATACAGGCAAGTATACTGGATAATTAATTTCCTCTATAATTTAAACACCAAATCATCTCATAAATCCCTTGTGGGGGTGTGAGGCGCCTTGTGTTTGAACATGAGCTGATGTGGTATTGACATTGGGTCAGAGTTGAAGTGCATTAGTTATTGCAGTGCGTCATGAAATGACAGCAAATACCAGTGATACGCTGGCTGCGTTTGTCCTTCCCACAGACAGTCTGAACTTCACACAGTCAAATTTAATCTAAACGGTGCAGTTTAATACTAATGCTTACATTTTTCTGGTATCAAGCAGAAAATTAGATATTCCAAGCAGAGTTGTGTCAATGTTTGGATTTGACTGACTCATTTCTTACAGGGGATTAACCTTGTGACCTTTTGGATGCAGGACAGGTTTCTTTAACCACTGATCCAATATGTGCTCTGTGTTTATTAAGAATTAAAGAAAAACACTCTTGAGTCCAACAGGGAACCACCGAACACTTATATTTCTTCTCCTGATGGTCCATCCAGGTCTTAAAAAAAAAAAACAACACACGCTCAACTCGCATTTCAACTAAATGCTTTGTGCTGAATCCTTATTGTAGTGAATAACCACAAAAGAAAAACATGGACAGCACTCTCATTTGACTATTTAATATTATCAACAATATGGCCGTATTAAATAGTCATATGGGTGTGCTGTCCTTGTCTTTCTTTTGTGACCGTCTAGATCTTAAAGGTGCACTATGTAGTTTTGGAGCAGAGTTACATTAAAGTTTACATTAAATAAACTGAAAAAAATAATTCTCCTCATTTTTCATGACTGAATAAACAAACTGACCTTAAAGGACAACGCAATTTCATACTGTCTTACTTTGTTTATATTTGGCGGACCCCGCCACCTTTGTAGCTTCAAACAGTGTTCTGGGGACCTTATTTTCCTCTGAGATCGGCTTCTTTATTCACTTATGGGAAAGAATACATATTTCTGAGTTTGTATTATTACCTCATCAAACTTCTGGGTTTGAATTTCTTCTTTAAAACTACACAGCGCCCCTTTAACCTTTGAAACGCCTCTGTATCTACTGATACTGGAAATGCAAAGCTCAATATTTGATTATTATTTTTCACTGCCATTGTGATCTGAACATGTGGACCATAAAAGCGTCATTTTGTTTTAGTGCTGTTGGCAATTTAGCAAAAAAGTTTTCTTTCTTTCTTGGAGACTAAAATATAGGTTGTTCACAAAAACAGCAAAACCACGAAGAAGTTTATCTTCTTCACTACATTCTTCAGTTTTAAGATAAAGTATGCTTCAAAGCGCATTTAAAGTGTTATTACTGAATAAATCCATCACAATAAATTGGTAGCTTTCAAAACGTAATGTAGTGGGCATATCTGTGACTTATACAGCACCGGATTATTTGCCCAAATATCGATGTTATGATACCATTTATGGTCAGATTCTTGACTTTCATGGAAAGTCTTTGCAGTGAGTTCACCGTGAGATTTATGTGCGGCTCTAAGGTATTGAAACCATTAGAGAGTCATCATCAAACTTACTGTAATCACCTCAATCGTGGCTATAAAATATAAGAATTCAAAACAGACATTAATGTCAGCTTTATCTGTATTTTACATTCTTGTACTGCTACTCATCACAGCTGTGACTTACTCAGACGGCTTTCAGTCATAATCTAAAGCAGCTGAACTGTAATTATCATAAAATGAGTGTTTTGAAGTGAGAAACTACATAGATTTCAACCACAAACCCCATCTGACACATTCTTCAGATTTCTTCCTGCTTTTGGTACCTACATTATTAATTGTCAGAAATAGAAACATGTGATTAGGAGGGTCACTGTTATATATTATTAAAAAAAAAGTAGGGTCCCCGAACCCCAGATCAGGCTGAATATGAATATTCAGTACTCTGCGGGGTAAGCCCCCTCTTTCAGCATCCCATCCCACCCCCTTCTCCCTTCACACACACTCCTCTCCCCTGGACTCAGACACATCAAAGACTGAGCTGAGGAGACAAGAGCTGCACTGAGCTGAGATCAGATCACAAAGTTTGTCTCCACATATATATTCAGACCTCCATCTCCTCCTGTTGAAGATAAATAAACCTAATTTTGTTCCTGAAGAATCCAGCGGGATATTTCAAAATGGGCACCAAACAAATGCATGGAATATTATTTTTACAGCGTCTGGGATTAAACTGTTTAAAGGTGAGTATAAGAAAAAAATAATCTGCAGAATTACTGACTGACTATATCTGTAGAAACAGTGTGGATTTTAGGCCTATTACTCATTTTTCTTTAGCACTACTTTTGGCCCAAACACAGGCCATCATGCAACCGTGCAGGCTAAACTGTTCTCAGTTGATTTATATTTAAAGAGTAAGCTAATCGCAATTTTTAAAGTGTGAAACCAATGCTCTCTTCAACGTTTGTGGGTGTCAAGGATAAATATTTTTAGTGGCCTTGAATTGTTTTTGTAAAATTGTTTTTAACAGTGCGGTCATCAAAAAAGGCCTAAAATCGTGTGAAACTAAACTGCATATAACAAGCCTATCGCAGTTTTAAATAAATAACTGATGGAAAGATGACTCATGAACATCACAGCTGTCTGGAGCCGGTAATGTATGGAGACGCGCGGCGCGGCGCGGCACGGCACGGCGGGGGTTCGGCTGCTCCTCCGCAGTTCAACAGGAGCTCTTAACCCCGGTGCAGCCCGGGTCACCATGTGTCACACAGGCCGTTTCTGTCAGGCACCCCGCGTCTGCTTTGATGTCGCTGCAGATTACGTTTCTCCTGAAAATCATCGGTCATGGACGAACAGTACTCCCACAATAATACGTGGATCACCACCCGCGTCTTTTTGGAGAAGCAACAAACTGTCACGACCGAACAAACTGCAACAGTTTATCATGATAATTTAAAATGCATTCAGTACATTAAAACATATCCCAGATGTAAGTCGGTCCGCCTCACCGCGCTATCCACTGACTCGGCAGATTTCCATGCGCAAAAACGCACAACATAATCCCAGAAATCCGATCTAAAACCTGGTAATTTAGGATTTTATTTGCACCTGAGTCATGCTATCTCTCTTACACCTTTCGTGTTCCACTTAACCTGATTGTTGCGTTTGGAGGCTTCAGCCTAGATTTACAGTTGGAACCCTCCTCCTCTGAAAATCCAATTATTTTACTAAACCCATGACAGCCTCATCTGGCTCCCTGTGAAACTATAAAACTGTGAAGGCTGTGCCAACCAGAGCAGGTTTCTGCTAAAACATAAACCAGCCTGGTTTTGCTGACATTTTCATTTCTACATGTTTATATGACTTTATTTACTTTATCTGGTGTCAAGATTTACATGGATATAAATCACCTTGCAGCACGTTCAGGGATCCAAATCAGCCTTGTATTGTTTCCTTAACCAGTGTGTCAAACAAATAAAACCTATAGAAGCCAGACTATAACAAGGAGGAAAGTATTGATTGAAACTAATAAAAAATAATTTTGTTCTCCTCTCCTCTCCACCTCCCTCCTCTCTCTGCTTTATCTGAACCAGACTGTTTAACATTCTTTCTGTTTTCCTTCTAACTTCAAGAACATTTAGCAATTTCACATCATGGATCTCTCAGGCTCTTTGCCTCCACCTTCCCCATACACCTTCCCTATTATCCCCAATGTCTCCGTGCCCTCCTCCTCTCCCTCCATCTCTGCATCGCCCAGCCTGGCCTCCACAGCTCTCTTCTGCTCCCTCCTCTCTCTCCTCTCCTTGCTGGGCATCACAGGAAACCTGTACACTATGGGCCTCCTCCTGAGGCGCAGGAGAAGCAGGAGAAGGTGTGGAACAGGACCAACCTGCTGCCTGATGAGACTACCTGTACCATCCTGCCTCGCCAACTCCTCCCCTTCCTCCACCCCCATCTCCTCTTCCTCCTCCTCCTCCTCTCTGCACCTCCAGGTGCTGAGCCTTGCTCTGGCTGATCTGCTCTACCTTTTCACCGCTCCCTTCATCGTGTACGACAGCCTGGCGTCCGGCTGGGCCTTCGGTGAGCTGGGCTGCCGCCTCCTCCTGAGTCTCGACCTCCTCACCATGCATGCCTCCATCTTCACCCTCACCGCAATGAGTCTGGACCGCTACCGGGCTGTGGCCCATCCCCTGCACACCTCCTCCTCCAACTCCTCCGGCCTGCTACGTGTAGGCCTGGCCTGGGGGCTGGCTGTGGCTCTTAGCCTGCCCATGATGATCACACTGCACCTGGAGGACGGGGACAACCAGGAGGGCCAGCTGTGTGTGCCGGCGTGGGACGAGCAGAGCTCTAAGGCCTATCTGAGCGTGCTCTTCTGCACCAGCATTCTCGGCCCTGGGCTAGCCATCGGAGCACTTTATGCTACACTAGGCAGGCTTTACTGGGTGTCTCAGACCAAGCCAGCCTGGGCCAGTGGGAGCAGCACCGCCTGTCCTCCCCGTGCCCCCAAACCCAAAGTCCTGCTCCTCATCCTTGGTATTGTCCTGGCCTTCTGGGCCTGCTTCCTCCCGTTCTGGATCTGGCAGCTGCTGCCCCTCTACCAGCCCGACATGTTGCGGACAGTACCAGTAGGGACACAGGTGACAGTGAATCGTATCCTCACAGGGCTGACGTATGGAAACTCCTGTGTGAATCCTTTCTTCTACACGTTATTGACTGGAAAACAACGACGCAACCGGCAGACGCTGACATCAGCAAATCAGCTCTGCCGTAAGAGCAGTCCACTGCAGTAGTGTGTGTGTATGTGTGTGTCTCTCTAACAGTAGAGACAGAAATGTGAGGGTGTACACATACGTCATGTGTGAAATGATACTGAATATGAATGTTTTATGAGTTCCCTAAACACCAAAGACCATTGATTCATCCTTAGACTGCAAACTAAGGAAATACTAAGCGAATGATAGCACTTTGTAATAATGCTTTGTGAAAGAATATTTCCTCTGAGGAGACAATCAAAGACAAGTCACCTAATTAATGCTTTATCTGCACACTTTGTCCAAATCAAATACTGTGTCTTTAATTGCTGTAGTAGCCAAGTTTACATGATGATAATGTCTATGCAGCTATGGCTGACTACATGTGGTCACTACAGTAATTAACTGTAAAAGTTATTCACCCAATCAACAGATTTAGTAACACAACGTTTTATTTAGTTATCAGGATTATTCCTTCTTTACTGTATTGTTGTACAGAAATATTAGCAGAGTCTATGTTGCATGTTGCGCATGCACAAACATTTCCAGTAAAACCCTGATGCACTTCTGCTTGTTTTCAGAGAACTATCAAAGAAAATGTTTGTTTTTGAATGACTGGTTGTAACTGGTCAGGACCTTGTTGGGACATTTTTCTGAGACATTGTTTGTTGACTTAATGAATGATGTCTGAGCGGGTCAACAGTCTTTTGTTTGCTTTCCCTGAACCCTGACATATCTAAAACAACTGACTTTTTTTTTTTACAATCACAACCTGCATGTTGGGTTTGAAAATGTACTTATTACTTTGAATCATGCAATGCTTTGCATGGCCTCAACTGGTGTTGATTGTAACTGATGTTTCTATTGATGCATAATATATAGCCTTGAATAAAGAGAGTGCTTTCTGTAATTTGCTGTGTGATTTGGATCTTTAACTGGGGAATAAGGCCTTGTTATAGATAACAATAACACGAGAGAGAGAAGACAAACCTGAGAAATAACAATGAAAAGAGACAGGAGGGGGAAGAAATGTGCCTAGTTGAAAAAAAATCCTCGAGTCGAAGTCATACTTTTGTTTGTGTGTCTTTGTCAGCATGTCAGTGACTTTAGGTCTTCCCCGCTCTTGTGTATAAGCTCCCTGGCTGGTGTTTCTGTGTCTCCCTGTAGCAACGGCCTGTCTCTGTCTGTCCGACTCAAAGGCTGCACTGTACTCTATCGCAAAGCCTGCTGCTCTTTGACGCAGATGAGCAAATATTGTTGTTCGACAGAAAGGAGTAAGGATGGGGATGGGGATGGGGATGATGGGGGTGGGCTGGAATTGCATGAACATGGTGATTTGGTCAGAAACATGGAGTTGTTTAGGGGGGTGGCGCCCTCGTGACATGAGGGTCGACCATGTGATTGTAAGGTCCCTGGTTCAAGTCCGGCAGGGGACTATTGGTGCATATCATCTTTGTCTGCGCTCTGAAGTGATGCCATTTTCTGAACGTACTTGCATTTACTCACTTAGTCATTCTATTTACATTAGGATTACTGGTGATTATTTATCGAAAATATTTTGTTAAAGTATCAACAGTCATCTTTTTAATAAAGTGTTATTGAAAAGATTTCAAAATATTGGGATATATATGGTGTACCTAAAAATATCTCAGTGTTATTTTAAGGCCATATCGCCCAGCCCGAAGCAAATCCTTAGAAATGAATAAACAAATGGAGGAATTTTTTTTGTCAAATATAAATGTAATCTTCTGGACACTAACCCTCTTCTGTATAAAAAGAAACACCTGGACATACTTGTAGAGTTTTGCCAATTTTGACCTTATTCTTTCAGCCAGTGTAAAATATTATATACCATAAAATTTAGGGGAACCTGGCCTTTCTTTAGTTTTGATGCAATCTTACAATCTGAGACAACTTCTAACAAAATAAACCATATACAATTTTTCCCATTAAGGCAAAAATTACATTGAATCCTCTCATTAAAAACAGCCATGCTGTCCTCTAAGGAAAGAGATCCTAAATAATATTCCAGACCTCTGTGTAATTTCGACACAAAGCTTGGGGAGGGCAGATGAAGAAGTGGCACTGTTCCTGTCTCAAGTGACATATCTGGATAATGCTGTTTTTCTTTATCCACCCAAATCACACAGAAGGACCATTAAACCCTGCTAAGTGTGGTTAACTGTGTTTTGACTTCAGTAACTTCTGAGAGAACATAATCCCCAAGTAATGTGAATGATTTCATGTTAAATGCAATGTAAAATGAAACTTGAATCATATGAGGAAAGCAAACTTATAGTTTGGGTTTATTTATGTGCACATTAAGCGCATACATGTAAGAGCATTAACTGAGGAAACGAAAACCTGAGGGCTGCAGGAGAAGCCACTAAGAACCGCAGGGCTTTACTGCATTGGTAATACCAACAGGTTGTGGAGACACATACCAAAAGCATTTGTCAAGGGAGCGCGTGCGTTTCACGGCACGGTGATGCCATTATTTCTGAGGCTGTAGGGCCCTTCTGTAGTCTACGCTGCCTTCCATGTGTTTCCATTTACCTGGCACGGCTACCTCTGAGCATAACGTTCCCACTGCAGTTATTACCCGGAGCCCTGTGCGGTCACACCGCAGGGGGGCGCTTCTGTTGTGAAGTTAATGCAATATCCATCCACCTTTCACAGACAACTGAGGCCCTCTCAGCACATTTGTCCATTTAAATGGAATTTTTTGCAGACAAAGAGCCAGCTCCATATACATTTGAAATCACAAGCCCTCATATGAGACTTGGTGATTTTTGGACCCCTGGGTCACCGAAATGACAGAAGATGGAGAGTGTAGCTTGTGTAAAGATAAACCTTTCCAAAAAAGACACTTAGCAGCAGAGTGGATATTAAAGCACAGAGCGCTTGTTGTTTAATTTTCTGAGTCTGCAGAGTGGACAGGTTTTAGGTGTCTGCATACTCTAAAACTCAATATATCAGATGATTAAGTCCTCCCTCAGGTCTGCGGGGATGACTGAGTGTTTGATAAACTTCAAATACATGGTGTTTGGTCAACCCAACCCACTGGATGGAAAATATTGTCTCAGTTGGCAGGCTGGCCGATCTATAAACTTAGTGTTGTTTGTGTTGGTAGTTGCCAACACCGGCCGACTCGCTCCAACCATAACTTTTGTCCTCCTGTGCTACAGAAGCTTTTGATTTCATCCTTAGATTGCAGGCAGTGTCCTCCTCATCCTCCTCTTTAGTCCTCAGGGGCAGACGCAAGCACAAATGTTTTCTTTTGGGAGCGTCGCTCGGGTCTACCTGAGGATTTCATAAATCCAGCACATGTCCGTTTTCCTGGAAACACCAAGCATCTTTCCATCCCAGCAGCACCCCTCGCCCCGCCCGGCAGGCTCTCCTCTTGACCAGTGTTTGAGGCTGCTGCAGGTGCCCCTCCCCTGGGCAGCCCGCTCAGGAAAGCACCCCACTGTGTAGACGAGACGAGGCCACAGCCCGCGCCAAATTCACGCTGTGAGGTGTATAAGAGGCTCCCATTCTCTCCAGACATACACAAAAAAGATTCCCTTCGCACTCCTCCTCTGCCTGCCCTCCACTAAAATTCAATCTTCCATCTGTTTTCCCTCTCTCAATCACTTTTTGTCCCCTCTGCACTCTCTGCCTTGCCTACACTCTCATTCCTCTGCAAGGTCTCACCTTATACGACAGTAATGTTTATAAGTTTAATAAAAAATAAATTGAATAAAAACTCCAGTCACACCAGAATGTCCCAGAATCAACATTGCTTTCCTCAAGTTCCAGCTTTCAACATCTGTAACATTACATCAGCTTAAATCAAACACACTGACTCAAGTTTTATGATACCCGCACATGTAGTCAACACAGTATTAAAAAAAAACAGTTTGTAATCGCTGGTTTGACAGCAAACACTGAAACCTGGGCGCTCACAGTGTTTCTTTGTTCGACCCATGGCAACCCCACCATGAGGCGCCCTCCTCCCCATCACGTCCCCCTGACTTCACACCTCTGTGTCAGCCGCCAGGATCAGGCGAGACCCAGGACTGCGTGCCTTGAAGGCCGGAGGTTACATCAACCGACATACACATTACGGTTCGCACTTGGGCTCTTACTAGGAAAGACAGTAAATATGGCACGTCTGCCTCTCTCTCTCCTTCTCCCTCTCGCTGCGTTTCACCTTTTCTCTGTTCTCCTCCTCCTCCTCATGGCACACTGCCCGTAAACAGCCAACGCTGTCAACCCAGGCGTCAAGGCTCCCCTGACCTCTGACCTTTTGACACTTTACTCATCTGAACCCCATGGTTTGTCCATGGCTGAGGAGGGACATGATGCATGTCCGTGACACTGCTCCATAGTTGAAAAGCCTGTGTAACCTATTATGAATCAACCTTAAAGCATAAGTGAATAAGCCATTTTACAGGAAGTTAATTTGTAACGATTGGTGTAACAGTCCTTTAGTTGTTGCAGGAATCTTTAAGGCAAAAATAAGGTTTGGCAGTGTTTAAAACCAAACCAAGTTTCATCATTCAAAGTGTCATCACCAATGATTGCCTTGCCTATATTGTCTATCATACTCATTAAACTTATTTAAACTGATGGACTTTTTTAACCATTTTCTTTTCGTACAAATGATTAATTAGATAAACAAGAGCATAAAATGCACATTAATCAATAATTAAATGAACTATTAGTCATATATACGAATACCAATAGACTATTTTTAAGATCTTCCCAAAGGACAACCTGCTTTCTATACCAACAGTGTATTTTAAACAAAGAAATGGCAGCTACAAGTGATTCCATTCAGAAATGTCAAAATAAAAGGTTAAATTTGAGATATTGAAGTTATGGCCTCATATATAAACTGGATCGGTCCAACAGACCAAAAAACCCCCAAAAAACTGCTTCTATGTCACATCATTTTCTGAGAGTGAAGATTGAAGAGTGAACAGTATGGTGTTTAGGTGACAGAATTAGAGCGCCACCTGCAGATAAATGTGAGAACAAAGACTTCATATCTGAAACCAAATCATTACTTTCCCTTCTTTGGTAGATTACAGTTTAGACATTTGTCGCATCACATTTCTCCCTTTATCTTCCTCACATCTCTGACAGTGAAGAATAACAGATCATTTTAAATGACTAGTTTTCAATTCAATGTATTGCAAACATTACTTAATCTGTTTTTGTGAGTGTTGCACATGATGCAGTGCAAATGAATATCTACTTGTTGTTCAGGCTCATGATTATATTCTGACAATATACTTGTAATATGTGTTCATGGGTAGCAGCAATGCAGCACCACAGACTGAGCATCACGCTGGTAACAGCTATAAAATGGCTGCACGTGTTCCTCGCTAAACAACATGTTCTTCCTCTTGTCTGTCTTTGTACCGACTGAACTTCCAGCTTGGGTGGCTCAGTAACTGACCCATCCCAGTAACAGTGTCCCCAGAGGGGAGGACACCTCCCGTCCTGAGGGCTCAGCACTGCTGAACAATCTCTGTTCACACAGTAGCTATTGATATGAACAGTTTTTAGCTATTAAAACTCACCAGTCCTTGTATCAAAAATTCATAATACTTAACAACTTATACTACAAAACACTGTCGCCCAAGGGAATCTTTGGTTCTTTTTTCAAGTCAAAGGTAAATTTGTTAATACCTTAAATTTGCCTTAATATTCACTGAAAATGTCTCCACGGTTGTAAAATCACATTTCTTAAGTCAGCTGTTTCAGTAAAAACATAATTGCAAACCTTAAGAAGTTTTTGATTGCTGTACAAGAAATGAAAATAATCCATTACTTCCACTCTTGAACTAGAAAGCAAAGTAAAAATAACTAATCTATCCTAATAGATGAGCACAAACAAAGCCAGTGATGTGATTGAAATCCAATACAAAGCCTTTGAAAACAAGCCATTTCCTCTTACGTGCACACCTCGATCCTAATCAAACTCCAGAAAGCGGAGTTTTTCATACTGTTTTCAACACCCTGCATCAGCGAACAAAAGAAATTCAACTAGGGCTGCTGGTTGTTCAATCTATTGATCCATGTCGCCCCCACGCAGCGTTCTCGCCTTCCACAGTAACCTGCACCTCCTGGCTATGTCTCTGAGCTCCTGGGTGGTCAGTAACTGAACACCTGTACCTGCCAGAGTGACTCTCGGTAACCCAGTACATCTGAACAGCCTGGGAGCCGGCAGGCATGATGCTGTGGTCTGTCTGTAGGATGCTGACTTCATCCTCCACCAGGAACAAAGCCTTGAGGACCAAACAGGACCTTTAGCTCATCACAAAAACACTGAATGCCTACAGATCTCACATCCTTCAACCAAGTTCAGTTTGAAAGCTTGAGGGGGATTTCAGTTTATAATGTATTTGCACAAAATACAATCATGTCACTAACGAGTCAAAATGCAATTAAAGCCAGCAGGACAAAGATGTGTAACTGAGGCAGGATATTTTACAGTTTAATAATAAACTTTATTGTCTAAAATGACATCAGGAAACTGAAACAGTAAACTTGACTGAGAATTGAATGATTATTGGTTACCCCAAGCATCTTTTTCTGCATTATACTCTCTAAAAAGAAAGTTTACATATCGTGCAACAAATACATGACATCAATTTATCTCCAGATATCTCCGTCTGGCTCTAATCAAGATGCGATGACAGACTTTCCAGAAACATTAAATATATGGATGACAATTTGTTATTTTTGGCAGTTTTTCTATAATTTATGTTCTAACTATGCTAACAAGCTCAATTTTACACAAAGACATCCATCTTCCTGTGATTACTTCATGAATTTCTTTGAGAAAGACATTGTAGGGTCCCTTTTAAATAGTTTTTTTAAAGTTGTGTATAATTTACACATTTTGTTGCCTATATTAGGTACAAAAGCAAATATTTAACCACATTACAGTCAAAGGGAATACTCTAAAACATAAAAAATGCTATGACATCATAGGGTCAATTTAGTTAAATGCTAGCTTGCATATGTTAGCATTAAAAAAATTACACAAAGGGTCAAACCCCTCTGTCCTAAACTTGTAAAAGTTAAATGAGACATTCATGTGTGCAGTTCACATGCTTAGACAGACGTTTTAAGGAGCAGGTGGTGTAATAGTTCACACTTACCTTGAAGCATGTGCTGCAGCTGAAGGCTCTCTCCTCCACTGGAGAGACTTTGATGCCTCCTCCGGAGAAACCCACTCAAGGGCGGCAAGGAGGTGCTGACAGGCGGTACAGGTGAGGTAGTAGCCTCACACCTGAACCTGTTTTAATGCTCAGAGGAGAAGTGTGCTGGTATCTGGCGCCCCCATGTGTGTGAGAGAGCATAACTGCCGGCAAACAGCGTCAACCGGAGGCGGAAACGGAGCTGTATGTAGCTGCAGTGGCTACTGTGGCTACCGTGGCTAGCAGCCAGCACAGCCTCCCGACGACACTGTGCAGCAGCCAAAACACAGTTATTTCGCATTTATTTTGCACTGAGAGGAAAAAAATCGCTTGACGGGAAATTGATGTCATATTGTGGAACCCAAAACGGCGGGTGAGTGTGTAAAAATGGGCTGTTTTTCTATATTTTTCTGTGGTATTTGACCCGCCGTCCGGATGCTTTCAGTTAGCCTCCTAGCTAGCTAACGGTAGTTTACATAATCATGGCGGAGTGTTGTCTGGCTGCCGCTGCTGCGCTCTGGTTCATGCTAGCTCTGCTTTATATAGTTGCAGATTATGTAAGGTGTTTCCAAAGACTGCATGCGGGTTTTCAGTGTGCATGTACTGTAATGATCACATAAGAGCGAACACACATAGTCTCTCCTCTTGGTCAGTTTCCAAAACATCAACAATACTGTAGCAGTTGTAAGGGTGACTTAGGTTATACCAACAAAGTCCAAGTATAGGTTAGTTCTCTTCTCCTTTCTTCTCTACAGTCATTATTTTATTTTCCTGTCATGTTTTTCTGTCCTCACAGCCGCCGCAGCAAATGGGACCAGCCCGGCCCCGGCTCTGGTGGGATGGGGGAGGCTGAGGCTGCACCCACCGGGGCTCTGGATGCTGCAGCTGCTGTGGCTGCCAAGATTAATGCCATGTTGGTAGCCAAGGGCAAACTCAAACCCTCGCAGATTGGCACCCCGGGCCCCCCAGATAAGGTATTTAGGAGCATCACATTAGATGCCTGGTGGTTAGTCTCTACACAATCCAACTATCAGTGCAACATCTGACAAATTAATACACAACATGCACCATCAACCAATGAATCACTCACTGTTTTTATACTGTTTTGCTTTATTTTACTATACACCCTTGTTGCCTTTCCATTTTGTTATATTGTCTGTGTCTCATGTACATACAGGTATAGATAGTGTTTATACAAATGCACCTTATCACTACTGTCATTTTCATACTTTGTACTTGTACAACCGGAGTGACAATAAACACTCCGGCTGTTCATTGTCACTCCGGTTGTACAAGTACAGAACTGATACAAATCGTATCCGCTCTGACGCAGGGCCATTATACTATGTTTGGAGGGCAACTATCAACAGTAGTCAACACAATCAGTACGCATCAGCCTGAAAGGATACAGTACATAGTGACGTCACGTAACACATAACATACAGGAGGTCATCATAAAGACAGTGAGAAATAAAAAATGAAATAAATATGATAAAGCTCTAAGAGTGTATCAGTCCTTTGTGTAGTGCAATAGCAACTAAAGCTACAGCTTGTTCAGGAACCCAACCGCTGATGGAACTAATGATCTCGGATATCTGTTTGATTTGGCTCTCCTAGGTAAAGTATACCTCCTCCCTGATGGCAGGAGTCGAAACTCTGCATGGAGAGGGTGACGAGGGTCTGCCAAAATGGCCTTTGCCCTAGAGGCTCTGGTTCAATAAACAGGACAAGGCAGTTTAATAAGTCTAAATCACCCAAGCATCTTATTTTTCCTCAAAAGTACATCTTTAACTGAATTATAGTTTGTATTATAAAAAATCGTTATTGCAGTAAACACCAAATGTTAGTATAGTCTCTGGCCCCAATTAATCTGGAGTGACACACACTTCATCTCTCTCCCTGCTCTCTCAGGTTATAGGTGTTGGGAAGCCTCCAATGCCAGCAAAGGCCAAGGATGACCTGGTCGTAGCTGAGGTTGAGATCAACGACGTCCCAATCACCTGTAGAAACCTCCTGACGCGCGGACAAACGCAGGATGAGGTCAGTATCAATGTGGACGATGATATCTCTCAGAATTCAGGTTATTGGTAGCTATTTGTTGATATGCACTCTCCAACACTTTGTTTGTCTGCAGATCAGTAAAGTGAGCGGTGCTGCTGTTTCAACCAGAGGCCGATACATGACTGGAGAAGAGAAGGGGAAAGCGCTTCCAGGGTGAATTCTCGCGCCCTTTTACTGTGGACAACTGATCTTAAAAACCTGCTGTGTAATTATTTCATGTTGACACAACCCCTCTGCTCTTCCCACGCAGGGATCGACCTCTGTACCTGCACGTCCAAGGACAGACTAGGGAGCTCGTTGACAGTCAGTACTTCAGTCAGTCATGAATGGATGTCTTCATATATCTTGTCATGACTGACGGTTTCTTTCCCGTGTTCTCCAGGGGCAGTTAATAGAATCAAAGAGATCATCACCAACGGTGTGGTGAAGGCTGCGACTGCCTCATCTTCTTCTTCGACCTTCTCCCCTAGTGGAGCTTCTGTCACAATTTACCAGCAGCACAACCCACCCCCTCCATCACTGCCCCCGATGACCCACCACAAACCACACTTTCAGTCCGGGGTATGAAAGTTTCCTTTTGTCTTTTTATATCCCACAAACTAATGCTGCGTTCCAGACAACTAGGAACATGACCATGTCCGACCTCCGGCTAGTAAAAGTACAATTGAAAATCACTCGATAGAAACTGGAGGCAAATCCATGAACCCCGTCCTCATGAAGCAGCAGTTGTGTTACATTGCACAACAATGGGTGTTGTTGTCACGCAACAACGAGGGGTGCAGGATGTATTTGTTGACTACAGTATTTGTACGAGGTTCGGGATGAATATTCAGATACTTTTCTGAGTGTAAATGTGCCGAGAAATATAATATAGGCCATTTAATGGCATCTTTTACCTCATAACTGGTGGATGGTTTTAATGACCTAGACTAATGTAGTTAAATGTTTGTCCTTATGTTGTGTTTCCTTTTCTTAGATGCATTATGTTCAAGATAAAGTCTTTGTAGGCCTGGAGCACGCAATCCCAGGGTTTGTTGTCAAAGAGCGGGTGGAGGGCCCTGGCTGTTCGTACCTGCAGCATATCCAGGCTGAAACTGGAGCCAAAGTTTTCCTCAGAGGAAAAGGATCGGGCTGTTTAGAGCCTGCGTCTGGACGAGAGGCCTTTGAACCCATGTACATCTATATCAGGTGGATGCTGTCCAATGAATTATGAAAGATTATGAACTATGAAGCATGTCAGAATTCCTGCTTGAGCAACTGGCTTTGTAGCATTGTGGAAACACCAGAACTAATTGCAGTCTGCTCTCTCTCCAGTCATCCTAAACCAGAAGGGCTTGCAGCTGCAAAAACCTTGTGTGAGAACTTGCTTCAGACGGTAAGTTATTTCCTGTTACTGTCAAATAAGAAACCACGATACTGATACTTGACTCCAGCTCTTTGCCTTTCCATTCCCAGTACAACTGACACTCCGGTATAAGTTAAAATTACGAATGTGCACTTTTCCACTATGGAAGCTTTTGACCTTTGTTAGAGGAAGAGACAGATCACTGACCATGATAGTTGGCTGTGTAGGGCTTAGTTATTGCAACTGTTTGGAGATTTGGCACAGGGTTAAAGAGAATGTCCCAGGGATGTACTCCAGCTTGCCTAATTAAATTCCTAGCCATGTGTAATCTATCATTGATTGATCACTAATATCCCTGTTGGCCTCTACTGACATTTCCAAATGTTGTGACTCTCTCAAACAGAAATGATTGTCATTACCAGCCTGTTGTTGCCACTCTGGCAAACAAAGCTTGAAGTTGATGTGAAAAAATTAACATGCACTTCCTTTTGGTATGAGCAGTGTGATTGAGCTTTGAGATGAGATAAAACTTATCTGCAGTCACAAAGCGGTCGATAGTGGTGTTTTTTGATACCACAAATGTAGACCACAAGTTTGAGTTGCACTTTGTTCACACGCAGCTTTCTGCTCTAAAGGGAGGTATTACTGATAGCTATTGTTTCATTTGTATTGAAGCTAAGTAGGTGTGTGACAGAGTTTTCACATTATTTTCTTCCGAAATATAGTGATGTTACTTTTCTGTTTTGCTGTTGTCTTATGATTATCAATAAATCATGTGTTAGTTCTTAAAACACTAAAAAGCCTTATGTGGAATGTTTGTTTGTCTCTAGGTCCATGCAGAGTACTCTCGCTTCCTCAATCAAATGAGCACAATGATGCCAACACAACAAGGTAAAATATAGCTGGTTGTCTCTCTATGGTTTAGATTTATCACTTAACATACTAACATACTCAGTCAGATTGAAAGAGCCTGACTTGATCTGTTTCCTCTCCCTCCTACAGGTTTTGCACAGCCCCCAGTGGTGAACGGGATGCCTCCGCAGCCTCCGTACTACCACCCTGCTGGTTATCAGCCAGGCTACCCAATGCCCGTACCACCACCTCAGCCCCAACCTCTCCCTCCACCTTACACAGTCCCACCTCCTATACCTCCCGCAGCACCTGCAGGTGTGCCTCCTCAGTACCCCCTCCCCCCTGCCCACACCCCTGCTCCTGCTCCTACCCCCATTCCAGCTCCTGCTCCAGCTCCAGTTCTTGCCCCTGCACCTGCTCCTGCTCCTGCTCCAGGCACCATGCCACAGGTAACAACCGCGCCACAAAGTCCTCTATTAATGAAAGACGTAAAGCATAATAGTTCCTTCTGTGAAACAAGAAACAAATTTGGACTTTGTCTTCACCACTTGTATAGAGTTCAAGTTTGTCACAATGCCAGCATTTAAAAATTCGATACAATACTAGTATAAAAAACAAAACTTGATAGCTTTTCGATACCACAGCATACCAAAAGTCAGATGCACACAAAATAGGAGAATTTATTCAAATTTTTTACTAACAACCTGTACAGAACTTGTCAAGAATAAGTCACTTTTTTGTGTTTTCTATAGCGCCAGTCATTTTGTTTCTATTAAATGCATCATATGGTTTTAAGCATGTGGTGTTTTAATAAAGCATCGATTGTTTTGACAACCATAATAGCTTGCAAAGCAATAATACTTGCAATAATGTGAATTATTGTAGTTTTCTCCTTCTCTGCAGACTCTTCCTCCAGTACCTTTTCCTCCATCCGCTGCAGTGCCACCCAAAGCTCCACCTTCTGCCACCCCAGCCAACCCACCGCAGAAAAGACGCTTCACAGAGGAGGTCCCAGACGAGAGGAACAGCGGCCTGCTCGGATACCAGGTGATAAACAGCTCCTCCACCGTTACAGATTATCGTTCTATACTGATCTTTTATCGCCCTTCTTTACTTTTCTCCACCTTAGTCCCCCTTGTTATATCCACATCGAGTACAGTTTGTGTGAGTGTGTGTTGAATTTCATCAGCCAATCATATGCATTTCTGTCAATAGCTGTTCTGTTAATTCATTGTCTGTGATTTTTCTATCACCATGTCATCCACCTTCTGTAAGTGTTTTATGTACACTGTTTGAGATAGCATGGCCTGTTTCCTGTTGTGTTCACTTACAGTTTTCCTGTCTTTCTACTGATAATATGGAGTATCAAAAAAGGTATTATTCTTACTGATCAGCCTCAAGTGTCTTTCATAGAGGCTGGAAAAAATGTCAGTGTAATCAGACTTGTGGTAAGATATTCACAGTGACAGATTATTTCACTTTGATGCTGGTGTAGTAATAAGTTATATATTTTTTTAATTAAATAATATCCTATGTACAAACAACATGGCTCAAAGATCCTTTTTATAAGACCAATGGGATCAGATGCATTAAAAAAACATGAAACAGACGTTTTGCTTCGCTTGCGGAGCTTTGACATCATATCCAGGTGGTGAATGCGCCACACAAAACGCAAATGTCCGGTGGTAATTTCTAAATTACATGAGATCAGCTGGTAATACTAGTCCCGTGTGAATAGGGCTTAAGAATGTTATTAACCAGTTAAACATCTTTGCTATCGTGCATTATCTGTAAACAGTGTCCTTTTTAGAAAAGATGAAACAATTTTGAAACTTTGGTCAAAGCCAGTCATGGACATGTAGCCAGAAAGGTTCAGGATACACACACTGGAAAAATAAATGATCAGTCGTTTCAGTATCATCACAAAATAAACAATTATTAGTTTCAATTCCAAGTCATTTAAAATATTTTAAATTGATTTATTTTGCTTTGGGAGTTAATGGAAAATTGAGATTGATAGATTATAAGATTTTAATAGTTATTTTCCAGTTATTAGTCGTATTAAAGTGACAGGACAGGGTTTAGTTGAGGATCTCTGCTAATCAGGCCTGTGTGTTTTTCTGCTCATAGCATGGACCCATTCATATGACTAATTTAGGTGCAGGCTTCCCAGTGGGCAGCCCGGAGACCACAGGACCCCCACCACCGAGTTCCTCTGGCCCACCGAGTGAGAGGGACAGGTACGCATAGTTTTGGTGTAGTAGTTTACAGTTAATTAATTTAAAAGTGATTAATGGTGTTCAGGGGTCAGTTGTTAGCTGACACATCTCTCTTTGTCTTCTGCAGTAGGCAGCTAATGCCTCCACCCCCGCTGCCTGTGAATGGAGTGAGACCCAAGATGGAGGAGAGAAGGGTACCGCAATGCGCCGTGGGTAAGGGCATTATCCCGTGGATTGACAAAATCCCTGCCCAAATCCAAATCCACACGTCCTGAATGTGGACTCTGCCCCTTTATAAGCTCAGCCTGGATCTGTTCACAGCCTTAAAGTAGAGCTGCAAAGAGTAAAATGTAAATCCTGTCCCGGACCACTGGACCATGTCTAACTGTCTGGAGTTTACTTGAGACCTATATCTGTTACATGAAGCCCCAGAAGATGTATTATGACACCTAGTTGGCCTAAAATCTGGATTTGAATAATAGGGCCCCTCGTTTCTGTGACAGATTAGATTAATGAAGCGTTACACACTCTCATACTCAGCCTCAAACTGGCCCTTATGCTTCTTATGATTCTTACAGGATTCTGCTGCTGTGACTAGAAATCTCCAGATAGTGAGATGGAGCTATGACCTGACATCTTTTATGCATTGTTAAGTCCTTTTTTATAAAGAAGTCTGATTTGTCGAGTCCACCTTACCGTCCCGTTCTGATGACATCATCAGTCTGGTGTATCTGTTTATTGTTTTGCTTTCCTCACTAACGAGAATCTCTCCTGTTTTTGTGTTTTTCTCTTTTTCTCTGTGTTTTTCTTCTCTTCCATGTATCTCTGGGGCGATGCTGGATTCTGATTGGGGGTGGGGCACGACTCGTCCCTGTGATGCCGTCCTTCCTCTCGATTGGACGGCCCAAACACTGTCGCTCCCCACCAACCAATGGCTGCTTTCGAATGGCTGCCCCCCTTCTCTACTCTGCTGACAAACTATGATTTAAATCTATTAACTATTTGTTTCTCCCACAATGTGTTTGGATTAATGAATTTGTGCTGCTGCTGTTTTTGTGTATGTTTTTCTCTCCCCATATTTCTCTCCCTCCCTCCCCCACATGTGCCTCCCCTCTCCTCCTTTCAGAACCCACAGTGAAGAGATTGAAAACTGGTTTGGTGTCGTACACAGGCGACTCCTCGGATGAAGAGGAAGACCACTCAACCTCCAAAGCCTCAGGGCCAGGTAACCCTGGGGCAGTTCCCCCTACCTCCACCTCCTCAGGCTGGACACAGGGCTATCGCTGCCCTCCTCCACCACCCCCGCGTGCTAAAACACAGCCACAGCCGCAGTCTATGCCTTTCTGGATGGCACCCTAAAACAGGAAAATCTCCCTCAATGCTTTGTGCCGAAGTCTTACGGGATGTTCACCCAAACTGAGCCTGTCTTCTTCCATCACTCATGTCCCGCTCATCACATGGATGACTCTTAACAGCTACATGTTGGTTGCATTTTAGTACTTGGGTCTGCATAGACATACTAATACTTGATTTTTTGGTGCACACATTATAGTTTGAAGATGAACATTTGAAGGACTGATATTCCAAACTATTTTGTGGATGTAAAGACGATCAGATGAGCGATTTTCTGCCTCCAGTTTTATTTGGAACGGAATAAAATCACATGCCAGGTGAAGTGTTTGAATATAGTGTCATTGTAAAAACAATCTCACAAGCAAAGATGTTGTACATCACTTCTTTAAATTTTTTCCCCAAAAACAGCTTTTCCTACTTTGTCTCACCCCCTTTTCTTTCCTTTCTGCCTGTCGGTGATATCATCCTTTTCTATTATGGTCTTTTTGTACAGATCATATTGGACTAACATGTAGTAAACCTATTGAATTTATTTCATGCTTTTATGAAATAAATAAACTTAATTTATTGCAGTGTTTGAGCTTGTGACTCTTTAATTAATGTGTATTTTCCTTATTAAAGTCTGTTCTGCCACACATCACAAAACCAGTCCGCCAATTAGCTGTCAACAGTTAGCGTTTCCAAGTGGTATGATTGTTGCCACTTTTGTAAAGACAACTGTATTGTTTCATTTTTCCTCAGAGTCGCAAATAACAACACAGGACACAACTCAAGTTCAGTCAATCATTCAGTCTGTAATAGAAGTAGATCACCAGTTGAGCTTCCTTTTCCCAGATGACCAAAACTGTATAGTGATAGCGAGGTTTATAGGGAACCAATATAAACATTGATGGTTTCATTATTCTACATCCATTAAATTGTGCAATCAGCATTTACTTCATAATGATACGATGAAGCAAAACGTCTATTGTCACTTTAAATAGTGGATTAAGTGACCAACTTGCTGCAGAATTGATAACAAAAATGTACCAATCATCCTTGTGTGAAAACCCTTAAAAACATGTCTGTGAAGGTTTTGCAATGATGATAACTTTAAACTTGAAACATTTCATTGAAGCAGTACAACTTGCAATGTGCATTCTCTTATCGCACTTAAAAACTATAATTAAAAAAAATAGTATACACAAAGCATGATGAGCTATTTATACTGTAGTGAAGGACTTGATGCTGTGTGGTCTCAGATCATCTCAATATCTGGCTCCCTTGGAGGGTTTTTCTTGTTATACTGAGTGATGCGGCTCTCCATGATTGGCCGGAAGTGGCGAATCAGTCCCTGCATATAGAAAAAATGGAAGGTGAATAGGAAGAAAAAAAATGTGTTAAAATGTTAATTAGTACGTGTTTCATGAACAGCTTCATCATTAGATCTGTAAATTCACCTGCACAGGCCAGGCAGCTCCGTCCCCAAGGGCACAGATGGTGTGTCCCTCGATCTGCTTGCTCAGCTCCCAGATCATGTCGATCTCTGAAACGGCTGCTTCTCCCCGAACAAACCTCCACATCATATTATCCATCCAGTCAACTCCTGAAGGAGAGGACAAAAGGAGAAAAGTTGAATACAACAGAGAAGAACACTAAAATCACAACATAAGTCGTCTTCTTCTGGCAAATACCCACATAAAGGGAATGAGGAGGACTTTTCCTTTGATACTTTTAAGTGTGTTTTGATTTTAAAGTGTACATTCACCCTAAAATGAAAATGATCTACTCATTTCCATCCTGATGGAAAGTCGACAAAACTTCTGAAGCTTCACAGCAAAACAGCGTTGCAGCATCCCCCCTCAACTACTGAAGAAGATGGGGACTTTTAAAAAAAAAAAGTTAAACAACCCAAAAATATAACAAAGCAGAAAATGGCTCCATAAAGCTCATCTGATGTTATTGAAGTCTCTGGAAGCCTGAGATCTTAAATTGATTTGAAAAGACGTTATTTATAACATTTTAAAGTAAAATCTTCCCTGTGGCTGCTGAGCTAAAATCATGAGCGTGAACCTCTCCTTTTTTTAGGTGAACTTATCCTCTAATACTTCTGAATTTTGGGATGCAATTACTTAGTGTATTTTTTTGTTGTTTTTTTAAGTACCACATGTGGTTGGTAGTAAAAGTTTAAGAGAGCTCTGATTCCAGTGAGCAGGAACTTCAGCCGTATTCATCATGACTTCTTGGTATCCAGCACCGATCACACTGAGGTGTTTGTGTATGTATATAACTATTCCAGCCTATTAAAGAGAGAAATGGCAACAGAGTTCTGCAACAGTGTTGGTTATAAGAGGAATCAAAGGTCATAATGAGGTGATGCATTTAGTGTTAAATACGTCTGCAGTTCTTTACCCTCTCTGCAGGGGGTGCACTGTCCACAGCTCTCATGTTTGTAGAACTCAACCAAGCGTGCGATGGCTCGGATCACGTCAGTCTGGAGGAAAAATACAGTTCTCAGATTATCTTTGCAGGCTGATAGTCGCTGAGGGCGCAGTGTGTTTTGTTGTGTGCAGTATTCAGGAGTGTGTTTACCGATTTATCCATCACTATGACAGCAGCGGTTCCCAGTGCAGTCTCTGCCCGGACCAGGTCATCGAAATCCATCAAAACATCATCACACACATGTTGAGGGATGATGGGAGTGGAGGACCCACCTGGGATCACTCCTAATAGATTGTCCCAGCCACCCCTCACTCCTCCTGCGCCAATCATATGAGAGCAGAAAAGGAAGTCATGTCAACATCTCAAAAAGGAAACCTGCATCAACACAGAGGTGGACAGTAAACACACACACCTGCGTGCCTCTCTATTAGCTCCCTCAGAGGAATAGACATCTCTTCCTCCACCGTGCACGGCGTGTTCACGTGACCGGAGATGTTGAACAGCTTCGTCCCAGAGTTCCTCTCCCTCCCGAAGCCGACGAACCAAGCTCCGCCTCGACGACAGATCTCAGGCGCCACAGCAACCGTTTCCACATTGGAGACTGTCGTCGGGCACCCAAACACCCCTTAAGGGAGAGAGAGAAACACAGTGATAAGCACCAAGGACTGTAATTACAACATAACTCTATTTTGCAGTTTCTTAAACCATAATTAACCCCAGCAGGAGACCGGATGTTGGAGCTGTCATCTCACCTATGTCTGCAGGGAACGGCGGCTTGAGTCGGGGTTTCCCTTGTTTGCCCTCAAGAGACTCGATGAGCGCCGTCTCCTCCCCGCAGATGTATGCTCCGGCTCCCCGCATCACAAACACATCAAAATCATACCCCGAGCCACAGGCGTTCTTCCCTATCAGCTGGGCTTTGTAGGCCTCATTAATAGCCACCTGTTTGGAGTGACAACATTGTATAAAACACACAGCATCTATGGACTGAAGAGCCATCTATCTGTGCCTTTGTATACCTGCAGATTTGACGACTCATTGTAAAACTCTCCTCTGATGTAGATGTATGCAGCACGGGCGCCCATTGCTCTCCCAGCGACCAGGCAGCCTTCTATCAGCTTATGGGGGTCATGACGCATTATCTCACGGTCTTTACACGTGCCCGGCTCCCCCTCGTCGGCATTCACCACCAGGTACTTAGGCCTGAAACACAGTAATGAAGGAAACATCACCAGAGTTTCATTACTGGTGTGGACAGTGCTTCAGGCGAATCAGATCTCGGTTGTGTCTTCCTTTCTTGTTCCTACCTGCCGTCACTGGGTTTGTTCATGAAGCTCCACTTCATGCCGGTGGGGAAACCCGCGCCTCCTCGGCCTCGAAGCCCCGAGATTTTCACCTCATTCAGGATCCAGTCTGATCCCTTCAGTATGATCTCTTTAGTCTTGTACCAGTCTCCTCGTTTGAGAGCTCCCTTGAGTCTGGCAGGAGGAGGGAGGGGATGAGAGAAATAGTGTGTTTACTGAGTTTCAGGCCATTAGAGTTGATGCAAAACTGTTTTTGTCTCACATATTTATACCTCCACTCATGACGGCCATATAAGTTGGTGAATATCCGATCTTGGTCACTCAGAGGGCCAAATGTGGTCTTTTTTGGCTTCACCTGGTGACAGGAAGATGAAAGACAAGTGTGACTGACAAAGCAGACATAAGGTGACTGCAAAGATGGACGCATGAAAATTAGAGCTGCCATACCTAACATACATAATAAAGATTGTTTTCATTATCAATTTCATCTGACGATTAGGTCAGACAAAGCAAAGACTCCTGTTATAATTTCCCACAGCCCAAGGTGACATCTTCAAATGTCTTTTTTTTTTGTAAAATCAGCAGTCCAAACCCACATCTGTGCACACATCTGAGCTGGAAACAGCACATTCTTAGCATTTTTTATTTAAAAAAATTATTGTTCAATTCTCAAAGAATTTAGCTCGTAATTTTCTGTTGATTGACTCATCGATTTGTTGACATAATAGCGAAAACTAGAATGCATTATTTGAAAAATCATATGAACACATAGGAGGCCTTCCATATACATTCATTGATACATGCCAATATGGGAAGTTTTTGAAATGAATATATATATACATATATATTTGAAATGTAATTCAAGCCCTTTTATGTTTAAAGAAATTTTAAAAACTTCTGCGCATGTTGCAGTGATCAGTGCACAACAGACCTGAAAACCACAAAACTAATTTCAGAAAACAGCATTGAATGAATTTGACAATCAGTGGGACTCGTACAGCACATTGAAACATTTGTATTACATTTTATAGTACGTGAAACATGGTAATAATTAGTATATTCTGCAAAATAATTAAAATATATGCAAGTAAATATATTCCTCAAATTCAGTGGGTGATATAGATGCATTAAAGTCAAATGAAATGTGTCGCGTTTTTTGGGGGGACATATTCTGATATGTCACAGAATAAACAATCAAGTGAAACACTCAAATATTCCAATATCCCTCACTAATTTTAAGTAGTGCACATCCACAATGCCTTTTAAGACATTTTCATTAAATATACCTCTTTAATAGTCAGATTAAATCAATGTTATAACACTGTCATATAGAACAATATGCAATTTGAACATAGGCTATTAAGACAAATTCATCATGAACAGCTAATTAAAGATCATGTTAATCTCTTCTTGGCAAATAGTCCTGTTACTAATCTCTTAGTAATAGCTGTGACTTGCTCCGTGTCTAAACTCTCCCGGCCTGTATGTGACAGCAGGCCTGCGGGCCGGTGCAGTCTGCGGTGTGAGGGCAGGCCTACCTGCGGCTGTGCTGCGGTGCTGTAGGTCAGACGCGGAGCCACCTGACGCAGCACGGCGCCCCACAGCATCCGCCGGGGCAGCATCCTGCAGAGCCGCTGGACCAGCACCTCCAACTCACCTCCGACCGGTTCAAACCTCAAACCTACTCCTCCTGCTCCACGTCTGACTTCTCTAATCGATTTGTGAACCCTCCGCTGTTGAAGTGTGGGCCTGCGGGTTCAGCTTAATTAAACTAAGAGGATTAACCGACCACGTCACATCCTTTCCCAGCTTCCCCTGCGGCAACCCGGCAGGTAACCAATGCACTTGACACACATATTAATTGGTCAGTATCAGGGTCACTGTGAGGAGCTAGCATTAATCATTAATCATTAATAATCATGGGTATTATTTAAAGGGATAGGATTATTCATCAAATGTACCCAGGTTCCACTGCGCTGTAGTTTGTAGTCCTAAAACTAGTTCCCGCCTCTCAATGAGTTTTGTTGATTGTGTTTTCAGTTTACTGCCTGAAATAAGGTTTGTGGCTACCACAGGCTGAAGATATTTACATGTTTTGTTCCACAACATAAAATACAACATTAATTGGCCCACAATATAATTATAAAGCGCCTACGTGTCTTAAAAATGGCGGTTGCTAACAAGTGGCTAAACTAAACTACAGAAGTTGACACGGACATAAAACGTCATCACACCGAACACGGAGACTCATCTACTCACTAGTCCGTCTTCACAGGCCGACTTTGGTTTCATAGAGTTAACTACAGAGTGGTGTAGGCATGAAATAATATTGTAGGCTAACACTGACGTTAGCATTGCCCTGGTTCCCACGACTGAAGCTAATGTCAGGCTCAAACAGACGGTCGCATGACTTAAACGTCACCACTAAGTGTATTAATACACAATTACTATACATGTTTTCTATAAATTGATAAATCTACAAGTTGTAAAGTTCGAGTTAGAATAGTTTGCAACTAAAGTCGGCCTTTAAAGAAGGACTATTGAGGAGATGAGTCGCCGTGTTCAGTATGTAGTTTAGCTGCTTGTTAGCAACCGCCGTTTTTAAGACATGTAAGTGCTTTTTTGATTAAATTGTGGGACATTTAATTATGTATTTTATGTCCTAGAACAAAACATGTGAATATCATAAGCCCGTGGTAACCACAGACCTTATTTCAGGCATTTAACTGAAAAACAATTCAAAAACTTTGAGACAAGGGAACCGGATGTGTGAAAATGCTAACTGATTTCCCTGTTTTAGGACTACGAACTACACCACTCTATTGTCTAACGTTACAACTTGTAGGTCGATCAATTTGTAGAAAACATGTATAGTATTTGTGTAGTAAGACGTTTAGTGGTGGTGACGTTTCCGTCATGCGACTGCAACTTAATTTGTTTATAGCCTAATATTAGCTTTTTACTTCAGCGATTTAACTGACGCTTTGAAAATCACAAAAGTGGTGTTCATCTGTGTAGATTCTCTTGCTGAACAAAATGTGTAAGTTTCATAAACTTGTGTTCGCCACAGATTGTTAACGAACACACTTCAGAGAGTAGGTTAACGATATATTTTCTTTAATCGAATTGTTGTTTTCCCTCCGATGTCCCCAGTTTGGTCACGATATTATCAGCCCTGTCAATCAGTTGGGAAAAATCAGTCATTAACCCACTCTCTGAATCTGAAGTGTGTTCTTTCATTTTCTGGAGGCATTTCCTCATCAGAAGTCATATGACATAGATATGTTGGGTTTTAGTGTTTTTCTCCATAAAACTCCCATTGACTTCAATACAGCTGTAACAATAGTCTGGCACCAAGATGTAATGACTCTTCCTTCTTTTTTAGGTTCCTTGGTAGTATCAAAGAAGTGGTAGTGGGAAGTTCCCGTCTTCCTGAACTATGTCAGGAAGTTAGCAGTTCAAAGAACTAAGGGATATTTTAAGGCGGCCTGTAAAACAAACATGTCTATGTAATATCCTTTAAGAGACTCGCTACTTTCAAGGGGGGCTGGCATTTATTGAGATTTATTAAAGTGTAAGTTTATTTTAAAGAGCATCTGTTTCAAAAAATCATTATTAGTGGGTTACTGATACAGTTGGCTCAAGTTATTGCACAATATCAGCTTCGTATCAGCTAATGATTAATAAGAAATGTCAGTACAGAAAGGCTTCAGGTATGTTTGAGGTATTTTAAGAAGAATGTCTCCATTACATTGTTTGTCCACCAGAGAGCACAGGTTACTTTGTGATTGTAAAATGTCCTTCTCAGTACGCATGTCAGTCACAACTCTTTCCTCACCAAATCTAGGTGTTTCTTAATGAAACTGTTATGGTTGACATTTTTAAACAATATATATAATCTGACATCTTCTTACTGGATATTTTTACCTTTCAATTATGGACATCAGCCTCAAAAATCCTGTATCTGTCAGGTTCTAGTGAGAGTTTGCTTAAAGAGTCATTTTTGTAATACAAATCAGTAACAGTAAGACAGCCAACAGCAAGCTTAGATATCTTTATTTATTTTCTTTACATTAACTGAAACAAATGATGGGAAAATTAATTCATATCTCTGAGAAGGTTCCACTAAAAACTGAAAGACAAAAATGTATCCCTGATAGCGGGGTCTCTGCTCAGACCGGACCCCGTGTCCCTTCACCGAAGCCAAGAAAACAAACAGCTCACATAGAAACACACACTTCACAGCTGGCATCAGTTAACCCTCATTCATTCACAAAGCTCTGACTGGGATCGCCAACACCCTTCATCAACAGGACCAACTGTCATACTGCCATTCCAGTAGGACTGGTTCCAGTAAGGCCAGTAGATTACTCTTACAATAGGTTTAATTAATTTGGGTTTCAAACGTCAAATTATGCAAATCTACAAAATCTCTTATTTTGAAACTACTGGCCTTACATGAAGGTTGTCGATCACCCCACAGCACCAAACGATTTCTTCCCATTTTATATTTTGTATAATCACTTAGTGCATTGCTCAAGGTTTCCTGAGAATAGTTGCAGCACAAAAAAAATCTAAGGCAACTTCATCCCAATATATATATATATATATTATATTGACTATATAACTCTGTACATTAAGCAGGAGGAAGAGTATTCAACGTATGTGGGTTTTAAAGAAGTATTTCAATCACAATCTTAAATCGTACTGAGTGAGTTAATGGACTAGATATCAAAGGTCAGACGAAAAGGCTTGAAGCTCTCAAATATCATAGTGCAAATAAACTGGAAATAAAAAATGATTTACTAAAGGAGCGGATAGTGCACACAAGGCCAGACCAGCGCGACTGCTACACCAGGTCCTGACTACATGGGTTTTGAAAGAATTTGAAATAAAAAGACAACTGCTGTCACTTAAAGCCATTAATGATTGCATTACACCCTGCAAAAGGCCTTAATGCGCTGGTCCAGGTAAAGCATGGCAAAGCTAAAAAGGTTTTTGGTCGAAGATAGATTAACTCAAAAGATAATGGCCCCTTTAGACACAGCGGTGGCTGATCTATAAGAACTGCCATGCAATAACACGTGATACAGTACTATACATGTGGAATTAACAACAGAGAAGCATGCTGAAAACGTCAAACAGCAAAGTCATGTTGTGTTCCGGTTACACCGAAGGTTTTAAACCCCCTGACTTCTTCTTCTTTGCTCTGTTCCCTTCTCTCAACCCCAGAGGATGGAATGTGCCTGTAATTATTGCAGTACCTGACGGGGTTAAATGTGCAAAGAATGCATTCGAGGAAGAATCGCCAAAAGAAGACACGCAGCCCGTTAAAAAGGCGTTCAGGTATATGGAGACGTTGAGCCAAAAATCTTTAGCGCAATGCAGCTTCTTGCAAGACTGTGATCTGTGCCCTACCCTGGATTTGGTCTCACAAAAGAGTTTCAGCAGAAGAGTCTTAATAAATAACAATAAATAAATAAGTACAGAAAAAAGGGGCAAGTCATTTCATTCACCCCCCCATAACATGCCCCTTTTCTATTTTTTTTTTTTTTTTTTTTTTCAAACAAGGAACTCAAAACGAGTGCATTGGAAGACTGAAATCCACAGCCTTTGGGAAAAAGAAGAATTGTCTTCAACACAATCAACTCATAGACCCAGACTTTGTCTCTTTTGGTCAGGCATTTAACGCAGAGCTCTACGGCTCTGAAACACTCAAACATGGAAGCAGATTCTTTCTCATGGCTATCAAAACAGTTGGGATGCATCTTCTCGACAAACCCAACATTGGCTACAAGTCACCTCTCCTCTCCTCACCTCACCTGTTAACTTAGGATTTAAGAGAACAGTTCAACTAAAATCTTTGGTTTAAGCACCAAATCAAAGAAAAGATTCTACCACAAACAAGAAAAGACACAAAGAACATTATTGCTTACAATGTACAGAAAAAGATGGATTCATTAGACTGCATTTCCACTGATAACCACCAGAGGACAGTGGCCACACAAACTCATTCTTGTGATATAGGTGATATGACTTCTGAATTGCACCTGAATCAATACATTTATATTGTAACTAAAATATACATCTTCAAAAATCCCTAAATGTCGCAGCTCTGGATTTTAGTTTGCATAGTGAAAAGCATCCCGCTAACCACACACTCAACACACACACTTCCAGCTAGAAAAGTCAAATCAAACAGCTCAAACCTGAAACACATAAAAATAAACAAACGAGAAATAAAAGTTAAAAGACGAATTAAATCAAAAGCCAAGAGCAAGAAGACAAACATTTAAAATATCTCAGAAAACCCGTTTTCCATTTTTTTCTTTTTATCATTTAGTTGTTTCTTTTTTAAGCGCTCTCTATATGGGAGCAGCAGGTCATTAGTCCAGCCACCTGAGTGAGATTTTTTTTTGTGGATGCTTTACCACACAGACACACATGTATACACACACACACACACACTCACACAGACACACACTCTTCACTATTCCTCTTCCTCCGCTTCCTCTTCTCCGATTTCCTCTTCCATTTCGTCAGGCCATTGGTCCCGCTGCGAAGCCGGCGAGTGGGTTCCTCCTGGATCTTCTCCGTCTGCCTCTCGGCTCCCTCGCAGCTCCAGACCTCGCAGGAAGAGCTCAGGGTAACTGGCCAGCCTGTGAGGCCCAAGTTGAGCCAAAGCCTGAAGGGCGAGAGACCGCTCCCTCTCCCTCTCGATGTCGCCTTGAAACATCAGCTGAGGGCCGGACCCGCTCCCACCATCCAGCACCTGGTGAGGGAGGAACGCCGAGGAGTGGGCCTGTAAAGCCAGAGCCTCCAGATGGTTGGAGTGCTCCCTCATGTTGCCATCCCCTCTCCCATCCTCCCCGTGCTCAGGCCCACGTCTGGGCCGGCGTGTGCGCAGCTCCAGGCAGCTGTGTCCCTTGCGGTGACGCTGGAGGTGGTCCTCTCGGGCGAAGGCCTTGTGGCAGAGCGGGCACTCGAAGGGCCTTGCTCCGCTGTGGAGGGACAGGTGGTTTTTGAGGTCGTAAGAGTGGAGAAACCGGGCAGTGCAGTGCGGGCAGGGGTAGGGGCGCTCGCCTGTGTGTTTCCTCATGTGGATCTTCAACTTATCATTTCTAATCAAGAGAAAGATGAGGAATGAAGAAGCAGGAAGGGAAGAGAGAGAGGAGCAAAACATTATTAAAAGACTCGCAATACATCAAACCATTTTGTTTTGTGCATATTAGATGTAAGAGGTTCCCGTACCGAGTGAAACGGACTCCACAGGCAGAGCACTGGAAGGGCTTCTCTCCAGTGTGTGTCCTCATGTGTCGGGGCAGTTTTCCCGCTCCATGGATGATCTTCTGACAAACAGGGCACTGCTGGGGCGTCTGAGACTTCCTCTTTCTCCCACCTCCCGCTGCTGACGCCGCCCCTCCTCGATCAGCTACAGAGGTAGGTATGGAGGTGCTTCCCATCAGGATACCATCGTCGCCAAAACCTTCCATGTCATCTTCCTCTGACAGCTTGTCATTCAAAGGCGGAACAGGAGGCGGGTGGGCTATACGGGGCCGCTCAGGGAGCCAGTGGAGGAGCCCTCCATTTGGTGTGGCCCCTCTCCCTGGCTCTCTGATCGCCCTTGGATCTCCGTTCTGCCCAGATTTGTGGCGAAGCTCCTCTGGCTCTGGGCTGGGTGGCTGAGTGGACGGCAGGGAGCGGAAGCTGTCGGATGCAGGTGACGGGTGCGAAATGGGAGAAGCAGGTGAGGGGTTCAAAGCCGATGAGTCGATGTGATGTGACCCAAGTTTTTTCACCCTCTTTCTGTCCGTTTTTCTTCGGGACCCTTTCATTATCCTGCTCTCTTCTTGCGCAATCCTCTCAGCAGCTGTGTGTTGGGCTCTCTGCTGCTCTGCTGTCTCCCCCTCTGCCTCCGCTGTCTCCCCCAGGATGTCTCTGCATGCGTCAGCCACACACTGGATGCCCAAAAGCTGAGCCCCTCTCAGCACATCCCTCATCCCAGAGCTGGGAATGGTCAGGGTGGCAGTGTAGGCGAACTCCAGCAGGGCATCCAGGGCGTCCGGTGCCACGCAGTCCAGCTGGCACACGTTGAAACCTCCTCCACCCTCGCCGCCCCCCTCCTCTGCCCCGAACAGCTGGCGGAAGTAGAGACTGACCGCGGCCATGACTGAGCGGTGTGTCGGGTAGCGTGCCCCGCGGGACGTCAGAGTGAGGTCACAGAGGAGCCCCGCCCTCCTCTGGTCATTCAGGTGGGACAAGAGCTCATTGCTGTGCTCCGGGAAGGGGATCCCAATCAGACCGTCCTCTCCTGGAGACATTGCCACCTGCATGAAGAGGAGAAAATCAGGTAAGAGGACAGCCTGAAATATGTACCTGACACAATCGTCCTTTAATGTGAATAAAATCAGATTCTTTTCCTTCTATCGCTTCTGTAAAGAGCCTCGTGAACACTTAAAAGTACCTAAAAGTAAATGTCCAATAGCGTGACCGACACAAGGAGTTTCTTTCACGTGAGGGACAATTTAAACCAGGCTTAGCAACAACTCTCTCCGTTATCCTCACCCTCCCCAACCCCTGTACTCTCTCTCTCCCTCTCTCTCCAGATTACTAAATCAGGAGGCAGCGATTTTGGCCAGTGAGATGGGGGTTGGGGCATCCGAGGACGAATGCGATGAGATGACAGAGCCAGCAGGAGAGGCAAAATACAACAGCGAGGAGAAGAAGAAATAATCATTAGAGCGGAGAGAGAGAGTGCGCAAGGGATAAAACCAAATGTTCGATAACAGTGACGTGGAAAGGATGCAGGATTATGCAATGTGCTGTAGGTGCTGTAACGAGAGGCAGTAGGTTAATTCCCGTGTGAAACCTTTATAGCATTAGCCGTTTGATTAAAATACCTGGAGAAGAAAGACGGACTAATGGGGGAGAGAGAGACGAAAGAAACGCAAGCGAGGGAGAGGAAGTGACAAGACTAGAGTGGGTGAAAGGGGGGAGTACCAATGAAAGAATGAGGAAGGAAAAAACAGCAAGAGAAGAATTACAACCTTTATGAGGCCTAGTTTAAAAGTACATCACTCGCAAACTTGATCTGCAACATAAAGTTTACAGCCAGTTACTAAATTTCATTTATTTCAGTCCTCTCTTTGTCTTTTTTTTTATGTTTACCAGTGAGTTTAAAGGTAAAATGTTGCAATGCAAGTCACATAAGGCCAACAAGTTTCTTTATTTCCCTTTGTGAGACATAACGAGGTCTGTGGTAATAAGACCCAACAACTCCCTTCTTTGGCTCCCAGAGCTCGCACCTCACCCTGTCCACACTATACCTGCTCAACAATATCTCGAACACACCTGAGCAGACCAGATTTTCCACAAACAACTCACCCTCCAGATCTCACTCCCCCCCCCCTCCCTGCCCTTCATATCCCTCCCATAGCAACTGGCAGCCCCCTGGCCATCCAATAACAGTGTTCACACAGTGCCCAGAGGGCTCTTCACAACGACACTGCATCCACCTGACTAACCTGCTCCAAAACACACCCTATTAAATACACAGGAGCACACACAGATACACATTGCGTGCCAATCTGTGGCCCCCCCCACCCACCATTGTTCTAGTTAACCAGTTATGTGACGATCGCGATGCCACCCCATTTAAAACACGTATAAATGTACTCTACCCATCCAACAACAAACAAAAAGTACAAGTACAACCAATTGAATAAATTCCTCACAAGAACTTGCCAGCCTTTTTCAAATAGATATCAAACGTTCCCTTTCTGAGTGCCAAGATGCCTCAAATGTTAAACCTACCTTCCCCATCTTCAATGGCATGGGCACAGTCAGCTGGAGTCGAGGCAGCGTGTGTCTTTTGGCATCCATCTTTTCGCTCTTTACAACTCTTCTCCCTGGCTTTCCTTCTCTCTCTCTTTGAAAACCACTGTCTTTCTTCCTACTTCCGTCTACCCCTCAGATGTGTAACTTAAAGGTCTGATCTCGCCGTCAGAAGTCGGGGTTAAGCGTTCATCCTTGGGGATGTCTACCTCTTTCGCACATTCTGACGCTCACTCTCCTTCCTGTTGTATCAAAAGAGGGTGCAAGTGACGAAGGCAGATTCAGAGATACCCCTCCCCCCCCCCTAAGGTCGCCCACGTGCCCCCCTCGCTCCATAACCCAACGGCCCATTTTCCGAACACTTTCCGATAAACACGATCTCGTCGTCGACCTCTCCCCGTTCAGCAAGAAGCCAACAGGTAGACGGGGTGTAGTGTATCAAAGGTTACAGCAGGACTGTTGATGATGTAGAACAAACAACCTTCAGAGTTCAGACCACACATTAATTGAACTGGTTTGGCAGGAAGGAAACCAGCACATTCAACCAAAACACCTCAGAAACACCTTCTTTTTTTTTTTTCATTCAACCCAATGTCAAAATGAACAATCATGTAAGAAATCATATTGGCATTATGAGTCATATTACACCCAAAAACAAACATTCAGGTAGGTGCAGTATGAGAGTTTAACCATATTACATCTGCCACAAAGACAAACTGGGGCAGAAAGCTCTTCCTTTGAAAGAGCCACTTATTGCTCGTCATAAAATAAAACCAAGGCCTCTATAACAGATATTTACTTCTATTTTTCAAAACAAAAAGCATTTTCAGAAGAATTATCTCTTCAACTCATGGCGACAAGGACGGCATGTGTACTCGCTGATACAGACGAGTGAGGAAGTGGAGGGGCACGTTTGCTTTGTTCCTCACATATACATACACATATTTTATTTAATTTTCCACCACACTAGAGCAACTATGTTTTATAATGGATCAATCATTCAAGCCATTTTTCATAATAACATGACTGTAAAGTGATTATCTTTTGGTTTTGGATGTTGGGTTGGATGAAAATAGACATCTGAAGACGTCAGCTTCTGCTTTAGCGCATTTTTCACTTTTGTCTTTAATCAAGAAAATAATCTGTAGATTCACTTTTAGTTGCAGCCCTACAGCGTCATGGTTGGAAAAGAAATCCCACTGGAAACTCACCACCGAAGCCTCTGTAGGACAAAGTGTAAATGCATCTCTTGACCTTGCTTGTGCACAGTTTGTCTCTTTGTAAGTCGACACGATAACAGACCTCAATGTCATATTTAAGGATCACCATCCAAAGCAATCATTGATTAAATACATCCACAGGAAAACAGGATTGCAGCCTATAATTATCGCGCACATAAATACACAGTAATCATGATTTGCCCAGTTTCTGAATAGCGGTCAATAAGCGAAAAATCACTAAAACACAGAAACCAGAAAACTTGAGCAAAGCAGTGCAGCAAAAGCGAGACACAAAGGGGTTTTAGGAGGAGCACACAACAACGCACGTTAAATTTCCGGCGCAGGGGAGAGAAAAAAAAAAAGCATCATGGGTGGTTGGTGGTTCGAGCTTGTTATTTTAGGCATATTCCTTAGAACACAGACGTGTTCGGAAAATAGCAAGATTGCAGAGAAGTTGCAATGATTCCCATCAATTTTCTGTCTGTCTGTGAGTCACTTAATACTGACACATCATGACATGCACAACCGCTCTCACACACACACACACTGTTCATATCCCCCCTTCTCGTTCCTTTTCACCTTGTTTCTGTTTTTTACTGCTAACCAAGGACATGTCTGCATAAGTTGCTGAATCTTGCAACACATTGTAACTAATGTTAAAACAGCCCACAGGCAGATACCACAAACACACTTTGTCTTGCAAACAAAATAATGATGTTGGCTCACAAGCACGTGTTAAACCATTATCGTAAAGCATAATTACTGTCATTGTAGGTTTATTCATGTTAATTAGGGTTCACTAGCTTAAAGTCAAATAACTGATATCACTGTTTGCCTTTAGGTGTGTCATTTATTACCACTGTTAGTCTTTCCAAAACATGAAACCACAAGAAAAACACTCACTGAAAAGTCGTTTATCTCTCAAAAAAAGTGCCCTCTTGTCATTTTTTTTAATGCATTTAACGCTACAGATCTTATCCTTCCAACAATAGTCGCTTATCTCTTTCTTTGTTTTTTGCTCTCACCTCCCACTCCTTTGTCGACGGTGGAGGAATTCAACCTCCTCTGCAACTCTACGGTTTCCTCATCCCTCACTTTCATTATGTGCACACTCTTCCTCTCTCTTAACGACGAGGATGTATTTGCCACTATAAACAACAGTGATGACACTTGGAGGTTTTTAATCATTGTGTGTTTATCTTACTACCGGGCCAAGTGTAGTCAACCTAAAGCTACAACTAAGTTTTTACGATCCGACTGTGAAACTGATAAAAAAAAATCAAATGAAATGTGTTTAGAAGAGAATCCACCGAGTATTCATTTTAGTGAAAAAGAAATGGAAACTTAAATCCACCATTACTGTCCACTACCATGGCTCTGTGTCACTCCTGTAGAAAAAAAAAGAAAGAAAAAAAAAAAATTCTGTGTGTGGGCCAGGAAAATGACAGGATTGACCGAACCTGCACACAGAGATTTATTCTTCAGTATAAAAGCAGAATCCATCGACTATATCGTGAAATCCTTCTGCACACGCTCGGAGTGTGTGATGACTGGAACTAGAACTGTTGGTATTATTTTTATGGGTCTTATTTTCCGTTAAAGGCTGTAAGTTTTCCCAGTCCACCTCAATTATATCAGGCTCCAGCGCTAAGGGGGAAAATATGACTTTATACTATTCACAGAAAACTGTGGCTGAGAGGGAGAAGGAGAAATGCTTTTATAAATTCTGATGTCAGATGTTTTCCAAAGTGCGTGTACGTGTGTGTGTGTGTGTGTGTGTGTGTGTGTGTGTGTGTGTGTGTGTGTGCGCTTGTGTGTGTGTTGGTTAATGTGAGCCTGTATGGTTGGTTGCATGTGTTGTGCTCTCAGTACTTTCAGTACTTAAATAAGTGAAGGGGAAGAATATGGATAGTTCTTTTACAAAGTCGTACATTAAAGCTAAATGTGAAAGGTCGATGGGTGAAAGACAATAATTAGCAACAATTGTTTTATGTCCAAATGTTGTTACATAAAATGCCTGTATGGGGATGAGTTTTTAACCACTGCAGCAGCTCAAATGCAAAACAAAATAAACTGAAACCCTCACAAGTAAGGAGCAAGTGAAACGCTTCATGCACACACACTCCAACACAGTCACACACACATAATCCGTTTTCATTCGGACAAAACCCAGTACTAGAGAGGTTATTCGCAACCACAATATAACAAATCCTGATGCTAAACTACGACTGCGCCAGAGAAACTGAAAAACAAAGCGGCCAAACACACGGAAAGTAAGATTCAAGCTCATACCGTTTCTCCTCCACACACTCGTCTTCCTCTCACCACTTCTCTTCTCTGTGTGACAGATTTTAAGGGGGTTAGGAAAGACAAAAAAAAAGTTTTCACCCTCTTTGCACCTCACTTATTTGGGGTAGCGAGTGGAGCATGTGGTACTGGGACACCTTCTCTGAGGAAGAGTAGGGGAGGAGGAAACGGGGGGGGATGAGAAGAGATGAGAGTGCACGCATGTCTGCCAAACCAAAGCTGCACTCAGCCCAGCAGAGCACTCTCTCAGGACTATCTGAGTGCTAAACATTTAAGCAACAAATACACCCAGAAATACTGGCAACACATCCAGGACTTCTAATAATACAGCTCCACCTCTGCCGGGAGATAAAAACACCACCCATCCTGAGTCCCAACTGAACATTTGCATCCCACCAGCAGATATAAAAACAGGGAGAATTTGAATCGGCATTTGAATTTGTCAAAGGCAAGACTTGAGATCTTGATAATTAGAGCGATTGCACCCGGCCATGACTGGACTTAAGGAGGAATTTATTTAAAAAAGAGAAGTCCAGAGAGCTGACGTTACTCAGCACAAGTTTGTTCTGTCTTTTAGTCAAGAAAGACACTGCAGCCAAGCCCTCCTCTGTCCTTACTGTAACTGGGGCATTATGGTGTGTGTGTGTACGTGTGTGTGTGTGGACGCATGCGCACATTGTGGTCTTAGAACACATTACATTATTCATTTGGCTGGCAGAGCAGAGGCCCTTATCCCCTCGCCCTACCACACCACAAACACTCCACTGTGAGAGCTATAACAGCGGCCAGTTTGCATGCGAGACCTGAACGCCAATGTGAATCTGCTGGAGGATTATCAGCTTATCAGCACATGGGACAAGACATTTGGGTGTACATATAGGCTCTGCCCTGCAACATCCACCACCTTGTAACCTGAAGTTAATGTATATAAAATTGTCTTTTCGCAGAAATGAACCCTTTTTTGTAACAGGTAGGCAACACCGACGTCAAATATCAAAAATTTCCCAATCATTTTTAAATAAACGGCTTCAAAATTGTATTTGAGAATATTTGGGGGGCGGCTTTTTAGAGGATATCTGCTCACAAGGCAGTTTGAAAGAATAAGACGTCATTTCACTCAACCTAAAGGTGCACTATGTGGTTTTGGGGAAGACATTTTAATCAGAAGAGAAAGATCTTTATCGACTGATTTTTTTTATGCCTAAACAAACTAAGTAAACAAACTCTCTTTGTTTTCATGACTGAATTAACTGAATAAACAAACTGACCTTAAAGGACAACACAATTTCATACTGTTTTACTTTGTTTATATTTGGCGGACCCTGCCACCTATGTAGCTTCAAACAGTGTACTTGGGACCTTATTTTCCTCCGAGAACAGCTCGTTTATTCAGTAAGGAAAAAATAAATATTTCTGAGTTTGTATTATTACTTCATTACTATTGTAAATATTAAAATTCAGTTTGAATTTCTTCTGAGAAACTACATAATGCCACTTTAAACGGCAGCAGAGAACAATATTATTTTACTGTAATTTAGCCTTTAAGAAAATAAATAAACAGAATGTATGCACTAAATTCCTTTGTGATATCTCGCTTTTTATTACACTATATTACTGTATATTGAAATATTTCACTAGTGTACATGCAGCCCAACATACCATCACCCTTGTTTTTTAATCTCAATATAACAACTAAAGTTATGCAAACTTGAAAACTTCCTGTCAATGTTGCTCGCTAGGCTCCATGTTTTAAGTTTTTCAAGTGAGTATGACACTTTTTTTTTTTTAATTCTTTGGTAAAAGCTTTTTGATTCTGACCACTCTGAAACCGATGATTCAAGCTCATACCAAAATGATTTCCCTCTGAAAGTGAAAAAAAGACTTGTCTATTTCAAGTGCCTTATTTTCCCTGAAATGAGTTTAATTTACGACATTTCTGCCACCGTTAAAGAGAGAGGAGGGAGCAACAGTAGCAGGAAGAGAAATCAATCTGAGGTTGGAAAGAGGAAAACGGTACGAGATTTGAGAAGAGACAACAAAAGGAACATGAGGGAGGTATGTTTTCTAAAATCACACATGTTCTTAGAAATCACACAAGAGAAAAGGAGGGTATGGAGGAGGAGAAACACATGAGAGTGAGTGAAGGGGGAGTGGGTGTCGAGATACTCTGAAAGATAAAGCACAGGAGAGAGGGGAGGTTAAGACAGGAAAATCTAGTCCCGGCCTCGAACAATCTGTGTTAGCGAGGAGACATGAAACAAGAGTAGAGAGAGTTAAGTTACAAGGGGAGAGGAAGGGGGAGACAGAAGAAGAGAAGGGAGAGGAGCAGTGACGACTAGGAGATAAACAGAGCGTTCGAGCGAGAGGTGAACACATGCACGCAGCCACAGGAAGTAGCAAGAGAGTCCTTGCAGGTGTGTGTGTGTTTGTGTGGGTGTGTGTGCAGATGTCTGAGGGAGAGATGTGGTAGCAGCCACCTCTATCATTAGCATCACCAAAAGGGAGTTTTGCCTGAAGATGGAGAACACACACAGATGTGAGAGAAACGGCATGCTGACGGAGTGGTTTCACACTTTATTCACCCTCTGTGTTCGCTCTTTATCTGGTCAGCAGTTTCTAGCCCCAAAACACTCCACAACTGTGTGTGTGAACACTAGAGCATCAAGGTGTGTGGGCGAATCACGTACCGCTTGCTGCATCAATTAATATGCAAGAGCAGGATAGAAACTTTATTGTAGTGCATGCGGTTTTAATGACGTCTGTGTGCCTGATGAGCTAATTTGAGTTGATGAAGTTGAGGAACGTTTCCTCTCAGAGTGCAACACTGCATGTGAAAAACTGTATTGAAAACAATGAAAGGGTGAAAAAGGTGTCATTACAGTCAAACATACAGTAATTTATCAACTGTAACTCAACGGGGGTGTTTGAACAAGTTGATCCGTACAAACCGTTGAACCGTGCAGGGGTTAATTGCAAAGGTGAGCATCAGATGCTGTGACTCGGGTCAAAATCCTACTTTTTTTTTATACTGAGAGTAAACAAAATGGATCCTTTTTACATACATATGTTGAGTGAATCATTTCTTAAAAGATTAAACTGGAGAATATTCACATTACTGTGCAGTAGAAATGTTCATTTGCATCACGAAAGTCACTTTTCAGTCAGACTTTCCGTTGGGGCCAATTTCAGATTCCTTCGAAATCTGTGCTAAGAAACCAAAAGCAGTAACGTACCATGTGTATTTTAAAAACATCTATTATTATTTAATTTAAGAATTTGGAGGCACATTTGTCTGTTTGTCTCATAGACGGTGAATACAAGAAACAGTGTTTAAGTATTGTAAAAATAAAAATAAAGCCACATTCTCATATATATGTGTGTTTTAAATAAGTAGTTACAAAGCAAAGACTTATTTTTTTTTTACATTTATATTTTGAATGATTTATTTAAAGGAATAGACAATGTTACATTAGCATATGAAAAGCATTTTTCATAGTATGAATATTTTCTACAAATCAATAAAATGTGTTCGGTAATTCATAAAACAATATAAATGTACTCACACCCATAAACTTTTTTTTTACGTGGCCTCATTTTCCTTTCCAAGTATATTGTTGTATTCATGTTTTCCAAGATAGAAGCACAAATGTGTATAACTACAGCTTATTCAAAAGCTCTGTGGTCACTTATCACTCAAAATCCCTTTATGAAACTTATAATGTTACGTTTTTTTAAATTCAATTACGTAACTATTTATGTATTTGTATACACAACAGTCTTACACAAGAACACCACACCTGCAGCTGCAGAATGAATCGAACACTCTACATATTCAAAACAACTATTTAAAATTATAAACTTCACGCAAGTAGCTGGAGCAAAAAGCAAAAAAGGTTGTTATATGTCGAAGCTGGAGGAACGATATATTATGCAGCCCGAGTGAAAATGTCTTCAACAAAGGAAAAATGTGACGTAGATGTGACTGTGATTTTTTTGAAAGATATTATGATATGCGATATGATTCACAATTATTGGAAATGATCAATTTGGCATCACAAAATATGAAAGCAGTAACTATGAAGATTTCCAGAAGCGGCAATTGCAGGTGTAATTTTGGAAACCCCCGGCTTCCCAGAGAACCAGTGTCGCCTGTGTGACGTCAGTCAGTTGTCGGCTGGCAGCTTTGCCAAGCCTCCAAAAGCGACAAATTTCATTGTCTGCTGTTATCGGTCTTGTCTTTGTTCGGCCATGAGCGAATAAAGATGAGACAAACAAAACTGTTATGTCGTGTGCGAACCACCTACTCTTTCTGGCCAACCAACCACCGCTGGGTGAACGCATCACTAACTGTGTGCCGCTTGTGGTATTTTCCGGGAAAGTCGCCACCGACACGTTCTCTGACATCTGGAGAACAAGATTTGTAGACCAGGGCATGTCTGCAGCATTACAGTACTTCAAAATGTCACACATTTGACCTCTATCGTAAAGCTTCTGCGATTTGGATATTACTTATTGGGATTTCAATAATATTATGATTAATCGTGCAGGCCTAGAGGCTGCAGAAAACAACATAATCAGTTTTGGAACAAAGCATCTGTTGATAAGAACACTTAATGTTGTGCACATGTTTCTGTGTCTTACATTAAGTTAAGTTGCCACATCACTGGGAGGGTCTCAACAGCTGCTGCTCTCCCACACTATTGACCTCTCATTTTAGGGAAGACATTGCAAAAGCACTGGACACACACACATACACACAGACACACACAGACTCACACACAAACGCACAGAGAGAAAAATGTCGCAAAACTAACTGATCCTGATCAGTTTCCTCTTCCTGTGCTCAGTCAAGATGGTCGACCACTAGAGCAGATGCAGAGATAAATGGAAGACATCCTGACACTGAAATCATGCGAAAAACTCTGAGAGAGATTTAACAAGAAAACAAAGAGAAGAAACAAAAATATTCAGAGAAAAAGACAATTGGAGGACATGAGTGAAAGATGTGTCACCTTCCTGACAGATCAGCTTAACAGCACGGTAACGACACAGACAGGGGAGGAGACTGTTTGATTTACTGTAACTATCCATGAATTATATCAGAACTTAAGAATAACCTCTAGTCCTGCGGTCCAGCTGTCAAGTGCAACACCCACTGCTGTGAGCCAGACAGCGGCACGAGCGCATAAACGATGTCAGACACAAGGTTAAACTAACTGACAACTTCTCGTGATGGACGTCTCTCAGCAGAATGATGATTTTCTCTTTCACAGTGTCGATGTTTGGGGAGCATTTCTTGAGGGAGCGCAGAATCTGATGCATCATATTTCCTTTCTGAAACAATAATAATGTATGTTTTTCAAATAATAACAAAACATAAAGTGATTTTACTTTTCCAAAAGGGATGGGTATGTGAGTGTTTTGGAATAAAAGCCTCCATTTGCAGCTGGAGTTCCCCTCTGAACATCACATATGAAAGGGGTCAGTTTCAACAATGACTCCCTTCGCCTGCTCATGTTTGGGTGTTTATTCTCACTTTCCCTGAAGTGTTGTCTCACTGTACCTATTTATGATAACCGCCCGCTCAATGTGCACAGAAACAATTGCACTGTTACTAGCAGAGCTGAATCATGATCCCTCCTTCAGCCTGTAGCTTTTTTCTCAAGCTGTTTTTTTCTCCGTCTTCTGACTCTTTACAAGAAGGAGAAGAGTCACGGCCACCTGCCGATTGGTTAACGCTGGGCGGCGTGGGCCGCGAGGCTGGTGGTCGAGAGCGAGGGAGGGCTGTCAAATGCTACAGAAACTCATGACTGAAAAGAGGAAATGGCAGATAGAGAACTTCCTCTATTGAAACAGATCGAGTGGGGGCAAGACTCAACCGTGGTAGCAGCAGACTGGATTACGGACACCGTGTAGTCACCCCTGTGCCATTATTGCCTCAATGTGGAGAAGCAACCGCTGTATATGGTGAAAATGTGTCATTTGTGCGGAGGTCAAAGGGATACAGTCATGGTATATGTGTGTTTTTAAATAAAGGGGACTTCCAATCATGAAACCGATAAGTTCCAGCAGGGAAATAATTGGCATGACCCAATCAAAACATCGACTGAAAAATGTTTTTCTTGAGAAGCTAATCCCCTTTTCTTGCATTGGATGACACACCAGTCTGACTGCAGGTGTGTAGTTTCTCCTTTATTTCGCAGGAACATTATCATTAGTTGTTTCTTCCGCACGGCAAAGTCCTGAGAAAAAAAGGTGATATACCTTCAAATATTAGGGCCAAAAGGGGAAACCTTCACATCTTTCAACTCCCATTCTCCCTCCCCCGTTATGTCTCTCTCTCCCCACCTTCCTCCCACTCAGTCGGTTTGCATGAAACTGAAAGACCCGTGTCTGAAAAGGGGGAATTTATATGGGCTTACATGTCCTAATTAAAGCATTTCCTGGAACTGTGTGCATGTATTGTGTACGTGTGTGTGTGTGTGTGTGTCTTTATGTATGTGATGTGTGTGCGTGTGAATGTTCCTCGCCTGACAGACCACTCAAATTCACTTCCTCTCACCCACCAGTTCACGGACACATGGTTGTCACCAGTCATACCCCAGCAAAACCAAGGTCACATGATCTGTCACACCGACTTGCACACACACACACACACACACACAACACAACACAACACAAACACAAGTTACAGAAAAACTCACACTCGACTCAAATGAAGTGTTAATAACTACATGTAACGTATAATCCGCTGTCATGCTCGAACATGACACTCTATCATTCATATAATTTGTGTTTTCAAAATAGAGTTTAGCAGGAATTTGCCTCAAACGACAATTAGCAAATCAGGAAGGGGACAAAGGCAGGTTTGTACTTGTTGTAGCGCTGAAATTGTAATGTTTTAATTAACATGTCATTACTAATTTTATCTTTATGCTGCAGTGTGTTAAAACACTACAAACAGTGAATTAGGTTTGGTTGGAGAAGCTCTTTATGCTTCTATACGTAAATTCTGATCAGGTTTGTCCAGTTAAATTAAAGACTTCAGTGATCTAGATGGTCTTTAGAGCGGGTTGTGTAAGATTTTTATTAAAAGGATACAGTCTTCTCAGTAAGTTGATGAGAATTTGAAGAAAGTAATATTAAAAATATGTATTCCTTGTTTGATGTGTTGTTGTCTGCTGTGTCGTCTTGTTTGAACTCCTAAAACCTGGAGGTAAATTTTAATTTTTTTGAGCCACAGGTTCCCTCTGTTGAGAAGAGCCCAACTGATATACTGGTTGGCTGATATTATTGATAAAATGCTTGAGGTAACTTAAAATTATTTCTCCCTGTGGAGTTTCAGTGCTCTACTGCCATTGTACAATATCCTGCCTCCATTACGTTCATATCTTTTCACACGTGTTGTATGCATAGTTTAGGTGCACCCAGTGACACATTTTAATTTAATTCCTCAACAAATTATGTAAATGATTGTAAACAGGAAAACATTCGTTCAAAGTCAACTGTCTACACACCCAGGTGGTGTTTGTTTAAAATATTTTTATAGGCAAATTTTTTTTTAATCTGACCTGCTGAATATCAGGTGCACTGGTGCGACCAATAAATCTTTTTTTTGGATTATTGTGCGACCAAATTAGTCGCACCCTGGAGCCTTGGAGGGATCATTGTCACAAATGTATGTTTAGTTATTATTTGTGAGGTAAAAACCAACCAAAAAATGTTGTGTTTGTTATTTTAGGCTGTTATGTTCCCTAATACACTACATTGTAAGTCACCAGAATCAAAAATCGAGCTTTGGGTTAGTCCAAAAAACTGTATAATATCCACCATAGATTTACAAATACATATTTTTTTCAGTTGTATTTAAATTGCAGGCTGTTGATGTTGCTGGCATTGGAGAAATGTGTCCTCAGCTAGACAGTAAAGTTTAGCTTGCCATTATACGCACATCAACAAGGCTTTAAAGCTTCTCAGAAGCAGTGCTGCTCTGTCGTTATCACGTACCAAAAACCTATAAATATCACGAGCCCGTTTTAAAAACATGAGTTTATTTTTGGCTTCATTCCCGGGCCATCTTTAAAAGCCGATTGCAGTTATTGAGCGTCTGCAGGCAACAAACTACAGAGGAGTTAACTTCCAGGTTGCTTATAAAATATTTAACTGCTTGACCACTTTATTCAGGTCATATTTTTTCTATGGCCATCCCATAAAAAACAAAGTCCAGTGAGGTCTGACTGTGGTGTAAACTGTGACAGAGGAGAGAGATGTTGCGGTTCTGGTTGATTCGCATCAAGGGAATTAGTCAAGCTCTTTTCTACGTACATGTAGTTCAGTGGTGTTACTCAGACACAGGGTGGGCTGAACTCAGGAACCTCAAGTGATCTCAGTCCGTTTTCGATCATTGAGGAACTGATTTAACATGCGTACATTCATAATCATGTGTCTGTGCAGCTCGAGGGGATGAAGGCAGGTTTATTTAAAAGCTGAAATTTGTCATGTCTCTTTTATTCATCTGTGCATTTAGTTTGGTTTATAACTTAGCTCTTTATGCTAAATGACGTCATCACTTTGACTTTTACTGCACGCCAACAGCAACAAGTTAATGGTTTCAGCTTTTACATAGACTCCTGATTTATCTTCGTGCCTGCAGAGGGTGCTTATTAACATAAAATGTACACAGAACTTTAACGATAACGAGCAAGTACTTTTGAAGATTAAAAAAACATTCACTCAGTGGCTAAGTTGCATTGTGGGTAATGACTGCACCAGGTCTCCAAAAGGAAGAAGAAAGTGTGGAATAAATAAGGCGATATCTCTCACAACTGTCCATAATGAGTCAGATAGTGTTATAGGAGTGCAATGCTAGACCAATGGACTGTTTTTTCAAAATCTGGCGCCTACATTACCCACAATGCAACTTAGCAAAAGGCTTTATACTACTTTCTTCAAATATGCAGCAGTACTCCTCAAGACCTGTAAACACACTTTAAAGTTTCCCTTAAATCTCTTTCACAATTAATCATTTGGTGTATAAAATGTAAAAGGATTGTGAAACACGCTCGTCATCACAATTTCCCAGAGCCCCAAAATGACGCTGCAGCTTTCCCAAACGGACAAACTGATGCTCACATTAACTTCACGCAGCGACTGGCCGGCTGCAGAGGCAACAGAATACTGTAGGCAGGGTTTGAACTTCCTATCAAAAAGTCTTTTAGCATTCTTCACACGACTACTCTCGTGTTCAACCACTGCACTACCATAAATGATTGTGAAAGTCACAAAGTGTGTCTGAAAGTGCGTACCATTGTCTCTACACGTCCTCCTTTTGCTCCACCTTTGAGTGAGGCCATTTGAAACAGGTACCAGCAGCTTTGCCTTGACGTGTACTGCGACATCACTTAGTACCAATAACCTCGTTAGGAGGATAATGAACCCTTCAGATTATCTTTGTCCCATTGCAAGAGAGAGGGACTGATGTTGGGATGTATGGTTGAACATACGACGTGATATAAATTGTGATTCTTACCTCCAGTCCATAAACCCAGGAGAAGATGGCTGCCTGCTTCTTTCTGCCTCCCGCTCGTCTCTCTCCTCTTTAGTTTCTTTGCTCAGAGGTCAGCGGAGGTCATACACCTGAGGGAAAACAAAGGAACAGAAGTGTGAAAAAATAACCTGATTTAATTTGAGCATTATTCATCCCAAAGGGGGGGCTCTGAGTCAGGCATTCACCAAGTATGTGAACAAAGATGGGGGACGTGGTGAGTTGATATCAAGGAAATGAGAAAACGAAGTGCTGACTAATTGAGGCACACGTTGTCTTTTCTTGTGTGAAAGAGGTTACAGCTTGTGGATAATCACACACTCCCACAGGCCATCACATGATGCAACAGATGTAATTCAGGGTGGAGTGGGGGGGTTCTCATAAAAGAAAGACAGAAACCGACCGCTTCCTACTTTGACTTCTTCGGAAAAGAAGTTCTCCAACAGTCAGTGATGGTTGGGAAAGCCCACACACACACACACACACACACACACAAACCCACACACACAGACACAGACACAGACGTCTGAGATGCATGTGATTAACACCATACTGTACAGAAGTGATGGCATTTTGATGATTTTCACAGCTCTCTAAGAAATATTCAATGCAAGCGATGAGAGTCATGGGGTGGAGTGTGTCTGAACTAGAGCTGCAACTAACGATCATTTTAATTAGTGATTCATCTGTCAACCATTTTCTTGATTAATCGATTAGTTGTTTGGTCTATAAAATGTCAGAGAAATGCTGTTCACCGTTTCCCAAAGGCCAAGATGACATCCTCAATTGTCTTGTTTTGTCCGCAACCCAAAAATATTTAGTCTACTGTCATGAAGAGGTAAAGAAACCTTAAAATATTTACGTTTTACAAGCTGAAATCAGGGAATTTGAAAATTTTCGTCTTTGTAACCAGAGTGCATAACTCCGCCACGCCCTCTTTAATTCAATCAAGCCTAATACAATATAAAATAAAACATATTTAAATTCTCTAGGTCGCAATTTTTATTTGGATCCGGATCAAACTGTAATCACTCATAGATATCAGCCGCCTAAATACACCTGATTTTTACATCAAGATCCATCCATTATTACCCTGAGAAATTAACAAAGATGTCGAAGAACAACCCATCTCGCAATGTTAAAAAAAAGTGAGAAAAAACTTCTGGATCCACACCAAAAGTTAACAGGGTCTATTCTGGGAAAAGACACATCCTCCACCCAAGTTACGTGGAAATCCGTTGGGTAGTTTTTGTGTAATCCTGCTGACAACCATAAAACAGACGTCCTCCTTGTTAAAAGGTAGAAATGACTCAAAATGGTTAATCGATTATCAGAATAGTTGACAGCTAATCGATTGATCAACTGTGGTCTGCACCGCAAACTCAAATATACGAGTGTCAGGGAGGACAACACATGTATGAGCTACGAGAGGAGGGCCTGCAGAAAGCAGAGCAGGCTGCAGGTCACATCAGGACGGCACGAACGAGGGATGAAGCACAGATGTCCAATTATGTTGCAGACAAAGTCAGAGCAAACAGAGCTGGCATTAAGAATTTATTTCAAAACCCTGATGGCTCTTCCATGTGTGTGGGGAGCCATCGTTAGAGACGTCCACTCACATGACGACACAAAAGAAAACAAAAAAGGCTCTCCCCAAACTTTCCTTCCTCGCAGACAAGAGGCCTGTAGACGTGTGTGTCAGCCCCTCGAGAGAACAGACAGGTGAGCCAAAAAGAAACCTGCGACAACACCTGAGCCTGGAGGGCACAAGGCATTAACTACCTGCATGGACGGCTAAAGATTTAACCAAACAGGCTGTGCCCAAGACAGGGAAACCAAACCCAAGCCAGTTGAGCTTGTTAGGCCGGTCTGTCAGAGGGGCGAGTCAGCAACACATCTAATGACACACACACACACACACACACACACACACACACACACACACACACAAGCCCACTGGCATGACAGCCCTCCCCACCCATGAGGTAGGCAGCAGCCTGAACCTAACATTACAGCCTGAGCACATCCTATTGTAACACAGGGGAGTGATGGGATTAACATAAAACACTGGGTGCGCCATGGAGAGGATGATGATGGTGATAATGATGACTAACAGACCACTGAAGGGGGGGGATCAGATCCAACACTGCTCCTCTGCGTGCCCACGAGCCGCGGAGAGGCAGGTGATGTGCGTGAGAGCAGGTTAGGTTTTGGATGTCAGCCGGTGTTCTCGGCTATAATTAGCAGCCGAGTGTCCAGAAATGTACCCGCCGACCCCGCTGCCTCCCGCTGCCTCTCTGCCTGCGTCTCACCTGGCGGCCGCGCAAAGACGCACAGATCAAAACAGCGGCTGCAGCACCTGAGACGCGCGTTTCATTTTTTTTTTTTTAAAAAACAAACAAGCGACGATTGAAGCGTTAAAGTAGGGACTACATGTCGACGGGAGTTACCGAATACCCGTGACGTGGATTGTCCTCCTGTGACCCCGATCAGAACCGGGGAGGGAGGGAGGGAGGGAGGTAGGAGGAGGAGGGAGGCTATAGGTTGAGACAAGCCGGTGCTGTCATGGCACAAACAGACGTGTCGCTTAAAGCACATTGAACCTACAGGTGTGTTATAGTTTTCGGTGCAAATGCACGGAGTGTGCTGAAGCAGGTTACCTGAGTGCCGGTGTGTCACCTGTACAGACTCGTCGCCTCCCACCTGACCGGCCTCCACACTTCCTGGATTATTCCGTCCCACCCTGCCGACTTCTTCTTCTACTTCTACTTCTTCTTCTTTTTTTATCCTCCCTGCTCGCGTCTCTTCTTATCCTCCAGGGGGTCGCACCGCTGCTGCCGTCCTGTCAAGCTCGCCCTCCTGGAGGTTTTTCTCCGGGTCGTCCTCTCTGCTCTGCTCTGCTCTGCTCTCCTGTCCTCTCCTCTCTGTGCAGACCGCCGGCTCTCTGCGCTGCTCTGACCCCCCTGTGCGCTGCTGCCTCCGCCGGCCCACTCTGACTCCCTGCTCCTTCTTTCTGAGAACCAGGAAGCGGCTTGCCCTACTTACACCCAGTCGCGGATTGGCTCTGGCAGGGCTGGAGAAGAGACCGCCGGGGTGGGCAGGGCACATGGGGGGGGAGGGAGGGAGGGGGTCCGGCTCTGGTGCGATAGGCCAGCAGCGGTGTCTGTCGCGGCGGGAGGAGAGAGGTGGGCCGGTTTGGAGACCCCGCTGCTCCTCCTCCTCCTCCTCCTCCTCCTCCTCTCCTTTGGGCATCATAGCATAGGTGGGTTGAGCACAGCAGCGGGCAGCGAAAGCGGATTGAAGCATATCTGCTGATACCTGTCAGATGTAAAAGCATTTTCAGACCAATAGTGTCTCCCTCCCCTCCTTCTGTCATGACTCAGCAGTATTCCCAGTGGAGCCAGAGGTGACCACGGATGTTGAGGTGGATGTGAGCCAGCTCCAGACAGGTGCCACATGATTAAACGGGACATATTGTGATACATTAAACTCTTTTTTTTTTTTCACACATCAGGGGACTGGCTTTTTAGTGAAGCGGTGAGTCAAACGAGAGAAAGAGCTTAAAGGAGTCAGCTGAAGTGCAAACACACAGAAGCCTTTTGTGAACACTTTTTTCCGAGCCATATTTTTGTGAACAGAAGCTTCATTTCACTGCAAACGCACACTTTGAAGTGGTTACGACTATGGGAATCACCTCGGTTTTGTCTCAAAGTCTGAATCTCGTCCTCGTCTGCTGCAGCTCCAGGAGTGTGTGTCGGTGGGCTCAGATGTGAGGCTGCAGGAAGTCTCTATATATAATGCTGCGGTGAGCTCAGTCAGCCCACCCTCTGCCTCCCCTCTAACCTTAAATCTGTGCTCGCCCTGCGGTTGTGCCACCACTCACAGAGGTAAACGCTTACATGTGCACCATATTTTCCATGAAAAAAAAAAAAAAAAAATGTCACTGATTTCTGTTTTAAAGCACGTGGTTCCCAACCGAGGGGTCGAGGCACCCTCAGGGGTCACAAGATAGATCTGAGGGGTCACGAGATGATTAACAAGAAAAGGAGAAGTGCAGCTGTGACACACATTATGATTTAAAATAGAAAGACTTGTATGAAAAGGCAACATCAGGTATTGGTTGAAAACAAATTAAGATGGAAACTAAGCACGATGAAAGAAAATATTCCCATTGTGAGTCATAATGATGAGATAACAAGGGGAAATTATGAGATAAAATCCATCATTATGAGATAAGAAGTCGAAACTATGAGATTAAAAGTCAAAAGTGTTAGATAAAGTCATGATTATGGGATTTAAAATCAACAGTATGACTTTAAAAGTTAAAGTTACGAGGTAAAAAGTCACCCTCAGGGGTCACAAGGTTTTTTTGTTGGTTTGTTTTACGCTTTGGCTTTTATTGTGAAATTCCAGATACTTTCATCTCCCCAGGCATCTAAAAACCTGCATGAAAAGACAACATCAGATAATATTCCCATGATGAGTCAAAAAATTACGAGATAAAAGTATTATTAAAAGATAAGAAGTCGAAACTATGAGATAAATAGTCAAAATTGTTAGATAAAGTCCTAATTATGATATTTAAAATCAAGTGTGACTTTAAAAGTCAAAGTTATTAGGCAAAAATTCACCCTCAGGGGTCACAAGACAGATCTGAGGGGTCAGGATATGATTAACGAGCAAAGGAAAGTGCAGCTGCAACACAAATTATGGTAATGTTTTGTTTTTTGTTTTTAACTCTTTGGCTTTTATTGTGAAATTCCAGATCCTTTAATCTCTCCAGGCACCTAAAACTTTTATGAAAAGGCAACATCACTTTTTGGTTGAAGTGGTAGTACAATATGCAACCTGTATGGATCCCATTTCTGCCAGTTAAGGAAAGAAATTGATGAACATTTAGCCTTGATTTTTTTAAAAAAGGGAAAAAGTGTGTATTACCATGGAAAGGCAGAATAGTATGTAAACCAATTTTTGCAAGTTAGAAAACGAATAAAATCGAAAAAATCGAAACTGTGATATAAAAAGTAATAATTATGAGATAAAAAGTGAATTCAGTCATTAAAATTTTTGTAATCTCGTAATTATGTAAAATAAAGTATTATTTTATGGGCTTCCATGAACCTACTGTGGTAGAACATACATTTACTCATGTACTGTGCTTGAGTACAATACTTGAGGTACTTGTACTTGAGTATTATCATTTCATTTTATTTATTTATATTTATTTTGACGGATTTATTACTTTGCAAATTCAAATTATTAATAACAAACACAATAAAGTAACTTGAAGCTTGCCGACAGTATATAAAGTAGTTGCAACATCAAAGTGATGAACACATAATTATTATCTAGAACTATGTTTACTTTACAAATGAGTCTGAAATGGGCCATTCTGCAGATCAAGTACTTTTACTTTTGCTTTAATATTTTTTATTCTAATATTTTTTTTCAATGCCTGTCTTTTACCTGCAGCAGAGTATTTCTACACTTTGGTGTTTGTACTTTCACCAAAGTAAAATATGTGAGTCTTTCTTCCACCGCTGCCTTTGGCAAGAGGTCATGAACAGACATTGCACAGCTCCAAAGGTCGGGAATTACAAACAGTGGTGGAATGTAATTAAGTGCATTTACTCAGGTATGGTCCTAAAGTACTTGTACTTTACTTAAGTATTTCCGTGTTCTGCAACTTTATACTCGACGACATGTTGGAGACAATATTGCACTTTTTACTCCACTACATTTATTAGATAACTTTAGTTACTAGTTACTTTGCAGATTTATCTGTTAATCAGATTTTAGAAAGAATATTCCCATAAATACTAAATATCAGATGCATGAATCGACCATGGCGCTAACTGGACAACCCATAGTGTTATGTATACAGCATAAACATAAATGTAAATATATGAAAAATATACTTATACTTGTACTTTTTTTTTTGCAAGAAAAGTACTTTTTAAAATTTTATGTCAGATGTTTGAAGTCTTTTACTCAAACATTATTTGTACTGGTGACTGTTGCTTTTACCAAAGTAATATTTTATCATAATATCTTTACTTTTACTCAAGTATGACGTTTTGGTGATTTTTACACCACTGACCACAAAGCATAAGAAGAACAGAAGCTTCCGTCCGTTCTTGGATGAATTAATTGAGGATTATATTAAAAAGAAACACACACAGATTTATGCTGTTACTATACACTGCAATGATGAGGGATCAAATACGCATAATTGGGATTTTTTTGCCCCTGAAGCGCTCGTCCTGTGTGGTTGTTTCCAGCGTAGCCTCAGCAAAGACTTCCCTCTGAGTCTATTTCAGAGCCAGAATGACAGGCAGCACTTACAGACCTGTTTATCCCCCCCACCTCTATTCATGGCAGGTAATCCAGGCCTGCCATCATTAACCTCATTCACACTATCTGCCTGTGCCACAGTGGCCTCTCCTTTTCATAATAAGATTCCCCATCATTTAAACGGCCTCTTGTTCTCTCGTGTGACTGTACTGATACATACTTAAGCAATATTAATGGTGCTTTTGTGAAAGATGCTCCTTCTTCCTGCTGTGTTGATGTGATTATTAATGTGTCAACGCCATCTAGTGGTCACTGACAGCCAGCAGGCCTGAATCGCTACAAAACTGTTTGTGCACTGTGCAATGTGGAACGAATGATCATGTTCACCCGGATGTGCAGCTCTCTCCTAGTTTACAACCTCACTTCTCTCCCCAATTATACATGTCTGTATAAGTCCCAGAACGTGTAGCTAAAAACCCTCAAATATTTACAGAAAGGCAATTATCCTCTTACTGACAAATGCGTGCTACTTTATGAGACCTAGGAGGGCTTTCCAAACAGTGTGCAAAAATTAACAAGTGTAAATGCAATATGTTAATGCCCCTTAACTCGTAGAGGTGAAATTATTCTCTCGTCACCGCCTACATGGGCTGAAGGGCTGTTGAAAACCACTTGGACTTTAATGAGGGAGAAGAGTTAAAATAAATGTGTGTAAGCGAGAGAAAGTTAAAGGAAGGGAAGGGGAGGCAGGTGAATCAGCGAGACTGTAATCTGCCCGCATGAAAGCGGATATTCATTTAGTTCTTCCACTCCAGAGCGCGAGAGATTTAGGTGTCCCCACATTCACAAGCTTAACCTTGGATATGAGTGTGTCTGCCCTCTGCTGAGAGGTGCAGGATTAGGGTTGGGGATCCAGGAGAAGCAGAAGAGGAGCCGGGACAGAAGCAATAGAAATTGTTATTAAACATTCGACTTGTCGCTCTTGCAAGAAGTTATTTTAACACACAACAGTGTTGAAGCTGAGTCACAAAACCTCTCGAGTCCCAAATCCTCAGAGATAACGAATGAGTCCAAAGCTGAGTCATTGGGGTCATGTCCGAGGAGAGTCTCAAGTGGGGCTCAGCAATGTGAAATGAAACATGCAAATTAAAGGATCAGTACAGAAACAACAGTCCTTATCTGTTTTGGCAGTAGAGGAAAGTAAACAGTGTACGGAGAGTTTATAACTTAAATCTTGTTTTTGTTTCCTTAGAAGGAGACAAACAGAGGGAACACGTCCTCTTCCACACAGTCTGTGTTTCTACTGGCGCGCAGAACGGACAAACCAAACACTGACTCCAGAGAGGGCTTTTCATGTTTTTGTCTTTTAGCGTCCACTTTAGGGGAGGGTGAGACGAGGGGTGTTCAGTTGGTTGCACCACTAGATGCCACTAAATTCTACACACTGGACCTTTAAGTAGAATTTTGAGAAACTTTTGTACAACTTCAATATTTTCATTTTCTGCTACTTTTTACTTCTACTTCAGTTCGATTCAGGGGAAATATTGTACTTTTGACTTCACTGCGTGTATTTTACAGCGAGGTATACTATTTTCTTATAAGATTAATATTTTATATTATATATGAAGGGTTTTTCAGGGTCGACACTGATACCGATTAATAGAAATCAAGAAGACTGAAAAACAATATTTGGGGCCCATTTTAATTTGCAGTAAAAATTAAGTCAAACTCGAATTTTTTAACAAGCAGTGATGAAATAAACCAAAGTAAATTTTACTCAAGTACTGTACTTAAGTACAATTATGAGGTACTCATTTGAGTATTTCCTTTTTTTGCTACTTTATACTTCTTCTTCACTATATTTATTTAATAATTTATTCAGTGTTTATAGGCTAATAATTGTGATGTGTTACAATCAGATACTGTTGTAGGTGGGACATTAAACAAGTGTATTTTATCGGTAATCTGACAAAAAAAAATAAAAAATCACAGATACTGATAATTGGGAAATGCTGAATATCGGCCCTGATAATCAGCCAGAACCGATAATTAGTCTACCCCTAATCAAAACATATTTAAAGTACCAGAAGTAAAAGTACTTATCGTACAAAATTGCAATTTCAGAATTATATACATTATATTTCTGGATTATTATTTATGCTGCATTAATGTTTAAGCATCACTTTATTGGTGCAGCTAGAAGAGGTCAAGCTAATTAGAAGTACTTTATTTAATGTTAAGACCATAATAATTCATCATCAATAATTCAAAGCTACAAAGAAACTTGTAACAGAAACTGTGAAAATAAATGTAGTGAAGTAAAGCGCACATTGTTGCCACAACTAAAATGCGGTAACTCACAACTGTACTCAGTACAGTACTTGAGTAAGTGTATTATGTGATTTATTCCACCACTGCTGAAACCATAAGCAACCACATTTTAAAGTCAATTGTCTCAAGTCTCCTCTGCAAATGTCCAACGGTTTTTTGAGTCATCAATATTCAAGTTTAAATTAAAATCAATATTTGTACCTTATACATGTACACAAGACAGATACACACATGTAAGCACACAAAAGAGCTCATGCCTCAACACACTCACCAAGATGATATCTAAATCCGCTTTATTCTTACATCCAGATATACACCACCATCATCACCATCATCATCATCATCATCATCATGGTTGTCAAGATCACCACCAACATGATCATCATCAAAATCATAATCAGCACCTTCAACACCACACTCAAGACCATCATTGTGACAGCATTGTTAGCTGTTTTTTTCTGTTCAAAAGCTAAAGCTGTGATAAATAAAAAATTAAACATTTGGTCCTTTAATATATAGTCTAGGCAACATGGTATCAGGGGTTAAGACAGAAATGCCTTGTTGCTACCCACACAAAACATCAAACATCACTGGAAATGGCGCTGAAACAGTGTCGTAGGGCGACAGCGGGAGGAGCGAACTGAACATGAGGCCGACAGCAGCGAAGAGCAAAGTGTCGGGCAAACCGAGAGAAAGGGAGAGAGTCTGTGAGCGTCAAAGAAACAGTTAGCAAATGGAGCTGTGAAATCAGATGAAAGGCGGCTTGACAGACAAGAGATGAAAGACTGAGTGGCTGAGGAGTGAGGAAGCACACAACAGAGACCCACAGAGAGGCACGTATTTACAGTACAGGGAGGAACGAAATCGAGTGAGCCACAGTGCACAGCAGAGGGATATTGTGCGTCACACGAAAAACACAATTTTACAGAAGTAGTCAGAGTGAACATGTAGGTTTAAAAGTCCTTGTTCAAAAACTAAACACCACACAACTGGGACAACAAAACTACCAGTGGACTGCTCCTAATTATTCAAATTCATATGAGTATCGACTTTACAGTGATTTTTAAACTCTATATCCTCATAATTATTATTATTATTATTATCATGATGAGAAAATATTACACTTTGGTGCAGAATGGGAGGCAAGAGGGAGTTGGAGCTGGAAACCAGGAAGTGGCATCACAAATGACTTTCTTCCAAACAGCAAAAGGATTATTGTTTTCTCACATTTTTTATTATTATCAAGGCCATTTCCTGTCACATTATGAGAGCCTCAAATGTTTCACATGTATTGCTGATTCCATTGTCAAGAAAATGGAGACTTTTCACATATACTGCTTTTTTTTTTACTCCTGACTCTCAGCTATTGCTTCCATCCCACTTTACTGTTTCCACTTCAGCTCCCCTGCTTGCTCCAACAATCACTAACACAGATATGTATGTATACATTTGGATGTTTTTTTAGACTCTACCATACCTCGTACACACTCCACTCAACAGACCTGTAAAGTCTTTCTCTTGAGTCAGCTGAGTCACATGAACACCTGATGTTCTAAGACAACCACATCCTAGAGTGAATGCAAACAAGATGTACCCGTCCACGTGAGATCACCGGATGTCTGGCGCCAACGCTGACACAACTCGGCCTCCGCACAAGTCAAGCTGTGAGGTTTTCTTCCTCTTCTTTCTTACATGTTGGCAGGAAGTTTGTGTCTCAGTCCCTCTGAGTCTTTTCTGGCGAGTTGCTGCTGAGAGTCCTTTTTCCCACCTTTAGGTGAGGTGGTGTTGGCAGGGGTGGCAGTGTGTGCTGACTGGGCAGGTGTAGTGGTGGATGCCTGAGAGGTCTGGGCAGTGGTAGAGGGTGTGTTGAGTTTTGAGGACTCTCTAGGGGCGGCTGTGGTCGTTGGCAGTTGTTTTGGGGGGTGAGAAGAGGAAGATTGGATGCTAGGAGAGGTGGTGGTGGAGGAAGAGGGGTTAGTGGAGCTTGGCTTCGGGCTTAAACATGCCGATGATGGGGTGGTTGCTGTGGTTGGTTTGGTGGGATGACCAGAGCCTGAAATTGGGCTTTGAGAAACGACAGGATTGGTTTGCTTTACAGGATGAACTGTGAAAGTTACTTTAGGTGGAGAGATCGTGGTAGGTGGTGTTGGGGAAGGAGATGCAGCTTGAGTTGGGGTTAAAGGCGAGGCCGGTTTTGAGATCTGGCTTGAGGTGGGGCCTCTGGCTGAGCTGGAGACAGAAGGGGTTGGACTCTGGGGTTTACTTCTGGGGGCGACAGATGTGACAGGGATAGGTGAGGGGACGAGGGTCTGGGTGGGTGTAACAGGTGTGAGTGTTGGTGTCTGGGAGGGTGTAGAAGTACGGGTGCGTGTGGTCTGAGTTGGGGCCGGTATCGGAGGAGGGATTGGGGTCGGGGCAGGACCGGGACCGGACAGTGGAGAAGCAGAAGTAGGTGTGTTGGACGTCTTGGCTCGGGGGCTCTGGGGATGCGGTGGAGAAGTGGAGATCAAGGAGGAAGGTGGAGAGGAGGAGGTGAGAGATGACTTGTAAGTTTGAGGTAGCGGAACAGGGGTAGAAACAGAAGATTGAGGCGGTGTGGAGCAGGGAGAGGGAGAGGAAGAGCGAGGGGAGGGTGTGGGGATCGGTTTGGGACGGGGAGTTGATGAAAGCGTCAGCGGGTGGGTTCCTGCCGTGGAAGGGGTCGAGCAGGGAGGAGGAGAGGAGGAACGAGAGGGGGTCATCGGGATTGGTTTGGGACGAGGTGGCTGGGAGAGAATAGGTGTAGAAGAGGAGGGGGTAGGTGCAGGTGACGGGGTGGCAGAGGAGAGTGGGGTCTGCTTTGGAGGGGAGGAAGATGGCAAAGAGGCTGCAGAGGGCATGTGTGCAGGTGGAGGTGTGGGTATGGAGGCGGTGTGATGGGCTGTGGGCTGTGCTTGTGTTTGTACATTGAATGGTAAATTTGTCACCGGCTGCATTGGAGCGTTGGAGGTCAGCATGCCCGCGCTGCCTCCTCTGGCTAACTGCCCTGCCAGGAAAGGAGCCGCCAACAAATTACCCCCAGAGGCTTTCCGGTGGAGAGGCGGGTGAGGCTGCAATCCTGCCCAAGAGCGGTGAGGCAGAGTGGGCTGCGAGGCTGACAGCAGCCTGGCCTCCTGGGTGAGTCTGCCCAGTGCTGGCAGCCCCTGAGAGCTGTTTCCACCATGACGGAGCAGAGCTTCCTTTGCTCCCTGTTGACTTGTCATAGAAATGCTACCATCTGATGGGGCAGCAGGAGCAGCAGAAGGGTTGGTGGGAGGTACCTTGTGGAGGGGTGGAGTTGATGGCCCTGCACCTGTCGGGGTTCCAAGTGATCCAGCAATGACTGAGGGGTGATCAGCCTGAAGGCGGAGGCTATAATGAAGAGTCCTTCCTTGTTGGACAGGAGTCGGGATGGAGGAGGCTTGCGTGGGTGGAGTTTTAGCAACAGGGGGCGACGTCAGCCCACCAGGAGGGCCCATGGTTGAGGGTGAGGCAGGAAATGGTCCTCTTGGGGACAAACTACCCAAACCACCGAAACCACCCATCCCTCCCATTGCCATCATCCCGATGAGAGAGCTCACAGAGGGGCGGAGAGGCTGCAACACAGGAGGGCGAGGAGGAGACAGAGGGAAAGAGGTGGAGGGAGAGGGAGAGACAAGAGGGGAGGGCAAGAAAAAAGCACCTCCAAGTGCATGCTGCTGCTGCAGCTGCTGGAGCTGCTGCTGCTGCTGCTGCTGCTGGTGCATGAGGGCAATGGCTACATTACTGGTGGCAGCGGCAGTCTGCAGGGGAGCGTGAACCAGCGGTGCCCAGATGACCGGGCGTGGCCGAGGAGACACAGTGCCACTTCCTCCCATGACCCCGCCTCTTCCTGCAGCGGCCGCCGCAATGGCTTCCTGCATGGCCGGCATGCTGTCGTGTTTGACGATCTGCTGGACCAGCATGCTGTCACAGGAGCCCAGACTGCCCGCTGCCAGGCCTCCTCCGGCTCCTGGTCCCCCTCCGCCCCGGCCTCCACCACGACCCATACTGCCCCCCAGAGATCCACCCTGGGATGACTTCCGCAGGAGCATGGAGTTCTTCCTGCCTGTAGAGAAGAAACAGGAGTGAAAATAAGACAATATTTACTTGTAGAAAGATACATTGTCTGCTGAACAAATAACAGACATCAGAGGTTGTAGCCTCAAGGTTTTTCTGTTCCTCACTGAGAACACTGCTCATCCTTAATTATTTCAGCTTTTCCTCTTTCAGCTTGTTTTCAAAGATGAGTTCTGACCTTTCAGCTGAGTACAAAGTGCCTGAGAAATGTAGCAGAATTAGATGGATAACTGCAAATATTTGGCAAGGTTGTTGTAGAACTAAATGCTGAATGCAAAATAGCTAAATAGAAGAGACAGTGAGAGAAATGTATGAGCCAATCAGAAATATGCAGCTTACCAATACGGTCCAGTCGGTCGACTGCGACAGTTTCGAAGGCACGCCGCATCATCGGGTGTTCCTCCAGCACCTCGTTAAAGCTGTCCACGCTGAGAGAGTACAGACGACAGTATGTGTCTGCACGGACACTGGCTGTCCTCCGTCCACGAGTCAACAAACAGATCTCTACATGTGAGGAGGAGAAAAGAGGAACGAGAACAGGCAGTGAGAAGGGTTGTGGGATGCATTAACCCTACATTATTTATACTTCTATATCTTGTTACGCAACCTTAACCATCTAGCCATCTCTGCATGTTCTCACCTCCAAAGTAAGACCCGTCGCTCAGCTTGGTTTCCTTGTTGCCGCGGGTCAACACACTCACTCGTCCGTGTTGGATGAAGTACATCTTCCGTCCAACAGTGCCCTCCCGGATGATGAAGTCCATAGGCTGAAACACCTCAAAGCGAAGCTTGGTCAGCACGGCAGTCACAAAGTTGGGATCAGCGTTGGCGAAAAGTGGCATGTTAGCCACCAGGCTGCGACAGTTGAAGCTGACGATCTCCTAGACAAAGAGAACGAAGAGATGAATCGAGGAAGGGAAAGGTGACAGATTTGCTGGAGGACAACATCTGTGGTTTCTAAGTGTAGGTGTGTGGGTGTTTGTGAATTTATTACCTCTTTAAGCGGCTCGCTGAGTTCTCCCAGGATGTTCTCCTCATCAAACATTTTCCCCTGGAAGCGGTGCTCGTAGTACTCATGGATCTTTTGTCGAACATCTGCAGGAAGCTTGTGGAACGACATGTACTGCTCCACCTGCTTGTACTGCAATAACAGAAACACACACGTGCACAGGTCAGAGATCTGCAAACAAATTCACCAAAAAACAACCAACTACATTATCTGCATCCATACATGAATGGGTGGGGCCTGAACTGAACAAGGGTGCTGCTTAAACTGGAAGTAAATGGGACTAACCGAAAGTTGTTAATTTAAGCCTGAAATTGACGAGTTAATAAAATGCTGCTATGTTTATGATTTATTATACAACAAGTAGTTCCAACCAAGCAATCGATTGGTCAACTAGACATTTAGATAAAGCTCAAATCAGCAAGGCAGCCACCTTACTCATCACTAAAACTATTACTTCGCCATCCATGGCAACACTACACAACGTACAAAGGGTGCCAGTTCTGAAAAAGAGAGTGGGATGTTTAGAAACATTTTCACGCATGAAAATAAATCACGAACCACAGTGGGCCTATATAGCCTAGACTGTGACCTGCTGTTAAGCTATTTCTATCAGTTGTTAAAGTAACATTTATAGAATAGAGAGGCATTTATGTGCACAACATTTGAATCCAAGAGAAATTTCCCTACAGGGACAATGAAGTATATCGTATCGTATCGTATCGTATCGTATCGCATCGTATCTTTGTAAAACATAAAATATATAGTGCAGAATAAACTGTTTTTCTTCTTTCTTCTTGTCAACCTTCGTACAAAGGTTACTTTCTACAACCTATAAGCATGAAAGTATAAGTATTAAAAAAATAGAGTAGTCCTCAGCCATCAACAGGTGATTCCAAACATAAGCTAGTGAATAATATATATCTGCTGTATTTATATTTATATCATTGTCTTCTTGGCTCTGGGAAGGTGTGATGAGCCTTTTTTTACTGACCTTTTATAGACTAAAAGAAGAACTGATCAAAACAACCCACAGCTTCATTCATAATGAAAATGATCGTTAGCTGCAGCCCGAGACAGAAATCGATTGAGTCGAGTTCAACAGCTAAACTATAAAAAGTATGACGCGGGAGATGGATGCTGCAACAGATGGATGGGCGTCATGTTTCACCTTCTCCTGGTACTGCCGTCGTGAGGAGTCCAGTGACTGGATGAGAGCGGTGGCGTGGCCGATAAACATGGCGTAGCAGGTGGCCCCGACGATCATACTGAGCATGGTGAGCCACACATCAGTCATCCCTTCTGGAGCCTGGGCACCGTACCCGATACACAACATGTGGCTCATGGCTTTGAACAGAGCATAGGAGTACTGCACGCCCCACGTGTCGTTCTGTGAGCGGGAGACAGACAAAGGTGGGGCGAGGGAAAGAAGTGTTAATTAAAAGGCGCTACAATATTGAACTGTTCTTATTTTAGTGAGGTTACAGGAGCATTTTCTGCTCGCACCCCACACCACTTCAGAAAATACAGCTGAGATCATAACATGAAACGGCAGAGCAATTTAACTGTCAAAACCCACTCGGCTGCAAAACACGGCGACTGCAGAGCGAATAAAACCACACAGACAATAAAAGCCATCATGCATTATTAAATAAATCTTTAAAAGACTACAAACAAAAGGACCAGCCCCATTTCTGTGTCGGTGTGTGTGTGTGTGTGTGTGTGTGTGTGCATGCCTTTGTGTTTTAGCTTGTGTGTGAGTCCAATTATACTAAGATGTTAATGGTCGAACAGATGAGGGGACTTTCTCTGGGGAAAATCCCAGCATCGGCCTGCTTAGCAACAGTCACCCAGCCAACCGCTGAGACATGAGTCAGCTATTCATATAGCTGTGTATCTGTGTGCATTCATCTGCGTCCACGTCTGCGCGCACGTGATGAAATCTGCTGCAGGTCCCCAGGCCTCCCACTGTTTGCGTGCATTCACGCCTCCACCTGATCTCTGCTGAGGATTTTAATTGGAAAATCATTTTATTTTTGGTGACGATGAGAGTCGATCTTATTCCAAACGGACGTGTCGCTGCATGAGCCAATTAACGCAGACGAGGAGCAAACAATGTCAGATCTGATAAACAGCCTCGATCTGTACACACACAGATAACCCAAAACCTGAGCCTCGCTGCATTCATCTGAAATAAATATTGTGCGCACTGTTCAAACAAGCTGAGATAGAGCTTTGTGTGCTTCATTCAGCTCAAACTGAATGTCATGTCCTGTTTTTGCTCTCCGCACAATGAAATCTATCATTCACATACGTGCAGAGGGCTTAGAGACTCACCACCATCAGGTTCTTGGAAACCCAGCAGTCAGGAGGGAAGTCCTGCAGCATTGGGACCAGGAACTGCAGACAGCCGTCCCAGTGGCACAACAGCAGCATCATACCGATCAGGTTGACTATCCTCACCATGGCACTGGCAAGGTCATAGGTCATGTGGAAGATCTGAAGAGGAGCAGAGGGAGAGAGGAGGAAGAAAATATGGATGTAAGAAGGTTAATAAATAATAGGTGGATGGCAAGTGAGATTTAGACCTGGACACACCTGGACAAATACAGAACATTTTAATTTAAATTGTGCAGCCCTAACTGTTGGTCTTAATCATAATTCTATTTAACTTTAATTAATTCTTACTTTTAATAGTTTTAATTCATATGTCTTGTGAATTTTCACTGGTCGGTTGGTAGTATTATTTCATTATTTCATTTCATGTTCTTCTTCATGTTTATATTAAATGTTTCTACATGTCTAATCTTTATCTTTACACTATCCACACAGTTTTGTGGTAGCTCATGATCTGTGCAGCACATTGTGCTTCCACCTGGAATTAAAATCTGCTCTATCAGGGGTGCCCGAACTTTTTCACTTGGGGGGCCAAAAATGAAACTTAATGATGGGCCACAGGCCAAAAACAAACACATATTGTACTGTACCGTACAGATCGTACTGTGATGTTACTCAATCTGCACTCAGTATGCACTGCTCAATCGACTGACTTCCTGTGCAGTGTCACACTGCGCACCATGAAAAATGATTAATAATCACGAATTCTACATTTATAGACTGTTTTTATTTCACACATCCCACACACTGCTCTACTCAGTCTGTTTAAAAGAATATTTACAGAAATTACATATCTAATGAATGATATGCAGAAATTGGACATGACATTCTTGTAAACGTTCTTGTAAATTAAGTGCAACTGGATGAGGAGACTTGGACTCTGTGTTTATAACATTGATGCTTGGTGTTCACACACAGTCAAATTTGATGGACAGTGTTTTCCCAGATGTTGAACTTGTTTTATGAAGATGTTGACCACATTATCATCACCATCTTGTTGCTGCTGTTTACATACACCCAGACGCAAATTCAAGAGATGCGCTATGCATTTATTTTGTAATTGTATATAAATAACTGTATATTCTGTACGTTCTGTAATTTTTGTAGCATGAAGGAGTTCACAAAATGTGCAATCCTGTGTTGTATAATGATGAATAAATTACCTTGTACCTTAATTATGTGTTGGCTTCTCTACTTGTTCATGTTTACTTCTCTCCTTAGTTGCCTTTTCTTTTATGTGTTGTATAATGTCACAGATTGAACACGTCACTTATTGAGAGACACTCCAACAGGAGACTGACCCACATCTGTGCAGGAAGAATCAGCAGAGTATCATCTGTTTAAGATCACTGTTGTATGAATTGTTTGAAACACTCTTGGCTAAGGTCCAGAGGGACCATAATGTTAGTAGTATTAATACATTTGGCGATGGCGAACAAGAGCAGTGAGCGGGATCTTCTTTTCTCAAGACTGAGCTGAGACTTTCCAATGCACCTGCATCTGAGTTGATGTGTGAATATCTCCTTTGAAAAAAATATTTCACAAAAAAAAAGAAAAAAAAACCCTTTTATTTCTTTGATTATTTAAGAAAATGTCACTAGAAAAATCTGATGGGCCACATTAAAACTTATGGTAGCCCCACTTTGAGCAGGCTTGTGCTATATAAAGAAGGTCTTGCTTGCTCACTCATCTCCACGATATTTTAAAAAGGGTTTGATTCTACACAAAAACATGATATTTCACATTGTAATGAGTTTTGAACCATCGCTGTCACGCAAACATCTCCTTCACCTCGACTCCGTTTCCTAGAGTTTCTCACCTCCTCCCACTGGTGGATGTAGCGGATGAGTCTGGACAGGCGAAGCAGTCGAAGCAGGCTCAGGATTTTGGTGAAGCGGACGATGCGCAGCGCCCTGGCTGTCCTGTAGACCTCGGAGTCGAGACTGTCTACCATCAAGAAGATGTAGTCCACCGGGATGGATGACACGAAGTCAACGAGGAACCAGCTCTTCAGGTATTTCTGGCGGATCGCCCTAAGCGAGAGGAGGATGGCAGACCAGTGACATTCGTGATTTGGCAGTCAAGCTGTGTGGAAGTGATTGCAACATTTGGTTGGCCTGAAACAATTCTCATTAATATTCAACAGGAACAGGACTGGAGAGTGAACAAAGCTGTGCCACTGGCTGCTCGTCAGCTTTTTCACATCTCACACATGGATTGTTTGAACACAAACCCAGCAGATGGCCAAAAGAGCACATTTAAATGTTCGGTGACAGAGCTGCTGAATTTATATTCAAGACCCTGCACAGTGACCACCCTTGACATATAAAACTGAAACACAATGCACAAATGCTCCTACTGACCTGGGGTCCAGCAGTATCTCAGTGTTGTCTTCCTTGATGATGCCGGTCCTGAAGTTGAGAACCAAGTCGACCATGAAGAGAGTGTCCGACACCACGTTGAAGATGATCCACGAGGGAGTGTTCTCTTCTCTAAAGAAAGTGATGCCCACTGGAAGGATGATTAAGTTCCCCATCATCAACATTAACATCAACAGGTCCCAGTAGAATCTAGACAGAGAGAGACAGTGTTGTTCTGTTGGGATGTGACAGCGTAAGATATTTGGTATCGTCTAACTTTCTCTTGTCTTATGTTTCTTGAATGTACATATTTGCTCATTGGCCCATTTTTCTGTTTTTAACAGACGTTTTGGAGGAAACGCAGGTGTAAATAATGCAGTTATGGATGACTGATTTCCTATTGGCTACTTTGCTCCTGGTGTTGCTGGCTTATTGTCATCTGATGTGTCCAAAATCGATCGTACATGCTGTTCTAAGAGGGTTTTTGGTGACATGTTCACACTGATAATGTGACAGAATGCCAGACAAAATGGCAAAGCTGCTCACTGTAATAAAAAATTAAACAAATTGCGAGTGATAGTGAAACAGCTCCAGAGAAATATTGGAAAGCAAAACAAGGGAACACTCCAAAATCAAAAACACACATTTTTCATCTACCTGTAGTACTATTTATCCATCTATTATTGATCAATTCAACTCATCCATGAGTAGATACACGCTTTCTTCTGCACGGTGATGTGGCTGACAAGTTTGCCACCTCCCTGCTGTCATTTAGTGGGCAAGCCATGCCTTCAGCTTTGGTAACAGGTTTAGTAATGACTGGAGAAATGCAGGCTCCCCCTTGTGGCAATTCAAAATAAATCAGGAACTCAATATAGGACTGTACATTATCGAGCTAGACGGCTTTTTCAAGTGAATCCTGTGAGAATATTTACAATTTTCCCGTTAGGCTGACCAGGTGTCCCTTTTTATGTGGGACTGCACAGCATTTTCATCCTTTGTCCCACATACTAAGACAATGTCCTATATTTTGATTGACTCATTGTTTTCAAAACTCAAACCACCGCAGGACAGACACTTTTCTAGTATCTGGCTTTTATCCAGTGCTAGGGGGGGCTGTCGTCACAAGGATGTTTTTGATGTCAATCAAACTATGCAGGCTTGGTTAAAGTGCAGAGTAATGTGTCCCTACGCGACCCCAAACAAGATGTAGATTGAATATGATGGAAACTAACACACACAAAAAAAGGAAAAAGCAGCTACAACAAAGAGCCATGACAGCAGCTGATGATAAGCTTTTCATTAAATGTTCTTTTTTTTTTAGTTAATTAGACGTAATATCACAATTTCGAAAACAACATGCTTTGGTTTGTTGGGATCTGTTCACTCTTAATCTTGATAACAGGAATTCACCACGGTCAGCAGTCACGGTCACGTCCCTTTATACAGTATACAATTCATTTGTAGTATGGATTTGGGATACTTGAATACAACAGAGCCATCACTAATGTTATTAGTAACACTCTTCCCACTATGACCGCTGTTCGGTACATACTAAAGCTTTATCAATGGTTTTAACCTCCACATTAATGCTGATTTATCTTATTTGATTGATTTGAGAGAGCATTAAAAAAAAAAAAAGAGGCTGTATAATCTAGTCTTTCTCTTCTACTTCTAAGAGGATGTGTTCAACATGGCAATCTGAAATAACAGATTTAAAGAGGTATTCCTCTGATTTAGTGTCACATGGAGAGAGTGACGGACTGATCCGAAATATAATATTGAAGCCGCAGAGGACGAGATATCCTGACTTTGAGAGTCTAGTATAAGTCAAGCTCCATAAATCCTACAAATCCCACAATACACCTGGAAGTGTCTTTTAATTAGAGCCATCCCTGCCGGGTAATTGCCCTCATCTTTCAAACTCCAGCTCACAAGGCCACTAAAATAACCCTGAAAACATTAAACTGCTGTTTTTACAGTCTGAGTCATATTCTCCATTTCTCTGCGGAGTGGCCTTTTTAAAGGACAATTCTGACAGATTTTGGTGTGCAAACACCTTTCAGACATGCCAGTCTCTCTCTTCACCGCCCTTTATTTCAGTCAATCCTGTTATATCTGATATCCTCACATATATTCTTATGTTAAACTATTCCTATGGATAGTCTCCTGTTTGTTACTGACAGTGAGTATAATAACTTGGGGAAAAAATACTGTGGCAAAATAAAGTACATCTTTTATCTGTCCTAACAAACGAAGTAGAACAGAATTGAATTGAGACGGAGAGAAAGACAGAGAGGGAGGAAAATGATAAGTAACCTTGAGGGGCCTCATCAATCTGTATCTAATGCCGGAGGGTATTACCGGATGACGTATAGTCTTTGCATAAAAATACGGGAAATCAGTCACATCACTGGGACGCTGCAAGTGATTAAAGTATGACAGAAGAGGCGATGCAATCATCTCGAGATGATTCCTGTCATCTTTGTGTCTTCCTCTTCCTAATCCCTCTCTATCCATCACCTTAACTACATATCAATGACTCGCTTCTTCCTCTCTACACACACACACACACACACACACACACACACACATGCTCTCTCTCTGGGAGAAAGTACACTCAAAGCTCTGTGGTCGATTGCTATTGAGCGCTAATTTAGTAACACAACCTCATGGTGTGACGCTACTGCTAGACTGATGAAGATTAAGCATGAGTCATCAATCTGCTACACACACACTCCTCTCTGACTTTGCCACTTATACTGACAGATGTATCACTTCATAATCACTGGCAATAAATACAGGGATTATTCACAGCAAACAGACACAGCGGTTCTGTAGCTGCTGTGATGAAGCTGGAGATTTATTCCTGACCTTGAGGACACCATTTGTTAACTCTGATCACAGGGAACAATTCTGTAAATCACATCAAACCATCCTGTGGTTGTCAGTACTATTCATATACAAAATATTATCCTAACCCCAGCTCTTTACTTCATGTTCTGATGGAGGACATGACCTGACGGAGCATAGACATTTCTTTTGCTTTTGTACTGTATGATGTACTGCGGCTGAACGATTAGTCTATTTAAGGAATATCTCTCACCCTCAGTTTTATAATCCACAAAAGCTTCATGGCAAAACAGTGTCTCTTAAACAACTGAAGTAGATGCAGTCTTGTTTTAAAAGAACCGCTAAAACCCATCAAATGGCTCAATACAATATAATACAAGTCTCTGGAAGCCCCAAGATCCCAAATTGATGGGAAAAGACGTTATTTATACCCTTGACGCAAGGACGAGCTGGTGCACCCTATTCAGACGGGTGCTTGCTAAGGCTTTTAGCTTAGCAGCTACAGTGAAGATTTTCTGCTTAAAAATGGTGGAAATAACCATCTTTCCAAATCAGTTTGGGATCTCAGGGCGTCTCCTCCCCACCTCCTTCAGCTGTTTAGGAGAATACTGCCAAGCTGTTTTACTGTGAAGCTCCAGAAATGTTTTGTGGAATTGTTAAAACCACGGCCAATGGATAAACCCTGGTGCAACATGAAAATGAGACTCCCTCTTCCCATCTCCTAAGCACCAACCAACAGCAAAGTATTTTAAAGGCTTTATTTGAAAACGTATCTAAACACAAAAAGAAGCGCTGGCAGTGTGGCTGGATGCAGAGAGAGGAGAGCCCCCCGGGAACTGGGAGGAGCCGGCCATTAAACTACAGCATGGAGGCTGGAACCAATCAGCTCCCTGGGACAACCTGCACACGCGGGTGTCATTCAATCAATCAGCCAAACACACCTGCAGCCAATCACACTCACATTCAGGTAACACAGAGAGATCAGGGAAAATTAAAGCACATTAATTAATAGAAGTGTTAATACGACCTGTAAAGTCGAAGCAGGAATACAAAACTTCACCTGACTTTCCATCGGTATGGGGGTGAGTAGATGAGGACATTTTTGGCTGAACTTGCAATTAGTTGATCAACAGAGAGTTCATCTGCAACAGTTTTGATAATGGATTAATCATTTTGAATTGCCAAAAAGAAAAAAAAGCCAAACTTCTCTATGGCTTCTCAGATTTTGCTGGTTTCCATGTAGACCTGTATGATATCAAACTGAAGACCTTTTGGTTTTATGGAGTAAACTGATTATTCGATCGTTTGTGGCAGCAAGTATTTTACTTTATTGTATTTTAGAGTTACTTGTGTTATACTATGTTACATTTCAGAGGGAATCATTGTAGTTGTTACTTAAAAATGAAAAAAAATATAAAATGGTTTTTAAAAACCTGTTTCAGGCCCAAAGATGTTAACGTGATCCATCATTTTAGAGTTATACTGTCCGTAAAAAGTTTTCTACAAATTTCTGTAGCAAATTTCAGACAGTGAGGAAGGAAGTCGGTCAATGTGACTCCACGTTAATGTGAGTAAAACTTGAATACATGAACATTTCTGCCTGAGTCACATCAGATAGATTTGCATCATCAGTGGTGGTTATTTAACAGTGGAGACAACAACTCCCATGATCCCAGCTACTTCATGACATCATCACACTATGTCTTTTGTTTTCTTTGTTGTGAGAGACCACCTGCAGCAGAAAATACATACTGTGCATTTTAGTAGCACTTCAATTACTTGTAATGTTGTGCTTTTACTTAACATCTGCGTACCCACCTCCACTGCCCTATAGACTGTTGCACATCATCCTACAGGGAACAATAACCATTTATGATTTTTGTTCTCCCCACCTGTCTATAACACACAGACAGTGCTTTGCATCTGAAATCTTTCAGACAGAGTGCACAGATTTAAATGATCGATAGCATGCAGCAATGATGTTTTCGCTTGCGGAGTAACTCAATAGATGACATTGAACATGTCACTGCACATTCATCAGCTTCTGTGTGCTAGATTTCGCTGTAGTCACCGACATGAGGCAGCCGGGTTGAGCTCAAAGGAACGAGAACAACCAAACAGACAAGAGAAGACATCAGATCCAAACCGAAAACGACGTGAAGGTTTGTCGTGTTGGGCTAAATACCTGACGAGGCCTGGCTTCTGATCTCCTAGGTGTGGACCGACGCAACACTGGATAGTGTGTGTGTTTCACGCAGGTATACATGCATGTGCACTAGTGTGTACTCACACTGTGCACAAACACTCATGCACACAAATAGGAATTGCAAATGCAATCAAAGCTCCTCCTCAGCCTCATCAGTATGCCATTTTGAACACGAACAGGTGCTGGAGGAGAACTGACCTGCATCTACCTGCTCAGCTGTTGTCAAACCAAACGCTAATTCTACTGTAATTGAGGCCAAGTGTCTCCTGAGCGTCCTCTGATTGGTTCCCTGTTCGCGGATGGCCAGATGTCACTTCTGAGCAAGTTACCACCCATCATTCTGCCACTCAGACAGACAAACAAGCACAACAGCAAACCGGCTATTATATAATAAATCTCTGTTGCTATATGTGTAACGCCACCAACCCTGCTTGAACACGGCTCATCTGCGTTGACAGACAGTTTTCATCCCCTCGTCTCCACTTTGCGTGCCTCTCTGAGAATCATCTTCACCTCTACCACCTCTCGTTACGTATTCTTATAGGTGCAGCAGCAACCCATCTTTTCTTAATGAGGTGGAGGGCGAGAGGGCTTATCAGTAGACTCAATAAAGAGGGACCACACACACACTCTTGTGGTCAAGGTCAATCCTGGGCAATAAAGGGGCTTTGAAAGTAATTTGTCTGTCCTTTTCTTCCTCACAAACTTCCCCTTCAGACTACAGGTACTTAACGGAAAAGTTAGATGACTGAATTATGCATTGTGCACACTCAACTTGCATAATTTAAGGAAGACATACATAATTGATCCTAATCCAATTGTGGTTCTCGGACTGGATAATTAGACATCATTAGATATCTTGCGTGAATATCAATAAAGCGCAGGAGGAGGGGCTTCCATTCACATCCATCCACACCTCTTCATCCAGCCCTCCTCCTCCTCCACCCCTCACTGACCTCATTCACCGTATCTCCTGCGAGCATAAGCAGCGCTTGTGAGTGATCATCAAATTGACAGACAATACTAAACGAGTTAGTCTGCGAGTGTGTGCGTGTGTCCGTGTGTGGCTGATGAGACAAAAGTGGGCCAGGAGCCTTGGGGATCAAGTCATCCATTGTTGCTGCGGTGTGTCTGGAGATGATGAATGCTGGAAGAAGGGTGTTTGTCCAAGGATGCTTTCAAATGCCTGTCTGTAAATATTGTGACACATTGAAAGTATACACCTCCATTCAAAAAAACTAAGCCAGAGACATGTTCAACAGAGTTTACTACAAGGTGTGTCGTCACTCAGGAAAACTTAAAATAAACAGCCTCAATATTCATTTCCACCCCAGGAGTCAGACAAATCCTGGCTCCGAGCCACCAGCAGGGAGTGCTGTGCTGGGTTCATCCACTGTTCACACCAAAACACACTTAACATTTTACCTAATTGACATGGAAGGCGTCTCTTGCTGCCTGAACACCTCTCGGCTAAATCTGTCCTCCTAATTTGCATCTCCTCACCTCTGCCCCTCTCTAACTGTGAAACGATTCCTTCTGAAAACTAGCAGACTGCAATTTGTATTTACTCTGTCACGGTTTTTTACAAATGGAGGTCTGCTATCGCTGCGTGGTGTCTCTCCTGGAGGCCTCGTCACCTACACACTGCCCTTTCCATAAACACCTCTCCCTCTGGGTTCATCGTGCCTCCGAGGACATTTCATCCACTCCCCTGTTATCATTCTGTCTTTTAGCCTTTCTCCCTCCAGAGACATCCCCTCCAACCCTCCCATACATTTCTATTGTGTGCTCAGTAATATATATTTAGCCTCCTGCATGCCTCTCTCTCCTCCCAGTTGTCCTCCTCCCTGTTTCCCCTGTTGACGACTGAAGCAGCAGCTGAATGTATGATCTGTTTCTCTTGCCCTGTTCCTTCTTCCACTTAAGTGTCCATCATTATGCTTCAAGTGTGCTCACAGAAGTGAGCACGCGTCCAACTTGCTTTGATCCTCATTTCCACCAAAAGAACATTATGTGTCTTTCATGTGCTACAAGTGGCTTTTATTTTACAAACCGACACCAGTGTGAGTGGAAGCTGAGTGTGTGTGTGTGTGTGTGTGTGTGTGTGTGTGGTGACTCCATACCTGAAGTCACTGTAGGGGTGTATGATCCACGCCCCGGCTGATTTCAGTCTTTCCTGCTCCAACGCCACAGCCTTGTGGGATCCAAACATCCTCAGGCTGAACTTGTTGACCCCCGGCTGCAGCATGGCCCCAAACTGTCTTTGGATGAAGGTGCTCTGGTTGGAGGTGCTGTAGTCCTCCCCATCCAGCCCCATGCCGAACCCGCCCAGTCCAGACTGACACATCATCTCAGGCGTCCCTGCTGTGGTGTTGCAGGCCGTGGTGGTGGTGGTCTCCAGGCCGGTGGCCACCACCATCACTCCAGTCCCAGTGGAGGAGGTGGAGGTCAGGGCGGCGCGGGATGAGGCGAAGCCCACTGAGCGTGGAGGAGCAGGGTGGGCTGTAGAGGAGGAGGGCGGAGGAGGCGGCAGGGGCACTGGAGTGGTTGGCGTGCCTGCTGTGCGGAAGGGGAGGCCGTCCCTGGTGGAGGAGCTCATGATGGAGAGGCGGCGACCGCGCCCACCTAGGGAGGTGCTGTCTGCCCCGAAGGAGCCCCTCTCCCCCTCCAGAGAGGCCTGGGACAGCCTGTAGCCCGGGGAGGGCAGGCTGCCCTTACTGCGCCGCTTCGAGTCCCCTCCGTTACGTCTGGGGAGGCTGTCACCCCCAGACCCCCCTGCACTACTGGGGGTGCCCACACCTCCAGCCACCCCATCCATCCCAACTCAGGGAGGAGGAGGAGGAGGAGGAGGGGAGGGTGAATATAACCTGTAACTCCCACCTCCTCAAGAAAACTATTGTTTAGTGTTGTCCAGTTGAATAGATCACATAGGTGAGAATGTCTACGTCAGTCTCAATGTTAAATTAAAGACACTACAGAGAAGTGGTCTGAGTGTCTCCAGTCATTCCCCCGGAGCAGACAGCTCACACCTCCGCCCTCTCTCTGCCGGTGTGGCCATGCTTACCTCAGTGCCCTTGGAGAAAGCTCCATCCAGACATTGAATCCTCCACCCTGCCGGTGTGACGCCAGCAGCTTCACTTTTCCTCTTTTCTTAAGGAGTCTCGTTTGTCCTTACAGATGTTTCTCTGTCATTCCTCCTTCCTCGTCCTTGAAACGTTGCTCTCCCCCCGAGGCCCTCCCTCTCCTCTCCCCAGCCGCCCTCAACGCTCCGACGCCGGTCATATTGGCACCAGACTCCCGGTCTTTTGTAGATAACGGAGCTGGTCGCTCATTGGCCGTCGGTGTCCAGTCCGTGAAGCCTTTATGTGTCCAGGGCTGCTGCTCACCCAGTTTTGCTATTTTCTACATATATCATTATGCAAGAGCTGATGTGAGCGGTAAGGTGGCAGAGAGGGGAACATTCATCCGCGGATGAATGACAAGGACACTTGATCCTCTGTCAGGAGGGATGTGTTGTTAATGGACATAAGGGACGCACATAATAGGCGCTCACACTCCGAGGCGCACTGATTCATTGTGACACGCACACGGAAAAACACAGCGACAGGGACACACAAGACAGCGGAAACAAGCCAATTTACCCCAAGTCTAGCCCATGATTTCCCAGAATCGGCAGCACGTTGTCATTTTCAGTATCCGAGCGGAAAATCACTCATGATGGAAGGCGCGCCTGGCTGTGACCGAGGCGCTCAGACAGCCGGAGGAGAGGAGGAAGCTCCACAGCGGGGCTGTTTCGTGAAGCTGATGCCGGAATTAACTTGGTCAGGTGTTCAGAGTCTGACGCCCGAAATCTTGAGCTCTCTCATCAGCAGCCGCTGCCATTATCCTCCACTTCTGCCCACTTTCAATGACATTGTGTCCAAACGGCGGTGCCCTCTCCTTTATGGCACCGAGGACGACTGAGCAGCTCTGTGTTTCAATAGCAGCTCCTCCTTATAAAAAAAAATAAAACAACTTGTTGAGCCTTTAAGGTGGCCGCTCATTCACAGACTGGAGTCCAGTTCAAAGCTGAAATTCACTTCTCAGTCTCACTCGACACTCAGAGGTCGGACCGGCACGTCCACAGTGGCGCGCGGCGCACGCAAATGAGATATTAAATAAATAAAGACGCATATAAAGGTCTGGATCTAATCGGCCTGTTGCCATAGCATCCGCATCCCCATCATCCGTCCCCCAAGGCCGCATGCCCGGCCGGCGCAAGACGCACGCATGCCTCGCAGGTACAGGTCGCGCGTCATCCTCTCTCACCAACACAGCGTGATGGCGAGGGATTATGAAACCGTGTTTAAACCACAAGATAATATACAATAGCTGTCAAGTCAAAAGTAGGCTGGTGATGAGGATGAAGCTCAGGTATTTTAAAGGTGATTTATCTGAAATAAATTATAATATTCTGTAACTCAGGGCGGATTAAAAAAAACAGTTTCTGTAAATACACAGTTTCTGTAAATATCTGTCACCTGTTGAGAGAGGAACGAATTACCTTTATTCAAGTAATACTTAAGTATTAAGGTAATTGTACTTCATATGAGTATTTCGATATATTTCGACAGATATGGCTTTTTAAGGGCCAATACTGATGATCAGTACCAAATCAAGGAGACATGATATCTGATATTTGGGACCGATATTAATTTGCAGGAAAAATTAAACTCTTTCTAACAACCAGTGATGGAATAAACCTCAGTACAATATACTCAAGTACTGTTCTTAAGTACGATTTTCAGGAAGTATTTCTATGTTATGCTACTTTATACTTCCTCTCCACTAAATTTATTTGATACATTTAGTTACTTTGCAGATTCATATTACTCAGTGTTTACAGGCTATTGATTGTGACGTGTTACCAATCAGATAGTGTTGTGGGCGGGACATTGTGTGAGAGGACGCTGCATCAGAGCCAAAGTAGCACATTTTAAATTAGTTTAATTTTTTCGGCAATCTGACAGAAAAATCACCGATACTGATACTCAGAAAAAACTCTACTATATTACGCAGCTTTGGTTTTACAGATTGAAGATGTAATTTTAGTTCAAAACATTCAAAAATAGCTAAAATGATCAACAAAATGTGAGAAAATAATAGTTTTGACTTGAATGTGCTGTGTTGTAGAGACGTCCTCTGAAGTTTGGCTCTGGTGACGAGCAGTGTTAACATGCCAACACTCCCCCACAGTGCTCTCAGCTCCCAAACTGGTCCTCTAGCTGCACAGCTAACTGAGCTAACCTGCTAACAGCAGCTACAGTTAGCAGCAGTCAGCAGTTGCTATGGTGATATGCTGCCCCCTATGTGTTTGGAGTATGATTTCGACAGGTGGCAAATTCTTACACTGGACCTTTAAAAGTGCTCATACCCTTCTTGCCTAGTGAAACCATGTAAGTCCATATGTAGTGATTTTGAATTTGAATATTTCTGATAATCTGAAGAATTAGAAATTAGAATTACTAAATTACTTTTTAGATATCTGTAGTTCTCAAAGGACAGTGAGGCTACAAACATATGATGATCGTATAGAATATGAGGCAATGCTGTACATTTTTGTCAAGTAGTTAAAATTAGCTCAGTCTTGACAACTACAGCAGTAAAATGCAACACACACATTAATGCAGCAAAAAACATCAGGGTGTCTCAATATTTTTTATATATGATTGTCATATTAAAAATAAATAAATATTGTTTTGTCAATAATACACATATGATAATGTTTTTTTTTTACTTTGTCATAGTAGGCGCCAATAATGAACCTCAATGCTGGCAGACAACTGCCATAGGATGGAAAAAAGAAGATGATGTAATAACTAGCTACAATAGCTATCTACTACCACGTTGTGTGGCTACTACCATACTACACAAAATCATTTTGGAGGAGATGACAGGCGAGAGCGAGACGCTCTGCACACAGTGTGGGCAGACATCACGATAATATCATCACGGTGAATTCTCTTGGCCATGATAATCACAGTCTGATTTGTGACAGCCCTTTTACTGCTGATAAGTAGATTTTATTGATAATACTTACTGACTTTTTACCTGAGTAATGTTTTGCAAGTGGTATTGATATTTTCTCTGAAGTAAAAGGTCTAAAAAATTTCTTCCACCACTGAAAACAGTATAAAAGTATCTTCTCTAAGTGCTTTAAATGCATTGTCTCCATGCGTTATGAAAGACAAATTGTGATAAAGACCCATGAACAATGTGCTCAGTAAGCTCACTATGTATGTGAATGTAAACATGGACAGGAATAGGATAGGTAATCTAATACAGGAGGATTCAGGGCATATTAGTGCCAGAAAGAAAACACAACTCAAGGCGAAAGCACACAGGCGAAAAGCGAGGACGTCATATGGAGGATCATGACACACTAGGAAGCGCCACGCAGTCACAGATATAATTAGTTTATGGTAGAGCGTCAGACAGATGTCAGCATCTGGGTCATCTCAGTCTGGACAAAGGAGTGCGGTTCAATACCTGTCATCTCGGCATCGCCAGTCACCGCTCATAACAGCCAAAAGAGCTGCGCTGTCACAGAGGTAAGCTCAGGACTGTGGACAAGAATAAAAGCCTTATCTCCCAATTCTTTATCGGCTAGCAATGATGATATGCTTCCACGATGGCAGATAAAGAGATAATATTAATATTCAATTCAATAATACTCCCATAAATATCAGAGGTGAAAAGAAGAGGCTGGACGGCTCAGTTGGTGAAGCTTAAAGTTAATGTTTCAAGTTTAATTTTGGAGGGAGTCATCGCTTTCAAGACACACATTCAACAATTCCTTACCACAACTTTAGTTTCAGTAATAAGGACAATACTGCCGAAATACTTGTGAATTTAAAACCTGAATCTATTAATGACAGTGGTTTTTATTTTATTCACATCACATTTATATGTTTGGGGCTTCAACACTAAAGTCGACTCAGGTCCAAGTTGTTACGGGACATTGACCGCCCTCATAATGTTAGTGTGACCGGACCCTGGGATCCAGCCTGTCACCACAATCACCATGTCGCCCGACTTGAAGAATCCTCTTGCTTTCCCTGAGGAGGGAAACACAGGAGAGTGTGTGAGTGAGATGGCATCATAGCATACAAATAAGCAGGAGGCACACGAGGAGACACCCGCTGACCTATATCCATGCCGAAGTTGACCCTGTTGTCGACATCATCGGCCCAGACGGGAGCAGGCAGAGGGTGGAAGAGGACAGGAAACACTCCTCTTAACAGCTGAGACTGACGGGCCACCTGAGGGAGACGACAGAGACGTGAAGGGAAGGCTCAGGTATTTGTTACGTAACAGTGATTTGTGTTAGATATAACTACTACTACTTTGTTTGTGGTGTCTGATAAGGTGATACATTTCTGCCAGTTCCTCTGCATATTCAAGATTTTGACGTCCACAATGAGCCCATGACTGATCTAATGCAGTGTTTTCCAAGTCTTTGTGACCCTATAAAGTTAATATAGCGAAGTCTACTTGTTGATAGGTTATGGCTTTGTCTGGACATCAGTCATGATCAGATCAACCAAGGAGTTATTTACTTCCCATGCTTGGCCACTAAAGCTGACTCTAATCAGTTCATCCTTGAGACCAAGTGGACGTTTGTGCCAGATGTAATAAAGTTCTTGATAAATCGCTCTCATGAGAGTGGGCCATACGTGAGGTCCTTTGTAAAGGTCAAGAATCAGAAGTATAAATAAGGAGTCATGCCTCCCAGGTTGGGACCCACTGATCCAATACTGATGTGAGGGCCATTTCACTGGCATTTTCATCCATGAGAACATTTTCTCAAAAACGAAAGCCCAGACTTCCTTTAAATTCACCACACATGTTGAGTCTATTGATATTTTCGGTGAATCCCCGACCTTTCCTCCAGCACCACCAGCAAGCCCAACTTTTCACCTGTAAACACTAAATAAATAAATACATCTCATGTGATTTAAAATGCACATTCACACTCCCCACAGGACGAACCCTTTCCATTCACACACTTTATAAGCCTTTCTCCAGCAACACTATCAGGCCAAAATGTCACTTTTGCTCACAGTGTAATGGGCAGGATGAGACACACTTTTACTTTAAATCTTAATGACCTCCTGGCCTTTCTTTGTAGTTTTACCCTCAGGTGAGCGTCATTTTTATTCTGTAACAGAAATGTCAAAATAGCTAATCTTTCTGTTAACGTCATATATGCTTGTGCATGAATGTCATTGTCTTCAATATTAATCATTCTGCTAGCTATTCTACTTCAGTCCTTGTTTTGTACTGACTTTCTTATTATTGTGTATTGATTTATAATTCCAGAGACAATATGACTGCATAACATTATGTTACTGTGCATCTATGGCACTTAAGTCAGACAGAAGCTGAGAGGCCTGTTCTTGTGTCAGTTTTATAAGTAGACGTATCTTCTACATCTTACATCTCATCTTTTATTTGTCCGTTGTCTCATTTATTTGTCTGTAAAGAGGGCACTCCTAAAAACTGAGCTTGCTCTTAGTGAGTTTCTCCTGAAGAAATAAAGTTTTCAACATTCAAAATTACCCCCCTGTAATCTCAGAGGTTGCCATAAGTAGGGTCACAGGGTCAACCCCCATGAGTCCACACCAGGTCCAGATGTGCGGCTCTGAACCTGACCCTGACTCTCCGACCTCCATGTGGAGCATATAGCACGAGGAGGAGGTTCTTATGTGGATTAACTCCACAGGGCTGTAAAATTAAAGGTAATCTTGAGCTACTTTGGGACCGTTTGTGACACATTTTGTGCTCTGACCACATGTTTTAAAATAACTATCTTTGAGCAAAGAGCTCTGTAGAACGCTCCATAAAACAGAAATACACCCCAGTAAAATATCACACATAAACACAGTCAGAGAGACCAATCTGACATCTTTAGCACTGTGACTTTTAACAACAACAGACTGTGATAGTAAATACTGACTGTATCACACACTGTTCAGTTTTTAAAAGTATGAGTCATCAACAATGAAGTCGTGGTGGTTCAGGAAAGACAAGTGCAATGCTGGTTCATATAGGCAGACGGTACCTGAGGACTTCTGGTGATGGAAATAATCGGACAGCGAGGCCGGTACCGGGACAAAAGATGTGCCGCCCTGGAGAGAAGAGGAGGAAGGATACATGATGAGCAGGAGGGAAGTATGTACAGACAGTTGACAAATTCAAGGAAAAACCAACATAAAGTGTCTTAAAAGTATCGATCCATCACCAGAACAGCTTCAAGGCTCCTTAGCGTATAACTCTCTGAACACGTTTATTCTCAAAGATATTCCCCTCATTTACTGAAGGATGGTGGTGTTGGAGTTTAACACATTGATTGAATGCACAATTCATCTAAATGCAGAGGTCACTGAGTGAAGTCATCAAAATGAAATAATGAACACTCTTTCAAAGTCACTGTTTGGCCATGCAGGCGGCATGGCTCAAGGGACTGCTCTGTTGGTCACAACATTTCAACAACGATCCATCTGATTTTGTGTCCATAGGATGAATCCTAAAGACTTTGATCCTCTGACTTTTCCTCTAGCAACAATATTAATTCATTCATTCGTGTGTTTTTTCTCTTTTTTGGCAAAGGCATTACTCTCAAATACAACTGTAGGGAGGTGGAGAGAGAGAGTCTGTAACCACAACTGTTCAAAAACGTACAAAAATAACAATCACACCTGATGATTTTTCTATGCTATGGTGGGGGGCAACCGGCATTATAGCACATAACCCCCAGTAGTGATGAAGTTAAGAAACAAATTATTTAAGAGGCAATGTACAATTTACATTATATCATATGTATATTATTAACATAATATAAATATTTAATTTTAAAGGTGCAATTTTGTAAGAATTGGCCACCTGTCGAAGTCATACTCCAAACCAACAGGGGGCAGCATATCACCAGAGTAATTGCTAACTGTAGCTGATGTTATCTAATAGGTTCAGTTATCCTCGGAGCTAGCGGCTGGTTAGCATGCTAACTTTGACAGATATCTCTGCAACACATTACATAGACATCTTTGACATAATGTCAATTTTGTTGTATTTTTTGTGCTCCTACATATACTGTATAAAATAGACAAATATAAGCATGCTGACACGCTAAACTAAGCTGTTCAAAATGGCAAACACTGTATGTGTTAAACACAGCCTGTATGTCTTTGTCATTTGTGAGCCTCTAAACATTCCCACATTAGCATTTAGCTCACAGCACTGTTGTGCCCGAGCACAGCCTCTCAGAGCTGATAGCATCGCTGTAGACTCTTTGTCTTGCTTCCTTACAATCTTGATCCGCAGTCAAGGTCAACTGGATCTTCTCAGCCTCTGTATGAGTAATAAAGTGTGATAGGACTGAAGATTTTGCATTTGTCATGTTTCTCCTCTCAGATATCGAGCTTCATCCTCCAATTTGACACCCTCTGTATGTGGTGCCTGTGTGTATGTGGTGATGCAAAAATATACGTTTACATAATAGTATATCTATATGTGAGTGCATGTCTTCAGAGAACAGTAATATGTATTTTGGCAGAACACACAAAAACATAAGGGGAACACAATAAAGGTTATAGTCAACATAAAACTCTGCCCTAAGGATGTGGAAGCAGGAAACAGAAGTGCAATATTAAATCTTTGCTCTGGGATAAAAACACAACATCTGCTGCTCCAGCAGCTTGTCTTGTCTGTCCAGAAGGAAGAATGGAAACTCAAAAAAACATTATGTGATGTGTTTGCACGGGTCTACAGTATGTTCATAGTTAGGGACTGAACAAAGTGTTCAACCTAACAGCATGCTCCTGGGATGACTCAGCACTTCAGGATTCATGTCCAATACCACCGACCACTGACGCAGGAAGGACTTTAATGTTGGAGACCGGACTTTTTTTGGATTTTGGATTTTAGCTGTCATTATTAAAGCTTCAACCTGCCTCCTGCTGTGTCTGTTTGTGTCCTTTTTTGATGAACTGTGAAACTATTTGCCTGATAAAGATCAAGAACTGAAATATTGCGTATAAATGTCATTTTGCAAGTTGCAGGAGTTTGCTTGAAACTAGTTTCTAACCGTATTGTAGCCATACATTGTTGGTGATAGGTTTGGTTTACACACCTGCCGCTGGTGGTGAGGACTATGATGGCTCCAGCACAACATTTAAAGGATGACTCCACAGCTCCGATGGCTGTGACCTCTGTGGGATCGGAGGAGAGGGGAGTGAGGCGACGCAGCTCCTCAAACAGCTGCTGGTGGAAAATGGCCGCCTCTGCCTCCCTGCAGATCTGAGAGACAGCGACAGAGGAGTGAGGGTGAGGAGGGGGAGAGGGTTATCAGAGGGCCCTAAGTCAGATGTAACAGAGTGGACATCATGCACACACAGAAACACACACCGAGTGCATCATTGCGACTGCCTCCACAGGAAACAGTCCCTTGGCGGTCTCCCCAGATAACATTACACAGTCGGCTCCATCCAGCACAGCGTTGGCCACGTCACTACCCTCCGCTCTTGTTGGCCGTGGGTGGGCCACCATGCTCTCCAGCATCTAAATACACACACACACACACATCACATCAGCTTCACGTTAGTACTTTAACCACAGCTGAAATGTCTCAAGTGAATAAGACCCTGTAGAGGGATTAATCCATCGAATATAAGCCACTTTATGTGTCAAATTTTGTCCTAGATGAGAGAGAAATGTAAGGCACACAGGCGCGAGACAATGAGGAGCTAATGGCTTTGTGGATGGCTGGACAGTGGCGGAGGAGAAATGAGCAATCATTTAGACTGAGGCAGGCGAGGCAGGCGAGGATGACTCTGCGAGATCATTATTGGCAAGCCAGAGACTCAGTATTATGAGTCAATAGGCTGGGCAGACAGTTGGAGGATGAGATAGCTCGCAGCGTTGCCTGAGAGACTGCATTTTTGTAGTAGCTAAGAAGCTGCTGCTAATGCTGATCAGTGCATGTGTGTGCATGTGTGTGCAAATGTGTGTGTGTGTGTGTGTGTGTGTGTGTGTGTGGGTGTTGTTTGTGGGCTCGGGTCTGGAGTAGCAAACCTGCTATAACGCTGTCATTCTGAGTCAGGAGCTGTAGCATAAACAAGATACAGCACTGTGACTCAACATGGCTGCAGGAGTGTGCATGCATGTGTGTGTGTGTGTGTGTAAGCGGAGAGGGGTGTGAAAGAGGGGAAATGTGTGTGTCTTTGAGGATGAATTCATCAGACAAGTGAGTGTGTGTTCGTGTGAGTGCATTATGTAGGAGTGCAAGGTTAATGTGTGCCTGTTAGGTTTTAATGTTCGTCTGCTCGGACCATTTGACACCTGATTGGTTAACATCGTAGTTAAGAGTCTAAATCTGCATGTTTTATCATATCTGCACGCGTGTGTTTGTGTGTGTGCTAGCCCCTGACCTGTGTGGCACAGATGACAGGCTTGCCGGCAGAGTTGCAGCGTCCAATCATCATCTTCTGGGCGATGAAGACTTTCTCCGCCGGGATCTCGATCCCCAGGTCGCCCCTGGCAACCATAACGCCATCGCTCTCAGCCAGGATCTCCTCAAAACTGACAGAGAGATTAGGGGCGGGGATGAGGAAGGCGAAGGATTCAGGGTTTGGGATGAAAAGAGGGAGTTGGAAAAAGAGCACAAAGGGGACGAGGAAGCAGAGAGGAGCAAAATTATACTGTTTGTGTTCATCCAGGACGTGTTTTGAGCTGCAAAAACAGGATTTTGCCGACTGCTTCTGGATCTCGAGAACATATTGAGGATTTTGTTGCTTTGAGATCTAAATCCTACATTATGAATATGTGAGCAGTGTAAACAGGGAAGAGCAGGAACATGTGATGAGCATGATTTAAGTAAAAACAGCTGCAGGGGATGTTAAACACGACTCTTCACTCCAAATATTGACACACAGCATCATAATCAAGCAAAATGTAATCTTTATGAGCCAACATTTAAATTAGAGCCATAGTCAAACAGTGTCAGCAGCAGGAGAGAGCGTGAGAAAAGTGATGGGGATGAGGGAGCTGTGACATGAATTGTGTCAGATATTTTAATTGGCAGCTATAACTCACACCGACACACATCGCTTATCATGGATGCATTGAATCCAGAGTTGACATATGTCCATCCATCACTGACAGCTGGCCGTCCACAGGAGCGGTGGATTTATACGTCCTGTCACAGCCTCATTATGACACTCTCACTGCCTCCAGCTCAAAATAACCATGCTTTAATGGTTTTATTTATAGTGTTTTCCTCCACTCACTTCTGAACCCCTTGCCGGCTTTCCACCTTGCTGATCACTTTGATGTCTCGCCCGTGGGGCCCCAGCACTCGCCGCACGTCTTTGACATCCTGGGCCGAGCGGATGAAGCTGGCGAACACGATGTCGACACCCTGGGCCACCCCGAACCTCAGGTCGGCCTCGTCTCGCTCGCTGACTGCCTGCAGGCTGATCAGGTCAGAGCCGGGGAGGTTGACGCCTTTACGGCTGCATAGCAGCCCGCCGGCCTCCACCACTGTGTCCACCCAGTCAGGGCCTGCAGAGGACAAGGAGTTAAAGGATGAGTCCACCCAAAAGTGTAAATTCAGTCATTATCTATTCATCCCCATGCTGATAGAAAGTCGGGTGAAGTTTTTTCAACATTTCTGGAGCTTCACAGCAAAACAGTGTTCAGGCATAGTCCAAGTCTCCAGATGCCCTGAGATCCCAAATTGATTTGCACCCTTGACACACGGTCAAGCTCTTGCATCCACTTCAGATGGGTGGAGCGCTAATGCTTTTAGCTTAGCAGCCACAGTGAAAATTGTGGCTTTAGAAATGGTACGAATAACATCTTTTCAAATCAATTTTAGATCTCAGGGTGTCAGAGACTTGGATTGCTAAAGATGAGCTGTATGGAGCCATTTTATATATATTTGCAGTTGTTGTTTTCTATGTTTTTAAACAAGTCCCCTTCTGCTTTAGCTGGAGAATGCTGCATCTCTGTTGTGCTGTGAAGCTCCAGAAATGTTTTGTCGGCTTACTGGAGCAAGGTCCATAAATGTATCTGGGATTTCTCAAGTTATAAATCTGATTTCATTGCGAGGCCATATATACAAGGTGACCCACTAATTATAGCAGACTCAGATATGATCCAGACTACATTAGTACTATAATGGCGGGGTGGCAGATTTTGTTAAGGGGCTGAACGACTCCAGGGGAACCGTCTTTTCATGAATAGCTTATTCAGCTAAGCAAGGTTAGAAAAACATCTCATTCAGACTGAGAGACAGGGCTGATCAGAGTGTGATCTTTTGTACATCAGTGCTGTGAACTGATAAACATAAAGCAAGTAGGACTTTATATGGACGATAATGAGGGTAAACAAAATGAGAAGTGTTATATGATAATGGCAGACAGGAATATTTATGTTTATGTATGCAGATGTATGTTTGATTTCAAGTGTGTATGCATATATATGCTTGTGTTGGTGTGTCTTTTTTTATGTATGTATTTGTATTGCATAATTCATCAAGTATATATCATAACACAAGAAAATAGGAGGTAAGATCTTGTCATATTACTGCTTTGTTAAAGACAACTTGATGTGCGTTACCTGTTTCTTGTACTTTGAGTCCAATGAGGCCATCATCAATGTAGATCGTGCTTCCTTTCTTCAGGACTTTGGGCAGATGGGGGTAGTCCACCCATATTACCTTCCCGTCTGTCTTGTCTTTGTCACTCTCTGCTGTCACCACACGGACATGGCTGCCTTTCTCCAGCTCCACCTCCTCCTCCACCGTCTATACAAACACACACACACACAAAATGAAAAGACTTCTGTTCAGCAAACACCACTATCACCTCTATAATCTCCTCTAACGCATAGAAGATGTTATCAAACATGTGTCATCACTGGTTGTTCAGGACATGATCTCTATGGGGGAAACCTGTGGTGCAAGTACAGAGTTTCATCACGGTATTGTTTGTAGGAATGTGTGGGCAGGAACGTGACATACAATCTGTCCTTGTTGTTTACCAGGAGCAGAAGAACCAACAAACTCAGTGTGTAACTCACAAATTTGGCAAGAAAACTGTTCAATAAATAAAAAAATAAATGGCACGTAAGAATTACGATATATGGCAACCCTCCAAGTCAAGTTGATGTCATCTATAGTATGTTGATGTACCTCAATCTGTTGGAATCAAATATTTGGTTTTCTCGTCCTGAGTGTGGATCGTATCTCTGTTTGCTGTTGCAAAACCACAACCTGCATCTGAGCCGAGCTGAAAACCTGTTTGACTGAACTCCACACGCTGTCTGAATCCATGCTGAGCTTCAACAGGCTGGTCTGTGTGTTATGTTGCTTGTGGCTGAACCGTTCTGTTAATTCAGAGGTTTCACGTGCCAGTGACGATGTGATAACGTGACAGACTTCAACTGTACTCGGTTATAACTGTCCCACAAATGTCAACTGCTTTCTACCATCACTCTTTTGTTTGTGTCTGCTGTTTTCTCATGTTATCCACATTCTTGCTGTTAGTGTAAAATGTCCTCTGCTAAAACATGCAAGAAATGATGGTGGCTTTATTGTAAATATGTTTCTTCTTACTAAATGTGTTTACACATTTCTTTTGTGTTTATACTTCTGGTTTCCATGATCCGGTTTCCCTGGGTTCAGTTTTTACCGTTACTCCTTGCATCCTCTGGACTTTCTCGGCGTCGTAACAGTGTTCATGATCAGTGTTGGGCAAGTTACTTCCAAAATGTAATGTATTACATATTACCATCATTTGAATGTAATAAGTGACTTTGCAATATTACTGTCTGTGTAGAGTTTTGCATTACTGAGCTGGGTATCAAACTTCAATACACTCGTGTTTTAGGCATCAACAAACATACCCAACAGGAAACAGAAAATATGTGTGGGCAACACATACATCAAGTAATTCCTGTGATCTGAGGACTTCATAGTAGATAGTGATGAGCTACTGGAGAACAGACTGGGAGATAATACATTAATGAATCATTAGGTAATGATGATTAACTATGAACTATGACTTATTCTTCAGATCAGTTCTTGTGGTTTCTGCTAAATGAGCTGAATGTTGGAAATGTGGAGAATCTATCTAACCATGTGTAGCATGTCCATGTTGACCAAAGTTAAAACATTTATATCATTATGAGCCGCTTTGAACAAGGTTAAACGGGTCACCGGCGACATGGTGGGTCTGACCAGGTTGAAAAACATCTCTAAACCCTTAACTTCAGGTGGTGAAGCATTACTGAACATAGTAATTGTGATAATATTACCAAACATCCTATTTCATGCATGCATCCTAATGCATTATATTGCTCCGTTACAGCATAAATTAATATATCACTGTAGTGCGTCACTTTAGTCCTGCGTCACTTTAGTCACTCCTAACTCTGTTCATGATATGCGAGACCAAGAAAGTAGAATAGGCTGGTATGTATAGCTCATGTGTTAGTAACTTAATTGTATCCCTCAATTAGTCTACTAAACAGACTTTAGAGGAGTCACAATGAGCCAGAATCAGTGTGCAGCTCGCACCATGCAGAGCGTTTTGTAAGCTAATCAAAGCAAGAGAGGTTTCCAACAGCTTGGAGTTATTTGTTCAGCAAAGCAGACGGCGTGCGACAGCAACACAATAATCTGATGATGAGAAAGCAAAAGAGGACACAACAACAGTTGTGACAACCTGTAGAAAACGATGATGATACGAAGCAGTCGACATATTTTTCAGCACCTCTTACACCTGACTGCATGTGACAGGTTGATTCAGACTGGTTGATAGATGAGGCAGAACATGTTTACCCCTTTCACTAATCCAGTGCGGATCTCTGGACCCTTCGTATCCAAGGCGATGGCAACCGGCCGATAATACAAGGGGTCGGAGGTTATCGTCTCCACCGCCTCTCGGATGTTTTTGATGGTTTGGCCGTGGTACTGACAGACACAGGGAGGGAGACGGACAGAGAATCAATACATGACTAAAGGAAAGACTGAAACATGTGTGTTTAAGTACTGAAAACACAGGCACAGGACATACTTCATGTGAGCCATGAGAGAAATTTAGGCGAGCAATATTCATTCCTGCCTTCACCATCTCTTGGAGTTTGGGGACCGATCGGGATGCAGGACCTGAACGGAGAAGAAAGAGAGGTTTACAAAATGTGAGGGAACGAGAGCTTCCTGGATTCAAAGGATTCAAAAACTCCAGGACACTCTCTTTTAGATCATTTAAATGCCTTTATTGTCACAGCATTGTTTTGTTTGACCTTAAAACAAACTCCAACGTAACATGTTTGACAATAAAGGCACTGTCATTGTTTAGAAGAGAGTCTGAGGGTTTTTTGTTGTGATTTTTAAACGAGTAAAGATGTTTTCAATGTTGCTCCGAAACCGATACCAGTGTCAGAAATTATGATAATATCCTGGTATATTCGATTGTCGCACCAAGCCCTAACATTAACAAGTGCTTCAAAATTTCAATTTCAAAAGATTTCAAAATATTGATATAAATAATGTGTATCACGATGTAGCCTAAAAATATCACAATACTATTTAAAGGCCACATGCCCAACCCTCTCCGATACTGCCTACAATGCATGAGTCTGTTTTTTCTGTCTGTATGATGTATGATGAATTATAATAATAAAAACAAAAACAAACAAAAACATAATAACAATATAGGGTTATTATTATTAAACTGTACACATATTTTAAGGCACTGGTATTGGACCGGTGCTCAGTATTGCCTAGGTGTTTAACATTAAATCTGAGCATAAACAATACGTCGATTGGCATAAAATTGACATCTTTGATAAACTATCACTGATTCAAGCTTCTCAAATGTGACCATCTGCTGCTTTTCTGTGTTTTCTGTGATGATAAACTGAATACTTTTGGGTTTTGGACTCAAAGACAAAACAGGGAATTTGAATGTGTCAAATTTCAGATTTTTCTGATATTTTCCTGATTTTTATTGGCAAAGACAATAATTGGCAGATTAATTCATGATTAAAATGATTATCAGCGTTACCTGCTACTTTAACACTTTCGAAATAAGCCCCTTCAGTGAGCAGTGAAACGATATTTGCCTTTGTGAGAAATGAAAGGTGATATCTGGAGATTCAGAGCTCTGGAGGGACTAAGAAGCAATTTCTGTTTTGTGTTTCCTTCCAATTATATTTCTCTTTTTCTGGGCAAACAGAGCTCCAGGGTGACACAGCCAAGACTTAAACCCTGCCAACACACTTAGGGCCACCCGGCAGCACCCAGGAGCTGAGTGCCAGCGATGACAAACAGTTGCCAGAAATCAAACTTGAAACTGAGACTCACTGTCTGCAGCCGTTTTCTGCACTCACCGATGGTGCAGATTATGCTGGTGTTGCGCGCTGTGATTGGCTCCTGGTCGATGTCCAGCAGACAGAGATGTTCCAAGAAGGTGTCAGCCATGCTGGCATCCAGCTGCTGGCGTTGGATGAAAGAGTCCGGCAGTGTCATCGCCTCTGAGTAGCGCCTGATGCGAGCTGTAGCGACAGAGAAAATGTTGTCAGCGGGGTGAAGTCAGTCATGAAAACTCGACTGCCAACTCCACCTGAGAATACAAATTAAACATCTCATCGAAAACGTGTGTGCGACTTCTGTGTTTAAAAACACTTATAGTTTGTGTTTAGAGTGAAGGGAAGATATCAGAGACTCTACAGCTTTCCACCGCAGACTCTGAATGTACAGCTGACCTGACATTAACTACAGCGTGGAGGGGTCGTGTGGATTTACATGCTGACATTCAGCTGCCATACCAGTCAGCTGTATGAAAACAAAACACTGCAGTTCAGCAACAAAATGGCATTTCATGGGTGACAGGGAGGCTGAGATTAATGCCATGTAGAGGAAACACACAGGGTTACACGGTGACATTTGAAACACAGAGGTCTCCACACCAGCAGTTCTTTGATATGAAAAGTCTGTTTCTCAGACAGCAGAGAGGAGGATCTTGTTTCACATGCATCCACTAAAATACTATCTCCCGCTCTGCTGCAGAAGGAATAAAGGTAAACTGAGATGTCTTGTATTCTCAGAGGAGACACTCAAACTCAAAGGAGACGTGATTTGCTTGCATTTTTTGTTTTCTGTCGGTGCTCGAGCTACATGTTCGTCTCTGACTGAAAAACAACAAAGGGCCAACAAAGAACAAATCCATAGATCAGAGCGTGAAAAACCAGAGCAGTTCTACTTTGATCATTTTAAAGTAATGCTGGTTCATTCGCTGATTTTTGGCTCAATCAGAATAATCGGAAAAATGAGCTCCTGACTGGGAAAATCTGTGTGAACGACCCCTCACAAACCTTACCTGCACCACGTGCCAACCCTGATGTCAAGTCAGATAAAGCAAATTTTAGTGGTTTTATTGAAGGCTCTGGTGCAGGGTCAAGTCTAGGACAAAACCACTTTGAAATATAAATGTGACGGGTGGCAAAATGGCGAGGACCCAAATGCAAGACACTCAGGAGGCAGGCAGGATTAGGAACAAAAAAGGAGCTTTTAATATCCAGCCGAAAAATTTAAATGTTTAGCCACACTTTACAGACAATAATATATTGAAGTTTTGCTCTCCTTTTACAGCCAAAAAATGTTTGTAGTCTTTGGTAAAAGACAAAAAAAGTAATTTAACTACTTGAATCACTGTGTGAATATGAATGTAGTTAAACTACCTGCAAACTATCGCAAAATCTACTTAAACTACTAGTTCCCAGTGACTCCACCTGTCACTACTACTGCACAAAGCCTGAGTGCAACAGCCAGTAAATGGAGCCCATGTCTTCATGCACAGCTTTATAGTCTACCTGACTGAAGGCTTTGAGTCGGTACAATGGCATCCATTTTAAAGGATGTCACAGTCAGTCAAGCCTGCCATTTCTGCCTCCACGTGGGAGGAGAGGGCAAAGACCAGGGAGGAGAAGGACGAGGAGATAGGGGCCCGACAGACAAGGTCGCTGCTCACGGCACAACGGGAGTGAAGAGGTGAGGATGAAGAGGGCAGAGAGGGGAGGAGGACGAGAGGGTGAGGTGACGAGAGGAGGCATCTGACAAGGAAGGGAAAAACTGAAAACCGGATTATTTGTTAGGTTTGTTCATTTGTTATTTTTGCACCGCGTGCCCTAATGTGAAGACCTTGTCAAGCAAAGTGCTATGTTTTAATTGCATTTAATTAAATTAAAGCCCTCTGTGGTGGAGCGACACGCAGAAACACAGAGGGACAGAGCTTGAAGTCTGCAGAGGAAACTCCCTGATGGGAACGGTGACTGGGAGGTTTTTGCAGGATAACGTGAACAGAACAGACACGGCTCTTCTATCCTGTGGATTCGGTAGCTGTCAGTTTTTGCTCTCGCTTTCTCTTCGTGTCTTTTTCTCTCTCTCTCTCTCTGTACACCTCCCTGTGACCCAGTTCTGCCGCGCTGCTGCACACATCATTACGTGTCCCACTGAGAGCCTCCTCTGACACTTCCCAGGGTGTACACATGGAAACACACACACATACATAGATACAGGTGCCTGTTACAGGAAGGATGACTATAAATAAAGTTGGGTCAAAGGCGGTTGCAAAACATCAGTCAATGCACCTTGATAAGAAAGGTGGACAGGGTCGATGGGCGAGGCCCGGTCGTACCAGGAATTACATGTTTGCAGAAGGTCACATTCCAGCATGAAGGCAGGTCAGCGTGCATGTGTGTGATCGATCCGGGAACAGATGTTTGCCCAGCTATGACTCGCCAATATAGTTCAAAAGCATCTAAAATCGACACAGTGCTGCATAATCTGACCAACAAGTACAAAATGGGCAAGTGAGTGATTTAAATGTTATCACAGATATGAGAAACACCTGATCAACCAAAGCACACAACGCTCTTTTGTCCTTGCAGCTCAATTTCACAATAAGTCCATGTAAATCAGTCACTATAGAGTCAGTTTTGATAATACTTAAGTTGTATGATCATGTACAAAACTCAAAATACAAAAGAAAACTGTTCGTCCACTTACCCGATTTGGAAAAACCCTCCATTTTTTAAATTAAAATCCACGGCACAGTTCCTCCTTTTCTTCTTTATTCTGTAATTTTGTATTAACTTCCTCCTCGTGCCTTTATCGTCTGTGCTCAGGCCGTGCACCTGTCATCCTCTTAAGCCTAGTGTCACCTGAACAAGCCTAGTTCAGTCTCTTTCCTTCATTTTCACCCTCTGACCCCTCTGCTGGCCCCTCATCTCTCCTCCCACTCGCACCATTTGGATTGAGTCCATTTGGATGAATTAGTTGAGGTGACTCAGCATCAGTGACTAGGCAAAGCAATGCTAAAAATGGAAATACTTTATGTCAATAGCCCCGTGATGACACTGAACTATCAGGGTGCAAAATGAGACTTGCTGCATCACTACAGGTTATGTAATCCTGACCCTGGCCTTGACACACTTTTATCCCCAAATCAGACACAGATAATACTTTCAACGTGGCTGTGTCTCCTGCTCATTTTATTCACAAGACACTCTCAACCCCACTGCTTATAAATAACCGTCGATCCACTGGTTATCACTTACAGGCCTTAAGAAGTATACTTTTGGGTTGCCAGATTGTGAAACGAGTCATTAAAAAAAGTTTATTTTCTTTCTTTTATTCCTTAAATACTGGAAATCCACACACGCTCCTTCATTAATACACTGGAGAAAATAAATGTTATATTATTTGAACATGGAAAAGACCATAGCTACTGAAAAGAACACGCTAATTCAATTAAAATCATATGGGGAGATGTACTACTGGCATTAAGGGTATTAAAAAGTGGCCTTATGCTTGAATTTGGCTCAAGAATTTTGGCTTTTGGTAAGTAAATCACCTGTAAACATAAATGTTAATAAGTCAGCAAACAAAAATGTTAATAAATTACTAATTTTAGTTTCGACGGCCTGTTGCACTTCCAGAAGGTCAGAGGTCAAACAGGTCATTGGAGGATTTTACATGAAAAATTCTTCTTTCATCCCACCACGAGTCAAACACCCAAAGATGCTTCATTTACTGTGATAAATGACAAAGAAAACCAGCAAATCTTTACTGGAACTGGAACTGGAACCAGCAAATGTTTGACAGTTTTCTTTCGTTTGACTAATCATTACAGCTCTACTCTGAACCTTTGGAAACATGTGTCACTAATTTGCTGTCCTCCACATTTTTGCTTTCACCCACCGCAGCATGTTCCTGTTTTATGAGAAGACACATAATCAGGTCGTCTGTCAGAAAAATGTGGGCTGATAACGGCTGATGATAGAGGAGTGTGAGACTTTGACAAAAGAGATGATGTGTCTTCCACTCAGTGGCACAGTTGACTCAAAGTTTCTTATTGACCTCTTGAACGAGTGCATGGAGCTGCAGTCTGTGGGGTTGTATCTGTGCACAGTCACACATGAACCCAGGCTGACAGAGGTCGTCAATCGTTAGCCAAAGTACAAACAGACCTTTGTTCCTGAGTCGACTACAGAAAATCTACCCTGTGTACCACACCTAGTATCATATAATAGTAATTACCAGACTGGAATACAGGTCGGCTTTACGCATGAAGACCAAAGTGCACTAATATGAAACTTAAATCGAACACTTAATAAAGAAATAAGTAAACTACAGGATCCAAGAAGCAGGATTAGTATCAAAACTTTCACCTTTTAGTCTCTAACAGTGAACAATTCATTTTAACCTGAGAGTGAGTTACGTGTGTCTGGAGAAAATAAAGTATTTCATGAGGCTCGTCAGGTAACAATCGCATGAACAGGACAAAGTAGAGTGATCAATATCTGGCAGAGCGAGAGAAATCAGCAGGGAAGATTTCAAGCTGTAAAACAAACAATCAAACCAAAACCAGCGTTACATAAACAACAGGGTGCAGAATGAGGCGTTTGCTTACACTTCTTGCATCGCACACCGTCTGCACAGTAAAGGTTGTAAAGGAATTAAAGGCTGTAAAGGTTAGATGTTAGAAAATGAGATGACCAACCTGTTGAAGTACTGAAGCAGGCCAAGACTGAACGAAGAGGAGGGACAAGCAGGATAAATAAATGTGTTGGTGTGAGTTTTATCACCATCTGGTGGACTGCAGTGTAAATGTTGCTTTCGCCACAATGAAGACGACAAGAGGAAGAAATGATACTTTATTCATCAGCATTATGAATGAATGCAAACTGAATGAGGAAGCCAGAATAACAGCTGAACAGAGTATCATCTGGAGGCTATGTCTGGGAGATCAACACGGGCTGAGTTGTGTGATTAAACACGTGGAATGCAGAAAGCACGACTCTCTTCTCTGAGCGAGTGCGTCAGAGCTTGCTGAAAGTGATCCTCGGCGGAGTCTCGGGCTGGAGGATGAGGGTGCACGTGGTGCTGATGTCCTCTGTGGACGACACGCTGAGATGGAAGCTCAGCAGGATCTAGACAGAGAGGGAGGAAGGGAGGATGAAGGGAGGCAGTCGGGAGGAGGTGATGGTGGCGTGAAGACAGAGTGGAAGAGAAGGAGGAGAGGAAATGTTAAGAAGGATCACAGTCGTGACTTATTCAGCTGCTGTGGTGGAAAATAACTAAATATATTAACTCAAGTGTTGTGCTCAGGTACAATTTGGGGTACTTTTGGGGGTATTTCCATTCGACTAACCCTAAATTGCCCCAACCTGCCCCTAGTTTTCCTTCCTAACGCTAACCTTATTTAACATTGTGTTGTCTGACCCTAACCTGACTTTCTGTATCTTAAATTGTCCCTAGCTTCTTTCCTAAAGCTAAACTTTTTCAAACTTAGTATTGCCTAAACCTAACATAGGCAATTAACTTTCTTCTTGCATCACATCCTTCTCTCGCCCTCCTTCCTCCTTCTCTTGCCTGCTATCACTTACATGCATCAGCAGGAGCTGCAGCTCATTCTCAGCGATCCTCCTCCCGACACACTGCCTCGCCCCGAACCCAAACGCCAGGGAGCGAAACCCTGTCCTGTCTCCTCTCTGGCCCTCCTCTCTGCCGCTGCTCCATCGGTCGGGGTTGAAGCTCTGTGGGTCCTCAAACACGTCTGCACTCCTGCCCAGAGGGTAAAGACAAGCCTGGACCATCGTCTGAGGGAACAGTTGAGCACCAGTCAGCTGTAGCACTGAATGTACTTGAATGTGTTTGTGTGCAGACATGAGAACAAACTCACCCCAGCTGGTACGTGATAATTCTGGAGAACGATATCTTTGATTGGATAACGCTGCACTGTGGTTCCTACAGGATATAACCTGACAGAACAACACCAAAAACACACAGATTGACTTCTGACTCACTCTTAATGCCAGCAACTCAGGATTACTGGTAATCAATTCTCATTTCAGGTCCTTGAGGGGTGCGTCTGTTGATGAGACAACTTGTGATGGAAACTGACTCTGAGGCAGCTGCTCCTGAGGTCAGAGATGATTTTTCTTCATGATATGCTATTGATCAGATGGACAAATGTGTTTTTCTCCTTTAACATCCATCACCTCAGCTCAACAATAAGCCACTATGCTATTACTGGTTAGTTTCTGGGCTTATAATGAATTATACCTTATTCAGGCCACACACAGGTGGATGTGTCTTGAGTGTTTTGTACCTGAGAATCTCCTTGATTGTGCCTTTCAGCAGCGGTGCCCCCTGCAGGGCTTTCTGGGGGTCACCACCTGCCTGAGCCCATGACACCCTCACCTGCTGCCTCACCTTCTCCTGCACCTCCGGGTTACGGCCCAGCTCAAACAGAGCGAACTGCAGGGGCACGGCTGTCTGCAGAGAGGATGGGATGAGAGGTGACAGGGAGTCAGTTAAAGTGGGGTATACGAACGTAGGCCAGAGTAGACACAAACACACACACACACACACACACACACACACACAAACACACAAACACACACCGTGTCGACCCCTCCGGCCATCAGCTCAGTGATATTGGCTTTGATGAGGTCCAAAGATAGCTGCCCTTTCTCCATGAGTTGGCCCAGGACCCCGGTGTATCGGCCTCCAGCTGCCCCAGCCTCAGACCCTCGACCCTGGGAAGAGGACAGGCGCTGGTACCCCCTCTGGATTCTCGCCTCCGCTGGAACAAGACCAGGACAGGGTGACAGGTGAGATGGGAGCAGTGAATACTGAAATAGATTGGAGAGAGTTACATAAACTAGATATCCAGGCAAAGTGAGCCATGATGCCCTGGCTTTGGAGTCCTCCTACCGTGGGTGAAGATGTGGTCCCATGCACTGGCGTGCTGAGTCCACAGGGGAGCGCCGATGCGGAGCAGCAGGCGGGGGGGCAGGTAGAGGAGAGGAGGGGTGGTTGCCAGCATTCGCTCCACAGCCCAGATGAACTTCTGAGACTCCAAGGAGGGAGATGAGGAGAAGAGACCGATACGCTCCCCATAGATCACATGGCAGCTGGCTACAGGGGGAGGAGAGGAGGGAGGGGGAGGGGAGGGTGAATTGCATATGATAAAAACCATTTCAACACTCTTGATCTTAATATGTTTGCAAGCCTAGGGGTACTCTAGCCAGCTGGCTACCTAATCAGTCCATCTAATAGTCTAATGAATAACTAATGAACAATGACAGTTTTCCTGCACATGTTGTAGCTGTGTCATTGTCTTATTTTGAAAAGTTTGTCATATTTTCACAACAGCAGCAGCCATTTCCAGCAGGTGCTGGTGGAGAGCAAAGCATTATCATTCTCATAGTTATTCAACATGTCTTGGTACGTGCTATTTCTGGACATTTTTAACAAATACTTGGGCCATTTGAAAAAGTGGTTGGGACATGTCCCCAGTGTAAATGACACCTCAACACGGGGTCGAGCTCCAGGCGCGGTGCACACTAATGCTTTTAGCTTAGCGGCTACAGTAAAGATTTCGGCTTTAAAAGGGGTGTAAAATAATGTCTTCTCAAATCAAATCTGGGCTTCTGGAGACTTTGATTGCACTGCAAGAGCTGTATGGAGCCATTTTATGTTTGTTTAAAAACCACTCCCCATGTACTTCAGTTGTTTAGGAGAATGCTACAACACTGTTTTGCTCTGAAGCTCCAGAATATTTTGTGAACCACAAAACTTTAAATTTTTTGAGTAAACTTATCCTTTAAAACCAGAACATCTTAAACTAATAAAGGCTTTACTGAATAATGAACTCCAGGTTGACAGTTATTTAAGTAGATCATAACATTTCCTGGCTCATATTTCCGTGCTTTGAAGGATTACCAACCAAAAAAAAATAAAAAAATCCAAACAGCCAGGTTTTTTTTTAGACATTTCTCTCTTTGACAGCAAGAAAATATTCTGTATTTTCAAATCCACAGAAAGAAAAGGTTGTTTTCTGAGTGCATATGTTGTCTCAGAGGAAGCGTCTCTCCCCCACCAGACATCCATCCCCTGTCAGACCTGTTTGTGTTATATTAAGTACACATCACTGACTGGAATAAAGTTTCTTGGCAGTCTATTCCTACCCTGGCTTAACACATGGCTTGGTGTGCTGTGTTGCATTAGAAGCAAAGCAGCGTGACTCAAAGTTATCAACTCTCACTCCCTTTCTCTCTCTCTCTCTCTCTCTCTCTCACACACACACACACACACACACACACACACACACACACACACACACAGATGCATGCATGTGTACAGTCACACAAGCATTCACACTTGTGAATGAGGCATGTTGCAGATAGGCAGATGAAAGCAGCAGACCTGCTGGAAGAATGTGCCAGCTTTGATCGTCTTTGTTGGTGTTTCTATTTTTAACGGTGCATGTTCTCCTTGACCTCCTACATCTAAAATATGTTAACGATAGATATGCCTCGGGTTGAAATGAAGATTGGCTCTGGTGTGAGGTGAGAATATTTTAAATTGAAAGCAGACAGAGCAGGAGCAGGGAGATAATAGCAGGGGGAATGTTTCTTTTAAAAAGGTGGCCTGACGTGAGGCGACGTCACCGCCCACGTAAGCATTCGTGACTCAACCAAACGAGCTGATTGTTGGGGTGAATGAGAGGCTGTCAGAACAGAGAGATGATTTTTATCCATACCCTCCTTCTCCCATAGCACTTCAATCATGCTGGGTGAAAAGAAGACATGAAAGTTAAGAGGGGGGATCTATAGATTCCTGGATAGAAATGAGCCAGGATTCTGGTGTAGATAAAACAGTCCATTCATATTTTAAATTTAATCACACATAAGAATACACTGGGGATGATGACCTCCGACCTTCCAGTGCGAAGCGGAAGAGGTCAGGACTGGGATCCATGGTCAGGCTCCGTCTCCCCTCCTCGCCTCTTCCCTCCCTCTCCACTTTAGCCCGCAGCATTCGACAGAAATCCCTCGCCACCTCATCAAGCAGGGGGAGAAAGCGCTTCACGGCGGCACTCATCATCACCTCTTTGTTGAGCAGTAGACGGTCAGCTCGCCATTCCTCACCATTCCTGTGGAGAGAAGATTTGGAGAAAAAGGATTAAAGTCAACCTGTTTCTCTTCAGTTCAGTCACTGTGAAGCAAAGAAACTGGGTCTTAAGTAGATGTGCTGTTGCTTTACTGAAATTCATGTAAAGGAGATATTCTGTGTCAAAGTCTGTTTCTGTATCAGTTTATGTTTCCTCTCACCTTAACCTAAACCCTAAGTAACCGACATATCCAGTGACTTCTGCGACACATGGTCCATAAACTACCCTAAGATGGACTACATGGAAAAAGCTTTGTAGTTGTTTTGTGACTCTTTGTGGTTGGGTGAAGGTGAAATTGATTTCAAGAGGACACACTACCAATTCTAACCATTAAAAGTCAATTAACTCATCGTAAAGAGTCTCATGATGCGCCTGTGAAAACTGTTGTTTTGGCCTCTGTGGCTCTGGAGATCTTCTGAAGTCAGACAGAATAGCACTGATGAGATCAGCGACGGAAGGACGGCTGAGGGAGTGTTTCAAATGAAATTAAGCTATTGTTTGAATCATGGGAATTGTTCAGTTCTATTGTTTTTGCAGCTTGACCTATATGAGAGACTAAAATACAGTATATCTCTGTCTCTGCTGCTCTGATTTTATCAGTATGATTTTATTATTTTCTTTTTTAACTTCAGTAATGTCTCATGTGAGTCTGCAAACTTTATGGAAACACAGTTTCAAAATAACAGTCTTTGGCAACCTCCCAGAGCTAGAATACAGCAATGAAAGCCGTCCCCCACTGGCTGGCTACAGCAATTTTTGCTGGATTTTGCTGATTTTTCTTCAAATACCCTTCAGAACAGTTGAAATATGCTCAAATCACATCAATATTCTACATGTAAGAGCTTTATAAACCTGCAGTTACAAGATTCCTGCTGAATACTTTCCACAACTGATTGAATGACCCCCTTAAAAGAGTGAGATGATGATGGGACAAGTGATTACATGCACACACCCAGACAGCTTGTTTCCATCACTTTAGGGAACGCTGCATTGACTTACATTCATACAATAATTGCTTATTCTTCTCCACTACTACTTGTCCTAAGCCCGACCACAAATCATGACTTAACCCTTCGAATAACTTAATAACATATCTTCAACATCAGCAATACATATACATATATACAGGTTTGGTACTGACTTCAGGAAGACTCCCTTGCTGTGCTGCCGTGTCTCTCTGTGTGTTGCCCAGGGCTGCAGGGTCATCCGTCGGGGGTGGAGGCCCTCTGAACGAAACAGCTCACTGATGTCAGATGGCAACATGATGTTCACACTGCTCTGGGTGCCCACATGCTCCCTTCACACACACACACACACACACACACACACACACACACACACACACACACACACACACACACACACACACAGAAAGGCTATGGTGACACACATGAGGTGATCAAAGACTCTTAATGTATACCTTTGTTGCTCTTAAATCTTTTGAGACACTTAGGCTCAAGACATCATTCCTCTACCTTCCTCCTACCTGTAAATGGGACCGAGGGTGTTGAAGGTCCTCTCCGTGTGTTTGTGGAGCTGCCGGAAACGATCCTCTCTCCAGAACTTCACCAGGTTGACCCAGCCGTTCCTCCCCGTGTGAGGGATCTCCTCAAAGCTCCTCACCCGTCCATCCACACCCCTCTTTCTGACTCCTGCACTCTCAGCTCCTTTCCTCCCCTCTAACTTTCCATCCACCACCGTCCCTGCTGCGGTCATGCAAAGCGCTCGCTGTGGTGCGACACCACAGAGCAGATTTCTGGACCCACAGGTGCCCTGTGCTCTGATGCACACAGTCACTCGGGTGTTCATGTTCCTCATGATCAAACGGTCTCATCCAGACTTGGACACCCTTCGTCGTCGTCTCTGCAGGGCTGTTTATTTCCCTCCTCCATCCTCCCAACCTCATATCCTTGAATGTGCTCTAACGCTCTGACAAACTGATAGCAGGTGATGATTTATGGATGTGAAGATCAGAGTTCAAGAGAATTAAAACGGGCTGAAGTAAAACACACACACCATGTAAAGGCCAAAAAAAGATGTTTATCACAAGCGTTTGTCACAGCTATAAAGTGTCTACTTCTTCATTTGTTGGGGTTTTGCTTCGTGTTGTATAAAAACCTTTGATTAGCAGCATGAGATTATTTTACACACCAGTATGAGCTCAATAAAAACAAGACAGTAATCACAAGAAACTAAAATGTAGTTAATTTACAGTACAGGTAGAATTTGGCTTGTATACACGCATGTGATACAGATCAGATTATTTACAAAGAAACAGCAAAATAATTTCCTAATCACACAAAGAAAATGAATATATATTTATATGTATGTAGTGAATGTGTGATGTAATGTGAACGTGTTACCCTGAGGTTCCTTACTTGTGATTAGATCACCAGCTGGATCTATATAATTTACAGAGACGTGACAGCCCTGTAAGAAGAGACTAGCTACAGTAGCTTCTAGGTTACATAACACGCAATATTATAAAATATTAGTAATTAAGATTAGAATATAACAAAAAGAGGATCTGAACAGGGATAGAGACAATGTGAAAACTTGATATTATGAATGTCATTAATAGAACTGTTACAGAATTATATTGATCCCTAATAAATACCTATGTATCAGTGGTTAAAACAATTTAACACACAACTTGTGAGTTAACTTTCACCGTATAAAAAAGGTTATTATTAAGGGATTTGTTACATTCACAGGTTTGATGGAGTACAGTGTGTACAGGTCTTGGGGAGTGTATATGCATATGTAAAGAGAAAAAGTAGTAAAGCCGAAATTACTCATAATGCAATTTAGCCATTGAGTGACATCATTGGAGGCAATTTTTCAGATTGCATGCAATTTCCTCTGGAGCCACAAAAGGCTTTCCCCACACAAACAGTAGTACACACATTAATGTGTTGAATTGGTCTAAATTAATATTTAGTTAAATTATCTGGCTGTTAAAATGTATTATTTGATTACAAAAAGACAATTCATGAATACAAAAAGAAAGTCAGAATTGCATGTTTTTGTTGTGTGTAACAGGCAATAATGAAATATATAGTACATTTACTCAAGTACTGTGCTTAAATATACATTTGAGAAATACAATAGTTTTTACTCCACTATATTTATCTGTCAGCTATAGTTACTTTTCATATTACAAATTCTCACACCACCAGCTCTCATGCCGTTTCTCTCCAGTGAAATATGGTGATTTTAATTAATTTTTTTTGATAAAATAAAGGATGAGGCATCCTTTATTGAGTTGAGAGAGTTATCCTTCATCCTGAAATAAATAAACTATCTAAAAACTTGTGCATTGTGGCAAAACTGAAAACAGGCTCACAGATCAGCGACACTACAAACATGTTGATTTTATAGAATATTATACATTGCTGAAGATTTAACTACCCAAAAGTATATAAATTAGTTAAAATTATCAAAAAAAAAATGCATAAAAGAAATGTTGTATATGTATGTATAACACCATTTCACCAGACCATTTCTTCTACTTTTACTCCTGAACCCTGGTATCAGGATGTTGCGCTCATGTATGATGGTATTTCCCTGCTGTTTCCCTGAATTTCTCCAACACAATCAAAAGGCGGCATACTGATCGTCCCTGCTATCACATATTGATCACATGAATTGACAAGAGTCCCTCCTTCCTGATGTAGGAGTGGACGTCTTGCTGTGTTTCTTCCCTGTGAGCGCCGCTGTGCCGAAGCTGAGGCCTTGGAAGGCGCTCAGCAGGTTGAAGCTGTCCTTGCTTTTGGTTTCAGGATGAATGATCTTCGACAGCTCGTGGGGGAGCGACACTTTCCCGCCAACGGAGCTCAGATGGTTGGTGTCCTTGGTACTCTGAATGTGAAGGAAAAACAGAAGAAGAAGAGGGTTAAAAGACTGAACATAGGACAAAAAAATAAACTTATGCATCACCCGTGCACATGATAAGCCAACATACAGTACAGTATGTATAACAACTAGGAAAACACCTGTAAAGTTCAGGCCTGTTATTTTGCCTTTAGAGGTTTGACGAAGTAGAGAATCTTTGAAAAGAGTGTGAATTCACTTTTAAACAGGAAATGCAAGAGTCTGGTAAACAAGTGAAAACAGTGAGAAATATTCATATACAAAAAAAAAAACAGCTGAAAAACAGAAATGTTATGAAACAAATCTGTTGAATGTTTTGCAGAAAAGTGACAGACCTCAGACAGCTGATATTTTCTCCTGAAGTGAGATCTCATCGCTGCTCTCTCCGCATTCTTCTGAGCGTTCATTGCTTCCCGCAGCTTTCTGTAAACACAGCAGACAAAACACAAATACACCTGACTTATTAAAAAACAGAATCAAATCAAAGCGATATCTCTGCCTCAGCACAGGTGACTTGAATGAACTTGATTCATTACAGCTGGCTTCTCTGATGGAAGGAAATGAAAGCTGCTGCAGACACAACCATAAGAAAAATATCACATTTAAAAACAATGTGAGTTCAGAGCACATGTGTTGGCTTCATTGCCAAAAGTGCTTTCAACAAATGTGGTAAATTTAGATTAATACAATGAGTTTGACAGGATTTCTGTCTTAAATTGAAACTAACCCGACCAGTGTGTAGGATTTAGTGGCGTCTAGTTGTGTGGTTGCAGATTGCAACCAACTAAATACGCCTCACCTCACCCCGTGTAATAGAACCGTCGATCCACTTGAGGACAATGTGTGAGTGTCACAGTTTGCCTTTCATTTTCTGTCAATCTGATCCTGGTGAACACATTGGACAGATGACCAGTGCCACTAGATTATAGAGCATCTTCTTTTCTCAGGCTGAGAGACTACTTCATTCATCCTCAGCACTCTAATAATAACTATACATACTTCCTTTTCACTGATGGTCTTGTTAGCTAGACAGTTAAAAGTTCCTAGTAGTACATTTAAGCAAGTACTTCTTTTTTTCTTTTTGATACCTCAACATAACCAGGTAGTTTATTTTGAATGTGTAACCAGACGCTGCATGACAGTGACATGGTGGGCCAGCAGGTCTATTACACAGTTTGGTGTGATACCAGGTTAAATCCTACACACTGGACCTTTAATAAAGGATGCATGTCATGTTTCTACATCACGTCTCCACTTGCCTCTCCTTCTCCAGGTCTGCCTGGTAAGAGCGGATAGACGGGTCTTTGGGCTGAGCAGTTCGGAGAGGGGGGGTCCTCCCCGACCTGTTGCATCCTCCTCTTCCTCCTCCACCTCTGCCCCTCCTGTTCCTGGGTTTGGCACACAACCTCCTCTCCTTCACCCCCGACACACAGCTGGTTAGCTTCCTGACGGGAGTCCTCAGCGACTTCTTTACTCTCACCACTGAGTCCATGATGGTCCGGAGCTCTCAGGACGGGAGGGAATGATCACGCCGCTATTTCTCTGACAGATGATGCGTGAGGATAGAACGGTTTTCTCCTTCACTCATGTTGTGTTTCTCTGAGAGGACAAAGTCAGAACACACACAGTGTCACGCCTGGTGGTGGCAATAATTCAGGTGGAGACAGGACAAGGACAAGGACGGCATTCAGACAAGGCTCAGACACACTGACTTAGTAAACACACACACACCAGATTACATATGCAGATGAGGCGTTTCATCTAGAGGAAGGGGGAAGTACTTACAGAGAAAGATGGAAGCCACACAAGAACAAAAATGATTTATGTCAGACTCAAACATATCAGACACTCACTATTCATCTTGGTTGAGCGTGTTCGCCCAGTCCTCGTTTTTTTCTTACCTGTTCAAGTGGCCACAGTTGGCCAAAGGCTCACAGCATAAAATCCAATAAAGCTCCGGCCAGATGGCTTCCACAGCACCCAGACAATCAGCCAACGCTTCAGATCAAATCAGAGAAAACAAACAAGAAACAGCAGAAGGTCCTCCATAAGATGTTGCTCCTGTGCTCCTCGGCCCTCACAGGAGAAAATCCCCGTTTTCTGGTCCAAGTTTGAGCCTCTGCTTCTCCTGCTTCCCTCCTGCAGACTCGCTGCACTCTTCAACAGCCCCCAACTCTCCTATACAGATTACCACTTTAAAGACTTAATGAGGGGAATCTCGTTAGCCGTGGCAGGGAATGCACCCAATGACTCACGTGTTTGTGACAGAGATTTAGAGACTTTAGCTGATGTCATGTTGAGTGGCACATGCTGACATCAGTGTTGTTCCTGTATAATACTGCATTGTCTGCATCTTGTTTATTTCTTTTGGAGCAATACAATTGGGAGGTAAGTAGCAGGCACTGGTCTGCAACTCACATTTCTCCCGAAATATAACTTCCAACACATCTTGACTTCATTTCAAGAATATAATCAGCGAGGTGAGAGGTGAGCACAGATTTGGAGAGAGAAAAATGAAAGAGACACCTGGATGGACAGAGTCTGGTCTGAGACGGCAGCGTCTGAGTCATCCAGAGATAAGAGGAAAGTATTGATCACTGGACCAAACTGGACCACACAGCAGCAAAAATGATAACGAGGAAGGTCACCCTCCCCCAATTCCTGCGCCAAATTACAAATGTCAATGCTGAGGCTTCGTTCAAGATGAAGAGCAAGAGAGAACAAGAGATAAGACATCTTTCTGTGGAATGTTGACCAAATGAGCTCAGGCCCTGATTGAGTTCATCTTGGTAATATAAATATTGGTACAGCTGCCTCTTTGTAAGACATTAATGTGTATTACTTTTAAACTATGATCTTTTATTGCAATTTTGCATGTAATTTATTGTATGGAGTGTCTTTTATTTGGACCTTGAAATGATCTGAACAACATTTCGTTCAGGAGACCATGTGTTCTTCTTTTTTAATGCATTTTATTTACTAATCAATTGGTTTACCTTTTGTTTTTCAGTAGTTAAAAAAAACTACAGTTTGCTGATATGTGTCTGTTATCACAGGATCAAACTGGCAAAAGAAACACACCTGAAGAACTTTTCTTGAAGAGCCCTGAAGTACCATAAAATCTTTTAATAAGTGATGATTTGGACACATGTTTGAATGTCTTTGAATGACTCCCCGCTGCGAGTTTTGAAATGTCCTACTCTAATGCCCTATTTGGCATTGACATCACACACACAAACACACACACCTTCTGAACACTTGAACCAACCCACTTAAAGTCCTTCGATCCCTTGTTCCCCTCCTATTCTTTCTCCCCTGCTGGCCGGATCACTTCGATTTCTGACAGGTGAGGAGGCTTTAATCCTTTAACAAGATCACCAGGAAGAGCCACGCCTCCCCAGCTCATGCTCAGTGACAGATCTGGGGTCAGTTAACTCATCCGAAAGGGAAGGCGTTTACAACTGAAGGGAGGGAGGTTGAGTTGGTCCTGTGTCAGCTGATACAGGTCAGAAACGGGACGAAGGGAGAAACAGGACGTTTCTCGACCCAACATCTGAAGTATGTTCATATTTCACAATTTATTTACGCAAAGATGGATCATGTCATCAAGCACAAGAAACCAAATTAAACTGCTGTATAGTGTATACTGTGTGTGTGTGTGTGTGTGTGTGTGTGTGTGTGTGTGTGTGTGTGTGTGTGTGTGTGTGCGTGCGTGTGTGAGAACCAGAGCTTCCATGCAAGTCCACCAAAAAGAGCCACTTAAGGGATTCTCAGGTGGATCAGTGTCCAACACGTGAACAGCAGTCACTGACACCGACACATCAATACACACGCACACACATGTTCCCATGCATGGACTCACAAACATAAAGTAAATGTTAATCTAATATTAAAGATACTAAATACGCATCTCATCATGACACATTAGCATAATGACCTGAATACATACGAACAATAGAATTTGTTGCTTTAAATAAAGTCAGCGTGCCCATCGGGGGATTCACTCTGGTGCTTTGGGAACGTAACATTTTTGAAGTCATATTTATTGGATCTCAGTTGTCACTACTTGGGGGGAAATTAAAGGGAATGAAAAAAACATCCTTTCAGACACTGAGAACAGGAAAAATTCAATTTAATTCATACAATGACTAAAGAAGTCATTTCATACAAAACGTATCACAAAAACACACAAATTATTGTGATAAAGTGACGAAATTTTATCTGAAACACCGCTCATGTTGCTTTCGTGTACCTCCTGGTCATGTTATATCTGTGCCTGGATCCTCTGCGGTACTGGGTGAGCCATTTTTAGACAAATCCTATATGTTACCATATACAGTAACTACCGTACTGGAGTTCTGTAAGCAGCTCCAGCTATCCATGTATCATTCTCACATTTCATTCTACATACAGTATGTCATATAATTATAGTATCATGTAATTCTAGTGTACAAGTGAATCTGAAAAATAACGTACTATAATTATTTTGAGGTTTTGGGTTTCAGGTCTATTAAATAAACCGTACCTAAACTAGGAGACACTGCAATGATGATTTATTAAGAAATGTTTTGGCACAGGCTGAGGCTGGAGCAGATGCTGGTGGTGTGCACTACAGGATGGTTTCAGCCTGTTAAAATCATGTTAAACATATGTTAAACCACCTGTTTAGGTCCTATTCAGTGATTGGCCTCAGCCTCCTGGTCACAACATGTCAGTGAGCTCTTCTTTCTGAGTTGCTGCAGGTGCTTTGACTCAGGTGTATCAATTATGATGTTAGCTGTTGTCTGACAGAAGCTAATGGGCTGTCAGTTATGTTGTTTTACCTTGAAATATGGGCTGACTTCCCATCCCTGGACTCACAGGTTTCTGATCAATCGGGAAGCAGTGAAGTGATTACAATTTGTCAGATTCCCTACATTTATACGACTTGCAACCTGTAACAGAGGAACAGAGGAAAATGGCTAACATGTGAATGTGGTCTACTGGTCAGTCGAAGGTTGGAGTTTCAACATTGTCGGCTGCTCTTTCAAAATGAAAAGGTGCTGACAGTCTTCATCGACAGTCTTACATCGACCTTTAACAGTTCAGCATCAACTAAAATCAATCTTAAAAATTGTATTCTGTGTCATATGAAGTATGTAAAGGGTGGCAGTGTCAGTGTACATCTTTGTTAATAAAACTACGGTCTGTCACTGAGAAACAACAAGTAACACAAAATCTATTCGCAGACACACAAAGAGAAATTGATTTTCTTTTCTTCAAGTCTGCACACTTCAAAATGCCTTTTTTAATTTTAGCACCAATTCTATTTATTCACACCCTGAAATTACTTTCAGCGCTGCCAAGGAAGAAGACACACACACACTCATGCATACCCTCAGTAATACACACATACAAGTAGACAAACACACACACATTTTAGAAATAAGGTCTCATTCAGTCGAGCACACATACACTGACAATAAGTCTGTCTCAGCTCTGCCAAGGCTGAAGAGGAAAACTGGCGAGCGCATACACTCGCTCAGCCTTGTGGCCGTGCTCTCTGCTGAGCTGCACTCAATCAAGATGCCAGAGGACGGCTGCGAGTAAAATGGCAGTTACGCGAGGAGTGTGTGTGAGTGTGTGTGTGTGTACGCACTTGTAAACCTATATAACAGGGGACTTTGGAGTCGTAACACTTCCACCAACAGGGGACTTGAAAGCCGACGGGATATTTTTAAGGTTCCCTGTTGGACTTTCCTTAAATCAAGCTAGAATCATGTATAAAGGCTGCTGGTTAATTTTTAAAAAGAAATTTGCCAAGAGGGGACCTGTAGGTGTGTGAGTGTTAAAATTCATACTCAGCAATCTCCTGGCAAGCTGGAGCAGGAACTCTAAGGATCCATTCACGCATGTCATTTTTAACACTCCTGCATAATGAGTATGTGTGTGTGTGTGTGTGTGTGTGTGTGTGTGTGTGTGTGTGTGTGTGTGTGTTTGTGTGTGAGACTTGCACAGATGGACTGGTGAGCTGAGAGGTCACAATCAAAACACGAGAACAGAAGAACAGAATTTATTAACAACTAAAGGACTCATTTGATACAAAATTCATTACAAAAAACACACATTATTGTTATAAAGTGACTGAGAGCATAAAACTAAAAAAGATACTTTAAGCTTTTGGATTTTTCTTTTTTTTCTTTTTTTTTTTGGCATTTTGAAGCAGACTTGATCGACTTGCATGTGAGGATCAGTGTTTAAAAGACAATACCCTGTGGTTTTGCATGTTTTAGCTTTTTTACACCGACATTAACCGGAAAACCATTTTGCAAACCGTGCTCCTGTGTTTTCCCACTGTTCTAGACACCAGCTTAACTAGAAGTGGGGATGTTTTCACCTCTTTTTAGCAGCAAAATAAACAGTATAACAATTATCCATTCATTCATCCATCTGTCCATCCGTCAACATACAAACTCAAATACTCCAATATCCTAACACATACTCACAGAGTTCATATTCGCAAATTATGCTACAAACACTGATGAACATGTCAAAATCTGTTTCTGTCCGTCCAGATGTGAACACAGACAATCTGAATGTCTTCACCCTGTAAGGAGTTTTCCAAAAGCTCAGTTTTCAGTGACCTAAAATGCCATTTATGTGTGTCCTGAAGGCTAAAACCCATAGATAAGGCTTTATTTTAAGAAATACCCGGGTACGTGTGGACGCTTCTTCCTAGCTCCACCCTCTAATCCAAATATGCTCACTTTTGGCTCCAAAAAAACAAAATGGCAACGGCCAGACTTGAGGCTTTCAAATGGTAAACCCACAGTTTATCCAGGGCTCACAAGGGGACTTTCTGCAGACTTCCAGAGAGTCTGCTTGGGAAGCTAATGCACCCGACTTCAGTGAATTAATTATTTACAATTTATTGCGATATGGCGTGTGACATTTTAGAACTTTTTCTGAATATGTAAAACAATTTAATTTATTGAAATGTTACTTGAATCATGTAGGCTGGAAATAAAATTTAACCAAACCATGATATATTTGCCTCGCAGTCTTATGCACTCGCAGACTTGACTAACACTGACCATGTCACAGTATGTATGACTGAAGTCTAGAGGGTGGAGAATTGGACGTAGCCTTTGAGTTTGTGAGTGTGGACTTTGGGATTGGGGCCAAGTTTCCCCTTCAAGTTACCTCTATGACCCAATCATCTGTTTGGTGTCAAACAAATCCTCCTTTCTCTGCTGCTGTCAGCTGTCACTTCAGCGTCTGACTGACCCTCCTCAACCCCAGTCACTTCATATTTCATCAGAGACACCTGTCCACATCACATTCATCCAAACCTTTCACCAACTCTACTCTATCAGGGGAATATTCCTGTACGGCTCATGGCATGATTACCCCCATAAAATGACATCATCACAATGAGGTCTTATTGCCATAGTTCTTCCAACTAGTCTCTCCTGATTGAAATTTGAAGTGTACATGATTTGTACGAGAAACTAAAACATGCAAACACACTGGTATGGTCCTCATAAGGTCAGGTGTCGTCAGGGTCATCTGCTCATATCACAGCTGTTCCTCCACACTTGACTCCTCCCGGGATGATGGAGGAAAAACGGGTGACACAGAGCAGAGGACAGAGAGAGGCGTTTTGAGGGCTCGTACTCCAGCATATTCTCCAAAAGGTGAAACAACTGGTGGTGCTCTGTCCCCTGTGACAACAAGTACTTCTGCAAACAACACAGATAAAAAGAGAAACATGTTGTTTAAGGGAGTAAATGTGTGACCCGTGGTAAAACTTTGCACCTCAGCTCACCCTTAATGGTTTGCACTTGGCTTTCACGTAGCGTCCGGCCTTGGAGCACTCGTTCCAGTCGAGACGCCCACGGTGGAAATACTTCTGCTTTCTGTGAGGGAAAAATAATACGTATCAGGCAAAGTTTGTTTTCACGTGTGTTTGTGTGTAACCAACAGTGTACGGGAGTGTGTCACCTGCTCCTCTGGATCATTCTCTGAGGAATTGGTCCCTGTAATATCTCCATCATAGCAAGATGCTCCTTATTGTCGTGAGTCTATAAGTGAACAAAGACACACAAGTGAAGACAAGATCAAAATCCCCTCAGAATGCACGCAGTATAAACACACATGTGACCTGGTACAGTGTGAAGCCTTCGTAGTATTCAAACAGGATGCAGCCGATACTCCACACATCACACTGGTGACTCCATCCCAACTCTGAGGGAGAGAGAGGAGGGACACGTCCCTCAAAAACAAGCACAGGACTGACAGCTCTTGGTTGCTCCCTGGTCTAAATCAACATCTCTCACCCAGGATGACTTCTGGAGCTCGGTAGTGACGAGTGGAGATGACGGCGGAGTGGTGTTCGTGGTCAAAGGTGGCGCTGCCAAAGTCAACAAGCTGCACCGTGGTGTCATTTACTCTCCTCTCATTGCACTTCTGGAAGAAGACAGAGAAGCAACTTAGGCTGATTATTTACAGGGCAATTTCAGTTAATAACAAGTTGTGGTTATAAGTTGTAAATGATAGTTTTGGCTATCATTTTTTATCAGTTATGAACACTGTACAGACAATATATTCGCTGAGGTCTGGGAACATTCACTGACATGAAAGTGGACCTAATGATGTATGGTGAGGAGGTTGGCCTGGCAGGTGTGTAGCCAGTTTAGTGAAAGATTTTATTAAAAGATCTATGAACCACTGACGTTATGCATGCTCTCTATGTTATGCTGCTACCATAACATACCAATATGTTACACTGAGGCAGCTAATTCATTTATGCTACATCCTCTGGTACACGCTGTCTGAAATCCTCCACAAAAGTTTACGTTTTTCAAAATGCTGGACCATATTCTGGACCCAGAAATAAGAAGAAAGAAGGAGTTACATGAACATCAGAATCCACAGAGGTTCTCATAGGATTTAATGGACTTCGGGTCGACTCACATACACTCACAGAGCTATGTGGAAACATACTGTTAAGGAACAGTTTGTGAATTTAGCACAAGTAGTTGTTTTGACAGTGTGTTCAGACAGAAGGTGAGATTTTTAGAGGAGATGTGACTAGATGCAAATTGATTCAGCGTGAAGAAGCTAACATCTGTACAGTTGGTACACTGACAGACTGAAGGAGCTTTTGTATCTAAAATGTGGACAGAGTAAGACCAGCTTTTGCCCCAGCTTCATCTTCATGCCAAACCAAGCTAACAGCTCCGACTTGTAGCCTCATATTCGCTGTATAGACGTAACCTCGTCGTTTGTTTAAAACCTGTGACCCACTGCTCGTGTTTCATGCTCCAGTATGATATCATTATTAATGACAGGAATGATGGACAAGACGATCATGAAAATGACACCCAACTGTAAAAAAAAAATTATATTTTTCTATGAATTATTATAAAAGTCTCTCCAAAGATGCCACACATTGTCACATGGAGGTAAGAAAACACAAGCCACAGTCACCCTGGATAAATATGCGTGCCTAGAGGAAACACATGTGGGTGGTTCACGGTTTCTGCTGTGCAAAATTTGCATCCAAATGGGCGACCACAAAGCAATCACCCAGGTTGTTCTGCCTGCATTAATCCCTGCTTATTTAACATCCTGATTTTCTTTCAGGTCCCAGCCTTCATGCCTGCAGTTGTTTCTGACCTTCTCAGCGTTGTATATGAGGGAGTAGTCTGAGTTGACAAAGAGGATGTTCTCAGGCTTCAGGTCGGTGTGAGTCAGCTTGTTGTCATGGAGAACTGCAGTGGAGACAGAGGAGGGGGGAGTAGATGGAGATTTATCAGGAGAGAGTCGACGCCCTCGTCTGGTCAGGTTTCTGTTGGTTAAACTGTTAATAATCGTGACGGATGCCAGTTTGTCTGCTGCGTGTTGGTTTAATTAAAAATGCTGGAAACCCTGAGAGTTTGTAGCATTAATGGTCCTCGCATCTGCACCTCATAGCAATATGTTGTGCACCTCACAATCCGGCAACACAAGATTTCTTTTTATTTCTTCTGTAATAAAGTCATGCTGATAATTCACAACACTTTCAGAAGTCTGCATCACTACATAAAGCAATCCACCAGCAAGCACAGTGTCTTGCTAAAGAGCATTTTGGCAGTAGCTCCAGTCATCAGTTCCTCAGATGACACCACCCTCACCTACAGGTGGGAGACGGACCAACTGGTCACCTGGTGCAGACAAAACAACCCGGGGCTCAACGCATTAAAGGCAGTGGAGATGGTTGTGTGGTTACATAAAGATCCCAGCCTCATCCGCCTCCATCACCCTGTGTGACTCCTCTGTCGAGACTGTCGTTCTTTCCTCTTTCTGGACACGATTGTCACTAAAAACCTCAAGTGGGAGGTGAACATCAGGTCATCCACACCTCCTCCATCACCACTGCTGCCGCTGCCAGGGACAAGAGCAGACTGCAGCGAATCGTTCACTCTGCTGAGGAGGTGATTGGCTGCAATCTGCCAACCCTGCAGGACCCTGAGGTGAGCGGAAATGATTACAGCCGACCGCTCAAAAACCAGACAGAAAGTCTTTGAGGCACTCCCCTCTGGTACAAGAGGCCGGGGCCATCAGGATCAAAATCTCTCTCCCACATTTTTCTTCATGGACACTGCATGTTTTTGCATTTTAAATTAAAGGAGATCTATTTTGTGTTTTGTTTGTATAAGTTCTTTTGCATGAAAAATATTTTGTAAAAGTAAAAAAGGTCACACCGACAGAAGCTGCTCTCTCCCACAGAAAACACAGCTCCCGAAACGCCTCGTCAGCAGTCTCGCCTTTAATTCCGTGACTTTGTGACATCACACTATGTCACCATGTCACACATTTGCATAATTAATGTCTAGCAGCTAGTTTGTCACATAAGAATTAATTAAGCACAGCTGCTCTGTTGTGTTAGCCGTGCTGGCTCAGGCGTGTGTGACCAATCAGAGCAGAGTTGATATTCAGGAGGGGGGGGGCCTTAAAGAGACAGGAGCGTTTCAGACAGAGGGGGAATACAGTGCTGCATCACTGGACAGTATGAACATTTGCACAGTAATGATGTTCATCGATATTTTGCATATTGCACCCTTTTCATTTCAAACACTGTACATCTTGTTTTATTTTAGAACAGATATATTTTACATATTTTTTGAAAAAAAGAAGTCATAACTTTTATTGTAAATGTTTTATACGATTATTCACAGTACTAGTTTTCATTCTTTAACCATGTTTGTTGTAATGCGCCAAAATAACAAGGCTAAATATATACAGGATCGGCCCCATTAACTTTTGGTAAGGATCCAGATTAAAGGACGGATCCAGAAATGTTTTCTCCCTTCTTTAACAATCGTGAAACAGGATGTTTTTTATACATTTTGATGAAAGAAATCAGGCGTATGGGTGAGTACAACTTGATGTAGATCTTAGATCTGCTGAGCTTAAATTATGGATAAGCATGTTTAAAATGTAGTGGTACAGGCCTCTCAAGTCTGATATTTGATTTCACTTGAACCTGGTATGAGGACGTAAAGAAGATCCTCTCCAGGTAACAGCCCCTGAATATCCACCTGGCTTGTTCGCTGCTGCATCAGTGGGACGGCTGTGAATAATCGGCTTACAGTCATCACTGACATAGATCCGGAGGTGTGGGAGAAAAAAGCAGAGTGGTACAGTTGATGTGGTGCACGTTGGACTCACAGCTGACAGCGTTGCAGATTTGGTGGGCCATGTGTCGGATCTGGTTCATGGGATAAGGCAGGAAGCTGTTTGCTTTCATGAAGTCAAAGGTGCTGAGAGCGAGCAGCTCGAAAGAGATGCACACGTGGCCGTAGTAGTTAAACCAGTCCAGCATCTGCACACAGTGACTGAAGAGACAAGAAACACAGAGATGAGATGTATAAGACGGGAAAAGAGTCACAGCTTCACAATCTACTCACTGTCTGTTGGCTGGATCTCTCTCACTGATCTTCTCCAGCACGTTGATTTCTAGTTTGGCTGCTTCTCTGTATTTCTCCAAGTTCTTAATGATCTTCAGAGCGACTCGACTTCCTCCTCTGTGTGTTAAAACACTGTGTTTGAAATTTGTATTTAACACGTTTCATATTGGTCCAACTTTCATTATTACATGAAGCAGATTACCTGTTATGGTCCAAACATTGAACCACTTTCCCAAAAGTTCCCTCACCTAAAGTGTCGACTATCTCATCTGTAAGACAGACAAGGGTGGAGTGTAACTAAGTACATTTACTCAAGTACTGTATCTAAAGTGCTACCTAACACGACTGCTCCACTAAATGTCAGAAGGATATACTGCACTTTTCACTACACACTATTATCTCACAGCTTAAGTTACAAGTTACTTAAATCGAAACACATGACAAGCTCACTGAATGTTTTTTTCTGACCGACAGCTGATCAAAGTGCAGATCAAACGATTAGTTGACGATCAATTGATTTAAAATTTAAAATAATGTTTCCCCACAGAAAACATTATCTTCTCAAATTGATTTAATATGTTTTGTTCACATAGATAAGAAAAAATCAAAACATTTTGTGTCCGGTAGAAATAGTCGGTACAAACGAGAAAAATATAAACTGTTTATAATAAGAAGGATATAAAAACCCACAACAAACAAAAAAACACAGTCTTCATGGTAAATTGCAAAATGATTATTGTAAGTGCTCCAGATTATCTTGGGCATAAACCAAAACACCAAACAACTTTCAACCATTTCATAGTTCCAGTTTCACAAATGTGGATATTTGCTGCTTCGTCTTTGAATAAACTTAATGTACCTTTTTAAATAATTTTAAGGTTCGAACTATTGGACCTGGACAAAACAAGACTGAAGTTAAGGGTCTGACCACTTCCTCCACTAAGTGCACTGGAGTCGACTTGAGTCACTCTTTCGATGCAACTTGCAACTTGACTAGACAGAAAATAAATGACTTGGGACTCGACTCGAGACCTAATGAGTCACATGAGTCCGTGCTCATTTCATGTTTTCAGTTCAGTTTTTGACTGGGATGAAATGAAAACATAAATAAGCTTTTATAAAGCTATTTACTTCTATTTGATAATATTTATCTGATAGAATAAAAATAATAATAACTCATCTATTTGAACAGGCACTGTAAAGACAGGAGACTGTAGGTCAGACTGCAGTTTCCTCGGTGGGAAAAAAGTTATCTGACCTGCCAAGTAAAAATTACTCGAGCTCGAAACTTGGACAAAACTACTGGAGTCACATGTCTGACGCAGACTGAAGTCAGATTAAAGCTGGAGTGTTTTACAGTATGAAGGCTGTCAACACGTTCCACTTAACTGTTACCTACATCTGTCTTCGAGGACGTCTCCGCTCTTGTAGATCAGGTGGCCGTTCTCAGTGTCCCTCTCATTGTCGTCTGCAGTCTCATCGCTGCTCCGCTGGAGACAAAGACAACCGAATTTATGACAGAGGAGAAATCCGGGCAGAGATCGACCTGCCTCTGTCCTGTTCTTCATTGTCTGACTAAAGACAGAGAGGTATCTGACCTCTGGGCCATAAAGGGCAAAGGTCATCAGCTGGATTTACCCCTGACTGTGACGATGCATTTAAAGTCACATGCAGATACAAACAAATCTGCACTTCAGGACACTTTATTTAATGCGGCCTGTTTCTTTAAAACTGCAGACTCCTTCAATGCAGCCGTGATCAAAACAAATCCTCCAGAACGCGAGCTTATACGCATTAATGTTGATCCCGATGACCTGAGCTACTTCTAAAGGAGGTTAATAAGAAATGTCAAATCACTTCTGGCCTCTTTGGAAAAGCTGAGTCTCTATTTCCATCCACACTCTGAGACTGTTATTAATATGAGAAGCCCAGCATGTGCTGAGGAGACACTTACTGCAGGACGAGGGCCGCGAAATAGACGAGCAAGTGACACATAAAAACACACACTCAGTCTGCATGTGATTTGTTGCTTGACGACTGAGGAGCTTAAAGAGAAAATAACAACTAGGTGCAGGTGATTTCGAGTCAGAAGTTGACGTGATGCAGAGGTGACAGAAGGAAGCAAATGCAAGCGCAGAAAATGGAGATACTCACAGAGAGGCAGAGGCAAATACAGTCCAGAAAGCCTTTATAGAGAGAGTACAGCTCTGTCTTTCCCATTATGCAGCACAGCTACTCAGAGATGAGCTTGTGTGGAAGAGGAGATGATGGAGGGAGGTTGTAGGAAGGTGAAAGCAGGTGAAGCAGCAGCAGAAAAACTGGTCGACGAGGAGTTTAGGAGAACAACAGGAGGACTGAGGACAGGATAATACAATATTAAAGCAAAGGCATAGAAAATCTAGAGAGCACGGAGATGTGACAAAGTAAAAAATAGCTTGCGGCGTTGTCAGCGGAAACCAGAGGTGAAGGAAAGACACAACTACAGACAGAAGAAAAAACAGCTTAAGACGAATAAAGAAAAGTGAGCATCAGACAGCAGAAAAAGTGAACATGAAAGCGGGCGCACAAGACAAAAACAGAAAGTGACGGACAGAAGTGAAACGAAGGAAGGGGGAGGACAGAGAGAGCAGAGACAGACGCTAATAATAAACTTTGGTCACAACCCCCTGAGAAAGTCTTGAGAGGAGAATCAAGATGTGGCGAGGGGGAGCGACGCAGGGGAGATCCAGTTTCACTTAACTTACTTACACTCCTCCTTGCACCTCCTTAACCCCTGCAATAAGTTTTGCCACACCTGTCCTGCTCTGCACGCCACACATACCTTTCAATATACAGCGCGTGTTTCCTTTACAGGAATAACTGACACGGCTCTGATCAAGCTTTTATTTTGTAGGTCAAAGAGACATGACTTGAACAGAGGGGGGCATGCTTTGTTGTTCATTTCAGTGCAAAAGAAAACGAGGGAATGTCATTATAAATATATCCAAACTATAAAAACAGTTAAAAGTTCATCTGAAATCTCATTAAGTTGATAAAACTTGTTCACAGTAGCAAAAGGGAACAATTATGTAAAACAAGACATTTAGTCGTATAAAACAGGTAAATAACAGTAAATAATCTCAAACAGGTCGACAAGACAAACCAATAACAAATCTTATGAGGCAATCAGTAACAAAACATTTGGCTTCTACAGAGCTGCAACAATTAAACAATTAGTTGTCAACTATTACATTAATTGCAGACTATTTGATAAACAATTAATTGAGTGTTTTTTTAATGAAAAAAAACGTCTAAAATCTCTCTTTAGGCTTCTTAAATGTGAATATTTCGTGGTATGAAGACATTAGACGACATCTGGGAAACACTGATCATCATTTTACACCATTTTCTGTCATTTTCTAAACCAACCAACTAATCGATTAATTGAGAAAGTAATCAACAGATTAATCGACCGTGAAAGTAATAGTTGCAGCCCCAGACTTCTAAAACTGAACACGGGAAACATCAGAAACAGCCAAATAATCTATCAGACTGAACAATGATGTTTGTTTTGGAGGCTCGTGAGGACTTGAGTGACCGTGAACACGTCATGATGTCAGCTGCACCTTTTCGTAGTCGTGCCCAGGTAATATCGATATGTCGCCATAAGGCTCATCCTGCTCCACGCGTAACTTCCTGGCCGATAAATTCTCTATAAACGAGACAGACATTGAGCTTAAAACATCCACTTCGTAATGGAAACCACACTTAAAGATAAAGGGGGAAAAAGTCAGGATAACGGCACATAAGGAACAAAACTAAATAGGTTGAATTATCTATATTCAGTTCTGTTTCTATGAATTATTGTACATGAAGCGAGACATCTGAATCATTAGTTCATAGCCAACAATGTCCCTCAGCTCTGTAGCTCCTCAGTCAGAGCTCATAATTCACAGACCACCACATATTGATTAAAGAGCTTCCTCTGGTGTTGATCCTCCAACATTAACACAATTTCGACATGAGTGATGAGATGATTCGATGAAGACTGAAACCGAAGCCTCACCCAGGAGCCTCTGAAAAATGTTGCTGACAGTTCTGCGGTCGACCTCTGGCGGCAGAAGAGACTGAAAAAGCACAGGTGTCCCTTCATGTCCGGCCAACTCCGGTGGCAGCCTATACACACACACAAACACACACAAACACACACGTCCACATGATGTTATCTCCAAACCGCACTACTCAGCTCTGAGTTTCTAGTAGTGATGTTGCGTTCACTGTCATTACCTAGGGGACACTGCTGCAGACGTTTCCAGCAACTCCTCCAGCACCTCTGGGATGTCCTGCAGTGTGGAAACAGACCTGGAGACAGGAGATCTGACAACACACACACACACGCACACACACACATATAAAAGTGGACAGCTTTACACCTGTCACAACTGGCACTTGTGATCAGAACTCAGTTCCCCGCTCTACATGCAAATATAAACACACAGCAGAAGAACAAACAGATACAACTTTATTACACAAAGAAACAAATATCTTTATGTATAAAGGTTGCCAAATTAAACACACAAATAGTCAAGACTTTGCTGAAGATAGCGTTTCACAAAGTTTATAAAGTCTCTCTGAACTCATGAATTCACAAAATTGCGGGTTTTTTTTAAGGAGTCTGGTGACTACCCCCATGGGTGTCAAAGAAGTCGCCTGTATCGGTTACTGTTTACTCTATTTGTAGAATTTGACGTGTTTACAGTCAATAAAATGTTGCTTGTTACGTACCTTTCTGTCTCGGGTGTGAACATGGGGGATATCTCTCGAGACGCCTCCCTTTGATCGGAGCCCTCCAGTGGCAGTGACCCATGGCCTGCACGCACACATCAGAGGACACTGGCTTATATTCATTCCCCGGAGGCTTGTCGTAACCCCTAGCCATAAGTGATACATGCCTAACCCTGACCTCTGACCCCAGCCTCCCCACACAGACCGCCTAAGCTCGTGCTGAACGCAGCTGCAGCGAAACACATTGAGGACGACAATTTCACTCCCAGTTAAACACAAACGAGCTGCTCCAGCCTCCTCAGCGCAGTATCGTGTGATTTTACACAAGGTTTACCTGAAAACTCTGTCATCATCTCAGATTCTGCCACATCTCTGGGGATCTGTATTCACACACAGACACACACATTCATAGTTTTTCATTTTGTGATATTTCTCCCAGCAAGAAACGGCTTCACAGACATCCACATAAACAAACGTGCTGCCACACCTCCTTTGAGCTGAACTCGAGTCTCTCCACCTCTCTCTCGGCCGCCTCGGCTGCCTCAACAATCTCTCTTTCCTTTTCAGAGTCAGTGGACTCGGTCCCTCGCTCCCCGACCTGCAGGTCCGAGCCTGAGACAGGCGTCACGGTCGCAGCCCGTCTCCATAGAAACTGCACCTCTTCAGGCAAGACTGCAGGGGAAAAAATAGCTTTGAGGTTTATTTATAAAAAGGTTATCTGAGTCACATCCTTCAAAATAGCAGTAGATGCAGAGAAAAATTGACGTAAAGGTGATGTTGGTTAACATTTTATATCTGTATATAATAAATGATATAATAAATCAGTCATTATCTGCTCAAACCCATGTCGATGGAAAGTCAGGTGAAGTTTTGTAGTAGAAGTAGTCTAATTTTAGGTTCTTTAAAAGTATCATGTTTGTATATTTTTGCTCAAAAACAATCTTTGTTATCTTAAATTAATATCATCTATCACTTTACAAGTAATGACACATTCTGCTGAATTCTACAGATTTTCATTCTGGATCAACACTGACAACTGTAAAATAAAAAAATAAAGAAATCTGCAGATTCTGTTCGGGCATGATAATTAGCAAATGCTAGTATCCTAGCACAGTTAACAAACATGCCAAACATCAGGTTAACCTTGTCATTGTGAGCATTTAAGCACGTTAACATAAAATACATATGATCGATTACAGGTTAGATAAATACTTCACGTAGAGCCCCACAATTAAAGGACTAGTGTGTATAATTCAGTGGGATCCAGGCGTGTGGTTGCAACCAAGAAACTCTCGTCCAATCCTCCCACACGGCGGCCACCAAAACACAAAAGGCCCTCTCTAGAGCCAGTGTTTGGTTTGTCCGCTCTGGGCTACTGTAGAAACATGGCAGTGCAACTTGGCGGACACTGTGGAAGAGGATCCGCTCTCTCTGTCGATATAAAAGGCTCATTCTAAGGTCATGAAAACACAATGATTCGTAGTCTAATGTGATTCTACACTCATGAAAACATAATTATGAATATTATTTTACATTTCTGCCCTTGAATCATCACACAATGCACCTTTCAAACATAAATAATCATTAGTTTTGTGTTTGTTCTTTGCACAGAGAAAACACCATGATGCCCGAACACACCTACAGTCCACCCACACAGGTGTTTTCACTCATGTTTCCTGATTAGACCTCTTCAGAAGACTGTGTGGCTCATTAACGAGGCCTCATTTCTATTCCAGTGCCCCAGTAAGCCATGACAATGTTACCGTGAGCCAGCAGGAACAATCAAAACTGAAGCAGCTAAATGAAATTCATTAATTGTATTATTCACATCTGCGACGTGTCAAAATGTCTCCTGGGAAAAAGGACCATTAGCAGTTTGATGACACATCATTTTCAGCATCCCAACTTCAACGCGATGTTTACAGGTGTGTTACTGACAGGTGCAGGGGTTGTTGAGGAGCTCAGCAGCAGGGAGCATCCTGTGAGAGGAAGACGGCAGGAGAAGCAGACGTCCGGTTTCAGTCTGAGGGTTGTCGATCCGCTCCCGCAGCGTCTCCTGGGGGATCTGCGTCTCCGGGTCGAAGAAGATCAACTGCCTCTTCCCTCTCCTCCTCCTGGGCTTCACCTCAGGAGTAGACACATCCTGGGAGAGGTTAAGGTAGCGTCAAGTAAACATACTAGAAATTTCCTCCAGCTGTCAAATGTAGTGTGGATAACACTTTATAAAAAGGCACCTTTCATTTTGGGTTAATAAGTTGTAACGAATGGGTTTTTAATGGGTAAAAAAAATCACCTTTTAATGCTTTATAGATAAGATATAACCTGAGAGTAAGAATGTTTGGGTTGCCAGGTTGTGAAACAATCCCTATTGCTGGTATTTATTACATTTCTTTATACCTAACTCTTTTATTTATCAGAAAAGGCCCACCTACAGACCTTTAACCACTGGACCGCAATCTAATTCATAATAATGTATAAATAATTAATAACTGCAGACTTAACAGGTAATGAAAATGTAAAACTCCTGGCCTTTATTTAATTTTTAAGGCAGAGCCTCCAATCTGCCTTCTAGTGGACCTGAACACTTGAATTGTTGTGATGTTGTGTTGTGATTTTTCTTACTATTTTTGATAAATTCATTTGTATAGTTTATTCTAGACAATATTTGGGTGTTTTTTTTTAATCAGCACGGGCGGATTTTGAGCAATTATTAGGTTGGAAAACATCAAACCAATCGGGCAACACTGCTGGCACCTCTGGCTCCAGAGTCGGTCTTTGGCGTTCCTTTGCTGCAGATGGTGGTGACGGGAGGACGGGCACAGAAACGGGGGTCAGCTGGTCTGTTGGGGGTTCAGGCTTCTCCACTGACAGGCCTGGCTCTTCCTCCGGCAGCAACATGGCGTCTTCACTGGAGAGAGTGGTGGGCTGTAATCTGACACAGGTAGAAACACAGTCAGTGTGCGCTTGCGTGGATGTGCATGTGCTGATGCTTTCAGGTACATCTGGATGATTTACTCAGTAGTGGATCCTGTGAGCTCTTTGGTTCTGTCTCTAACCAGCTCTCCCTCTCCTCCGCCCCTTTCCATCTCCATCTCTTCCTCTCCGAGCGTCACGTCTTCCTGCGGTATCTCCAGATCCCCTGTTTAACAAAGGGTAGAGGAAGAAGAAACACAACTCCTACTTCCTTTTCACCTTTGTCTCATAAGAGAAAGGAGCTCCTAGTTAAGCCTCACACCTTCTGTAAAGTCATCAGTTTGGGCCAAGAGGAAGTCAATAGTCTCTGGATGCTGCTCGATGAGCTCCACACCCTCAAACTAGCAGAGAGAAGAAAAAGAGAAGATGGATGCCAGAGGAAATCAGAAATACGAACGTCTTTGTACGAGCTTCTTTTGACAGCTGTACCTCGGCAACAGGGAGAGCGACAGGCTCCGTCTCTCGCAGAGTGATGGTGTCTGGAGATGCTGTGATACCTGTGTGAGGAAAAAACACACAATCTCAACAGCTACACACAGAAACCAGCAGGGGAGGACGCAGCTAATCAAGCCGTAATTAAAGCGCACTCTTCTGCTGAGTGAAACCCAGCCACGCTTCCTGACACCGCTGCATCAGCCTCGGCCAATTAGGAGGATGTTGTTGAAGGCAGTCCGCCCTGACCTGACCTGCAGCATCTCCCCGCCACATGGATGTGCTGCTCTGTATCTCTGCCTCCATTTGCACAATGTGAGCTCTCTGTTCCTGTGACCTGTCGGTATTCCTGCGCACACAAGCTGACACTCTGTACATTTCTGTATACGTCTTTCTGTAAAGCTGCACAGATGATATTTAATTTAAGTCGATCATCAGATAATTGGCACAGGTCTTTTGTGTTTTTCTCTACTGGAATGAAGATTCTTCAGACGTCTGTTTATCTCTCTCTCTCTCTAATTAATGGGAAAAGCTTGTAGGTAGAGCATGAGTGAGCATTCTTCTGTCGAATTAGTAAATCTCTATCAGCATGAACCTTTCTTTTTTCCTGTGGTCAGGAAGTATTTTTACTATGAGCTATATTTGTGTTAAACCGTTTCATGGCAACATGTAGGCTCTGCATGTCGCCGTGCGTGTTTTCCCTGATTAAAAGGTCAAAACCTCTTAAACTACTTGTATCCTACTCGATGTGGTAATTGATAGTGATCCCTCAGTAACCATTCCTGTAAAAGACGCCTCCTTTTCATCCTGCCTCTACCTGTATTCAGCACTTTTATGTCATCACAGTGCATCAAGTCATCCTACCACTTTCTAGTGGAGCAGCAGCATCAGGAGCAGCTGGACGGGTCAGTTCAGGATGTTCAGGAGACGTTTCTCTCAAATACTCTCGAGTCATCTGAGAGACACAGAACAGGCAGAAGACATGTATTTCTATCGTGTTTGGAGTATATCCAGCTGTAGCTTAACTACATATCTATCCTTACTTGTGTATTTAGGTACCTGTATCAGTGTAGTTGGACTGGGCATAGCATCCTTCATGTACATCACCCCAAATAAAGGGTCTGGAGCTCCTTCTGTCTCCTCCAGGAGAGACAGGGCATTAGGGAAGTCCAGAGATTGTCTGAGAGAAAACCGGAGGCGAAGAAGCGAGAAACGGGAGTTGTTCTGTGTTTGTAAGTTCAGACAAATGTGTGAGCGGCTGCATCGAGCAGCTGTTCTCACCTGCTTTGGTCGTCGATATCAGTTTTCTGTGACGTCTTCTGTTTCGCCAGCTGGCCCACAACGGACTGAAGTTCCTCTGGAAGGACACGAGGTCAAGAACAAACACATTTGTCTCAGCATCTCTTTCCTCAAAAGTGTTAATAATTTACTGGATTATTTTTTTTTACCCAGGAGAATGGCACACTGTCGGTGGTAGACGACGACGACGCCATACTGGAGCTGGGAGGAGAGGTAGAGGGAGAAGCGAGGTTGTGGCAGACCGGGCCGAGGCGCAGGGACCTGCTCCAGCACGTAGTCCATGATGTCATCACTGTACGGGCATTAGATTTATCGTAACTGGACACAGTTCGGCCCAATAGGTGATAAAACTGATATAATTTCTTACCAGGTGCTTTTGACGTTGACTTTTAGGAAATCCCGGCGTGGAACTCTGATGCCTTTTGTAGCAACAAGCCTGAAACAGACACAGGGCGTTGATGAAGGCTTCTTCACGTTTTACTCATCAGGGTATAAAAGTATAATGGGTTTTAAGTTATCTAAAAAATGGTTATTGGTAGCTTTGCAAGCAATTAAATTAAAATGTATAAAATATATAAATGTATGTATAAAATGCACCAGTGAAACCAGTGCAAAAAGTTGCCTAAACCTGTCTGAAATGAAATGATACCATCTGGGCTTTACACAAGTACAAAAGTACTAAAAAATGTACTTAGTTACATTCTATCACTGCTTAATTTTGGTCACTGCCAAATTTGAATTGGGGAAATGAAGAAACACATCAAATACTCCAAACCCACCTGCACCTGTCCTCTCTTTTTTTGTCCTCATGTGACCTTTGACCTCAGCTTCAAAGCTGTTGACTTCTTAAGCGGACTTCAAACACTCTGGCGTGTTGTTTAGCCTACAGTGTACATGTTGCCAGATATTTGTTTTCTTTGCCACGGATGCACCTGCACTCTGGGCCCAACAAAAGTGTGTCTGGATCATATGGTGGAGAAGCTGGAATCTAGGTTTTAAAAGCAGAGAGCTGGCTCAAATTCCTGACAGTCTTTGCATTAAATATTGTGTTTGTCCACTTATCGGGTGATTTACTGAAATGTCCTGTCCCCTGAGAATAAAGGAAGGTTGAGACATTAAACTCAGTTTAAGCAGCTAAGCAGCGTTATTTTATAACGAAGGTGTTTCATCTTCCAGATAACAAACCAGCAGAGTCTTTAAGCAGGTCTAAAAAACCTCATAATCAAAAAGACACACAATCAAGTTAGAGAGATCTTATTAATAATCAGCTAATAATACAATTAATACCCAGCGTGGAGAGTAACTAAGTACATTTATTCAGGTACAGCCCTTACATAAAATACTGGGGTAATTTTCTTGAGCCTATTTTAATTTGATTCTTCATTTGAGGAAAATATTCTTATATTTATTTTAACTCCATGTTATGTGATAGCTGTAGATGCTAGTAATTTAGCAGGTGTATATTATAAGAACATCCAATGAGCATGTTATCGTTTTACAGTAAATTAAAGCATCCAACAGCGTATTAAATGTGTACAATTAGTTTTCATGTTGTAGGTCTACTTTGCTGATAAAACTTTTGATTATGACATCAACTGAAGTAAAATTGTGAACGCAGGTTTTTTTTTCTGGAGTATTTTCATGTCGTGCTACAGCTGCCTCCACCCAATCCAAGTGTCTGCTAACAGACAAAAAAACCAGAGGAATATAAAGCGTACAGCTCCAGATTATTACTCACCAGATGGTAGAGAAACATCCTGTATGACGCTTTAAAACGGTCGGGTAGTAAAACATGTCAGCAATTCTTCGTGATAATCAATAAAATAGTTGGTGAAGGCTGATAAATGAAGTTATCAGTCTACATCAGAGAGGAGTGTCTGCACCAGAAGATCAATCAGCGTCGGTCCGATTGTTTCTGTTTGGGGCGAGCTGATTGGTCAGAGCAGCAGTAAAGTGCTCTAATGTCCCATTTACACGTAAATGCATCACTAATAATCACCCATTTGTTACTACCAACTACCTGCAGGCTTAAATGCAATACTTTTTAGTTAGTTAAAAACATTAAAAGAGAACTAAGCTTGATGAAAATAAACAAAATATTCCCATGGTAAGTCACAATTATGTGTTAAGAAGTCATAATTATGAGATAAAAAAGACGAAATTCAGATAAAATGTTGAAATTGTGAAATAAATGTTGACATTTTAATCACAAAAATTCAACTGTCTCATAATTTCGACAATTAATCATCATTTTGAGCTTTTGTCTCTTTCCATTTCATAATTTTGATGTTTTATCCCATAATTATGAAATAAATTATATCATTTTACCAAGACTCATAAAACATCTGGATTAGGATACAAAATGTTTGTACAGGTTGAATACTGAGGGATTTTTTTTATGACAAAATGATACATTAGTGAAAGTAACTTCTGCCACTACATTTGCTATTTGACAGTAAGTTTTTCATTTATTGGGTTTTTTATCACAATCTTTCCAGAAATAATTAAACTAGTTCACCCAGAAACTGAACCATTGACATCTATCTCATGTTTCATAAAAGAAAAGATGCAGGAGCTTTGATTCATTAAAGAAAACTGTTTTTATTCAGATGTAAAGACGTGATGGATAGAATGAGACAAATCAGGGAACATGGTCATATAAAATAAAGGCAACAAAACAGCTGCAATAAAATTCATATTCAACTTAAAAAACAAACAACACAAAACACGGTGGAGTTACAGTATTGAAAGGGCTTTTCTAAGATTCCTACAGATACAGCAGAGGGAATGAAGTCCATGATGGCTGCAGATCACAACAGCCTTCCTCTGCACTCGGTGGATCCACAGCAGCAGAGCAGCACCTTCCCTTCCACACTGCCCACCTCATAGTTGTAGTCCCAGGTCAGCTCTGTGCCGGCCCGGATTCGCCTGCACGAGGACACAAGTTAGGACTACAAACACCACAGAACCTGCAACAAACTTAAAATCTGTCTCAAAACTCACTTGCTGGCAAAGAACGCCACCCAGGGAAACCGTAAGTCATGTGTGTCCACAAACACATTCTGGACGAAAAGGTTTGGACTACAGCTGTGCTGTAAGACAGAGAGGACACAGAGATGATGAAATTAAAGAGACTGAATTTAAGTGACCTGAACTGAGATCCTTTAGATTACACTTACATTGAGGTAACGTCCAAGGTTTCCTTCCAACTTGGCATCGATGATGTAGCAGGACTCCTCGCCGTCAAAGAACAGGCGGGTGTTTTTGGGAGCGTTTTCCCCTCCTCCTCCAGTCGGCCCCTGATGTCCTGTTTTTCCTCCCTGGCCTCCCGGCCCTCCTCCGCCTCCAGGTGCACCTGTTTTTACCATCATCCCATGGCTGCCCTTCAGGGCGATGCCTCGAGTTGATTTCACTGCCACTTGCTTCTTAGTCACACCTGAGCCAGAACAGCAGCAACAGGAGGAAGCAAGAAAGAAAAGAATGAAGAGTGAAAACTGCAAAATCCAAATAAGGTGCACTATCAGTGTGGTGTAGATTCAAGCATCGCCTCTCGTTACCCGGGATGACTTTTTCTTTCTCCTTGTTGTCGTCAGATCCAGAGCTGATGGTCTGAACATCATCACTGTCAGAGAGAGTCATCACATCCTGCTTCTTTCCCGTTTCTGATTTCACTTGACTGAAAACAAAAACAAAAACCCCAAATTAATCTTATCAGATATCTAACCTAAGGTGATATTATTCATCCCTGAGTTGCAGAATTGTTGGTAAATGAAATATGCTTAAAATCAATAAGTCCAACACACCTCTTGCAGTCTCCGGATTCCTGTGATGGAAAACAGAAAAAAAAATTCCATCATTGTACAAGACGAGAAAATAAGAGCCACATTTTACAATCTATCTTCTTACAAAAAATAATGTACCTAAGATGAGAGTTCTGATGAGTATTATGTTTTTAGCTCTGTGTGAGACACTTCAATCATTTTAAAAAGGCTGTGAAACATTATTCTTCCTTTATCTCCTCTGCACTGACCTTCTTCAGGCCCTGGCTGGTTAGCCAGGAAGCCACTTTGCTTTTCCCCGTCTCCTCTGGCATGGACGGTGGCTTCTCGTCATCCGTTCCTTTGGCTGATGCACTCAATCCATCTTTACTGTCTTGACTCCCTGTGGCAGGAAGGGGAGAGGGTGTGTGAAAAGACACTGGCCTCACAGCAGGAAAACGCTGAAGAATTTTCCCAACAATAAGAGCTATGAAGATATACTAAATACACTAAAATGCCAAGATATAAGCTTCAACTTACCCTAAAAGTCACCAAATTTGGCACTTTGGCACTCACTCAACAGATTTCAGATCAGAGATGCAAGGAACAATTATGTTCCTTATCAATTAATCTATAAATGATTGTTTGAATAGCAGAGAGAGCTCCTGAAGAGGCCACCAGCTCACCTTCCTTGTTGACCTTGACCTGACCACGTGTGGTGTAACTCCTCCACACGGAGCTGGACGTGTAGTAGTTGTCCTTCACAAACGTGTCGTCTGAACTGTCACTTTCATCCTCGCTCTTTGAATCCTTGTCATCGTCGTCATTGCTGTCGTCAGATGAGCTTGGACTTCGGGCTGTGGCAAGAAAGACAAAAAAACCCATGGAAAATCATGTGAAGAAGGAGGATTGTAAAATGTCAGCTGGGGTCAAGAGCACAAACACATCAATCTATTAGGGACAATGTTTATCTCTCACCTTTTGAGTTGGACTCACCCTTCTTAGGCGGTCGCCCAACAGGGTTAGAAGACACCAAAGCGGATGGTTGGATTTTAATCCTGGAGACGTCCACGCCGCTCCCCTCGCTGTCTGAACAGTGAGCCTCACTCTCATAGCCCTCCTTGAAGTTCTCCACACTCTCTATGTGGTCCAGATTAGCGAAATACTCATCGCCCATCTCTAGACCTTCTTTGTCAGCAAAGTCGTCCGTCAAGATTTTACCTGTTAAAGCGGAAAAAAGGTTAGAAAAAGAAGAGAGAAAAATCAAGTCATCCGTCTTTCTATTGTGAATAAATTGAAGAAGATGTCTCAGTTTGTTCCCTTTCCTCACCAGCATAGATGCAGACAAAAGAGCCCTTGGCCACGTCATCCAGACAGCGGATACCCCAGCCTTTGTTCTGGGTCTTGAAGAGCTGGAGACGAACCTGCAGGCCGTGCTGCACCAGCCGGTTGGTGCACATCTGAGCACAGCATTTGCACCGCTTATTACATTCGTAGATCCTGAGAGAGAGAGAGCAGGCAGATAATAGTATCTAAGACAAGACAAATTAGCTTTTATATTCAACAGTAATCATCTACTTATGAGGTTATGAGGGCTGAAAGTGAGTTAGTCTTTCTGTAGTAGTGCGAGTACGATGTCTGACCCTGTGGGGAGGCACTCCTCTAATCGTTTGTGTAAAAATCCAGCATTTGGGTTGATCTGTGCCCCCGGTGTACAACCTGTAGCCTGAAGGGTCAGCTGGTGGCAAGAGCATTTGGACCTGTAATAAAGACACAAAGACACGTGTTCAGAATATCACCAGTGGGAGTAATATGAAAAATGGTGGGTCATGGGTGAGCAACTTTACTCACTTATCTCGACAGCCGTCAGTGCATTCACATCCAACCAGGAAGTCTGAACTGGTGTTGATGTATACTCCATCTTCAGGAATACGTTCTTTACCTTGAAGGGAGAAGAGGAGAGGAGGATCAGTTAGTCTCTCTGCAACGACTTATCACACAGGGATCTTTCAACGAAGGTGGGGGAGCAAATAGCAGCTGTGATAGCTCATTATAATTTTATTACGCTTTGCACATAACCCCTGCAGGTGAAGTGGGAAGCTAAGGACTTGCAAAAATAGCTCTCTGACAACTCAAATCAAGACAAAAAAATAACAATTTAAGAAAAGGGAAGAAACAAGGGAATCAAACATAAATTATATTGAAGTCATGGACACGTTTTTTTCCAGTCCCACTGTAACAAAGTCCTTTGTGTGAAGTATCCATGTGTACAAACTTCCTGTATCCACCTACCCACTCGAGAGCAAACTAATGCCAAGAGTACACTACACAATATCAGTCCACTTAAAGAATTAACAATACAGTGAGCCCAGCTAATATGCTAAGCATTGAAGCAGCTCTGTCAACTTTGCCGTCCAACCTGTGTGTGTGCAACAAATACCCCTTTCACTGGCAAAAAACCCATCAAGACCTGCTAACGTGTGTTGAAGTAAAGACCGTAGGTTACTTTTCCATCCATCTCTCCATTATCAGCTCCGGGAAAAACGATGTGTCTAATTCAAATGATCGATTAAAACTTTTTCAAACACGTTTAATGTCTACCGGATGTAGTCTGATGAGTTCACTGCATTTCCGGCGCAGAAAATAGAGTGAACCGAAATCAATCTCTCTTTTGTTGCTTTCTCATTGTAATTCTTACTGTAAGCTACTTTAGGAGGCGGGGTGGAATCGATCTCGTTGACGCAGGAGAGTGGGATGTCCTCCTTTCCCCCAGTGATGTCAGGAATGTAATAGTATGGCCTCTGTGGCTGGAAGGGCCGGTCCACGAGCACGTAGGGGTCCAGGCAGAACATCTCTAAGAATATAAAGTCACAGCGCGTCTGGAAGAGGTAGTGCTGGATCTCTGCCATGTTACGCAGGCAAAGCCCACACGGAGCCTTGTAGATCACATGGAAGGACATCTGAGGGGTGGACATGCAGAAGACAAGAGTTTTACGATTCAGTTTGACAGCAAGGAGGGACAAAAAAAGAAAAGTTTCTATTTCAGGTTAGGGAGAAACTGGCTGAGTGCTTCATTATCCACTTCTCAATTCAACTATGAATATACCTTGCGGTTGACTTTGCGTCTTCCCGTCATGCGTCTGAAATCGTACAGTAAAGGTGTGAGAAGGGGGTTCTTTCCTCGGTGCATGTCTGATTTAGCAGGCCGGACTCGATTCAGACAGGCGGGCTGACAGGTGTGTGCCAGGTAAAAGATGCGGTCCGTCGGGGCACGGTAAGCAGGCTGATGTGGGATGGTGGCCATCGCGTGGGTGATAGGAGGGGGGACGGTGACCAGAGGCGGTCTCTGAAACGGCTGCGTGAAAGTGGGTGTAACAGTATTTGGGGCAGTCAACATTCTTCCGCTATGGATTGACAGAAAAAAAGGAAAAGACCAGTTTAAAAATCACTTTAATTATTTTTTTCAGTGTCACAACTTATTCAACCATATAGTAAATTGGGCTCACCTAGAGAGGGTGCTGGGACTGGAGGGAAGAGACTGCATGATTTTGGAGGCATGAGTGCCTCCCACCCCAGGGACAAACGGAGAAGTACTCTTCTTTGCCATCTGATGTTTATTGCTTGAAGACAGCGAGGAGAGAAAAATCAGTCACCATCAAAAGTCTCCTCTCAAATCGTTGAAGTTTAACACTCCATCAATCAATTTATTCTAATGTAATATTAACAACCCATCTAACTAATATGTAACGTGTTTAATGGGAAAAATCTCTATGACTCATGTGGAAGCATTGGTGCTAGAAGTTCAACACACTTACTCAACACGCTGTGGGGGCTGCAGAGGCTGCAGAGCCTGCAGTGGCTGCAGTGGCTGCAGAGGCTGCAGAGGCTGAGGGGTTTGTTGGGGCTGTTGGGGCTGTGGACGCTGTGGATGTTGTGTTGGCGGTGAAGGCTGACTGGGTGAGGCCTGCGGCGTTTTGACGGGAGAGGCTCCTACATGTCCGTCACTGGTGTATTGAACGACTGGACCTTTACTCCTCAATGCTCCTGTAGGTTGAAAATGACAGGAAGAAGTGACATTTTTTATAATCATAGTGGATAAAACAGGGTCTTTAAATCACTTCTTAAAACCCACTTTAATAGACTTGCTTTCATGTGAAGTCACCCTCTTTAAACTGATTTTTCATCATTCCATTTTTTATTCCCTTTAATGCTCTTAGTCTGTTTTTAATTCCTCCCTTGCGATGTCTTTTTTCTTACCATCCATTACAGCTTTTATTTGTTATCTTTAATCCATTTAATGTCCTTTATTCTTTTTACTGCCCATAAACTTTTTGTCTGTTCTTAATTCCTTTGATGTGATGTCTTCTTCTTGTCGTCCTTTATTGATTTTATTCTTTCATTTTCTGTAATTCTGCCCGTTTCATCGCTTTTATTCCTTTTACTTGTAATTAATCATATAAACTTTTTGTGTTCTTAACATTTTCTGTTGTGCTTTCTCGTTCTGACTCACCATAGACTCGGCTTCCTTGTGTTAGGAACTGTTGAGTGCTTATTCTGTAATATTGTCTTCCTGAGTTTCCTGCCTTTGCTTGTTTGTCAAAGCCCTTTGTAAACTCTGTTTTTAAAGGTGCTATATTATTATTATTATTATTATTATTATTATTATTATTATTATTATTATTATTATTATTTTGACACCAGGACAAAATTTAAAACAAATCTCTTAAGACAGGATCGAAAACTTTTTGTGAAGGCTACATGCATGTGAGTGTGTATGTTACCCATGTTAGGTCGTGTCCTCTGCTGTCCAGCCAGCTTCTTCTCTGCAGTGTTGGCGGTGGTCATCTTCAGGTTGAACATTGGCTCCAGCCTGGTGGAGCCTCTATAGATCCACTCACTCCTTTTATCATCCTGGTCAACACAAAACAACACAAGTTCAATCTTCAACTGCTGTACTCAGGGCTCCACAGTAATGGTTGCCAGTTTGGCAATAAGCATTTTAACATGTAACTGGGGGTACACTTTTGAATGCTAACCATAGATTATGCTACTTTAATAAACAACACGATGTTTGTTTGTTTGTTGTAGATGAAATATCTTGTTTTGGGGAATGTTTGCTGCCAGCTGTCGGATTTCAGAACAGCCCTCTAACCGTTAACCGTCATCTCACGTGAAGACGGCGTCACACAAACTCCATTCAACAAACGCTCAATTTAATATTTCTCTCTGGTGTTCTCAAGTAAATGCACTGAAAAACACGTTGTAAGATTTATTTTACTTTGGGAAACAGCTCTGTTTAATTCGGTATATGTCTAGTCCACTAAACAGCGTTTAAATAACGTTAAATCGGCTGTTTATTCGTCCACCTGTATTTTAATTACATATTCTTAAAAAAGAGCATGCTACAGCTTCTCATAAGTATGTTCAAGGCAGTCCTCTCATATTGATATTAAGCCTTCAGAATATTCTCCTTACCATTTTTCTTTATCATGAATAACACTTTCCTTTTGTGCAGTGGTTAAAAGCAGCTATTTACTTTTCATTCAACTTTCTATCTCTACTCAACTACAATTGAAAAGGGATGCCTCCTGGGCACGACCAACTGGGAGGAAACCTCTGGGGCAGACCAAACACTTGGTGAGAGAGATTACATATCTCATCTGGCCTGGGAACGCCTCAGGATCCCCCAGGAGGAGCTGTGAAGCACGGCTCGGGAAAGGGACATCATGAAAACCCTGCTTAGTCTGCTGCTACCACAACCCACCCCCAGACAACCGGAAGACAATGGATGGATAAACTAAGCATATACATGTGCAGCTGGAATAATTATTCGATTAAAGAATTAGTTCTATGATGAATCAATTATTATCCAGCACATTTGTTTAAACTCCTTTCTGACAGCTGTCAAACTAAGTGAATTATATTTGTTTTTTTTATGCCAACATACCAGAAAGAGGATCTTGACCAAGCTTCCATCCACCTCCTCCACTTTGCTCTTCCACCAGGTTCCCTCCCACTCTGTCTTGATGATCTGTCCAACCTTTAGGAGCACCATCGGCCTGCTGGGATAGGCAGTGATGTACTCCTCGATGAAGTCTCGGCACGATGCATCCTCTATGTCCTCCCAGGTACGCTTTACTGTGGAAACGAATAATCTCACGCTTTTATTGACTAATTTATATGATTTACAACTGATTTTTGGCGTTTACAAGAAAATTAGCACTTACGTGGACGACAAACTGGGAAGAGCTCAGGTAGTGTCACATATGAAGCATAGCCATCATCAAAGAAGATCAAAAACCTGAAACATACAACAAAAGATATTAACTAGAGCTGATCTGTTCACTTGTTGTAGATATATTAGAAATATTTAATGTACGAGGACATGCAATCAATATCCATTCTTTCACTTTATTGATCTAGCTTTACCTCATACGGTTCTTGTTGTTGGGCATCTCCGCTACTATTCCAGCGTAGAGCCACACCAGGTTGCCGTCCTTGTACTTGGCGACTACACGAGCCCCGACATAGAGAATCTCCAGGGTTGGGTTATAGTCGAAAGCCACGTGATTTCCAGACAGCAGACTCTTTCCTTTATCAAACTTCACTTTATACTTGAATACACCGTTTCCTGAATGACAAGGGGTGTGACAGCCGATCAGGAAAAATCAAGCACAGAATACATAAAATCAATAACCTAAAGGAAGACTGAATGATCTGGTAACACACCGACAGGGCTGATAGCAACCAGGGCGCCTCTGTGCCAGGTCTTGGTGCGTTTCTTTCCCAGAATGTTCATCCCGACTCTGAGCTCATCTTCTTTCATGTTTGGGTTTGGCTGGGTCATGGACTGAGATGGAACCTGGGATACAAACACTGCCGGCACTGAACCCTGAATACCTGGATGGTAGAAAGGCCACACACAACTTTAGTCTCAAATATAAAATACTCTGACGGTATGATGTTCACTAAAGTAAAGTATACATGCTCACCTGACTGGGATGGAGGCTGTGCTGGAGATCGTAGCAAAGGAGCACCAGGTGAAGGCTTGCTGACCATGTGGACCAACTTCTGCACCTGCTGGGAGGTTTTCTGGATAGCTGCAGAGGCCTCTTTTACCTGGAAAACCCTCCTTGTAAGTATTTCCACAAGTCTGTCTCAGAAAGCAGCTGTTAATTTAGCTGGACAGGACAATATAAAGCCTGGAAGAGCTCTTTTCGAGCCTTAGTTCATATTTCAAATTTCTTAAGTGTGTTTTTAGACGGGGCAGTAGGCTGCTTTTTGTTTTGTGGGGATTTTTTATTTTTCTACAAACTCTCCACCATTGTGAAATCAGACAGCAACTGCCCTTCATGGATGAACTCTTGGATGCTACTAAGTGGGCTTACTCCCTCCCAACTCCCTCCAGCTCAGACCACAACAAACATTTATCAATGAAATGTAAATAGAGATCAAATAATGAAGCTTTTCTTTGTTCTCACCACTGGATCTTTGCCAAGAGCGACAGGCTTCTTCGGAGGAACCACTGAAACATTGTACAGAAGCGAAGAGAAGAAAATATTTTAATAAACCGACTGTTATCACGTCATAGTATCAACAAATGGTAACTTCTCGTAAGGAAGTAGTGTGACTCACAACAGCCAACAGCGATGACATCATCATCGTCGTCATCGTCTATCTCAATGACCTCAGAGGACAGCAAGCCTCCTCCGCCTCCCTCATCCTCTGAGCTGCTCTCGCGGTAAACAAGACCGTTCCTGTGGTATGTTGCCTTCACCAGTTTCTCACACTCGAGTATGGACCTGAGGAAGAGTGGGGAGAAAAGTGTGAGCCTGTCAGACCCAAACAAGTACTGTACAACTAGAGACACACTGATCCCATCCTGTGGGTCGGCCATGATGTCTCCAATCCCATTTAATACAGTTTCTTTATCCACAACACTTTTGACTACAATTTGAGTTTTTCCCCTGTAAGCAAAAGACTTCAGGAAAAGGTTGTGTGATACTTACTGGTTGGCATCGTTGAGAAGCTTCTCCGTCTTTGCCTCTTCTTCTTCTTTCTGCTCCACCCATTGCTTGAGCTCTGTCAGCTGAGCCTTTTTCTTCTGCACGATCTCGCTCTTCTCCACGGCCTCCTCAATCCACTTCCTCAGCTCGTCCAGAGAAATGCCAAGCTCTTCCTCCAGACCGGGGTCCCAGCCATCTACCTCCATTCTGAGGAGAACAAAACACAAAGCATTGAAACAATGAAACATGTAAACACCAAATTTAGTCATCTAAGCTTGAATCTGCAACGTCTCACTCATAAATAATTTACTTAAAGTACTTTTAGAGCCTGTATTTGGCCAGCTGTGGAAGTGACATTTTCATTGTTATTCTGTAGTTGTATTTGTTGCAACCAGCAGGTCACTCTGGTGTCAGATTAGCAACATTAAGGAAGTATGTCATTCATTCATTTCATCACAAGTCAGCATATTTGATTTAGTATACTAACTGCCACATTGTGATGGGGTCGCACTCACAAATTAAGTCATGGTATGATATGATTCACAATACGCATCCACGATAGTGATAGTATCACGCTACAGTGATTCTGTGATCATCAATACATTGCAATACAATTATCTTACATATGTAACAGTATCTCTCTGAATGAAGAGTACAAAATAAGCCTAAAAAGTGCAGGAATTAGACATAAAATGAGATGAACAATTAATAAAAAAACACACCTTTTTATCACACACATTATAACTTGTTCATGTCCACTTGCGACAACATTCAATGTTGTTGTCTGAAGTAAAATAGCCATAAACTGGCAAAAGGCCGCACTGTCAGTTGCCACTTGAAAAATGTTTAAAGAAAGGTTTAAATAATGCCTCACTAAATTGTTTTAGATGTGCTTCACTTACCGGAGTCACCACTTCATGACTCCTTGTGGTGTACACTTCTGTAAACCTAATGTAAATTGTCAGAGCACCTGTATGTTTTAATCAAAATATTGATATTAAGCAGCAGTGAATTAATAATCATCTAACTAGAGAACATGATGTTTTTCAGTATCAATATTTTGTCCCACTGCTAGGTTTTTATATATGGCAATATCAAAACATATCCTTATTAATGAGAATAAAAAAATGAACTCTTTTTATAGGTACACCATGATGATGATGATGGTGATGATGATGAACCCTGCTGACAAGACTGACCTGTTTGCATTTGCATGTTTGCAAAGACTCCTGACAAATGCATACTGATATCTGTCAGTGTATGTCACTTGCTAACAGGAAACAAACATATCTGCAGTGCATGTTTCCAGTGCAGCAGAGAGCTAGTGATGCTGACTCATCTGTGTGATGATACTGCACATGGAGGCACTGAATCACTGTTTCAAGCATCGGTGTGTGCAGTGCAGACTTGAGATCATCCACTGTGGATGTGAGATGCAGTTAAAACCTTGCACATTAAACAGGGTGACACATGAGCACAAACTACTGACTGTGACATGTTGACGTTGCCTTTGTTTGTTTTGTGTCTAGCAGACAGAGACGCAGAGGCTGATGGTTGAAGTTAACGGTGCAACCAAAGAAATCATTGAGAAAATATGCTAAGATGGTGCTGATGTGGCACACAGCTAATATATACCGCAAACATAACAATAAGCATTTCTAAACGCAGTATTAAAGCAGTGGGAATAGAGTAACGTTAACCTGCTAATGCTCTTTAGCATAAGGGACACTATCCCGTTGAATTAACTTTATCTGGATAACTTCCTCTTTTATTCCCTGCAGACAGTAACTGTTAAACTATCCAACCATCACTTCATTGATACTTTAAAGTCACACATTCAGCTGAAAGACAACAAACTGACGCTTTGGTGCAAGTGAGAGCAGGCTAGCTCGTTAGCCTAGCATTAGCATGGAGAACGTCTCGTCTGCTGACTGACTGCTGCAGGTGTGAGGAGCACAGACGACCCCGTGTCCTCCGGAGCTGTCCTCAAACACAAATCTGACGCCGGCTGCATTTAGAGACAGCACCCTGCACTCACCCGTCGCTGCTCTCCATCCTGTCTGTTCGTAAATGTAAATGCTGGCTAGCTAATGCTACCAGCTAGCAAGCAACAACAAGGGGCGCGTGCTTTGCATTCCAGGGTATCCGGAGTGGGCGGTGTTGTTTCTGCGCTGTTGGGTTCTGTGAAAGCGGAGAGCTCCGCCCACACGGTTTATCCAGATATATAAAAAACGTGCACCTGCAGTACATGATGCTGTGCACATGTAGGACAGAGGCGCCTAAATTTCGCATCATTTTACCAACACAGTCATTCAAGAGTGCTGAAACAAGCTCACACCAACACACAGCATCTTATTACTGTTGTTTGTGGTTTAGCACATTTGATCTCAATCAGCCTCTATGATATTGCATGTGAGACTTAATTAGGGACATTAATCAAGTAATTGGCCCTTTAAACACACTTCACTTATTCTGATGAGTATTTGACTCAAATTAGTTAATTAACTAGCAGCTTTTTGCAGCTAAACATTGAGCCTCTGAATGACACCAAGAGCGCTGGTTGAGTAACTTACCAATCATTCATTCATTCATTCATTCATTAGAGGAGTAATAGGTGTAATTTCATAGCTTTTAAAGTGTTGAATCCAGGCTATAAAACCACATCATAACATGGAAGTTAACAAAAAGATGCAATTATTCAAAACGTTTTTAAAATAAATTTTTAAAAAATTGGTATTTTTAAAGCACTATGGAGTTTTAGGGAAAATATTTTAATCAGAAGAGAGAGAAAATCTTGTTTGATGCCTTAACAAATAATGAATAAATAAACTTTCTTCGTTTTCATGACTGAATCGACTGAATAAACAAACTGGCCTTAGAGGAAAATGCAGTTCTAAACTGTTTTACTTTGTTTATATGTGGCGCACCCTGCCACCTTTCGAGCTTCAAACAGTGTTATGGGGACGTTATTTTCCTCTGAGAACAGCTTGTTTATTCAGTTATGGGAAATATAACCTCATTTACACTGTAGATATTCAAATTCTCAGTTTGAATTTCTTCTCCAAAACATAGTGCCCCTTTAACAAGACTTTTTCTCAGAGAGAGACATGTGTTGCAGGTTCTCGCCATTTTCCCATTCTAGTACTGTTAATCAGCTTTTTCAGGGCTGATACCGATAACGATTATTAGTAATCAAGGAGTCTGATAACTGATATTTGGAGTTGATATACATACATTTGCAGTAAAAATGAAAAACAAAAAATTTTGACCTAGACAGTATTTTCATATTCTGCTACTTTATACTTCCACTCCACTACGTTTTTTATTCAGGAACTTGAGTTATTAGTTACTTTGCAGATTCAGATTATTCAGTGCTGATAGGCTATTACTTGTGACAACACTGGCAATTACTGACAGAGAGAGGATGTTACATCGGAGCCAAAGTAGCACATTATCACTAGTATTGATTACTATTAATATTAGTCAAAATTTATCTCGATTCGCTTTAAAAAACACTGCCTAAGATCGGGATTCATGGTGCACAAAAAGAATCTGTACTAGATGAGGCTGTCTTTGTGAAATGACCTACTACTGATGAATAACAACACATGCTATGAGTTAGAGTGGGTTTTTTCATTCGTTCATTAGTCACAAGCAACTTGCTTGAAAGTTTGTGCAAAGGCTCCAAAACATTGTGTGACAGAATTTAGGGGAAAGAGCAGAACATCTGTTTTGCATTACATTTCCATCAATGAGAACCCTGAAACATCTGTGCCGCGTTAGCGAGGAAAGGAGGGCATTTACTTTAGTCCGAATCAAGCTGCTTTTCACAGTGTACACTCTGGTACGATGGAGGGATCACACTTAATCTTTAGGAGTCACCTCAGACTTTCTGTCCTTTATAGTTCACGTCATTTGTATTATTGTTTCAGTGCATGGACCTGCAGGTATTGCTGTCTATCACACCAGAAAGACTTACCTGGATGAAAACATTAGTATTTACATTTCAAGATTTATGAAGTTTCATTCCACTACAAAACATTTCCAACCGTGTTTAATCTTTTTTGTTTAACCATGCACCACTAAACATTTGAACACATTCTGTGATTTACATTGCATACTTACATCATTTGAAGTTGTTGGATGCTGCTGGTGGACAGCTTCTTTGTACAAAATGTTTATATCACGAGGTAGAAAGTATAAAAAAGTTGGAATAGTATCAGACACGACTCCACCAGACTGACTCAAAACATTCTTTGGCTCATGGCAACTTCATTTGGTCCTCAGATAGTCAGAGTTAGATTGAATTACAACGCTCCTTTTGGACAATAAGCTGCCTTTGCTGTACAGTCAGTCCTCAGTCTGATCATCCTCTTGGTGTGTAGTGACAGAGATAGCACTGTAAGGGTCCAGCACCATCTGAGCGCAGCGGACAATGGCCACCAACAAGAAGAAGCAGAGCAGGAAGAAGAAGAAGAGGGCAAAACCGAGGTCCACATCCAATTCGAACTTGCGTCTGGGGAGGGCTGTCGGGTCCATGTTGGCAAATCAACACACAAACCAAAAATCTCTCTGTTCCTCAGTTTTCCTCACATCTGTTTACTTCCCTCTTGATATGTCCCACCATCAAAGTAGTTCCACAAATGCTTGAATTATTTCAAAGGCCATCACTATCCGAATTGGCTGATGATGAAAGACAATCCATCGTACTGCTACAAACCTGCTTTCTACAATCCCTTCCTCTATGTCTTGACCTCCATTTCTTCTCCCAACATTAACACCTACTGTCCTCCCAAAGATAAGATGGACTGGTGAACACACGGAGCCCCATTTGGCACCTGTGTCCTCCATCAATAGTTAATAAGGAGGAGTTTGGTGACGATCAGGCCGTTCCTGAGATTAAAACACCCGGGCATCTCTTCAGGAGAGACCTTTATAGGAGATGACACCTGAAGAAGAGTCACTGGATCCCTAGTCAGCACAAAGTCTGGACACATGACAACAACACAGAAAAATGTGACCAAACACAAGTTATTAAAGCCTTATAAAGCAAATGTTGTCTGCAGATTACAATGCATTGTTATACTGAACCAATCAGTTCACTCTACACGTGCACAGGGTTTTTTTATGGTCTAAAAGTGCTGGAAAACTAGTACAGAAAAAAAGGGTACAGAATGATCAAGAAAGGCAAAAGAAAAGGTTGAGGAGGAGAAAGAGGATCTGACACCTCACTGGTAATCCACTTGAGAGGGTTTGGAAACTGATCCCGACCAAAAAAATGCAGATTGCTTGTACTCTGATGCCACTTCAAAGACACACACAAATAAAGAGTAAAGTGACTCTACGGGAGAAGAGCCTGCGTGTGTTGAATCGATGCCAGCAAAACAAGAATTACAGCACAAGACGTCACTCAAGTGCAACCCAAACAGGGACAGAGCTGTAAACCTATCTTGGAGGAGTACAAGCATTAACTCTGTCTGTTTTCACTCCTAGGCTGAGAAACAGAGCAGAAACTGATCCCAGGACAAACCCACAGACCTTCGCGACTCCACAGATACAGAATGAGGAAGGAAAACAGATACAGGCCAAACAAACCAAAGATGGCTTTTGTTTCTTCACCAGTTCAGAACATAAAACTGTTCCACGGAAGTCAATACGAGCATGGATGTAATTAAAGACAGTCTCGACTCTGGTATGAGTGTGATCAGTAGACTGCACTGCCGCAGTTAAACAGCCAACACGAACAAGACTGGGAATATAAATGACTTTGTGATTAAGGACTAAACGATGCTAGCCCTGCTGTGACCTTTCGAAGATGAAAACACAACCAGACTTCTTTGTTTTTCGACAATATAACAATTTAATACAAAAACCAAACATTTCTTTCTCTTCTTTAACATTTCATAGACATATACAGTATATTTATATATTTGTGTTTCTATGAGTGATAAAAGTTCACATCATTGAAAAAAAACAAACAACCTGGATACAGAGCAACCAAAAAGGTTATCAACAATAACAAAGACAACACAGTCACCAACATACCACCTTCTTAAAGATGAAAACTGGACAATTATCAGCATGGGTTTCACATACAATTACATACTCTTTCATCATGAGTGTGCAAGTGTTACACACAGACAATGGAAAACTAATAAAAAGGGTCAAATTTAAACTAATTCCACGTATTAAAAATTAAAATCTTTTAGAAGCATTCGCTTTCATCCCACAACTTTCTTCTAGGATACAAACTTACCAAAAAATGATTGTTAAACACAAGTGATTGGATCTGGTTTGTAAAGATTCAGTCCATGTCCAAATGTTTGTCACAAACAAGAGGACAAACAATTTTTAAAAAACAAACCTTTTGGGTGATTCTCATATTGTTTTAAGCTCTATTATTCCATTTCAATCCTGAATACCCTGATCAAACCATTAATAAAATACAAATCAGAAAAGGGCAATGGAGTCATCAATAACAATAACATACTGGGAAACATTTCAATTAAATCAAACATTTCTACCACACCTCTCCTTTTTTAAAATAACATTAAATCAAGGACAACATTAATGACAACAATAACGAATGGCTTTAAAAGTACACAATTCCTGCTTGTTAATTATTGCTGTGTGCTTTCTTTTACAAAAGGCGTACAAAAAGCCCATACTTGGTACAGGGTAATGCAGGGCGACAGAAAGAAAATATCAAGCAACTCAGAAACCCTACGACCGTGTTAAAGTTGACAATGATACTGTACGCATCAATTTTACATACATACACACATGCATACTGTATATATGTAAAGGTAGGCAAAGAAAAATAGATTGTATACATTTTCAACGGGCACCAAGACGAACAGTATGTAGCCATTGTAACACTGTGTGTCTGCTGTTGAAGTAAATCATTCAATAATCAGATGTAGAGGATAAATGAATAATTCAATTTATAGGTGAAGCCACCAATGTACATAGAAAACTGTCCTCAGTATTGTATAAGCGCTCCATGAAAGCAGTGCTGACGTGTAGAGACATGCTGTGGATTTTAATCTGTGTGTGACGTTAGCACAGACATTGGTGGGTTTGCGTGCAACAGCGGAGAATTTTAAAAATCACCAAAGCTGTATATCTCTGCAATTTCCTGAGAGTTTTAATCAACGATTGGAGTGACTAACCTACGTGCTGAAGGGCAAAACTGCAAAATACACTCTTCATCAATGCCTGAGAAAAACTAGTAACATATTAAAATAAAAGGCCTTTGTGTGTGTGTGTGTTTATTTCCTGTATGTGTTTACCAGATTGTAAGAGAGTGTTTAAGTGCACTCTATTCAAGTGTGGTTGTGTGATTGTGCGCTTTTATATATTTATATTTATATATATCACATATCTACAACATAGGTTGTTGAGCTTTGGGCAGTGCTAGCTAGAGAATTCTCTTACAATGGCTGGAATATTGTTACAATAATCTTTATTATCTTTTCATCCTTTAGTCAGTAGCAGATCCTTGATTTTCCTCCACTATATATCTGCAGTCAGATACATCCCTCCATCTTTAACTGGCTCGTGGCAGTGCAATTTAAGCCATGCAAAGCAAGGGAAGAGTGTCACTCTCAGGAGCAGGAAGAAAAGATGAGCAGAAGAGCTGAATATAAGAAAGACTGAAGACAGTCAAGAAGACAAAGCAGAGAAGTATAGACCAGGTCACTCAGTATACGGAGGGTACATGGGAATCTCAAAGTCGTCGCTGTTGAAGTTGGCAGGCTGGTCCAGCATGGACAACACATCCTGAATCAGATTAAAGAGGCAAAGATTAATTTTAAGTGACACAGAGAGGGAGAAGGAAGTACTTGAGAGAGATGAGGCTTGTATCACTCACGGGAAACATGTCTTGCTGGTTGCCCTGAGCATGAGGATGCTGCTCTGCATTACTCTGCGAGTGCTGCTGGCCCTGCCACTGGGGCCACACTGCCTCCGCTGCTCGAGGGGGGAACTGTGGCGCTGACTGAGAGCCATCTGGGATAAAGTACAACAGGGTGAGAGGATGCACCAGTGTAACACAGACAAACAGATTCACTTATGTATGCCCACAACTTACCATAACCATTGGTGTTTAGGCTGGCACGCACATTCATGGGCGGGTAGTTTGCACCACTGGTTGTGGTGGGAGAAGCACCTGTGGGCATCTGTTCAAAAGAGTTGGAAGACCCACCTCCAAATCCGCCCATGCGAGCAAACGGTGGAGACATGGTCTTTGCTGCCTGGGGAGCCACCTGCTGGATAGAAGAGAACTCAATTTAATGTCTAGATGTTAAATAAGTCATATATTTGTCGGAAGAATCTTGAGTTTCAATATCAGACAATGACTTTTGTTGTACTGTCATACCTGGTTATTAAATTGTGGTCTGGCTCCAGCTGCCGCTCCAGGCCATCCTCCTCCTCCTGGTCCTCCATGAAGGGGGGCTCCAGTGCTGGAGGGGGTCAGCGAGTGTGGGACTCCATTCTGACGAGACATCTGAGCCAGCATCTGCCCTGCTGAGTGGCCCGGCTGTGCCATCTGTGGAGTAATCTGCGAATTCATGTTGACTGGCCTGCTGACAAACGTAAGGGGGGGGAGAGAGAGCTCTGTTACCAGCCTGTCGTCTAATGGGAGGTGAAAAAAACAAAATCACATAAAAACTGATCCTTTTATCAAACACGTTCTTAATACCAACAGGATTCAAAGTCAGTATCACAACTAGTAAACAGAATTCACTTTTCATGACTAAATTCTGAAAGGACTGTAATCTTTGTCAGGCAGCATCTGCACCCACTTAAAGGCACATGTGGGAGGCCTTGGTTCCCCTATACCTTTCATGTGGACTGTAGTATGTGGCAGATTCACAGTTGAGAGAACTTGGGAGTTTCCCTATGTGCTGTTGTTGCACATGAGCCAATATCAGGCCAAAAAGTGCCTCTGCTACCTCAGCTGCATGAAACAGACCAAGTCTTTGTCTTAAATATAACTTTTGAGGGTAAAAATAGTGGATGCAACAGCGACATTTAGCCACAGAAGATTATTATTACTTGTAGGAGCCATGCATTTGATTTGTGTTTAAGTATAATATTCCTCTGAGCACTAGGGGGTGTATGGTTACACAGGTGTTGCTAATAGGGCTGAAATCAATGATTATTTTCATTGTAGATAAATCTGTTGATTATTTTCTCAATCAATGTATTAGAGGTTTGGTCTATAAAATATCAGAAAATGCTGAAAAACGTTGATTAGTGTTTCCCAAAGCTAAAAAAACAGAAAATATTCACATATTTGCAAGAAATAATTTAATAGCTGCCAACTAATCGATTAATCAATTAATTGTTGCAGTTCTAGTTGCTGATAAAAAAGAGGTTCTGACTTTGCTCTGACAACATTGTAAGACTGTATTTGTTGTAAATTTGAGTTGAAAAATTACTAGAAGTGACGGACGCTAGTAAGAAAATAAAAGCATTATTTGAAATATTAGTAAAGACCAAATATCATCAAAAATAAAGTCATAAACTGCTTCATTTGGGACACCACATGTTTCTTCATTGGAAATCAACAGGGTTTGTTGTTGGACAATTGCTACATTACAGAGGATACAGGAATCCTCTGCTCGAGTAATTAGAGCTGTACTGGAGCTACTGGAGTGTTACTGAGACGCCGAGCATCAGAAATCTGGATGTCACACCACCTATGCCTGCCAATGTTTGGGGTCGGTGCCATGCTAACAAACATGTGAATCTGTTATACCAAGTTAAGAATATGACAAATGAGTCAGATCTCAAGACATCAGGATAAAAACTACAGACTGCTCCTTCTTTCTGTGTTGTGTTGTTTGTATAATGATTACTATGGAGTTACTGTCTCTGGTAACAGATATCAACTGTCTGAGAGAGCTCCCAGGGATTGGTAACAGGCAGCATTGCCTCCAGGTTTAAGATCTGGTGTACATGTAAACGCGCAGAAGATTTCCTACCTGTATACATCATTGGAACGACCAGTAGTGAAGTTGTTGGCTGGAGAGTAGATCTGTGTGGAGGGAGCAGGGGTGGAGGGCAAGACCTTGGTCTGATCGGGGGCTTGGAAAAGCGAGGGGTAGAGCTCTGGCTTATCAAGGCTCTTAGTGTGGTCCGGTCCTGCTGCGGTCACGGGCTGCACTGGCATCTGAGGACCACCAAGAGTATCAGTCAAGGTTCACACATTTAAACTCTCAAGTGTTTAAGTGGTGAAGAGTTGGCAATCATGACCATTTATCATCTCAACCAGAAAGTTAAATGGACTGAAATGAATGCTCCAGCACACTTGAAACAACATGCCTGTATAGTTTCTGCAATATAATTTCTGGTTCATCAAATGACAGATGGAGGCTGCATCATGATAGGAGACATAACTCCCAAGCTCCTCAACACAAGAAATAAATTGGAGAAAAAAAGCAATCAATCACAAGACAATATTGACCTACTGTGTGTGTCAGTTTAGACAAAAGAAGCACGTAGGCTCACTTCAGGCACACTCACACCGAGTCAAGGATGTCGTTAAAACACCTTTATTTGTTTGGGCATCTCATGTGTGTATGTGTCGGTGTATTATGGGGGAGGTGAACCTGAAAGTGAGCTGACGCCCAACGCACAAATACCACAATCTCCCTTAACTGATGGTCATAAAACGAATCAGCAACCGTTTTGATAACAGTGAAGTTATTTCTTTATGCAAAAAATTCTGCTTCACATAGTATATTGATTAGCACTGGGTTTTAAACGTGTGGTAGGACCCAACTGACCTTTTGATTTTATAAAACAACTCATTAATAGAAGAAGACTGGACTATAAATTGACAATGAACACTGCTAATCATTAATCATGCGCTGAAGCCATAGTAATGTCACTTTTGTACATGTACCTTATTATTTATGTATCGCTTTTACAATTTGTACGATATAAAACCCTCCATCCTTACACTTTAATAGGAGGAAGGAGAGGAGAAAAAGACCCAACATGCAACAAACAGGTTTCATAATTACAGAGAAGACAGAAATAGCAGAAGCAGAACTGGGACAACAGAATACAAGGTAAATAAAAAGTACATGCCGTAAATAATAGTCGCGCCCTCAGCAGTTGGTTTCAGTTGAACATTGTGTTGCTAGTAGCAACCACTGCTGGCAGAGCTCCAAAGCAGTTTAACTGTCATCGTTACATCTGCCTTTTCGTCAGATATCTTTTATTTACTCCTGAAACGCCCTCGTAAGACTTTCATCTGTAGGTACCTCCATCTTTTAAAGCCATTTTGTGACTGTTGTTTGTAATTTGAGATGTAAGTTGTTTTTCTGCAATCAGTTTACTGCTAAACAACTGAGCCATTACACTGACAAGCTGTTGGGAGCTAATGTGTAGCTAATAAAACATTATAGGCGACAAGTGTTATGCTAACTTATGCATTTTATTTTTTTATTTTTAACTCTAGACTATCTAGACTGGTGTTTGAATTTGACACTTCTGTGAACCCTGTTTTCTTACACATATAGATTTTGCACAACACCTTGACCGTATGTCATTTTTCTGTTTTGTCATCACGATCACTGAATTTGTTGTGTTTTATCCGTAACCGTTTCCACAGTTTCACAATTGCTTCCAGTAAGTCGACATTGTGATCAAATGCGTCACTTTTAGTCATAACCACATCTGACTAAGTTTTGTCAGGACTACTTCCAGGCTTTAAACCTCTTGAGATCACCAAGTACTACAAGAGAAAGTGTTTAGTTCAAGCACGAACAGCAGGCAGTCACTTCTGATAATGGAAGTCTCCTGACATCAGCTTCCGTTTTCCTGTTGAGGAAATTATCGACATCCTGCCACGGTTTCCATAAATCAGGCCTGATCGGTCAGTAGAGCAAAGGACAAGAGACTCAGGAGAAACGAGGCATAATCTATGCTTCAATCAAACGGGACATTCATGTGTCCTAACCTGTGAGAGGGTGATTGGTCCTGCTTCGTAAATGCCGTCTCTGGTTCCTCCTCCTTCTAGCTCAGCCTGTTGCTGCTGCTGCTGTAACTGCCTGAAAAGGGAAACAGAGAGAGAGACAGAGTCGGTCTAAAATAGCCTCATTTCAATTTCCATGCCCTCCACTGTTGAGTGAGAAATCCCAAACACCTGCTGACAAAATAGCACTCAACCCGCCACCGGTCACCATGGCAACATAAGAGAGAAACGAGGACTGAAGAGGAAGAGAGTAACACGCTTCAAGAGAGAAATGTCTGTTATGTAAATACATACCGCTAACATGCTAAACCACCTGAGTTAAAAGTCAAACTCTTTAAATTAACTACCAACTACAAGACAACAGCTATTAGACATGCTCCTTAAGAGACAAAACAACTATTTTCTAATACGACAGGTGAACAGAGACTAAAAAAAAAAAAAAAAGAAGAGAAGAATCACCCAGAGTGGGGAATGAAAACAAAAACTGTAGTTTGCTAGAAACAGCAGTAGTCTCCCATGAAGAAGCAGCCCCTGTTCTCCCATGCAGGGGGAGGATAGTCAGGCCAGGCCTGGTCTCACCTGGTGGCCACCTGCCCAGGGCTGAGCACTACAGGAGGGCAGTTTGGGCTGCCCTGGCCCAGGGAGGGGGGCAGCGAACCCCCTGGGGAGGAGATGGGAGTGAGGGGGTCCTGTGTTGAGTTTCTACTGCCCCACAATCAGAGACAGGTGCAGAGGAGAGGTGGGAGGTAGGGAGAGAGTGATCAGTGTGTGCTTTATTAAATGCAATTGTGGTGAGGGTGCAAGAGGAACTGGGGACTGAGGGTGATAGTAAGCATTCAGACTGTGGGATCTTTCACAACAGTCACATTTCAAGACGTCAATGGTTTCATTATGTGCTGTATTTGATTGTGTAATCATGTTACATAATCACCAGTATTGGTAAAATCAGTCTAGAGTGAGTGCGTGACTCACTTGACATTGACGTTGGTACAGATGATGTACTCAATCTCCTCTGAAAATGGGTTCTGGAAGGTGAAGGAGCTGGTTCTCATCCAGATCCATTCTCTGGATTTGGTGCGAAACCGAAACATCACTGACAGGACCTGGCCTTTCAGCTTCACCACCTGCAGACATGAGTCCAGCAAACCAAACAGTCACAATCTGGTGTTTACATAATCAGTGAGCAGTAGGTTTACACACACACACACACACACACACAGCTTTTTTTCCTTTACAGTAAAGTGTTAAACACTGGTCGTATTTTCAGCTGTAAAAAAGTAGCATATTGAGACTTTAAGATAATACTTATATCCCTTTTACACTGGACAAAAAGCCACCAACATCACATCTTTAAAGTGAATGTGTATAATCAGCATTTACTCCCACGTCAATTGACTTGGCAGTAGTCTCGGTTATTTATCGGCTCTGGCTTCGATAAGCTGTGATGAAGACACAACATCTGATGATATGACGTGTTCGGTTCAGGCAAGTTCAGGCCGCTGGCTTGTTAATGCTGATTGATTAAGACTTCTTAATGTCTTCTGGATGAAGTCTGATGAGGTTTATGATCTGCAGCTTCTTACTTTTCCTGGTCTATCTGGCACATTGATGAGGAACAAACGTTTAGCCGCGTTTAAAAAACCCTGCATATACCTGCTAATATTGGTGTACAAGTGGTATTAGGGTCTATTTTATACCAATTTACCTTGAATACAAGGTCACTACATGAAGTTATCTTCTCTTTCATTGTGCAGCACTCCTGTCATAATCGTACTTTACTCATAACAAGTCTATCTCATGTACATGCTCACATACAGATTAGAAACCTGATCAGGTATAAAAATTATCAAGAAATCAGCCTTCAAGGGAAATGTCTGGGGAAAGACCCTACACACAGATTAAAACTGGGACATCTAAGAAATTATATTTATTGCAGGAAGCCAACAAGAACTCAGCTACTTAAAGAGGAAGTCCACCCACACATCAAAGTCTGTTGACAGGTCTTGAGAACTACTGCATATGTAAAAAGAAGTTACATAAAGCCTTTGTTGCTCAAGAGGCAACTGCATGAAATATTGTATAATATTGCCTAAAATTATGCCACTTGAGACAGCACAGCATAAACTTAAGCACGCCTGTGGCTCGACAGCCATGTAGGAGAAGACCACAAGTCGACAAAATCACAACAAAAAAACTCCTTGCTGTGCCCTTCACTTGCAATCATAGAACTTTACTAACAACGTTTCCGTACACAGGCCTTCATCAGGTTATTTCTGACGACTAAAGGCGAAGCTACCAGACATCTGCAGCCCGCTCCACATCTCTGCTTGAGGCTAGCGGCTTGTGGCTACATTTAACCATAATCAGCATAACACAACTGAATCAGTACAGTCAAGTGGAGTGCAATGTGGGTAATGTAGGCACTAGGTGTTGACAAAGAAGAAGAAAGTGTGGAATAAAACACTAGTGCTGCATCAATTTCAATTCAAACAATGTTCCAGGAGTGTAATGGTAAATTGCTGGAGTACGCTTTTAAGTGCATGTAAAAACACTGATATGGGAGCAAAAACACAAGAGATAAGCTGATCTTAAATCGATAACAAATCCTCCAAAAGCTGCACATATTCAGATAGTCCTACCTGTTGGAAGCTGTCTCTCAGTAAGCCCTGGTCTTCAGGATGGGCGAGCTCCAGAATATTCTTCCCCAGTAATTCCTGCAACACAGAGAAGATAATACAACCACCATCAGCCCAGAAGACAATAACACAAACCTCTGGCACAAAGATTGTTAGGGGATGCCATCTGGCACACAGTCCCTGTCCCTGACATTTCCACCAGCTGCGAGTCTTACCTGGGGCTGGTAGCCGACAGCAGCCGTGCAGCGGTGGTCTATGAAGGTGAACATGCCCTGGCAGTTATGGCGAGAGATGAACTCCACTGGTACACTGATACTGTTGATGTCTGTGTCACCTGGGCAACAAGTCACCTAAAGGGGAAAAAAAGATGGAACCTATTTTGTTTAACAGATCAAAACAAGTTAGGTACTTTAGAAGCCACATTGTGCATGATCAATTTCCTCTCGGTGTTAATATGGACAAATCACCGTGAGAATCGAAAGGATTCTGGGTGTTTACTCAAAAGTTATGAATATTATCAGTGATTTACAATCAGAAATATTATTTCAAAACACGCTGTAACAATGCAAACATCAGCCATAATCCACTTCAGATAAGACTGTAGATTGCTACCATATACTACTGCCTTGTGGTAGATATGAATATTCAAAAGAATACATGTCTCTTCTACCAAGAGTAAAGGGATTTTATTCTTAAGATTGTTGATATAAGGGTCAAACATTAATGCCGTTTGTTGAAGATGTATACACATTTGTATTCTTGAAGATCAACATCCATCCCACAATTACACAACTTTTATTTCCTTTCAAAAGATAAACTGGTCAAAAGTCAACCAAGACGATTAGTTAAAAATAATTCTTTCATTAGATAAAAATAATTCTTTCATTATAGTGCATATATCTACACACCATCAATCATACCTGTAATCTACCGATGGCAACTAGACAGTAGCGACTCCCCTGAGTGTTGTCTGCTTCATCGTCTGTTAATGATACTCCTAAAAACAGACATGCAAAAACTGCGTTAACATGGGCCACAAAGATCAACTCATGAAAATGATTTATTAAATTTAGCGTCATTCACAGGTCTTAATTGACTATATATGCAGACTCTTACAGAATTATTAGATTTACCTGCGGGCGGCCAGGACTTGATGTATCCTGTACAGTGGACCACTACATACTGGGGCTCCCCTTCCTTGGCTGTACCCAAACCATTCCTGAGATGAAGGAAACAAGTGTAAATCAATAGTATAGTGCTTACATCGTGCTTCTTATTCCTACTGGGCTACTCCAGGTATGCTTATGCTCTGCACAGCGATTCCAACACACTTTTAAAAAACAAACACAAAAGAAAAAATGTTTGGTCACCTGTTCCTATTCCTAAGGAAGTTGAGTCTGTTCATGGACAACGGTTCCACCGCACAAGAGCCACACCTGCAAGTACATACAGGACACCACGTGGGCAATTTATGCATCGAGGCACACACATCAATATGAATGATGAACTGGATAATTAACAATAGTATGACTCGCACCTCATTCTGCAAATGAACGATCGACGGGCGCCCATACTCATTCGGGCTGACGACTGCTGGCCTTCCTTCTTTACTGTTCCAGTCTTCAAGTCCAACATCCTCCCTTTAAAAAGGCAAAAAACAACAAGACTTGACTCAATTATGGGTGTAATGGTGTGCCTTCATTTGTTATATTCACAACTTTTGAGACTAATAGTGGTAAGAAATTAACTACTTTCTGTATATGCTTTGTACCTGTGCTGTTATTCTCTGCAGTCGAGAGCTGCTCCCTGAGCTTTTCTGTGTCATCTGGGTGGAGCTGATCATACAGGGAGGAGCCGAGCCATTCAGGCTGTGACTGGTTGAGGACGGGTGTCAGGGAGTCAGAGACATAAACAATGCGGCCGGTCTCACATGACACCACGAACAGGAAGCCGTCGGCTGCCTCCAATATGAGGTGCTTCAGTTCCTATAAACATAGAGCAGTTATCAGAAGACATGCTGAGCTGAAAGGATGAAAGATCTATCATGGAGCATGAATCTAAGGTATTTTTAGTGAATAACCCCCCTTTTCCCCAAATCCCTCTGCACCTGGATCATTGTTGTTTAAATGTTGACCTGGAGAGGGTACATAAAGACAAGTGTTACCTCCACGGTTACAACAGTTGCTTCTTTCACCTGTGAGCAAGGAGCTTCACTAGGATGATGTAAGGCAGTGGTTCTCAAAGTTGGGTCCAGGGACCCCAAGGGTTCCTTAATGAACATTTAAGGGGTCCCAAGCAAAATTGGGAATAATTTATTTTTACTAGTACCATCCATGAGCAACACTGAATCCAATGACAGAATGTAAGACTATTTTGGTCATGGATTTCAAATACTTTCTGTAGTATAACATCTAAAAGCACAATTCTTCGGGGGTCCATGCCATGAAATAGTTTGAGAACCACTGGTGGAAGGCATTGTAGGATGACTTACAGTCATTGCAAATGAACAAAATGTATTTTTTAACGAATTACAAGGTTTTCGGGGTTTGAATGTTTTAGATTTTCTCAAAAGATAGCAAAAAATTGACCTCCCTTGCACATATAATACAGAGGATATACAACAACATACGCCACTCCCCAGATCTCAAGATGAGGTGAAAAGTTTCAGCATCAAACAGAGACAGAAGACAACACCTTAAACTCTATAGCTTCTTTACGCTATAGTATGTGCCAGCCCATTTTGTAACTGTTCTCTCACTTGCACCATGCATTTTGGCCACAAAGAGCTCCATGATCACGTCAAGAATTCACAAGTTGACCAAGAGCCAAATTAACCAGATTAAAACAGCAACGTCAAATATAGCGACTGCCCATTTAGCTACCATGAGAGAAAAGTAACTTGCAGGCTGAAAGGTGCTACTTTCACTCCTGTTTCACCTTGTTTCCACTGAGCTCAGAGGTTTAGTGTGAACTATATTGGGACTATGAGAACGGTTTATTAAACTGACTTCTCAGTAAGTTGTACTGCCTTCAGCAAAATGCTAAGATAAACCCACTGTGCAAGAGTTTAGAGTAGAAAAATTGTTCATTTCCACATCTGACCACTCCTCAATTTCTCGCTCTCAGATGTTCATACCTGGTCAGTGAGAAACGAAGGTTTGTATGACCCGTCTGCATTGGTATTGCCACTTCCTCTCAGAGATTTCATATGGGACACGGCCATTCGTAGGATGGTGAGTTTGTCTGGTTTCCGTGCTAGCGCGCTGCAGGTAGGCACCATGTCTGACAATTCTGTGATGTAGGCCGTCATCTTGTTCCGTCTCCGCCTCTCAATCTCACTGTGATTCTCCCTGGAGTGAGGAAACGAGGGAGGGACGCAGAGGTGGAGAGGATAGGAGGGACAGACGGGCAGGTGGACAACATGGAGTAGAGTTTAGAGTTAATGCTGCAATGCAAGTATGCCAATCGGGAAGAAGAGGTGAGAATGAGAGAAGGTGAGAGAAATATAATGGACGTACAAAACAATAACGTGTAGTCAATGATCTTTAAAAAATAATAGTGAGGAAGCAAGAGAGTCTGGTCTTTCCAGGCCAGCCGTTGTGACAAAAGAGAGCGAGTGCAAAAAGAGAAAGACCCTTCAGATGTCCTGAGAGGGGGTGGGGGGGGGGGGGGGGGGAGAAAAGAGACAGAGAGGACAGGTTGCTCAAGAGGAAGGGATTATCAAAAGTGAAAGAAGTCCCTGAGTCACACACAGCAATGCAGTTAGTGACACATAACACAGTGGTGGGTTGAGAGAGACGACCAGCTACTTTCGGCAAAGAAGCATAACATTCTGACAAGCACCAAAACAGGCGCGTTAAGCCAGCGAAGTATACCAGTAACTTTGTGCCATCTATTTGCTGGGTTACCAGCAAGACAGGATAGCATTTGATCAGTGCATTCATTGTTGATATGGATACAAGCAGGAGAGGGAGCCTTCCACAGTGGTACAGGCCATACCTGGCTAGTTTTTCCTTATCTGCAAAACTCTGATCTTCTTCCAAAAACCTGGAAATGAAACCAACCCACTAAAACACAGGCCCAAAAGTCACTACCAAAAGAAGAAAAAGTGTAAGAGTAAAAGAAAAAATTCAGAAAGTAGAGGGAGAGCAGCATGGGGGTAACGTGGTACCAATAATAATGCTCCCCTGTAAACCATCCACACACATCAGTTCCTCCTAATTCACCCTCCTACCTGGCAAAGCGCTCTTTGTCATTGTTGGAGCCTGGTGTTTCATCATCACACCTGAGGAAAAACAGAGAAAACAATTGTTATCTCAGCAGCCCAGACACAAACACTTGATATAACGCCTCATCTTGCTTTATGACAGGACTAGGGATGGGACGATAAAAGATTTTAGAATGGATCGCGATAAAACACACAATAAGTTGATAGTGGTGAAGTTTTGTTGTCGTGATAATCATGATAACCCTACAAGAATGACTTGAAAAAGCTGTCTATCTCGCTGCGGTACAGTCCTATTTTAGCTTCCTGGTTTTGAGCTGAGCCTGTCACCATGGCTTAAGGCATGGCTTGCACATTGTATCCTCCACAAAAACAAGTTAAATCTGATGTGTGTAAATACTACATATTCCAAACTAAAAACAACACGGAGATGAGTTACTGCCATTAATTTATCTTTTATCTATGCAGGAAGACCTCATGATTTATGATCACTTATTTAAGAAATCTTTGCTTGATTGATTTTCACACACACACACACACACACACACACACACACACACACACACACACACACACACACACACACAATAAAAGGCTGCATGCACTTTCTCTGATGTAAGAACTATATTTGTTTCCTAACTTAATGTAAGGTTAAAGTAATACCAGTATGTTTTAGTGTTATTTACTTTGTATTTTACCTTACGTGTTAAGAATATTTTTATGATTAGCAGGATAAAACCATGAATCGCAGTTACGTTTGACAGGTAATTATCATATCATCCCAAGCCTTGCCAGGAAAACTGAGACAAAAGTACCTGAACAACTTGCTGCCTTCATCATCGTCATCATCAAAGTCTGGCCTGCAATAAGGAGAAGAGAGCCATGTGAAAAGTTGCATACGCATTTTCTCAAACGATTTCAACCACAACGGTCAAAAGCAAAAGTAAAACAATCAGCAGATACAGAAGACACAAAGCTGACATATCAGCACAAAGTGTACCACGGACAGACACTTACGCTGCTCTTCTCTTGTTGGTCCCTTTTGGTACAACAGCCCCTCCACTTGCTTGGGTCCCACTTGCCCCCATACCCAGATTTGGGTCTGGTAACTCTATTAATAACACAGAGAGACGTAATGTAGCACAGATGACAGGCGATTTGCCATTGTGCCTCGAGCACAAAAAAATAAACTAAACCACTCACTCGTGCCCATACCTGAAGCAAAACTGACATAGTCACACAACAATGACATTATTTCACAAGATATATCTTTAAAGTTAACTTTCCGTCACATTACTCTTAAATATTGCTTGTAGATTGTTCAGACCCTAGACAATCACGACACCAAGCTAACGTTAAAGACACATTTGGCAAACAGTTATCAATCTAGTGAGCAACACCACCTAAAAACAGACACACATGAACCGAGCGAGCTCACCGCAGCTCGGTACTCAGCTAACTTAGATTTGGTTTCTCACCTGAACTCATTTAGCAACGTTAAAATATCACAACAGAGCTATTTTAACGGCTAGCTAGTCGCTAATCTAGCCACTATGAGCTGGCTAGCATGCCAGCAAGCTACCCCCTTATGCAACAGCCAGCTAGCCTCGCAGTGGCATTAGCTTTGCTACTAAGCTAACTTAGCCGCTGCTGTCACGCTATCTTTAGGAAAGTGTCCGCTTCAGCTCTGCGTGACAAAACGTCCATAAACAACAACAGCTGCGTCCTGCCATGCTCCTAAAATGTCGCTGTGACCTTTATACAACTTTACCTGGGTTTGAAGAGGACATGTCCGTGTGGAATAACATAAACAAACAACTTCGGCTGCGGAAAAAAAAAATCCTCAAACCCCCACCCCCTCCTCCTTGCTAGCAGGCTACAGGCTAACAAGTGCCTTCCCGAGCTCCTCTCGTATGCGCCTTTATTTTAAAACTCGCAAAGCCATCTCTGGTACCGTAACAGAGCGACCTGGGGATTAAAGAAACACGCGGAAATAACAGTCTATCTCTCCTAGTGCCCCCTTTTTCCCCTGTTTTCTCCCTGTTTAAACCCCCTTTCTTTTTAAGATGGCGTTTGGGCGCAAGCTGTCTACAGTGCTGTCTTCTCCTCTTTCTATTGGACAGCGCACAGCCAGATACAAATGACGTCACATGTTGGGAACTCCATGTTTGGCTCCGCCCCGCTGGCAGTGAGGGACCTGCAGGTCTGTAAAGCTAAGAGACCCCAGGTTTATAAACTCTGTCTTCCTGCATGTAAACAACAGATGCACTTTTTATGTTGTGATGGGGAAACTGTGGAGCATGCTACTTCCTGCTGGTTGGATTTACATAAGAGCCTTTCAACAGCTTCATTATTATAAAAAAAACCTGTTACACTAACAAAGATGACTCATTTTTAACAAACACATTTTCAAGCAATATGTCATATCCACAAAATGCCATGGCTTAAAAGATCATTCTCCTTTTAATATTTATAGAGATACAGATTTTAAAACATATCTGACTACTACTGAAAATTTAAAAAACTCAAAAATCATAAATGGGGGAAAAAAATATACAATATATATATATATATATATATTAAAAATTTACTCCAGTTGTTTAGCAGAACCCAAAAGTTGTTGTTGTTATGTCTTTCCTTCCCTAACATTTTGTTATTGTTTTAGATTTTATGCATTGGTTTAGTTATTGATTTATTTATTTGACTATTTATGGATGTTTTTATAATGTGAAATACTGCATATATATGTATATATATATTAACAATAAAGTTAACAATAAAGTTAAGGGAATGTCAATGTCTTCTGTGAAAATCTGTTTGAACAAATTTGGTTTGTCTTAAAATACTGTCTGACATGTTACGAAATGGAAATACAGTGCAGCAAAAAGTATTCAACAGGAAGTAGAAGTAGCATTCAGATTGTTATGTTTAATTACTGTATTATCATAATTACTATTATTATTGCTGATTCATTACTATGTAAACAGCGTTTTAATGTTGAAGCTAGTTGAGGTGGAGCTGAGGTGGAGGTCCTGTATTTTGATCTATAACAATGCACTGTATTTTTTAAGATGATCACATCTTTGCATAAAAAATGCAAGGTAACTAGTAAGATAAAAAAAACAACAACTTACTTATGACATCTGTATCTGAGAAAATGAAGCATTTGAAATTCAGAAGTCTAACTGTGTGGTTGATTATATGGGGTTTTCCTCTCAGAGTGAATAGAATATTTCCAGTGGTGGAATGTAAATTAGTATATTCACTCAACTTTAGTATAAAGTCAAGGTACTTGCACTTTACTGAAGTATTTCTATTTTGTGCAGTGCTGTACTTCTTCTCCAGTACAATTCAGCAAATATTCTACTTTTTACTCCACTACATTTGTCTGACAGCTTTAGTCACAGGTTACTTTACAGATTACAACTTTTTATACCCATCCTGGTTGAAATTTGTAGATTTTGAATTTACGTTTTTCTGATAAACTAAATGATTAAGTGCTCCTTTCCTAAGTTGAGAACATTCTTATATTTAAGACAAATAAACTATTGACTTTTACATTCACATTTCTCACAGGACAACACAACAAACGTATGATGATCTTACAGAATATGATGCATTAATGTAGATTCAACAACCAAACAGTATATAGTCGTAAAATTCAATGCACACATTAATGCAGCAGCAATATTTTTCTATAACGTCAGATATAACTGTAAAAAACACTAACAAGGGCCATTTTACTGCAGAAACAGTATTTACTTTTGATACTTAAAGTACATTTTGCTGATGTTTATATACTTTTACTTAAGTGATGTTCTGAATCTTTGACTTGTAGTGGAGTATCTTCACCTGGTGTTTCAAGGGACAAAAACATGTTTAATGTTCTCATGTTTTATTTGTTGGAATTCAGAAACTTTACTGTCTGGTATGTCTGCAGACATGATGCATAAATAAGTAAAAAAACAACAACTTCAAATTGATTTCATCGTGATTCATGATCTTTACTTTTATTATTAATAACAATACTTAGTCATTAAACAAAAAAAAAAAATACAAAAAAAAAAATAAATGATAACACTGTAATTAGGACACAGCTGTTTCTTCTGTATCACTGGGGAAGAGAGGCTGCTGGTTGGTCTGGGTTAGTAAAAAAAGAACGCGGCGGTGGAATGAGGGTGACTTTCAAAGGAAGGTGATCTATAAAGAGGAGGCAGGTGAGTGATGGATGAGATGTGAGACAGGAAAGGAAAGGAGAGGACATGAAGACAGGAGAGAGAGCTTCCCATACATTACAGATAAGGCACTTGACGTAACAAAAAACCTTAAAGCGTGACATCAAAAAAAAAAAAAAACTATAACATTGAACTGCTAAAAATTGATTACAACATCTTTCATCTGGCTAACATCAAACAGCAATACCTGTAAACCCGTTTCATACACAGAATCATACCTAAAATCATGAGTCCAACCCAGGTTACCAAACATAACCCAGGCTACTAGGCAGTGAATTGAACAAATCTGGTTCATATTTATAAAATCTGGAAATGGTTGATTCGCGCCATTCCATTCTACTTAGTAACACTCCTGTGTTTCCACATCGCAGCCCACCTTCGCAGTGATTTTATTGAGTCATCAGTTTTCAGTGGGTGGCACCATCACATCAAGGCGATTCAAGACTCAACTGGTTCAAACAGCTTCAGCCAAAACCAGAGAGGAAAAACATTCAACACTAGCAGGAAGCTGCGATTTCTATTGCAGAGTTTCTGACTGCTCAAACAGCAAAGAGTTGAGAATCATTGCAGGTCAGACATCTATTGGAAGCAGGAATTCTACATAATCAGCTGGATTAAGAATTGAAAAATCAAAACAAGAAAGCGAGAATTATTCACTCCTTAAACCTGACAAGGCAGTCTACTTGATATGGCACAGGCCGCATTGGAGAGCGGAGGCACTCAGTCCTCCTGCAGGTTCTTACAGTATATAAGAGACTGTATGTTTGTGCAAAGACGTTGCAATAGCTGAACATTTACGTAATTGCATAGACAGAAAATTAGGGAAATAAATGCCCTGTTGTCTCACTTTCATAAAAATCACTGTCCTTTGTTCTTTTAGTAGGAAACAAAAAAGGTGCAACAACATAAAGCAACACAAGATTAAAGCAGGAAGCTTTAACATGGCGTTTTAACAGCCAGTATCTGGCTCTAAGGCACACAGAACAAGGAAAGCTAAAGAAGAAGCAGCATCACCTCCCTCCCTCGTCCACACTCTGCTCCTCTCCATTTTCTCACCTGTCTCTTTGAAATTCTGGGACCGACATCACACACCGACAGTGATATATTTTTCTCTGATGACAAAGCAAAGACAGCCATGCCACTTAATGTAGTGTATGTCATCTGTGCCCTCTAAAAGTACGAATGAATGTGTGTGTGAGTGTTTCTGTGTTGTGCAAAAGTAACAGTGTCAGATTTCCTCGAGTTACCTGCTGTTCTTTGTTTCACGGAATGACTCCCCCCTCCTGACCCACACCCCTTCTTGTTTCTCCTTCTTTTCATCCCTCCCTCTTGCTCCCCCACTGAGGGATATGAGTCCTTCTCACATTCTTTCGTCCCCACACTTGTTTGCTTTTACTCGGTCTTGCTGTGGTTGTTGTTGTGGACTGAGTGACCGTTCTGCACGGGTCCATTTTTCTTCATGTCCTTTTTAACCTCTTCCTCCTCCTCTTCTGATTCATCTGTTTCGTCTTTGTCACTCCTCTCATCGTCGACTTTTTCCTGAGAAAAAAAAAGATCATTTTAAAATGAGGCCGTTTAGAAAACACGTCATCAATCAAGGAGACCTTCCGCTCAAACTGTACCGGAGCTCTGGTCAGTGTCAGAACAGACTCAAACTGTCCAGTTGCATGATTGAAAGTGTTTGAGCGGACGTGCATGTGAATGTGCACAAGAGATCTGTAAGATGATGTGAGTTTAAATATTTCTAATGTTCTTTCTCAGCTTTTATGGATTATCTTCATATGCATTTGCAGGTTGTTCATATTTGTTTTGTAAATAGTGCTGGGTGAATTTTATTTATATAGCCATCACAAATAACATTGTTTCTAGGCAAGGGGCTTTACAATCTGTACAGTGTACAGCAAACCCCAAAAATATCTTTCACGGATGATAAGGACGTGAGCGCTTTAGTTTCTATTAATTTCTGGATTAATAAACAGAATCTTTCTCTTTCAGCACTGATACGTCAACCACCAGCTCCATTGCTTTCATTTCTTAGACTTTGAAGGGAGACCTAAGGGAAACAGCTGCATTTGTGAAAAAAAATCAAAACCTTTAATGGCTCCAAAAGGGACTGAGTGAAGTCTGAGTTGTCTCAAATTATCACACTTGAGGCAGCGTCGGTCGGGACTAGACTGCAAGTTTGCAAATAAAAGAGAAAAATCTTGGAATGGGGAGTTAGAAATAAGTAAGCCTACCAGACCTCTGGAGCCCACTCCTGAGCCGTACTTGAGGCTAGCTGCTTAAGGCTGTATTCAGACCAAATCAGGCAGAAACGGCAGCATGTTTAGGCTGCGGGACGTGCCGGGGCAAAAACACAAACAAAAACACAACAGAGCCGGCAGCAAAAAGGTTGGAACAGAATTGACTTTGAATAAGCGCTACCTGACGTCACATTGCGGTGGCTAATCACTTAAACTGGTGATCAAACTAGCAGAATGTCCAAAAAGACAATATATGGAGTGTAACAAACAACTCTTTGTACAATGTTGTTTTATGTGTATTCACTTAATTTGGTCTTGTGAAGCAGTTTTATAACCCACTGTAATGATATGCTACATGTTCTACTTTTATTCTGTGATCTATCGATACACATGCTGATGCTGATAGCATAGCAACATAGCAGCTTCTCCTTTGTTGGTGGTTGGCAAACTGATTTAAGGTGCATTACCGCCACCTTCTGGATTGACAGCAATGCACTAAAATTTCTAATTGAACTTTTAGCGGTCGTGTGGCGTTGTGGGTAATAGAGACACCAGGTTTTGACAAAGAAGGATGTGCGTAGGATGAAACAGACAGTCATCACTCCTTTCACAGCTTACAGCACAGGCGACACATGATACACTTTCAGGTTTCAGATCCTCGCCTTTGAAGAAACTGTTTCCAGCTCTTCTTACTCCAACAACAGTATTTTCACACGGTTTACTCCATCTGTCTTCAAGGGTTGGACCTCAGTTGACACTTCAACTGACGTGAACTGGCACTACTTTCTCTTTCAGCTCAGTTTATCACTTACACTTGTGAACACTTGTCAGCATTTTTCAACTTCCACTTCTTTTAGTGTTATAAAAGTTTCCACTGCAAATTTTCAGGGGGAATACATACACATTTTAATTTTTTTGCCCTTTCTAGGATTTTATTTTATCTTGTAAGCATTTACTGTATATTTGTTTTTAAATGGATGTTGGATGATGAAAACACGAGCACTGAAATGTCCATGACTTCATGGCTGAACAAACAGAATCTCAGGACTTTGCATAATATTTCTTTGTGTGCTTACATTGTTGGTGAGGAAGCGAACCGCTATGCGTATGATGAGGACGGCCCAGAAGACATGTAGACACTGCAGAACCATCAAAAGTCCGTTGAAAAAGTAGTAGCCAAAGAAAGGTTCATAGATGGTCACTGGGTAAACCCACGTACAGTAAATAATCCTGCAACAGAGACAGTGAGGAGTAAGGACAATGGAGATTAAATAACAGCCAGTTATATATAACATTAAAACAATTATTTAAAATGTGTTTTTTGTACCTGAATGGGAAGATGACCAGGCGAGTGACGATGAAGATTGCAGCAAATACTATAAAGATGTAGTTACAGGCATTTCGCCACCCAGCATAGTTAAACATCTTTGCAGACTGTCAGAGGGAGAAAGAAAGAAATCATTTGCTTTAACAGGATAGTTCAAGACAAATAGATTATATATCTAACCAATGAAAAATGGTTGTTGGTTTGCATATATCCTACTAAAGATAACCACAGTGTGGGCTCATCCACAAGGGGGCAGTGTTGTCATGAGGCTTTAGCTTAGTTAAGCTTTCATGGCACTCTGGATCACCTCAGTAGGGATGCAGCATGTGAACACTCAACAGCATTTTTCCTTTTTGCAGGGATAAACAGCATCAACATATGATCCATTCATATTTTCACATTCACTTTATGAGAAACATAGTTCACTGGTTTGTGTGCAAAAGTGTGCTAATCACAATACTACACGACTACACTAAAGTATTGCTTTTTGGAGACATTTACCTCGAGGAGGTAATCAGAGGAGTCGTGAACCAGCATGATGAGAGTTCCAGCTCGGATGTAGTTGACACACCAGGAGAAGCTGATGAGGAGGATAGTCGCTACATGGTGAACAATCTGCTCCTTGAAGTCCTAAAAAGGTGGAGACAAGGTGAGAAGAGACATGGTGGAAAATGTTGGGAATGTGTGCTTTAGTTTGGTACATGTTTTGAGTGGCAAATCCTGCTTAGAGGTATCTAGGTTATAACAATGTGCTGGAGGAACACACTGTGCCTCTTTGGTCAGATTTACCCCACTGTGCTCAGCTGACCACGGCCGAGCAAAGTCCAAACACTCACACACACACGTGTAACAACAGTCTAATGTCACACACAGTCCAGGCCAGATGTTAAACTGATCAGATGGTACAAACAGACTTTGTCTTTCTGTTACGCACAGTTAATCAAGATGTACTAACCATATGAAAGTGAAAAACAAAATTTCTGTCTGGATAAATTCAATTTTCTGTCTACTTCAATTTGTGTGTATATTTTCCTTCTGTTTCTGTGCAAGTGGTTTGTTTTATATCCGCTGATAGGAGAAGATGTTCACTCACTTTGCGTTTGACATCAGAAGCAACACTGAAGAGCAGAGAGCCGTAGAAACCCAGCTCGATCATGTAGTACCAATACTGAGACGGCAGGAGAGTCTGAAGGAGAGGAAACAGAGCTTTAATCTCAAAATTCATACAGCAACATGCACAAATAACTGTTGTCTATAACAAATGAAGCGCATTCAAATAGCTTGTTTTGTATATTTAAGAGCCCCAAAGATATTTAGCTGATTATTTAAAAAGACAAAAAAAAACATTTGTAACATTAACATTTGAGAGGCTGGAACTAATTAATTTTAGGCATTTTTGTTTTAAAAAAATTATGAAAGATGAACTTTATATAAAGAAGATGTTAAATTTGATTGGTTCAACACTGCAGGAATCCTGATACACCATGACTAGTGTATCAGGATTCCTGCAGTGTTGAACCAATCCAATTTAAGACCTTATTAATGAAATGTAATAACTTTTTCTCAGCCATATCCAGTCAAGTGACTGAAAACCAGCAGGGGATACATGCAAGTACATACATTTTTATTGATATTTCTATCACATTTCATCCGTCCTTCCCAGTTGCGATAATAATAATTTTAAGTACACCGTAAATTTTAAACGTTGACTTTTCTTTAAAAAAGGAAAACTGGAAACGGATAAGCTCGGAATAATCTTAAAACTATAAGACTATTTTATTTGGTAATTTTGAGGTGATCGATTAATATAACAAATCAATTCATAAGTCCTTAGGTGATAAGAAAGATGAAATTGTTACTAAGATTTAAAAAAGGCATCAAAAGGATGGTCAACACTTAAATTATTCACAAAACAGAATTAAAAAAAAGACTGAATAGGTACAGTATAAAAAAAAGTCAACAAGTATTTACACGTACAGTATTCTGTAATAGATCTAGATTATTGTCAAGGTGAAAAAGTGACACTCGAGTGCAAATATGATTTAGGCATCTACAGGTCTGATGATGTCGACTGAGACGCCACAAGAGAAGAACTGAAGAGCCTCCTGCTGCACTGTTGCACTTGTAGTTTTTAGATGTGTTTCATCTCCTAATAGCCAACAACCAAATGTAAAAACATTTTTAAAGGAGACCTATTATGCTTTTTATTTTTTTCCTTCCCTTCAGTGTGTTTTATAGGTTCTCATGCATGTAAAAGTTCTTAAAAGTTATAAAGCGCAAAGTCCGCACCAACGTATGCCCCTCTCTCCCACAGAAAACACAGCTCCTGAAGTGCCTGAAACGCCTCGTCAGTAGTCCAGCCTTTAATTCTGTGTCCTCTTGACATCACACTACGCCACCATGTCACACATTTGCTTAATTAATGGCTAAATTCAGGATTGAAGTGAAGCTAACTAGAAACTGAAAACACAACAGAGCCATCCGGAGATAAAGTGAGCGGTGCTGGCTCAGGCTTGTGAGAGCTGACCAATCAGAGGAGACTGTACATGTATGAGGAGGGGTCTTGAAGAGGTAGGAGCTAAAACAGAGCGTTTCAGGAAGAGGGAGAAAACTGATGTGTTGTACACCTATTCCAGTAGTTACCAAAAATAAAAACCTGAAAATGAGCAGAATATGTCTCCTTTAAAATGCCCTGGTGCATTCAGTGTGCAGAGCCATCTCAGACACTTACCAGCACAGGAAAGCCTTCCCACATCTCCTTCAGTTCATACAGCCAAGGTTTCTGGAAGGAGAGATGGGTGTGTGAATGAGACAGTAGAGCTCGAAAGACAGGTGTATTTATATCAACTGACTCAGCATTGCAATGAGTCAACACTGCCCCTCTCTGGGTGTGCGAGAGGAGAGGTCATCACAGCAAAAAAAGGCCGACTACCATGGAAACCATCAAGTTACGATGGCAGGGCAGACGAACGAGGACGTAAACATAAAGAGACGGGAGGTGGAGGAAGAGGAGGTGGAGGAGGAGGGGTCGAGGTTAACATGGCGGTACTCACATCGATGAGGGCGGCCAGGCCAGCAATGAAAGCAAGAAGGTAAAAGGTAAATCTCCAACTGCAAGAGAACACACACACATACAAACACACTTTCTACTCAGTCAATGGGGAAGAGACAGTAGACACATTATCTACCAGCAGACACAGAAACGCATCACACGCACAAACACACGCACAGATATTCTCGCAAACACACAAGAGTTGCAAGTTGGAAAGAGATGCGGGGCTGAATGAGCAGCCTGGAAAAATCTGGTGAACTACACTGAGAATGTCAAATCGGGACACACACCCACCCACCCACACACACACACACACACACACACACACACACACACACACACACACACAGCCTCACACAGCCACAGCGAAACACATGGTGACAGACAATGAAAGCTGTCAGACACTATCCTCCCTGTTAATATCCTGTAACAGAGACAGTGAGGGGTCATTCCCACTACAGCCAGGTGTAGAGAGGGGATTCACACAGAAAGCAGAGCAGCAGCAGAGACAGACAGAAAGAGAAAAAGAAGAAGGTGAACGCATATAATGAAGAGACAGTGAGAGTGTGAGAGATACACCAGCGGGGGGAAATAAGGGAGAGACACAGACAGCCTGTTGTGTGCACATAAACAATAGACTGATTCAGAAGGGAAATGTCGTAACATGCACAGCGAAAGACACACCACAACCGGGGAGTGACAAACATGCAGTCACATGCACACACACGCACACACACTCACTCACAAGCATCATATGCAGGACTAGTTTAACATAAACAGGATGCGTAGAACATCTTCTTGGAGATTAAAGGGTCACTTCACCAAAATTACAAGAAAAAAAAGAAATAATAAAACCTTTAGTAGAGTAGTTTTGATTGTATGTGTTCAGTTTTGGGGAACTTCTCTGACATTTCTGCCATAACACAACGGAAATAAGTCACTAATATCACTTAAATCATGTAAAATTAATCAGCAACAGTGTCACGATTAACCTGGATAAAACAATGTAGATGGTAACAAAACCAGTCTCAGCCGGTGGACTTAGGTTCACATTTTTTAAGTCTGGACTTAAATCAACAGTCACTGCAACATGTTTTACTTTTGTGATAATTCCTCCTGTTCATACTGACCATTAAAAGTTCCTTTCTTAATGTGCTTGAAAGTGAAAGGGGGCAAAATCCAATGTCTCTCTTTCTGTGTGAAAATACAGATGGGTTACACTTTAAAGGCTAAACCTCCTAGATTGGTAACCCTCTCCACTCTCCCATAGATGTCATTAAGCCCTCGTGTCCGATATGGAAGCAGCTGCATTTGTCATGTCTCTCCACTCATTCATTCAGGTTTTTCTAATATGAGGCTTCATGAGGAGACCAACTCAAGTAATGATTTTCCAAAGTTAAAGCTTTTTTGTACAAAATTCCGCAAAGTAGATATTTTCCCCCATCACTTCCAATGGAAGAAGTGATTACAGGAGGCATGTGGGCGCCTGATTATTGTTTTAAGAGGCTCATTATGTTAAACTGAAACATAATGTGCTATAAAAAAATGGAAATTCTAATGTCTGCATTTCCATGAAAATGAGCAAGTCTGTCCGCTGAGGAAAACCTTTTGGTATGTCTAAAGCAGTGGTTCTCATAGTCAGGTTCAGGTCTTGAGGGCGTTCCAGGGGGGAACTAGATAATTTACTCATATCGGACACTCAACTGTGGTTTTATTTCTTCTTGTAATTTGGGTGAACTGACCCTTTAAGTCACATGAAAAGCTTTTATGGATCTGCCGACAAACATGAACAATGATCGTGACAATGACGCTAATAAAAACCATACAGAGACATCATACATTGAACACATGCACATCACTGAATGTCAGCCTGAGTATCACTCCTCACGGTGCTAACAGTATGATCCTAGCTGCTGCTTTCTAAGTGTCATCTGTTGCCACAGTGTGAATCCTGCCAGCTGACATCAGCTACTTTCAGCAGCTTCGTATTATCAGGTGTTCATGCTGTTGGTTTAGCTTCTGCTACAGTTAATGCTCACACATAAAAATAACCAACAGTGGTGACAGAGCCCTGGGCTAATGAGTGTGTGTGTGAGGAGAGTGCGGGCTACAAGCATGGTAGCAGCATTGTAATGAGTGCATGTTAAAAATAGAGGGCTACTTTTGCCCTCAGAAATGTGCTCATATAGCCAGAGGAACGCAAGGCTGGGCAGCTGATGCGACCTAGCCCTATGGAAGTGTGTTTAAAAGTGTGTGTGTTTGCGTGTGTGTTTACCTGGCCTCTCGAAACTTTTTGAGCAAACTCGGCCTGTCCTGGTTCCTTCGCCTCCTGAACCATCGCTGCACTTGTCTTTCTGAATATCCAGTCTGCTTGCAAAGACTTGCTATTGAAGTCTGAGAAAAGCACAGGGAGGTCAAAGATTTAAGCCTCCTGGCAACGCACATAGCATGGTACTGAGTCTTTTTAATAGTGTGTGCAAACACCTACCTGTGTGGGGTTTTTGGTAATGTTACAGTAGTAGGACTCCAGTGCGGGGTTGTGAGGGGCTTTGAGCCGTGTCGTCTCTTTTACCCCGAGCAGAGAAGCCAGGGGTGTTGCCACCGTCCTGCAATCACACAAATAGGTTGACGAGGTTAAAAGGAGACGAAATGTAGAGAAATAAAAGAAAGCATAGATTCAGTGCAGGGTGACATCATGGAAACTCTGATGTAAATTACCTAAATGTGAGCTAGAGAGTAATTATAACTATAAAAGCTAAGGTTGATGCACTGTAAGTCAGGCAAGAAGACAGTGTTAAATACTAAATTTACATTGTGCAATGAAGGCCTCATTAACTTTGTTTACATGGACCCTAATATTCCACTTATAATCTGAATACTAGCCCAGTCACCATAAAAATGCCTCATGTAAGGACCTCAGTCTGAAGAGACTGGCCCAATCCAGCTCGTTCAGAAGGAATTTTCAACTGGGATGAGAGGAGTGATGTAAACCTTTGATAATCCATTCAACAGGAAAATATTAGCACCTAATAACCATGTGAACAAGTAATCCGATTGTTTCTCTTTGGTTGAAATAAATAAACTCTTTCTATGCATGTCTGGGGTGGTAACAAGAGGTTGGGGTGACAGCAGGTGACGTGAACAAGTTTTTGAGAATAACAGAAACATGGTGGTAGCAAAACAAAACAGATCAGTGACTGATAAAACTTTTTTGTTGGAGACCATAAAATATTTACAGACTGTTGAAAGAAAAACTGCAGAAATGCCAGTTGTTCTATCCAACTATGGCAAAGGCCTGACCCGAACTTCAACGCCTTTGATTGACTAGTATTTGTTGCCTTCACTCAGTAGGGTGGATCATGACCTTGCTATCACAGGATTCATAATTTCGCTCCCAGGACAGGATGTGGGTCCATCTTGAAAATTGTGTTAACAGGTGGAACCCATTCTTCTTCTTATTATTATTATTCTGTTATATTTCCGGCAGATTAGACACTTCACAGTGGACACAACCACTTTTTGTGCCATGTCAAAAAAATATATTTTCATATTTAAGGTTTTTGTGCATTTGAAAGCACATCTTATCTGATCATTTCATTTAGCATCCAAGTAAACAGTTTAGTTGGAGTCTTTAATCGGGTTGATTTCAATCAGGTCGAAGAAACACTGTTCATATTGTAAATGCAGCTACTGCCATTTGAAGCACGTTTGTCTCAATAAAGTGCACTCTTCAGGATTTGCCCTTTGAAATTGTTTGTCCTGATAACCCATGTTAATGTTTGTTAATTGGATAAAACTCACTGCGAGGCTCACAAAAAATTAGCTGGCCATTGCTCAAAAATGTATTTCCTCAAAAATGGAAATAAGAATGGGCTCTCTGAAATTAATGGCTGCATAGCCGTAAAGAAAATAACAAATTGTTTAAGGAACTAAAGTAAAACATTTTACAAGACATTCAACTTTTTTTTGATTAAATGCAAAACCTCCCAAGTACCAGACTGATTGTACCCCTGTTTAGTCTTCCTGTATTGAGGACTTTATTTTGTTGTTACTGTATATAGTGTCTAACTGATGTTAATTTTGATTGGCCTATTGTTTGTTGTCTTGTTCATTTGATACTGTCATCTGCTGGTTATATACTGTGTGTTCACATATTTGGTTTTTGAAAAGCAAAATAGAATATTCAGAAAATAAAATAAAATTGGATAATACTGATATTCTTCTGTCTTATGACATTTCTCAAGTCTCATTATAATTCATCTCTCTATGACTGGATGGGAGGTCAGAATAAAAACAATGATGAAGAAGAGAGCTTCTTTGTATCAGCAATTACACGTAGGTGGAGGTAACAATTGTCTGATGGCCAAAAGATTAGCTACAAATAACAGGAACACTGTACTTGTGTGAGAAACAATGTGAGTCACTTTTCATATTATAAAGTCGGGCACAGCATGGAAAGAATCAAATAACTGCTGAGGGAAAAAAAGGAAGATATAAACTGCATTCTGGAGTAAAATAATGTAATTAGAGGTCAGAGGATGAGATAACTGATGGGCAGACTGCAGGAGAAAGAAAAGGAGGAGACGGCAGCAGTCAGGGGAAAAAGACAAGAGTTGGACAGGGCAGAAGGACGGAGACAAATGTGTAAATATAGAGGGAAATGAATGTTTCAAATATCGAGTAAAACAGAGTGAAAAATGGACTGACCTTTCAAAGATCTGACGGACAACAAGGAATACGAGGGCGATGGGCAGCGCCACCCACAAGTCACGGGCCTTGGCGTATACTCGTCCATCCCGGTCCTCCAGGTCGGCCCAGCCCAGGCCCTTCGGAAACCAGAGCCGCTCCTGCCAGAACCATTCGCTCAGCTCGGACATCATCCTGAAACACAAGACACGCAAGGAGTCAGCAACAACTCTGTGGTTTTATTAGGCTGTAAAGACCAAAGATACACATGTTGTGAAGGCAGAATCCACACCCTGAAGAAAAAAAAATGTGGATATGGTTCCACCTAAAATGTGAATGCAGTCTATAGGGGCTTGCTTTCTTTAAAGGGAGCAGCTATACAGGCCTGGCTGTGTATAAGGGAAGACATCTGTGATTAGGAATGTTTGGTACCGTGTAATTAAGAGAATTAGACGATGGTACAACTCTTTCCTTCTCACTGGAAGCCCGGCTGTAGGTTTTTCCTAATGCATAAAACAGCTCAAGAGGCCCCACGTGAGGGAGGAAAACTCAGACCAACCACCGAGCTCGGCGCTTTCAACATCAGCACTCTCCTAAACAGTCGACAGCAGCTGCATTTTTTATTCAGCGAGTACAGAGTTGAATATTTCTGCTGTTAAACTCAGGGAGTGGCAGAGAGAGTTAAAGGAAGAGTGTCTTAGGGGATGTGAGTCATGATTCAGCCATATGTGTAGAGCAGCGGGGGCGCCCCAACATACTCCGTCTCTGGAGTCCCCTCGCAGATCTACAGTAACTCCCCTTTTGACTCACTGCAGCTGTAAATGCCAAAGCCCTGTAACCGCTCCACTTCCACTCCCAACCCCACCCTGCTGCTCACTGCCAGTAATCAAGAAGGATTCCCCCTTTGGCCCGCAGTCCCAAAGCTATGTGTAATGCTCTCTCTCCCTTCACTCTTTAAGAAACCTCTTTAGGAAATGCAGCTGAAATTAGACATGGGTGTAAAGAACTGTGCTCCATGCATAGGATTCACAAAAACAGTGAACTTAATTTACTTAAATAAAGACATATTTCCAACAAAACTTTTTCTTTTAACAATCACTTTCTTGAGTAAGCCTTTGTCCAACAAAATGTCAGAAAATTGCAATAAATGATAAGAACCATTAGAAGTATTCAGCTTAATATCATTGAAGACTAAGAAAAACTAAACTGTCTCTGGCATTTTTGCTAAAGAAATCATTTAAACAATTAATTGATTAATTAATTGCACAGTATGTAATTTCTGCCACTAGGGGGCTCTGAGTCAAAACAAAAAAAAACAAAGGATGTAGTTTGATGACGACCTGAAGTAGAGCAGGATCATGGAAGTTGCTCATTGAAAATGATGAAACTCTAATTGAGGTGACTCAGGCAGAAATGTTAATGGACAAGCTAATTTACTGAAGTTTTATTCACATTATGTTTAGTCATGTTCAATGACTTCCTCCCTTCTTCTTTCTCAAATTACAGATTTCTCTGGGTTTGAACATTGTTGGAAACATTTAGGATAATGTAAGTACAAAACTTAAAATATATAACAAAGCTCTTTACGTTTTAATGTAGAACTTTAAAAAGTCCCCCCTCGCTAGTCAAAGAGGGGGGCCAAAGTTCGTCCCCTGCAATACCTTCAATTTTGAGGTAAAAATGCTCTCTAATTATAAAGAATATCTATTTTTCATTTTCTAATGGTACGTGTCCACAGGATCCATCGTTTCTACACTTCCCATTCATAGCTGTGCAATTCATTAGCGTAGCACCACCTGTGGAAATTCCTGAAAAACTATAAAAACTAACCTTAATCAACGTAAAATGAAGACAGATTCAGCAACTGCATGGCTCATTTCTTGCCTAAAATGTCAGAAACACATTTCGCAGAGCTATTTTAATAACATAAGAGAACATTTCCCAACAAGCCGCCGTGTTGGTCCGGTTTGAAATTCCCAGAGCACACGGCCCACGAGTGGCATACGTCCAATCAGATGCAGCCAGTAAGTGCAAGGTCGTCCGAGAGTGTCAAGCACGGAAGTGTCGCGATTTGGTTGGCATTTTTATACACAAAACTAGGGCTGGGCGATTAAAAGATCTTGTTCATTTTCATGATAAAATGTTCCATGATAACAATGATAAATTTATGACATTTATTTTTTCGATAGTTATTTTTGAGTCCGTTTTCCTTTAACTAGAAAACACTACATCAACAGCCAATCACACAGCAGAGAAACAATGCATGTGGTTGATACATGTTTCCGGCCCCTCCCACTCACAACAACTCAGAATGACGGTCACCACCTGTCTGGTCCGTCTAGCGACACCGAGTGCGAGGAAACTGCGAGAGACAAAGAAATTGTACGGAGGAAATGTCATACCATTCAGGTTATTTAGAAATAGTTCGGCTGCCTGAAGTCTGACAAAGGAAAGACCAGCATTAGGTGCAAAATGTGTCGCCGACCAGTCCTCAGCAGAACTGGAAACACCACCAACCTCTTCCATCATCTCAAAAGGTACCGTCCCAAACAGTACTCCGAAAGCATGAGTTTGCGCTCTCACGCTAGCGTCAGCCTCCCCTCAAGTAGCCGCCAGCCCAGTCCCACTACTTCTACTAGTCAAAACTTCAGTTCAACCAACAATTGCCGCTGCTTTTTCAGCAATTACCCCATATGAGCAGAAACCGAAGCGACACAAAGACAGAACCAGCGCAATTATGTACTGTATCGCTAAAGATATGATGTCTATAAGCACGGTTGAAGGGTAAAGTTGGAGGAGCAGCTCAGAGGTGTCACCGTTGATCTGTGGTCTGGTTGCACGTCCGAACCACATCAGGTCTTACAGAACAGGAGGCATTAAAAAAGATTTTTGCTTATATAAAAGTATAAAATTGTCAAATTATTGAAATCAGCAACCAGATATTCCCCAAAAGCTTTCTGTATTTACAAATCATTTTCGTTGGTGAAAAATAAGTACTGTATGACTCCCAGGCCTTATCTTGGTCTTAGTTCCTGCATCTAAAAAAACAAATTAAGATCAGCTCTTGATGTTTGACGCTGACAGAGGACGCCCTCAATCCTAAAGATCTAACCTCGTGCTGCTGCTGGTTGTAGCCTCTTATACTGTCATGAGACGGTGTCATGGTTGAGTGTGGCAGTTGTTTTCCACATCATGTCATGTTAGTCATGGCCCCTGTTTCCTGTTGCAACAGCATGGCTTTCCCTTCTCTCTCCCCCCTCAGCACAGGTGGTGGTGGATGGGAAGGGTGACATATTTTTTCCCAGTGAATTTGCCAACTCTTCCAGTTCAGTAGCACAACATCTCACTTCTCCTGGAGTGTCCTGCCAGATCTTGTGAGCTCTGCTGAACAGCGTGTTTTGTGTGATCTCACCAAAGACAGAGCACAAATAAAGATGGTTGCAATAGCAGAAAAAGTTATATTTTGCTTTTTCTGCTGAGTGCAGGCGATTTAGGATTTGTGAGGATATTTTTAGGCTTTCTGGCTGAGATCATCCAGTGAATTCAACATGTTCAAACTCTTTTCTCCACACAGCTTTCCTAACATCACGTTCCATTGGCCCGCAGGATCATATGACCACACTCTGACCATTTCCAAAGGTCCAATAAAAGTAAAGGATGCCTCTGGCAGGGGAGGGAGAGAGGAAGTTGTCTGACTGTCTCCCCTCGCTCTCCCTCAGTATGAATATACATTACACGGATGTGGTGATTGTAAACAGAGATCCAGCTGCAGTCGGGCAGAGTACAGTTCCAGATGTTACCGATATGCTTCCTTGTTTACAAACCTATAATGCAGTTTCTCAAAGAAATGAATTAAATTAAGGAAAAAACCTAAACAGACCAGACTGTAACCTGGTACAGAGTGCAGGAATATGTGGAGAATGTAAACATACTGCCACCGTACAGAGGGAGCGGTCCAGCTGCCCCATTCACTCTTCATGCATGAATTACACCTTATGGAGTTTTACAGTCATCCAACACTTTGTTTATCTAAATGATAGAAGACTGAGTCGACTAGAGGAAACATAAGTCATGAGACAGTAGCAACATGCTCCTGACTGTGAGTCACTAATAACATGCCAACTCTGTGTCTATAACTACCCATTTGCTCATATCTGTCCATACTTAAGTTGCTCACTGACAGCTGACTCATTGTTTTAAAAATGTCTAGGAGACAGAAGCAGATAAATCAGACAGCTTAGATGGGGAATACTGTGGAATACTTTATATGAGGTCAGTTTTCAGAACCTCAGTTTGAAGGTTTGATAAGTCCGAGCCAGAATGGCACATCGACGCCATGCTGATATTGAAAGAGGTCGCAAGACAGGAGTCAAAATGGTGGTGAGTCAGCAAGTAAGTCTGCAGCCCTGAATCATTTCCTGACCTTGAACTAATGGTATTGAGACATGAAGGTACTGACGATAGCTGTGATATTTTAGAAATGAGGTACTGATATCCTGTTAATAATACACATGATAGTATAGTGTAAATAATCCAACACCCCTTATATCATTTCTGTTTCTTTACGTTCTCAGGTTGTCATAGTAGGTGGCGGTAATGCACCTTAAAGCAACATTATGTAACTTTTTCAACTTAAAATAACAGCTTCAAAATCATGTTGATGGTACAGTGTCTTGTAATTGGGTGAATGGTTTCTCTGTCTCAGCCACACCATCAAAAAATAGTTGCCGATTAATTTAACAGTTTACATCTAATCAATTAATCATCGCAGTTCTGTCGTAATGTATTTCATTATCAGCAAGTTTGTGAGACAAGTAATGTTTTTTTTATTTTCTACTTAATTTCTACTGCTTACTACATCATCAGTGGAGTCTCGAGATTGGTTCCCCCCATGTGAAAGCGTGTTTTCATCAGATGTACTTAACCCTTTACATACTCGTCCCTTTACATACTGTTTAGATTTACACCACAAGTCTTGCAAAAAATTTTCCCTGAAATGTTCGTGAGTCTTAAGGCGACTCACACATACAGGAAATGTTCCTGAACATTTCAGGGATCGACTGCATGTGTAAAAGGGGCTTTAGAGTACTGACTGAAATATGTCTCTAGAACCAAATAAAGACCCGTCAAGTTCTGTACATTTGAATTATGTTGGTCAAAGTCTAAGTCTTTAATCACATATTTCCCAAATAGAAACAGAACATCTTGCTAAAATTTAAAAGGAAAGGCAAAAAAAGGGGCAAAGTTCTTGTTGGATTATTCAAATCAAGAGATCTATAAATAGAAAAGTGGTTCTGTCATAAAACTTTTTTTCCCTCATTGTAAGGCAATAAAAAAGCAGGCTACCGTTGGCTTTCAGTGCCAAAGCTCAGGTATCATATTAATACCAGCATCACACGTTTTGAAATGACACACAGCTGTGGTAATTATCTCTCAGCCATGCAAAGAAAATAACGACATATGCACATTTTACTGATAAATCTGTGGGTAAGCTTTCCTGTCAGAGCTGATAACCTTTAACACATTTAATTAGCATGTTATTTAGTTTAGCATTACAGATTATAGCTGAAAAGATTAGTCAGTTAACCTATCAACAAAAAAATGATGCAACAACAATATTTGATGATTTCTTTGTCATATATGATAGAAAATGGATTGAATTCAGTAAAGGGATACATTTTATATTGTTTATTTAATCATTTTCCAGTTAAAATGATTCATTTGGGAAAATGCTTGGTTGATTTATCAATAATAAGAATAATCATAGTTACAACCCTCGTTTAATAGCTGTTTTACTGTGAGTTAGACACTTACAAGAGTAAAATGTTTGATGGAAACAATACATAAACGTAACACACTGGTGCAAACTTCTGGCACCTACAGGACCATCAAGTTGTAGCTGTGCCAACAACATTAACAGTCAAACTGTAGATTTCAGTAGGTACAAGTTGCTGATTAAGTATGTCAACCTCCTATACTGACATCCTTCATCTCTTGTGTTCCCAGTGAAAAGTATTACATATTGAATGCACATATTGTGGCAGAAAGTGGTAGTTAATGCTTTCTGCACATGGTTCATTATCTGTAACTCAGGTCATGCCTTCTGAGGGTGAGTCACACACACATCCTTCACATTTTTGACTTTCCTCTGGATCTTGTTCTGACTGAAAACACTTTAGTGTAATGTCATTAAAGTAGAAGATGATTGCAGGAAACAGTAAACTGCAAGTGGGAGAAAACATGAAAATCATCCCAAGGGCAGACAGCTGGTCTGTAGTGATCTGTTTCATCACTGTTATCCAATCTTCTGTGCTTTAGAAGAAAGTCAACTTGAATACCTTTGACACCGATCTGTGACCCTGATGAATTATTAATGGCCTGATTCAATCAGTCAGCAGGCTGATTTGAATAGGCCTGTTCAGGAGGTGTGAGGGTAATATTGTCATGCTGATTCTTTACTGACTGGATGCAGGCCAGATCTGCCCATTGTGTAAGTAGCTACCTTGCCCAGAGCACTTAGATTGGCCCCTGGAGATGTGTGAGGGCTATTCTTTCTGTTGAGTGGAAGCTCTGAAGGTAATGATCATCCAACACTGAGGTAATGCTGTGCACAGATCGATCATGTCAGAGATTTACATAACTTTGAATGAATGGTAGTACATGCAAACGGTTACAAACAAAACAACAGTATTTCTTCTACGTCCCCAGGACTTCCAATGGCTTAAGTGGCTACTCATTAATACCTTTACAGCCACCGTATCATAATTTATAGGTTGTTGTTCCCTAAATCTTTTAAAAATGCACTATAACTGCTTTTCCACCAAAATTAGCAGGTCTACACAGGTTTTTTTAAATGAGGGTTTCCAATTTGGAAAGTCTAGAAGAGCCGCATGATTAAATGATTTAATCCCCATTCAAGTTAGCCAGGTGCTAAACCAGAAGTTAGGTCGGCCTGCAATCCAGGTATTTTCATACCTGGGAAGTTGAGTTTGTTGGCTTCAAAACACCACTGACCAGCTTCCATAGGAATCAACGGGGCTCTGCCTCCAACACTGTGTCCAGTAATAAAACATCCTTGAATAGACCACATCCCAAATTCCTTATTTACGCGCCACCCCCGATGTTGATAACGCCTCATCACTCCACGCGGTGGAATTTAGCATGTTCACATGGGTCTTAAGTTGAGCCGAGGTGATAAAAACCAGTGTCTGCTGCATAGTCAGTTGACTTGGGTGTAAATGCCCAGTTTACACACTCCCATTACACACAGAAGCCTGATCTTCACGGGTATAAGTGGGATTTTTGACCAGTGGAAAAGGGGTATATGTAGTTTTGAAAAAGAAATTCTAACTCAGGAAAAGGTAATAATACAAACTCAGAAATATGTATTTGGTGTACAGAAGGGGTCGAATATAAGGACAATCAGACACAAATATAAATTGAATGAAATGAAATTGTATTGTCCTGTTACAGTTTATTCAGTTTCTTCAGTCCTGAAAATCAACGAATTAAGATTTTCCTCCTCTGATTAAAATGTCTTCCCTTTAAACTACATAATGCACCTTTAGATGTAGGTGTTCTCCTGTCACAGTGGTCTTCACTAGCTTCAATGGAGGGAGAAGAGCTAACAACTCTGTCAACAGGAGAGGTCCCAAACCAAAACAAATCACCATAACGTTAATTAACAACAAAAATAATTTAAAATGGTCGACATGTAATCTCACCTGGCATGCCTCCGTCTGCCGCAGCTGCCTGTGACCTGCGATAACGTGACATCTTTTGGTGCTAGTTAGCAAACTTTACAAACCGACCCTCCACTGGGCCACACGCCAGCCAGCCCCCCTCTGTCCTCGTGTGAGACTCCAAATGTTGACGACTATGAACGTACTTTCATTTAGCAACAACTCTTGACCGCCATTTATGCGTTTAACCCCGCACAGGGCCCTGCGGTGGGCTATTTAATTAACCGATTCCTTTATGAATGCGTAATGACGTCGCAGGGAAGCGAGGCTGCGGAGCCTGCGTGCCCCGTTAACCCACTCACGCGCACATAAACGAATAACGTCCCCCCGCCGACATGAAAGTGAAACGTACTTACTTTGGTGTTTCTCCTCGTAGTGAAGCGAGATATGAGGCCTGCAGGAAGAAAAAGAAATGTTTTGGTCTTTTCCCTACAAAAAAGTCGTCCTGGTCCCCACCTAGCTTGCTAGCTAAAAAAAAAAAAAAACCTAACGGTCCTGTGAAGAGAGCCCAGCCCGCTGACTGAGCTCAGAAGGGCGCAGTGAAGAGTCCAGAGTTCAGTATCCGGGATGAATTTTACATCTTTCCATGGAGCACAAAGTTTGTTCTTCCTCTTGATCAAAACATTGATGTTGGGTGAAAAACAAGTTGGGAGAAAATGTGAGATGCTGCAATGCGACCGGCAGTTTTTCCCCTCCCAACGAACCTCTCTCTCTCTTCTCGCTCGCTCTCTCGTCGTGTCCCTGCTAATTTTTTCCCCCCAAGTTGTGTCCCCGGCTGTCCGCGGGGTCCGTCTGGGTGTCTGGCCGGGCAAGAGGAGGAGGTCGGGCCGGCACGAGTGCGGACTGAGAGGAGCAGACAGATGGGAGGAGTGAGTGAGGGGATAACGGAGAGGGAGGGACGCGGATGACGTCCAAGCACATGAGAGAGCATTTGGCTGACACACACACACATCCGCATTTTGTTTCCGCTCGTAGAAAAGTTTTGCCCCCCTCCTTTGTGCAGAGGCGAACTGGGTTAATGGGTACCAGACCCCTGTGGTCTAGTTCATCTTGTTTTTAATCACACAGCCCTTCATTTTCTGTCATCTCGTCTTCTCCTTGATGATAAAAACAACTTCTCTCTCGGTTGTGGAGTCCCAAGCTTTTTGCCCCAGCTTCACTTTGGCTGACCTTTGACCTCATTATTTGCAAACGTAGCACAATCACTTACTGTGAATATTCATCTGAATGTAAAATTCAATTTATTAATTGTTATGAATCATACTATTTCTATAACAGCATATTACAGGTGGTGTTTATCAATCTGTTTTTCTTAATAATAATCTCACTTATTACACTAATCACACATATTTTGCACTACATTTCTATTATTTCTTTAGATATGTAATCACCCAACAACTGCACTCTTGATATGTCTTACTGACACCACCTCATATTATCTCCAGCCTGTGGAACAGATATGTTGTAGTGGCGTAGTTTGTCGGTGATATTTGCATAACAGATGCTGCTCTTTCCGCCACAGAGTTTTTTCAAAGGGGAATTGAGCAAAGGTTAGAGTGCTATCCTAATCACCTATGAACTATAAGACAAGCATGTGGGGGGTTTTACTGACATAATAATGCACAGTGACTTAAGGTCTGACTAACCTCGAGATTATTCTAGATAGTAACAGTTTGCACACATGTGAGGGTTCAATGGACAAGGTCAGTCAGTCAGGTTGCCAATGATTCTCAAATTAACCACAATACCCCTGGATCCTGCTTGATATTTACATTTATCTTAAAAATTAATACATGGATAAAATTCTATGTTTTCCCGTTAAAAAGACCTAGACCAAGAAAAGGAAACGTTTTTTACCTATATGGTTATATTAGGCTTTTGATTTTCAACTCACCAGTGGGTCATGGGAGATCTTTAAAGGTTGCAACCATCCCACAACTGCCTCATAAAACATCTTATAGATACAATATGTTCATTGTTCATACTCAAAATAAAGAGGGGGTAGCATATCATCGGAGTAACTGCTGCTAGTTAGCCCGGTTAACCTTTCATCTATCGCCTGAACTGGGAGCTTGGAGCACAGGGGGAGTGTTGGTGTTTACACTGGTAGCACATGAGCATTGATTTGATAACTGATTAACATGCTAACTTCAGTAGATATCCCCGCAACACAATACATGCAAAACATCAAAAGTTTTATTTCTTCACAGTCAGTTGATAATTATAGTTAAAAAAATAATAATTCTTAAATATTACACCTTTAATAGTTCAGTTAAAGAAATATTTTGGAATTAAACTTAAAATAATGGCCATTTGAGATGTTTTCTACCTTCATATGGATGCATGTTCAATGAATATGCTTCACAATCACAATGACCTCAATCAATACACACTTCAAATTGACCCCTCCTTATTGGTGTATATAACATAATAATACATTTGTTATTGACAATGAAATAACGTCTTTTCTTGAACTATATGTTTTCTTCAACTTTGCACTCCAAGTGCGATTGAAAAAGTCTGAAAACCACAGGGCAAGACATGTTGTGAATCCAGGTAGGGAGTTTTTCTTCGTCTCATGCATTTGATTGATCCTCTTATTAAAATACTGTCTTACACAATCATCAAGCTCAGTGATAATTCATCTGGACTCATAATTTGGTCTGAGCACGGACCAACTTATTAAGTTCTTTCTCTTTTGTTGAATTGAAATGAGATCAGGTCATAGGGGGAAAACATTAGGAGAATTATTGTCCCAGAGGGAGGAGAGTTTACCGGAGCCGTGCTCTCAAAGATAAAACAAATACATCATTTAATTCTGCTGATAGTAGCCTAAAGTAGCCCACTCCCATAAACGAATACAGCAGATAACAACAGGCTTGGCACATCAGCATAATGTGGGTGAATACTCTCTCACTCTCTCTCATTATCTGGTTACATGCGTTGTACTTACGCCCCCTTCTGGTCAGAAGACTGATGTGCGCTCTTATTTCTGTGATGAATCAGTTCAAATCAAGATTTTTGTATAAAGGAAGTAGTTAAAAATCTCTTTCTTTCTTCTTCTTTCTTCTTTAGTCACACACATATAAACACATGCACACAATAACTCACAGTAGGACATTTCGTATGATACTTTTTATTTTAACTTAAAAAGAGAGTGGATCAAAAACAGGATTCAATAAATTAGAAATAAATATAATTGCTGTAATAATTAATACATACATTATAATTACTCGATTGCAAGAGTCTGACAGAAACAGGCCCTCAAAAGGTTTTTCTCTAGAAAATTCTAAAATCAAAATATTGCAACCCACTCAAACCCCCTTCTCCCAATAAACAAAATAATTGATAAATTAGTAAATAAATAAAAAATAGCTCAAATATTAAAACCTCCCGAATAAAAGTGCAATCCCCCCCTCCCCCCAGTTTCACCTAAAATCTAAGTAGAAATTTAAAATAGGTTAGTGATTTCCCATTTTACAATTTGGAATGTAATATCCCTTTATGAGGACGATGATGTTACTAGTGGTAATAATAATAATAATAATGATAATAATAATAATGATGATAATAATAATAATGTCGCTGTGTCCTGTTCAGTGTTTATCTAAAGTAGTATTCTTTTTGCATTTTTTCTTGTTTTTTAAATGCTGCTCTTTGTAAACTAAATTATTTACAGGTCATTAGGATTTTCTCCAAAGTCTCTCTAACCTACTCATTTAGTAATCTTTTTTGTATTTTCTTTCTTTTTTTATTATGAAACATCGGCCCCTCTATATTTGTCATGTAATAGACATGGTATAGACACGTTAAAGTCTATTGAAGTGATATATCAGCATTTTTCATCAGTACCTTCCATACATGCTTGGTCTGAGTCATCTTAAACTGTACTAAAACACCCTGTTGGCAAACTCCACACAGACCGCGGTCAAACCAAGCTCTTGGCTGTATGGGTAAGATTACTGACTCGTGTGAACCGTGTGTGTGTGTGTGTGTGTGTGTGTGTGTGTGTGTTTGTGCACATTTATGTACATTTGTATATCAGCCTTGTACTGTTTGAGGTTCAGTGTTGAGAGTGCATGTGTATTCGTGTGTCAGTGTATATGTGTGCGTGTGTGTGTGTGTGTGTGTGTGTGTGTGTGTGGCTGCACTCCCCGGACGCTCAAAGGTAGCAGACAGTCTGAAAGCAATATGAACCCTGGGATTCCACCTCGGCTGGACTCTGAAAGGTCACCTGTGAAGGGAGGGAGAGTCGGGAGGTAGAGGGAATAATATAAAAAAGGGGAGAGAGACAGAGGAGGGAGGATATGTTAGAGAGCAAAGTTATGAATACATTACAGCTCCATTTGTCTTGTCAAACATGCTCCTCTGATCAAACCAAACTCTCGAAAGGCATGACTTTGACTGCTATCTTGCAGAGAAACTGCACCTTAGGATGCTCCTAGCTCGACTTCAGTTTCACTTCGTCTTGGTGAATTAAAACAAGAAGGCGTCATTCACAGTTGTAAAGCTCTTGTCTTTCAACAGCAATAAATCATGGTGCTTTAACACATACACACACAGTGTCTGGATCATGCAACTCAATACAGTGAAAATCCATTATTCGTGTTCCTTGTGTGCATCTGGAGGTAATGTATGTGTGTCTGATTGTAAAGCTAGGGTATCTGGGTCTATGTGTTTATGTGTGTGACTTTATAAGCATGTGCTGCACTCGTGTGCCTTTGATCATGGCAAGCAAACACTACTACCGACATGCATCACTCTCTGGCATTTGCAGTATAGAAATTCTGGGTGATAATTTAAATCTGGCTGATGAAGGGGCAGCAGTTTTAAGGGTTCAAATGGTGGTCCATTGGACGTTAAATACCTTCGTATTATCCACAAGGACTTGTTATGTAAAAGTTTGTCTAGAAATAGAAACAGAATGCTTTATTCATAATGTGTGCTGCCATGTGACGGCGCTTCCACACACTGGCCTGACAGAAGCTACACGTTTGCTCCTCTTTGGTAAAGGTTAGTGTGGAGGATTGAAATGACCTCAAACTAAAAGAGATCCTCTATTCGCTGTGTCATATTTCTCCCAGAATTCCTATAGTTGAAGGCTGTTCTCCAATAAGCAAGAGGCACTTGTTTTTCCACCATAACAACCACATACCCTTTACCTCAAAACACGAGCTAGAGGAATAGAAAGAGGAGTTTGGGATGAAGAGAAGCGAAGAAAGACTTTGACAGAGAAAAAAGGGGAACAAGTAGGAGGAGATAAGGGGTCCAGAGGAGGAGGAGGAGGAGGAAGGGAGTAGTGAAGGGGAGAGGGAGGAAACACCACAAAAGCAGTGATAGGAGATGTAAAAGAGACCAAGAAAGAGAAACAAAGGAGCAAAAAAACTGAAGTGCCACATCAAACAGTGTAACAAATCAGAATCCAGGAATATAAAACTCAGCCTATCAGAGTACAGCTCAACAAAATGCATGCTCGCCCAAAAATAGTGTGCTTTTTTTCTTTAAACTCAACCTTTTCTGGTCTTCTCTGTCCCAACCTGTTTGTTTAGGAACAGTTTGTAGCCATGTTTTAACTTCATAATAGCATGTTAGTTTTTTTCCATCATATTTTGCAGTAAACTGTAGTGCTGATCTACCTTTCTCCACCAGTCCACTATGGAAACCTCTGGAAAACCTCTCTATACAGACACCAGTACAACAAGGATTATGCACTCCCGTATTACACACTAACAGTGTAACACAGACACATATGCACACACAGATGCCCACGCTCACTACTTTACCCAAACAATTTGTTCAAATAATAATGACACCAAACAGAACACTACAGAAACTGATCAAAAACAAAGCTGCGAGAAAATAACGAGCGTTGCTGCTACAGAATTTATCAGATTACTGAGCAATGATTAAGTGTATCGAATATCCAATTAAATCAATTGATTCTGAGTGCAGTCCTGGCTATTGACAGTTATTGATCAGTATGTGCACAGGTCAATACAAAATAAAGTCACAATGCACCAAACACAGTCTGTGGTCACTACAGCAACAGGACATGCAGGTCAACGCATGGCTGGTTGCTCGAGGTGACAAAAGGGCAACCAACACAGGCAATCAATCGCCACAGCAACCCAAACACAGGCCAACCAATCAACTTACAACAATGCGAGAGGAAGGGGGGGTCGGGGCTTTATCGGTCACTAGGCAACCATTGCCATAGCGATGGGGTCCTCGTGTATTATGATTGGACGGAAGGATCTTGGGTGAGGTAAGTTGCCGTTTCAGGAAAAGATCAAAACAGCAGGAAAGAAAATAAATAAGATTGTGAAAGAAAATAAAAAAGGAAAACAATATTTTAGTATTTTCACTTTTCCTGAGTTGATTAAGTTGCTTCATATGAGTAACCCAACTTATATTATCCACTGATATGTCATGTTAAGCTTCTTTTTTTCAACTTTAACTATTAATTAGCATTTCAGTGTCAAAGCTACCTCCTTCTCCATGTTTTTTTCTCTCACTAACCTAATTTTATCCTCCTGCTCCCCCCCAACATACAACACCTCACTTCTCTTCATGTCATGTCACTCAGCACCTCCCAGCCGCCACCTCACCTCTCGTTATTTCTTCTTCTTTCTCCTCTCAGTTGTCACTTAGTATGGGCGGTTAGCATCTTTGGGCCTCTTGAGCTGCACTTTCAGTCTTTTCATGCCGATCTGGAAGCCGTTCATGGCCTGAATGGCGGCCTGAGCGCTGGCTGGGTTGTCAAAACTCACAAATCCTGCAAGGAGAAAAAGAAAATGCATTTTAATTGAAACTCTCCTCCATGCCGTCCCACAATATCTTATGCTCGACAAAGTCACCCCCTCACTCGTCCTTTCCTTTCTCTGATACATCTGCTCTTCCCTTTCCCTCCCCCTTTCTCCCCCGTCTGTGAGTCTCACCGAAGCATTTGCTCTGGTTGGTGGCACGGTCAACAAACACCTTCGCTGAGATGACATTGCCAAAGGGCAGGAACATCTGCAGCATCTCAGAGTCACTGAACTCCTGAGGCAGGTGGTAGATGAAGATGTTACAGCCCTCTGGACCTGAGACACACACATACACACACACACCACGCACACACACATTAGACAGAGTGTGATAAATGATCTCAGGCTGTGAAAGCCTCGTGATAAACAACTTTAAATAAGCTCATTGGAGAGAGGGGTGTGGCCCCAGACAGACAGGAAGTCACATCACCTTCTCTCTGCTGCTGTTGCTGGGGCTGCTGGTGTTGCTGGGCAACCAGTGTTGGCTGCTGGGGGAACGGCTGCCCGACCAATCCGTAAGCAGCAGGATACGCCGCTATTGGGAGAGACGATAATAAAATCTGATTGGGTAAAAACAACAGGTGGCAACATAGAAGCGTCCAATAGAGTCATTTCGTCAGAACGGGAACGTCTCCTGCTGAAGGTGAAAACTATTAACTCAAACAGTTGAAAGGAGCAAGTCTGCTTAACAATGACACTGTTGTGTCTGGTATGCACACATTACAGTCCACCTTCACTCCACAGGTATGAATCACATATACAGAATGATTAACTTGCACAAGTATGATTAGCTTTATCACATATTACCAGCCATTAATGTGTGTCACAATGAGATCAGATAAATCATAACAAAATTAATTCAATCACTTGCCCTTGAAACAATTTCCACCCTTAGAATGATGGCAGTCAAACTGAAAGCAGACACCTGGACCTTCTTGTTCCACATTCTATCCTGATTTAACCTGCTGCACGAGCCGTCTGCTTATCTACACATTAATATTAATTTCTCATAACGTAATGTGGACAAAGACATTTGCAATCAACATGGCCAAAAGAAGACGTGATTTTCAAAGCAACACAGGTGTGTTTATTTTCTTTTATATATGTCTGTCCATATACCACCCCCACACACAGTGAGAACATGACCATTCTTCTGACCTTGTGCGCTTGTTTCCTATTTGCACATTTGCCTGGTAGTACGCACTGTGCATGTAGTAAGCATTTGTCACATCAGCTTGAGGTGTCTGGGCATTTGAGCTTTCTACCAGTTTGTCTGTATGACACATTAGCCTGCCTATTAAAGAAGAAAACTGCCTTTTAACCAGTGTTGTAAAAAGTAGCCAAAAGTCACACTAGAGTAAAAGCAAAGATAGTGTGTAAAAATACTACTTTGGTAAAAAGTGGAAGTATATGAATAGTACTTGGGTAAAAGTCTTAAAGTTAATTGCACCTAAAGTATTTTTCTGACAATAAATAAACATGTATACTTATTATGGGTTGATGGGGTGATTATAAGATCTGATATTCAGATGTTTTGTTTTTTTATGTGATTGCCAATAAAACAAATTAATTTAAAATGATGATGCAACCTACAATATGCGAAGTAACTAGTAACTAAAGTTATGAAATAAAGGTAGTGGAGAAAAAGTACAATATTTGCCTCCAAAATGTGGGGGATTGGAAGTAAAAAAGTAGCAGAAAATGGAAATAACCAAGTAAAGTAAAAGTACCATACTTAACTAAATGTTCTTAGTTATACCCCATCACTGATTTTAACCCTGTCTGCTGTGTCTGATGAGCCCTTTGTACGGATCGAGTATACTATACACTTTATGTGCAGCTTGCTAGAAGTTAATATACATATTTGAAGAATCCAGGCAGCATTTTAATCTGTCTATACACCAACCTGTGTAGTGCTGCATGCCTGCGTACGCCTGCTGTAGGGGGTCCAGGGCTGCTGGACTCTGAGCTGGAAAAACAGTAAGAATAAAAAAGAAAATAATATAAATCTTTTGAATGTCTCATTTGCCACAGTCCATACGTCTGTATACTTATTTAAATTTTTATCAAAATACCTTGATATGGGTGAACGCCGTTGGTGTATAGTGCTTCCGTTGCTTGTTGTCCATTAGTGGGGGCTGGGACACTGCTGTAACCATTCACTCCTATTGGAGGGAGAGCTGACACAGGCGTTGCTGCAATAGTTGGTGGAGTGTTTGTACCTACAGACACAGATCACACCCCAGATAATGAGTCTCCATATGACTACATCTTCAATCCCTTTATTCCACCCGTTATTCATCATTCATGCAATTATCTTGCTATAACTGTGCAAAATACTGTTAAAAACATGAATATCTAAGTGCTAAGTGTGTGTGAGCCTACCCGAGGACGGCGTGATGGGTGTAATGGGTGTGGCGATGATTCCGTTGGCATTGAGCGCCGCCATCTGCTGCATCTGTACGGCGGCAACTGTTGCCACAGGAGACAAGTACGCTGACTGGGCGACCAGGGCCTGCTGTTGGACAAGCTGTAGACAGGGAAGGAAGCAGAGAGAGAGAGAGAGGAAGGGGATGTAGAGGGAGGAAGAGAGGAGGGGAGTGAGGGAGAGAGAGAAGACAAAGAGACGGTTAAATGGATATGGGAAAAAGAGAGAGAGGGACAAAGAGGGAGAAAAAACGAGAGGAAGGGACAGGGAGAGGGAGTGATGGAGGAACAGATGAATAGAGATCTAATTACAAGGCCATTATGTCCTGAGTCAGTGGGTTAATGGTTGTGTGTTGCGGGAAAGCTAATGCCAGATGACGTATGTTCTGTTGTCTGTGTAACAACATTACCCCCAATTAGACCACTGATAGCCTCTTCAAACTTATTACATCCTTTCATAAGCACAGCACTCCCCTTACAAACTTAGTGTGTATATGTGCGTGCAGCACAGTGAGTGTTTGTGCATGCATATGTGCGTGTGCTGCTTGCCTGTGCATTAACCGCCTGCGTGTAGGCGTTGTAGGCGGGGAAGTTGAGGGTCATCGGGCTGAAGATGCCGAGCTGGGAGGCCACCTGCTGCATCCTCCTCAGCCCCCGCTCCTTCTCTGTGTCGGCGAACTTCACCACCAGACTGGACGACGCTCCCTGTGTGGAGAAAGATAACGTAGTCACAAGTAATGTTATGTGTTAATGGGGCTGAACTCCATCTTTATCATTCGTTTTCTCTATTCACTTAATCCTTTGAAACGGGGCTGAGGATTTCAGGATATAATATAGAGGATGCCCAGTAGCCAGGATTCTAATATTTGGATTTTTAAAAACATTTTATTTTTCACTTTATCCAGTTTTATTTTCTATACATTTTATTTCCAAACATGTCTGTCCTGCAAAAGACATGTATTTTCCAAAGACGTTTAACATTTTATAAGCTAAGAAAAATCATTTTCAGCATTGTGACAATGCATTTTCAGATAAATCAGTGTGTTTTTCAGTTTTTTATTCAGACAAAGACACTGGAGAATTCTCTCAATTTTCTTTCCTCGGCACATGCCAGGAATAATATTATGACAGGGAAATAATCAATCCTTTATTTGTTTGTTTTAATTATTGGGCTAAGCAAGTCAAATTTAATGTATAGTGTCCCAAAAATACTCTGGAATCAGACTGGAATCAGTGTGGATCAAGGTAGAACTCCCTCCAAGTTCCTAAAAGCCAAATTTCCCAAAAAAGAAATATATAAGATATGACCTTTTGTCCTCAGTGGTAGCTACAGCTCTGCTCAGGACAGGACCAAAGCAGACAGATGCTTATATTATTTACATTCTACTCATAGTAAACTCCCCCATGTAACTTATATTCATGTCTTTGGAAGGCCATGCAACTATTACTTAGTATGTGCTTTGTGTCTGTCTGCAACTTACAGGCATTGTGCGGCTTCCATGCAAGCTGTTGATGGCAGCCTGGGCTTCAGCGTGTCCTTGAAATTTTACAAAAGCGCAGCCTGCAACCAAACAGAGTCAATCTGTCAGTTACAGCACACAGGCTGTATTACATTACAAAGTTAGTACAACTAAATGAAATAAGGTTGTTTGCATGCATGCATGAGCGCATGTACTATACATGTTTTACCTTTGCTGGTGCCGTCGGGTCCTCTCAACACAGTACACTCGTCTATGCTGCCGAAGGGCTCAAACAGCCTTCTGACGTCCTCATCGCTCTGTTGCTTCCCCAGCATGCCCACAAACAACTTCCTGTCCTCTGAGAGACCAAGGACAAGTGGAAGAATGAAGTAAACAAAATCAACTTTCGTCACACCTCTGTTGATAAGCCTAGAGAAGTTGTGCTCTCTTGGAAGCTACCATTTGTGTCCACCAGGGAGCAGTATCGACTGCAGAGAGTGATAATAGGGGAGGGAGTGGATAGACTGTGATTTGAATGTGTGTGTATTTACTTAAAGCACAAGTCCAAGTAAGCTGCCAAACACCCCGTCGACTACTTTCCATCTCTAACTGATTCAACTTGACACCTACCCTTCCCTCTGTATGTGTGTAACTGTGTTCAGGTGCTTGTCTCACCTCCTCTGCCTTCGCTGTCAGCTGGTTTCACCTGGATTGGCCGATTCATCTGAGGAAACAAACAAGAAGGAACATCAACACAGATGGTCAACACAAACATGTCTCTGTCCAATTGTCTTAGCACAGGACATCTCTTTAGGATCGACTCCACTCACAGTAAACAGCCTCTTGACATTTGTTTCCTGGTTTTAGATACGTTTCATCTATCTTTTTACAAGGACAATGCCCATTAATCATCATTTCTGTAAATGTGCCAGCAGACTCATTTTGAAATGAGAAACTGGAAGATAAAACTACTGTAAGAGTACAGTATGACAAATGAAAATAAATCACATTCAAAGTTACTGACCTCCATTATATATCTTAAAAAAACAGTAAAATGGTTTAATTTGTATCATCATCTGTACTGACAAATGTTCCAACGTGTGACAGCAAGGCTTTTGAATTTTTTTTAAAACTTGAAATGCTGAACTGACGTGGGTGGGGGAGTGTATGTGTGTGTTAAGGTTTGTCCATGTGTCTTTTAAACGCTGATAAATCAAGGTTAGCAGGTGACAGGTGTGACTGAACTTTGTCCCTGGTAGCTCTATTTCTGTGTCAAAACACACACAACCTCATTATCTCTGATTTCTCTCTCTTACACACACACACACACACACACACACACTCCCATGGCACGCACACACACACACATACAGAATGGAGGGGGGGATTGAGAAGTGACAAGATTAAGAATGCAGGCCAGTTGATCTGGATTACAGAAGAACTACGGATTAGATGAGGGACAAGAGTAGATTGAGATAGAGAGAAGAGCGAGGCGGGGGGGGGGTGTAGATATTGTAGTGGGATGAGATGACAAGTGTGTGAAGGGAACAGGCGCAGTCAGCTAAAAATAAAAGGATGGAGAAGGAGATGGAGATAGAGAGAGGCCTGGGGGACCCCGACTGACTTCGACCGACTGAAAGGGCAGGTGGAAGGCCAAGAGGAACCCAGGGAGTGAATGGAAGTGCTGGAAAAAGAAGCATTACATGAGGAGTGAGACAGGGAGACAGAGTGGGAGGATGAAAGCGGAGCTGCCCCTGAGAGGATGATTCAAAAAGAATAGAGGGAGAAAGAGGGGGAGGACAGGGGCGTGATTCAGTCGTGACTCTGACTCTATCGAAAGAATGTCACGACTACAGAGATTCACCGCCTAGAGTGCTAATGCATGCATGCAAACACACGTCTTGAAGGGCCTCTCCACGCATGCACTATGTACAGACACACAGGTTTGTCACACACACACAGAAGGGCACACGGAAACATGCTACACACAGTGCTTAGTCATAGCACTGAGGCAATGAGACAGAGTGTTAATGCCAGAGGGATGGGGTGGGGGAGGAGAAGGGCTGCAGAATGATGGCGATGAAAAGAGGCAAGAAGTGCAAGGAAGGGAGAGAAGAAAAATGGATGGATCTAGAGAGGATGGATGGAGCGAGGAGGGATTGAAGGGAGTGACATTGATACACAAGGCAAAGCCAAAAAAGACGAAAAAAGCAGCGTGTGTGGGGTGGACACTCCTTTTTCAAATCCAAGCTTTGAAATGTCGCAAAGAAAAACAACCGGCTTATATTTTTTTAATAAACATTGTTATCAGTCAGGCTCAGATTTAAAGTTCCTCACGCCTCTGCTGCAACAAAGCATAAAATGTACTAATTAACGCCTTGTCTCACTGCCAGTCAAAATGTGATGTGGTTGAATTAGATATATCTCCCATCTATGAGGAGACAGGGAGGAGAAAAACTCACAAGGGAAGAACAGGGGATGAGAAAAGGGACAGAGAGGAGGAGGAGGAGGGTGGAGAGGGAGGGGAAAGGGAGGGGATGAGAAGGAAGAATGGAGAAAGGTCCCAGTGGGGTGTTAAGGCAATGTAATGAAGCTGGTAATTGAGGAGAGGGCAGCGCAGAGAGAGACTGGTCCATACATTTGATTAATCAGCTCTTAGCTGTCACCACAAAGCTATTGATCTAAGGCAAGGCCATCACACACCATCAGGAGACACACAAACCAGCACAGATGCAAACACGTCTGTACATAAAACATGAGCACTCACACACACAACATCTGCAAAGGAAGGAGAGATGTACATTTTTAACCCCTTCACCTTTATTGTCTTTACAGAAACTACACACACAACACACACACCGCCATCACAGTCTTCACACTGTCAATACACCCATCCATCCATCAACCCATCCATCCATCCATCCATCCATCCATCATATCCCAGCCCTGGTGCTATTGCTGTCCATCCACACTGCCATCCATCTTGCACTATCAACTCATCGATCAGTCCCGTCTTGTTCATTGATTTCGGGCCGTGTTGTAGAGCAGGCTGATTGTAGCAAGATTTGTGTCCACTAACCCTTTCTCTATCCTTCTATCCATCCATCACCTCTTCCATTTCTTCCCTCATTAGGCCTATTCAAGCTCATCCCTGTGCCCATAAAACAGAGTGAAGAGAAGCACCTAATGATTACAAACTACCGCTTATCAATCAGTGCTCATCAGCTTCTAAATATGTGTGTGTGTGTTTGCTTAAACTGCACTGACCTGTTGATCATTTAAAGTAACCACATCATATAAATTTAATGTAATGCATTAAGACTTGGAGAAGATGGAGAGATGCAACAGAAGACAGCAGGTGAGAGGCACACACTGCTGCTACAAAGACAACACAATGGCATCGGAAAACTGGCATGGCAACCGACTGGTTGTCATGGCAATCATATGACGGCACACTGAGTAGGTAAACAAGGATGCTGGTTGCCAAGGGCGACTGCTGTGCTCTTCTGGTAAACAAAGAATTTGAGAGTGCTTCGCTGGCTTTCCTCTTCCCATCTCTCTCTGAGTTGATGTAACACAGGAGAAATGAGCACTGAGTATTAGAAAAAATGTATGAGGACAGAGAATTTATGAGAATTACGTAGAGATAGGGGCAGTATCCAGAGGAAGACGTATGTGTGATTTGGCTCCAAGCAAGAGAAGGAGAGGGAGAAGGTGAAGGAACTGAATCTATATTGTAGCAGAGTAATTAAAATTCCCTTGAGCCTGAGAGAAAAATGCAAATAAAGTACAGTCCCTGCTAGTCGGTCACACTGTACTCTGTCTTTCTCTCTTCCATTACTCCAACACACATGAACAGTCGCACGCTCCCTTTCAACTCAAATTATGCTCTAATTACTCACGTTCCAATTAAGACTTAATCAACAGTAACCATCTGCAAACGTGCGCACGTACAAGGAGCTGGCTCCGTACTGTAGCAGCGCGGTTTGATCCGTCCTGCTGCATACTAAGAAGCCCTCGCTGAGAGTTTCTGTATCTCTGAGGAATGCGAATTCGTATATGTGAGCAGCGGCGCGGCCATGCATGAGGCCGAGATCTGTGATATATGATCGTGTGTGAGCTCGCATGACCACTCGCACTCAGTGGAGGCACGTCCACTGGTACACGCATGACCGAACCCTGCATGCAAACACAACTCCATTTACATGCTGTGGTGCCAACACAAATACACACACAGTACATGTCAATCACATATGCACTCAGACACACACACTCACACACACTTTTCTCCACTCCCAGAGCACCCGCCCTTCTGTGCACACAGAGACAAACACATACTACACACATACAGTTAATCTTACTCCCTGCAGTAATGCAGAGAGGATTGTGCCAGGATTAGGGGATATTAAATCCTTGGATTATCCAATCAAATCGTATTCGACCCCCTCCCCCACCCACGCAATATCAGTGGAACAAACCATTGCACCACATCATGAGGGCAGGGGGAAGTGTGTGTATGTAAATGTGTGTGTACACGCACTATTTGGAACATGGATTAAACTTCAGTGTTGAATCAATGTTATCATTCTGGTCTTTTGATTCTTTTTTGGCCACCAAAACACTGGAGGGCAACTCTCCACAAATGTTCCTACAAACAGAAATATAAAACTGATTACAGTGCACAGCATGACAACAGACAATGCTGTGTGTGTGTGTGTGTGTGTGTGTGTGTGTGTAGAAAGACACACAAACACTCTCTTTTCATATCTCTCTTCCTCTCACACACTAACGCACACACACCCTTCCCCCTTCAATCTCCCTCTGGAACACTCCATCCACACAATTTCAGATGTCCATTTTCCAGAGTGCACAAGAAAGGAAAACTATTTTTATCCCTACTCCACGATCTGGCATTATTTCTCCCTCTTCCTCTCCCCCATCCTCGATTCCCCTCTTTCCACTCTCAACTTCATAATCCCCCCCACACCCTGCCTGATGACACAGGCATCTCTGGCTTTTTTATCTTTTTCCATCCGTTCCCTCATCTCTCTCTCCCTCTGCTCTCTCATTCACTTTTTTCTCCATCACTGCTGTAACATGCCTTGCGGGCATGCAAACTCATTATCATCAGTGTTGTGAATCCTTATGTTGATTTGGCAAAACCAAAATTGAGCTAAATAGCAGCACTGTTCATCCCATATTTGTCTCTCTTAAAAACATTGTTTTACAGAAAAATACATTAATATTACATATAATTTGGCCTTGATTTTGAACTGGGCAAAAAACCTACTTTGGTACCTAAAAGTACAGTTTCATGCTGATTAGTGCAAAGTCATGTAGTAGAGACACTATTGATTAGAAGAAGTCTATTGTTTCCACTTCAGTATAAGTGGAGTGGCTCTCTGACTCTGCATGGATTTATACTAGAGCAATATTCACAAATAAAACATCACTATATTTCTGATTGAATAGCTTGATGATTTTGGGTATAATTGATAGTGTTTTCGGCATAAACTGACAAAATCTAAAATCTAGCTATCTATCTATCTATGATCGTAGATTGGATTTCTTTACGTACTTTATTTTTGATACAATTGAATGCGTATATTATATTGTATTAAACACATGGTATTGAAAAAGCATACAGTTATTGATACTGCTGACAATCTTAGTGTGGATATGATTATCATGCAGGTAGGGACATTTGTTTTTATTTGAACTAAGCCAGAATGTTCTCAAAGGTTTAACACTTTTAGCCGATTTAGATAAATCATTTAAAATGGCAAATTCCCAGTGTGAATATTTTCAGTTATATGACTATGCCTATGACAGTTAAATAAATATCTAGCAATGGTATATTGGACAAGCAAAGAGATTTTAAGCAGTTGTACTGGGCTCTGGCAATGTATGATGGAGATATTTCACCATTTTCTGACATTTTATAAACCAAACAATTAATCAATGAATCAAGAACAAAATAGGTACATTAAACTATAATATAATAATAATAAGTTTCAGCCCTACTTTTAACACTTAACACAATAATCCAGTAAGAGACTGATTATCAGTGCTTCTTCTACAGTATATATTGGCTTTATTGTGTGTAAGAACAGTCAGTAAAGGCTGTGCTTTTATATCCTGTGTTTACATTTCAGGCAGGATATTGAAGCATGCAACAGTGTGTGTGGCTCCCTGGTGAACGGCTCTCATTCACAGCTGGATGAAGACATCGAGATGAAACAGCGAGTGCGAGCGGGAAGGTGGAGCAGCCCAGCAGCACAGCTCCACCCCGCCTCTCTTTCTCTATCACACCACGCTAGGCTTTGCATCCCCCAGGTTACCTAGCAACCTGGCATCTCGCTCAGCTCCGTTGCCTGGCGACGGAGGCCTGCAACCATAATACAGGCCCCTGAGCGGCCCATCCCCCTGCTCTCATCCCTCCATCCTCTGTCTCTCTCTCATTCCATTCTTCACACCTGAGAAGCCTGCCCTCCTTCTCCTACACTCAATACTTTATCTGGCAGTTAACCCTTCATCAGCCTCTCCACTGGAGCATGGATTACCAACATATTCTCTTCTCTCGCTCCCTCTCTTTCTGTCTTTATCACTCTCCATAGTAATGGCATCAAACCATGCATACAGCAGAACTAACTACCCTGTTGATCCCTATAATATTATGTTTTTGTCAAACCCCAATGAGAGCATTCTGCATGCAGCACTGGAGCACTCACTGAAATTTGATCCTTTGGATTTAGTCCAACATAATCCAACAGCACTATAGCGGATAACTGTTAGACCTATGCACTTGGACCTTCTTTCTATTTTAGGGAGTGTAAGTCCTTTGGGAAATGAGCTGGTGAATTAAAAAGGCTGCTCAAAGCCATACAAATTCATGATTGCAAAAATCTCATATTCAGTGAGATTACATTCAATGCAGCGCCAGTGACACGTTTCTGGATGCTCAGATAGTTACAGCGCAGGATCCAAAATAATGTAGGCAAGCCAAACATGCAAATGGCCTGCATGCTCTTGTGGAGGCATAATCAGAAGTAAAAATAGACTAACACTGACTCTGCTTTTGCATGCACCATGGGAGAAAAATAAATTAATACTGGCATGTTTTTTTTATTTATTTCAACTCGCATCTATTTCATTGGGGGGCTAGTCATAAGTAAGGCTATATAAATGTCATGTGTGTCTATTTCAATGTCGTCACCCTAAAAACATTTTTGAATTCAATGAAATGAAGCGATTCATTTCATTAAATGTGTTTGGTTGTTTTTTTTATCAAATGTAATTTCATCAATGAATATAATTTGTTTTTGTGGTATGAGAGTGATGACGTAGATATCTTTTTTTGTCCTCAGTATATTTTGTGTCAGAGACAAAGAAAGCAGCTTATAATTGATAAAAGACATTTTTTCAAGTATTCAAAATATAGAAGGTATAAAGTTTCTATCTTATCAATTAAAAGTTATTCCTAAATATTACGTAAAATGTGATCAAACTGTACACACACAGTGAAGAAGCACATGCAATCTTACATTCAACATCTAAAAATGTGTTGCAAAATCCAAATCTACGTGAACCAAACAAAAACATTATTTTGACAAAACCTTAAACCTAAATCCCTTCCTACTCTGCATGAACCCACATTCGTGCATTATTAAAACAAGCAAGGCTTAACTCACTCATTGACAAACCAAA